>NC_044306.2:146561687-147206603 GCF_007474595.2 Lynx canadensis
GTCTGGCATTCTTATTTGTCCTCATCTGTAAAATGGGATAGTAGTACCGACTTCACTGGATGGTTGTGGGAGTTATAGGAATAATACATGTCAAGCCTGGCACCTTACACATTAAAAATGTGATAAACCTTAACTGTTGTTAAAATTAAACTACAGTATGTCCCCACCCACCCTTGTATCCCTATCTTTCACTGGATCGCACTGCCCACAACTACTTAATTTTTGTCTTACAACAGACCGAACTGAATCACTCCCCATTCCCCAAAACACCTCACATCCCACCACTTCTCTATCTGTTCAAACCCTGCCTAACTTCTAGTCGTTGGGCAGGGTCACTTCTTCCATGACTTTTCCTGGTCTCTGTGACAGTTTGTGAACTCAGACTCTTGTGAATCACATTATCAGTTAGCTCTGCTCTTGTGACACTGGAAATTTGAAATCTGCCCTTTGTTATAATTCCTTATGTGTTTGTCTCTTGTATAAATGCATTAGTTATCTGGTCTTAGTAAATTCATATTCTTCTCTATAGCACCTAGCAGTGTATTAAACACAATAGGAACTTGCAAACGTTTTTTCACATCTAATTTGCTAATGTATATGAACATGTTGAAATCACTGGAGTGAGGTAAAACTATTTAAAATCAAGGTGAGATGCAATATAATGAGAATTTTTTTCTCTAATCAGATAAACTCACTTATTTAGTAAGCACTACACTATTACTGCTTATTTTTTATTAAACACAAAAAAATCTGGAAAAATAAACATAAGTCCAAATGATAAGTTCATTATGTCATTGATCCTAGGATTGCTGGGGAAAAGACTACTATACAAATCATCACCGAAAGCTCAAGTTAATAAACATTAGGGCCCCTGCATTCCAATGTCAGCCTCACATACCTAGGGTAAAGATAAAAGGTTGAAGGATGAGAAAAATGGGCCAAGGGGGTCAGAACTCAATTTCAAAGTTTAAAGAAAGAAATGAGCACACATAGAAAAAGGAATTAACAAATATATATTAAAGAGATGAGAGAAAGAAAGAGAGAAAAAAGAATGAGAAATTGAATGAATCTCTGAGGGATTCTTCCAAGGCTGAGGCGTTGGTGGCAGAATCAATGGTTAAAGGAGACAGAGCGAGTTATTTGGTTCGCTGTTCACAGAAGGAAATAGCCATTCTCTTCTCAACATTGTGCAGAGAAAACTACCACTGTTTGCAATCAGTGCTTCAGGGAGATTACTCTGCTATGGAGTTTTTAGATAATGATGTTCCTTGACATGACAAAAAAAGCATGAATGCACTGATTAAGAGCCCAGTTTCTGGAGATGGATGGTCTAGATTTGAAACCTGGTTCCAAACCATCTGTGAATACTTGGGCAAGTTACTTAACCTCTCTGTGCTCATCGTCTTGGTCTGTAGAATGGGAAGGTTACTAATAGTACCTTCCTCATTAGATTATGATGAGGACTAAATGAGTTTTTAAAGGTAAAAATTTAGGGGCGCCTGTGTGGCGCAGTCGGTTAAGCGTCCGACTTCAGCCAGGTCACGATCTCGTGGTCCGTGAGTTCGAGCCCCGCGTCGGGCTCTGGGCTGATGGCTCAGAGCCTGGAGCCTGTTTCCGACTCTGTGACTCCCTCTCTCTCTGCCCCTCCCCCTTCATGCTCTGTCTCTCTCTGTCCCAAAAATAAATAAACGTTGAAAAAAAAAAAATTTAAAAAAAAAAAAAAAGAGCCTGTTTCCGACTCTGTGACTCCCTCTCTCTCTGCCCCCCCCCTTCATGCTCTGTCTCTCTCTGTCCCAAAAATAAATAAACGTTGAAAAAAAAAATTAAAAAAAAAATAAATAAAGGTAAAAATTTAGTATCTGGCACCATGCTAGTTATTATTACTGTAGCCAGTGACAATAATAAGCAAGAAGTTACGTGTAATTATGTGTCTTTAGGACACCGGCTGTTGCAAAAGCAGACTTATCTGGCACGTAGGAGACAATGTACGGCCAACAGAACCTATTCCCCACCGCAGTTATGACCTTTTGTAGCTTTGCAAGTAACTCAAAGGCTCTTGGCAAACAGAACGTTAAATATTTTCTTGATTTCATCATGTGTTCAATGCCATAGGCACAAGGCAAAGTCCTAGTTAGTTCAAGTCTAACTGATGGTGAAAGAGAGAGAGAGACAAAAAGAAGGAAAGATATGTTTTCACCAACCTCCCCCAGAAGGTAAACATGAGGAAGATAGGGATTTTGTTCAGTTTTTCATGGTCACCGATGTATCACAAGCTCCTAGGATAGCGCCTCATACACTAGACCCACTAAAAGTCTATTCAATGAATGAATGTTATAAGCAGTTCCAAGTACCCTCCCGGTTCCACACTTTCTCAAAAAAAAAAAAAAAAAAAAAAAAAAGCCAAAGCAATTCTAAAGTTAACTTATTATAAAGCACATTCCATTCAGTTTATCAATAATCATTTTCAGCAGTGATATGGACAGAAACTTCCAAACTGCAGGCGGGTCTTTTTCACTCTGGAAACCCAGCAGCCAGTTTCTAGCTCAGTGTGGCAGCCCATCGCGTCTACCTGAAAAGCCCCTTGATTTCATATTTCTGGTGCTGCTTCTGAGAAGCTGAAAGCTTAGGGGAGAAAGTAAGAGTGTAAGCTGGTTGTATCAGGGTTACGATAAGTAGGTTTCTCTGAGTAGAAAAGGAGAGATTTAGTGTAGCCGCGCTAGTGTTCTTGAGTAACATTGTGAGTAGCTAAGAAATGATTTTGTTGAATCTTATTTTGAATCTCAGACATGGGTTTGATTACTGATGAAAAATAAAAAGCGGATCTCACCAAAGATTCCGCACTGACATTTTCTGGGATCATTTGTGTCCCAAGAGAGACTGGCACTTTTCAATCAGTTTGGACCCCTAGAAAAGAAAGCAAATAAGTACATCGGTAAAGAAAGAGAAAAACAGAACAAAAGAAGACACCTGAACATTTATGATCCCCAAACAGAAAAATCTTTAAGACTTACCTGTTATATGCCTGTTGAGGGGGCTCTTAAGTGCTCACTGCTCAAGATCTTAGAATTTCTCACAGCCTAGTCCCTTAGCTTAAGCTCTTACTTAACTGCAATGCCTCTCTCACTCTGAGGACCCCAGATTTGGATTTAAAAAAAAAAAAAAAACTTTGCTTTTTCCTCACAAAACTATGGGACTCTTTTGGCGCAGGTGAAAAACAATCAACATCAGTTTCTCAATGCATTTTAAAACTGCTCTAGGCTAATCCCATGCTAAATCATTATATAATCAGGTACAAGAATTCAAAAGGATCAAAACCACGAACATTGATCCGTGCCCTTACCATCTTCATATACACTGGTATTGACCTCTATTCTAAGTCCAGCAGTTTTCCCCAATTTTTACCTGTATGCTCTTTATTCAAATGAAAGTCATTCTTGGAAGCCCAGAGAGATAGGTAAAAGTTAAGTGATCTTTAGTGAAGTGGGAATAGGGCCCCTAGAATTCCATTGCTAAGATTAGTGCATGAGCGAGTGTGTGTGTGTGTGTGTGCACGCGCACGCACACACACACACACACGAGCCCGCGCGCCCTAGTGGATAGGTGACCTGAACTCCCCAGAGCTCCTAGCACCCTGTGGGACATGGTTAAAAATCTATTAATTTAGCCTTTCTTCCTACCCTCAAACAGTACCACATCTAAATTATCTAGAGACTGGAATCTATTTAAGTTTGGTTTTCAAAATAGCTCTGCAGTTTAAGGAATCTTTGTTTCTCTGGGAACCCATGACTTTTTAAATCAATCTTCATGGGACATTTTCCCGTAAGCTCAACCTCAAGACCCTCATATTTAATCTCATCCATTTGCTCTGAACCTAATATTAGTGGGTAAGTCCTATTTCTCCATATCCGTCCTTCCTGACTTTATTTATTCCTATTTATTCCATAGTTCCTTGGTAAATTTCTCACTTGTAATGATGACAGATGCAGGGAGGGGAGGGGAACGTTTCTGGTAAAGGTAAGGTAAGGTAGAAGAAAGGAATCTGAAAACTACTGTAATAATGAGAAATGTCCTACATGAAATAAGGGATGATAACTCAACATCTTGAGGCAAAGCACAAGCAAGATTTAGAAATAGAAAGCATGGATTCATGTTCCATGAGGTGATGGAATGCAGAGAACAGAGAAAAGAAAGAGGAAACATTTTCCTTACACTGACATCAAATTAGTCACTCTGATGTCCTATAATCCTGGACATGTTGGTAGACTGCTAACAGGTCACCCATCCTAAGACTTTGGGATAACCATTACCAGTCAATTTCTCCATATTCTTGTGACATGCATTTCAATCCTTTTTTTTTTTTTCATTCTAGACACTCTCTGGACATAACATCAGCCAATATCCTTTTAAAATGTATTTTCTCTCATCTCTTCCAAGACCCCAGTGAAATAATGGTAAAAAAGCTTTTAAAAAAGAAGAAAGCCTTGTTGATGCTAAAAAGAAAAAAAAAAATCAACGTAAGAGATATTGATGAACTGCTAAGGGGGAAGAAAAAGGCCATCAGTATGACACTGACCAAAATATCAAAGTGCAAAAATAGGGGCTAAGAATAATGAAATGATGATATGTCATAGCAGTAAAATACCAGAAAGTCACTAATTTCTGAGTTGCTTTTGGTTTTGGTCTACTGCTCAGCTTGTTTTTCAAACTGTAGCCACCACTATTCTTTCAATAAACTAATATTACTTAGCCAGAATTTGATCCTATTGTTTACACCTAAAGAACCCCCATTGACATATCAGCAAAAATATTGTGCAAATATATGGACAATATAATATTTTAAAATATAAGAACCCAGTGGCCCCTGGGTGACTCAATCGGTTAAGCTTCCGACTCTTGATTTCAGCTCAGGTCATGATCTCATGTTTTGTGGGATCAAGCCCTGTGTTGGGCTCTGCACTGACAACACAGAGCCTGCTTGGGATTCTCTCTCTCTGCCCTTCCCCAGGCTTTCTCTCTGTCTGTCTGTCTGTCTCTCTCAAAATAAATAAATAAACTTTAAAAAATAATAAAATACAAGGACCCAGAAAGTTTATATATTATTCTGAAATAATACATACATACATATGTACATATGTTAAGAATGTAGCCCAACAAAACATAAACTAGTCCAAGAAAAAAACAAAAAAAAAATTGTATTTAGAAATAGTCCAATTTACCCAGGATTACACTGAAATGAAACCCTATGTGAATAGCCATGGATAAGTCCAGAAATAACTACATCTGATTGAAAGATTAGCTCAGAGGGCTTTTTGAAATATTCTTTTAAGATGACAGAATATTCTATTAAAAAACTGTCTTATTAAGAACTTAAAACATTCTAGTAATCTGATGAAAGTGCGTGCTTTATTTGCCAACAGAGAAAAAGAAAGGCAATTAGAAACTCTCAAATACAGAAGGATATACAAGGAAATCATAGTCCAAATATGTGAAACTAAATAAAAGTGGCATGATTTTCTGCAGCTGGTAGTGGTAAGAGAAGAGTGTTCATTTAATTTCTACACCTTTTAACAGGGTAAATCATTCGGTTGGTCAATCCATTCATGGTACTGATATCAGTAATATTCAAAGTAAACACACAATTAAATATACTATTGAGTCATTTCCAGTTTTTAGCATTAACTTCTGAACAAGCATATAAAACTTTGTATTTAATAAGCAGATACATAAACCCAGACAATGTAGAACAATGGTATAGCTTTAAAAAAGTAAACTTGGCAGGAGTCAAAGGAAGTTTAGACATGTTACTTGTGTTTGGGAGAATCACTAGATGCTGACTGGAACTGAAGGGCCAAGAAATAGAAGCAATAAAAGAACTAAAAATACTTTTAAATAAATTAAGAAAGAGTCTCTGGATAGGGTTCTTGAAGTCAGCAGAAGCACACCATATTCATTATGTGATGTGAATAATTTGAATATTTTAGGAAACTATCAAGGTGATGATGGGAATCACTAGGAAAACTAGAAGAAAGAACTCAAAATTGGGAAGGGGAAATGTACCCTGGTGTTCTGTTTGAGCTCTTGTTGTGTTCATGTATTGCTTATATAATTTTCAAAGCTTGTGTAATGTATTATAAGAAACTGAACATAGTAACCTGTGACCGCCTGCATTGGTAGTTCACCCACATTGATCCACCTACGTTGGGATTATCACCTTGCTTAACCTGGTCCTTGTTTTTTCTTTGGAAATGCATCCAAGACTACAGTGGCTCTGACAGTAGACCCATCAAGTTGTTGGGTACAGACTACTTACCCAGCAGATCTTTTCCCATGAACTTGTGTTAAGTCACATCTAAACGTAGACCTTCACTTTTTTTCATTGTGAAATTGCATGTATTATTTTCAAAGCATTGTTCCAACCTGCCCGCATTTCTGCTAACTCATGTTTGCTTTCTTCTATATTATACTCTGCTGTTCACAGAGAAATATCTCAGGCTATAATTATCATTCCCCGTTGACCTGGCAGAGAGTATCTGTGAGTAGGGTTTTCTCCTTGAACCTGCTGAGGTCTACAATTTGTGTTATTATTTCATGAAATGTGAGAGATGCCTGTTCTTTGGACAATCCAAATTCACCCTGTATAGCTGAGTTTCTTTTTTTTTCCTCTTATATATTCGTTTTTCTCTTGCCAACATTCCAACATTGTTGGTTCACCCTTTTTCTCCTTAGAATTTGGCTTCCTTCTCAAACTATGTCTTCCATCTTATCTAAAAATGCTTTGTCCTCCCAACAGCCAGAGCTAGAAAGGCAGTCTTCAAACCTGCTTACCCTCTCTTTTAGCAGGCAGGACAGGTTTACATAATTGACTACTGTAATATCAGAAAAGAAAACAAAGAAAATGCCCGTAGGTCCCTGGAGTAGTTAGTCTTTTATAGCTAACTTGGAACAGCCACAGACTGCCAACTGGCTGAGCCTCTGAGCTTCTGGGGTCGTGGTTCCATGGAGGCTCCTGGAGTCTCTAGGCATTATTCCTCTGCCCTATTGTCAAACCTAGACTCCTTTCACAAACACAGAAGCATGGAGATTTGCACAAATTCTTGAGGATAAGATTCTAAAGTAGTTTTATCATCCATTCCCACATTTTTTGCTAAGCCTGTTTATATACTATAAGGTTATTTTGTAAATATTCCAGTCTTATCTTCATATCTAATATCCACAAATCCTTTCACTTCCTTTTATAAATATGTTATTTTCCAATTGTTTCATTATTTCTGTTACTGTCCTTGGTTCCAACTTCTCACTGAGAATTAGACAATTCAGAAACATGGGGAGGGAATGGGGGAACAGTTTATGATTATCTACTTGCACCTTACTAAAGTGATCCTGAAAGTGGTCCCCAAACCAGCAGCACCAGCAGCACCTAGAACTTGTTAGAAATGCAAATTATCAGACCCCATCCCAGAACTACTGAAATCAGACACCCTGGGGTGGAAAACACTGATTTTGTTTGAGTAAGCTCTGTAAGTGATTCTAATGCACACTAAAGTTTCAGACTCACTGCCTTAGAATAATCATACAAGGATCAACTTGACCAAACTTTAGAGATAATGCATAATTACAGATAATAAGCATTTTTATCTGAAGAAGTAATTCTGGCAAATTATAATTAACATGATATATTCTTCAGATAGCTTCTGTTTTCTCCTTTAATTTGGGGGAGAGAAATCCTAAAAGAAAGTAGAGAAGGAAGGGGGAAAGGGGAAGATATTCGGCTTTTCAACCACTAAGTTGAAGATTACTGTTAGGCAAAAAATGTGGGGGAAAGCGCACAGAAATCTTCCTAGCAGGCCATTGGTTAAACAGTTTGAGCAAGTAGTATTCTCACTCAGGAGCAAGAATGCCTCAAGAAAATTCCCTTGGGAGTTCCCAGACTGGGCCCTTCTTCAAAGTGTTGATCCGTGTGGTTATGGAGTTGTCGCTTAGATGGAAACATGTTTTCTGAATGCTTTACAAAAAGTAAAAAGGCTTTAAAATAAATAAATAGAAGGGCGCCTGGGTGGCTTAGTCAATTAAGCGTCCGACTGTGGTTCAGGTCATGATCTCACAGTTCATGGGTTCAAGCCCCGCATCAGTCTCTGTGCTGACAGCTCAGAGCCTGGAGCCTGTCTCAGATTCTGTGTCTGCCTCTCCCCTGCTCGAGCTCTCTTTCTGTCTCTCAACAATAAAACGTTAAAAAAAACTAAAATAAATAGATTCTAGCATAGGTGATTACTTTCATTTTTTGTATCAGCTAATCTGGGAGTCAGTGAAGTTTTTCTGTGAACAGCCGGATAGTCAATATTTGAGGGCTTTGCAGTTCACGCAGTCTCTGTCACAGCCACTCAATCCTGCAATTACTTAATTCAGCTGTTATAGACAGAAAGCAGCCATAGACAATATGTAAATAAACGGGCAGGGCTGTGTGTCAATACAACCTTATTTATATAAACAGGAAGTGGAGTCCATTAGCCTGAGAGCTGTAGTTTGCCTGCCCTTGGCTAGACTATAGATATGTGACTTTTAACATAAACACATGTACAGTTTAGCTGAACAGGTAGAAAAGAGCCACTGAAGGTAATCAAGGCATTCAGGAAAATTGTTACCTGTGAAAACATTTCCCTCGGCCATTGCTAGACGTATCCCCCATCTGAACCATCCACAGCCTGTTTTCACTATAAAGACTGCTTTATTATTATTATTTTTTAACTACACACTTGCATTCCTTTACTCAGATACTACAATATCTGAGTTTCTGCTCCTTGAATCACGTCCCTGGGAGAGCAGTTTGTCCTAGGTCCCTTCCATGAATTGACATGAATTTTCTGGGCCACAGCCTACCATGATATTCTTAGCAGTTTAAGTCCTATAACTTTACCATCTTAGGAAAAATCATTTACTTGGTAACCATATGCAATTAGATTAGTTACAGAAACTAATGTAGTAGTCAGTTTGGTGAGTAAGCACGAGCACTCTTTTCTGGTCATTTCTCTTTCCTCTCTGTAGTCTTCACCCCTATTCCAATGATCTTCTGGCCACTAAGAAAATGAAACCCTTGTCCCTGATTCCTTAGTTAAGCCCCAATTACATTTGGCAACTATTCCCTATTGTGCCCCCCAGAAATTTCTGGAACAAAACTACAGTTTGCCCACAAGGTCTTCAAACTATCATTTCTTTTTTTTTTTTTTAATTTTTTTTTCAACGTTTATTTATTTTTGGGACAGAGAGAGACAGAGCATGAACGGGGGAGGGGCAGAGAGAGAGGGAGACACAGAATCGGAAACAGGCTCCAGGCTCTGAGCCATCAGCCCAGAGCCTAACGCGGGGCTCGAACTCCCGGACCGCGAGATCGTGACCTGGCTGAAGTCGGACGCTTAACCGACTGCGCCACCCAGGCGCCCCAAACTGTCATTTCTTTAAAATTTCACTCTATTTTTAAGGACACCGTTTCTTTACAATTACCAAAGTCTTCAGTTCATGTTTCTCTCTCCCACCCCCAATCCACCTCCATCTGGTGCCACGACTCTGGTATTCAATTCTGCTGGTTTCCTCAAATAAGCATAAATAGTAACATACCCGGAACCCAAATGTAGTCAATTACACCAATCCGTCTACACTGTGCTTTTCTCCCAATCCGTTCACGTTTGGAATGGAGAGAGTACTTTGTTTAGAACTTCAATAAATCCTAAGAGAATAGACAAGGAAACAGGCATACCTCTCCTCTGAAGCACATTTCACTTTCCTCTGCTTGGCAGCACGTCTCCACCAGGTGAGCGAAATCTGCAATAATTGATTGGAACTGCATCTCCGTTGCCTGTGGTTTCTGCTTCACAAGATCGCTCAGGAGCCTGAATCGGAAATCAGTAGCAAAAATGCAAGTGCTGCCTGAGTTCTAGATGGTCAGCCTGCACACCTGCTCTGCTAACTTAGAGCTGAACACCACCCACGCCTCTTTGTCACTCCCACTCTGAAGTTTATGAAAGACCTGGGGCGTCTGGGTGGCCCAGTTGGTTAAGCACCCGATTCTTGATTTCCGCTCAGGTCGTGATCTCCCGCGAGATCAAGATTGAGCCCCACGTCGGGCTCTACACTGACAGCTCCGAGCCTGCTTAGGACTCTCTTTCTCCTTCTCTCTCTGCCCCTTCCCCACACACATGCACCCACATGCTCTCTGCCGGCAATAAATACATTTTAAAAATATTTAAAAGCTCTGAAAATGCCATGGTGTATTCGTACTTTTCACACTGCCCGTCTCCATCTCTGTGTTTTATCCAACATACTTTTCTTCCAGTACATCTCTTTAACATAATTGATGCATTAAATTTAATTATTTTACATGACTATTACTAGGGTAAACATGTTTGTTTTCTCTTTTCATTGCATTGGATGATAAATAGATTATATCTTAAAATTAAATGCTTTTTTCCTATCGCATTTTGTAATGAACATTTATTCTGAACAACTAACTTCCAAATAAATATTACAAGTATAGCACACCTCGAAGTTGAGGGTCCTTCATATGTTATTAATGATAAACCAATAAACTAATATGAAACTATAATGGATTGACAGTCATCTCCGATTTCCTTCACAAAAGAGTTTCCCCCACAACTGTAGTTTCTTGCCACTATGAATCTTCAAAAGTGTAACCTGGTTTCTGTCTCTCTACTTGACGAAATAGTATTCCAAATCTTCCAATGTTATCTTTCTCTCTCTTTCTCTCTCTTTTTTTTTTTTTTTTTTTTTTTTTTTTTTTTTTTTTTTTTTACTGTTTTAGACCAAGACAGATTTAACCACAAGGAAAATAAGGCATGAAGGGGAGGGAAAATATACATTAATCCGTCTTCTACTGTTTCACCAAAAACCTTTCCTTATTCTTCATTTTCAAGTTCACATGTATACTACCTAGTGGCCTTATTTGTGCCTTGGATGGGTATGAAAAGAAATATCTCAAAGCTCTAAGGCAGCTATTCTATGACAATTTTAAACCAGAGGTCCAGTAATAATTCCAGATAGTAAAGATTTTAGGCTTTGCCCACAGACAGGTAAATGGAGGCTAATATAGAAGTGCAATGTGATACTCCAAACCCCTGTTTGCCTGGGGTGGGCTGCCCCATGTGGCAGCCACAGTTTGTGTCCAGTTGCGTCAGCTGGAGAAGAGGCAGAAGAGAGACCAGGCAATGAGGGAGGAGGTACGCACTGTGGTTAGTTTCACTCTGGGCCCCAGACACGCCCTCCTCTTCTCCCAGCTACCTCAATGTGGGCCGCTGGCCCAAGCAACTTGCTGAGTCATTCGACTCCTGGACTGAGATGCCACCACCTTTTGCTGCCCAGCAGTGACCAACAGCGAAGTCCCCCACATGTAAGTGGCACAGCTCAGGCACTGTGCGGCAGTGAGCATGGTCACTCGCAGGGAAAGCAGGCACCGGGAGCAAAGTGGGGGACGTGGGTAAGCAAACTTGGCCAACCGCAGCTCTCAAGCCTAGCCCAATCAAGCAGTGCCCTCAGGACCTACAAAAACAGCCGTGCCCTGTTGCCCATAGCATGCTGATCCCATTAAACAATAAAATAAGGTATCCAGCTTAACATGGCAGCCCAGGGGACATGCCTCTTTGAACTAGCCGTTTCAGCCTCACCCTCTCCCACTCCTCCAACTCTCACACCCCCGCCACCACCCCCCAGAAATATTAAAAATAATGGCAACGGCCAACATCTTCTGAGTATGCTGATGTTTACTATGATCCAGGCAAGGTGCGATAACTTATCGATGTTATCCCATGTAATACTGTCTGTTAGCTTTTTAGTAAGGTTCTATGTCCTCTCCATTTTGCATTAGAAACATTCCCTGGGAGTGTTATAGTTCTGGGCATATACAGCAAACCAGGGAAGTGAGCCTCCCTCCCAGAAAGCATGAGGATTGGGAACCACGTGGGAGAACTCATCACGACACAAGAAGTCAGGCTCATACCCTTCCCGTCCCGGAAGAAAGGCTTGGTCAGTGGAAGAAGCAATGATTCTGTGGTTCCTGAACCAAGCCTTCGTTGGACTCATTTCTGAGTCACATGGGATCAGGGTAACTCTTTGAAAAAGCGCCGTAAGAGAACTTTCGTTAAAGTTCTGCAAACCATGAAGACACCAGGGAGCAGCCCCACCCTGGTACCTGCTGAAAGGGCATAATCCTGGGAGTCAGGGGAAAGGGCTGTCTTTCTTCTTACAACAAAACATAAAGTAGCTTTGTCATTTCAAGGGATCCAGTCTGCAGCTGAGCAGGCGACAGCAGCCCCTGGAGGGCACGACTGTTCCCAGTGGCCCAGGAGGGGTGCCAGGGAGAGCATTCTTGGAGAATGCTCCAAGGGGGAGGGGGAGGGAGTTTCATAAGCTCTCCCCTGAGGACTCTAGGGATAATTGCTGGGACTGAAATTTGTGGAAGCAGGTAGTCGCAAGGCTGTGCAAAACTTGTATTATTAAATATTAGAACCACAAAGGGCAATTGCGGGAGGTGCACTTGCATACATATGTGACATGTATTCTTATACTACACATATATTTATAATGGGTAACTCTGCAGTGTTGGAATAAAATCATTATGATTTTTCCTTCTCTCTTGTGTACTTTCTAAGTTTTCTGCAATGATTGTGCATTACTTCAATAATAACATAAACCAATATTTTAAAAAGAAATAGAATAGTATCAGCATTTTTTCTACCCAGCTGTTCTGTACATATTTACTCTTCTAATTAGACCTAAATCTGGTCCCACTTGAAAGAAAATGCTGTATTCGTTTCTAAGTGCCTCTATATAATTTAAGTCTGTATGGTTAGATAAATAATCAAAGAAGTTTACCCTACCTTCAAATAATCAGTATAGGTTTTTAAGAAATTAATTAGTAAAGGTGGAGAAATACAGGCTATTTCCCATTGGAATTTGGTGGGTTTTGTCTTAAAATATATTTTCCTATAGAAACAATATTACCCATGATGATGAAATTCACTGACCTATCCATGAAAGCATAGGATTACTTAAGTCCCAGGCAATTAACACTAGCTGTCATGGATACTTATACCGTGGGAATGACCCTATTTCCAAACACTCATTTGGGGCTTCTGTAGTCTGGCTTAGGGGATTCAGCACCAAAAGGCCAGAAGCTGGTATAGGAAGGGGACGAGGTTTACCCCTGGTTCATGCAAAATCTGGACTTCTCTTTCCTTCTAATATCATAAAGAGGGCACAGACTTTGAAGTCAAACTTACTTTCGTTCAACTAGTTAGTGTGATGGTAAGTGAGATTCTTAACCTCTCTGACCTTTATAAAAAGTAAATTTGAACACCTACATTGCAAGGTATTTGCAAGGACCAAAAATAACATATTAAAGGGCTGAGTACAGTAACTGGTGTACTTAAGGCAATAAATAATGTCAAAGATAATACGAACGATGAACAATTATAATAATCATAGCACAACTTGCTTCCATTTCAAATTAACGGTTGCTTCCAACCATGGTTCCCGTCCTCCCTGACTCCCACAATGAATAGTACATTGTCACAGCTCTCCTCCTATTTATTCACTTATTCATTCAGCAAAGAATTAATGAGCATCTTTACAATTTCCCTGAGGATTTGAGCTGTAGATCCCACAGTAATAGAGAAACCTAACGGGAGAGGCAGGAAAGCTCCCTTGTCTATACCCTCCTCTTGTCTCACAAGCTGTGGGATCCAAGTGTGTTCATGGTTTGGCCCCTCCCAAACTCTCTAGTCTCACCCCCAACAGTTTCTCTCCCTTCCTTCACTTATGCCTGAGTCACCCGGCTTTCCTCTTTGTCCTGCTGGGTGGGCTGGTTTCCAAAGGCACTTCCCCAGAGGGACCAGTAGGGGGAAAACGGGCAAGACTGCTATGTTTCCAGAACACCAGAGAGCAACTGCTTCTTTCAACCAGAAGAAACACTCCAATCGTCCTGGAACCAGCAAGGGGAAGAAAAGGATCCCATTATGAGAAGACAAAAAGTCTGAGAATGAGATTCATAGCAGGGGTATTAGGATGTCATGATATATCTCCTTAAAACCCCAGATATAAAGGCTGCTGCTTCTAAAGTGGGGGATTCTGTGCCACTTAAAAGCTTGACTCCCCCCCCCCCCAGACTGTCACATACTTGTGACCTGCTTGGAGTTGATTTACCCCTCCTGACCACTTCTTTCCTCTCCCACTCTGATCTTTCTACCTACCAGCCCTACTGCTGTTATTTAAAAACAGTTCCTTAAAAAAAATTATAATAAAAATTTTTAAAAAGCTCTCTTAATTATTTATGTTTTTAGCTTAAAATTTTTAACTTACCTTCTTAAATCTTAAATCCTAGTTTTGATTCTCAGTACCATCAACTTGTTTTCAGTTTTTCATTTCTATGATATTAATCTTCTATTTTCATTAAATTTACCCACCACTTCATTTAAAGCATAGTCTAGTCTTTATATACTATCTTAAATCTTTATATACTCTCTTAAATCTTCTCATTGTCACTCAGTATTTTTAACTGGATTTTAAATTCTTTTACTTTGAACTTCTATTTCCTTTTTATTGTCTCTGTCTTATTACATGATCTCAACTCCTACCTTCTCTTCTATCCTACTGAATTTTTCTTTCCTCTCCAGAAACTCCTTTGCTTGTTTTTCCTTTTGTGTTTTTGCAAATTTATGCTGTGATAGCCAGTCATACAGAGCCCTTGCCGCTATCCCAGGAAGTAAGAAGGGTTTTTTTCCAGCTTGACCCTTGACTCCCAATATGGATCCTCCCAGAATATTCCAGAAATCTCTACATTAACTATCTGTATGCTATTGTTTTCTCCATACAGAGAACACAGTGATTTCGCTAGGACAGGGACGATTCCTAATATTTTATACTTTTATTATCTAGCCTTTATAGAATAACTCAATGTTTAAAAAATTATAACTAATATTATAACCCCTTGATTCTGGCACACTAAGAGCTATATGTTGGTAGTTACAGCCAGATAGCTTGGGTGAAAATTGCAGCTCAACAACTATTTACCTGTTGCATTGTCTCATACTAAGTCTTCTTGCCTTCTGAGCCTCGGTTTCCTTACAATTAAAATGGCATATAATGTTATCTCCCTCATAAATTTGTGTGTAAGAATTTGATGAGATGCCATACATAGAGTAGTGCCTATCTATACTCAGAGACTTCCTCAAGAGGAAGAAAATTTGCACGCTAGAAGTAAAAGAGACCTCGTTCTTCTACATTCTCACATCAAGCCTGAACTAAAGAAAGAATGGCTAACTAAATGTCTCAACAGTCTTTGGGTGTTGACTGGGAGGTTTTAAAGGCTAGTTTGTGATTGGCTCACCTTGGAGAACTGAAGAAAGGATTCCAAGGGTCAGCTGGCATAGGAATTGCAAGTACTGTGATAAAACAGACCAAGCAACAACCTGTGCTTGCTGCCCATGAGTATGTATTCATTCCAGAAGCAACAAAAACTTTGCCTCACTTGGCAAGATGATATTGTTGGACCAATAGTATTTAGACCCTGCAAATGCATGTCTTCGAGTAAATAAATTAACTAGAAATACAGTAAGCTACCGTTTCTAATGAAGTTGGGGGAGAAGGAACAATGAGGAGGAGGGCTTGCATGCTTTCTCCTGAGGACATGATCAGGGGCATTAGGAGGGAACCGCCCCACCGTCAGGGGTAGGAGTGCTTTCAATGCATCCTGCTGATTCAGGGATATTAGAATTTCACCCTTTGGCTTTTTTCTAGAACAGTCACTTTTGGCAACTCCAAATGGGGCCTCTAACATCACATTCACCAGCAGCAGAATTCCTGCTGAGGGAGAATGCCTGGACCATGAGAATATGTTGGCTCTAAGCTCAGGAGCTGAATGGGAGTGAAGAGATGGATGATCAATGCCACTAAGAAAGATAACTCTTTGTCTTCAACAGCAAGCAAGTAGTCTCTTTACTAAGACCTGACAATGAGTTCCGTTCGATCCGTCTACGCAGGAGTGGGGAGAATTGGAGAAAATGCCAACCGCCTGTGAGATCTTAATCACCTGTGCTGTCAGTGGCAAAGAACAAATCAGCTGCCCTAAAGTTTTCTGTGCTGTGTGTGCTACTTCCAAAGCCCAGCCCGTGATGCCTCTGTCACCTCAGCCTCAGTCACAACCAGAAATCTAAGCCTCCCAGATCATCTGTCATCATGCTGATGTTTCTATGCCCTTAATCTGACCCATCTCCTGCTCTTTTGGTCCTCTGTCTCCTCTGTAACATGAGGCTTTCTCAAGAAAACGTTCCCAGGGCACCTGGGTGGCTCAGTCCATTAAGCGTTCGACTTCGGCTCAGGTCATGATCTTACGGTTCATGGGTTCGAGCCCCGCATCGGGCTCTGTGCTGACAGCTCAGAGCCTGGAGCCTGTTTCAGATTCTCTCTCTCTGCCCCTCTCTCTCCCCCTCCCCCCTCTCAAAAATAAACATTAAAGAAAAAGAAAACATTCCCATATCCACAGCTTCTCTTCTGAACTTCTCTGTCTTGCTCTAAACGAAAAAAGGAGGCTACCCAGAGCACATAACTTCCTCCAAGACCTTGCAAGATGAGACTGTTTTTGCTTGAAATCCACCTACCTTTGTATCTAGTTCTTTTTTACTGCTTTCAATATAACTCCTTCATTCTCATTTGAAAGCCACAGCTCCTTTGAAGTACAAGTTATCAAACTCTGACACCCCTTATCTTTACTTATTTCTGCCGCATATAGAAAGTCTTGTCATCCCCCTCATTTCTGATGACTTCAGACCCAGTTAATCACCTCTTTTCCCACCATTATCTTGACATTTGTCATTTTCTATAGTTTCAACAGCTATATTAATGATCCACAGGTGGCTGATAGATTACAAAAATGGACCAATTGTCCATCTTTCTCTGTATTCATGTCCTTTATGATGTGACTTTCCAACCCTTCCTATCAAGAAATGAAGTCTATTTCCATACCACTTTAATCTGGGCTGCCCCCATGACCTACTTTACAGAAGCACTGGCATTGCACGCTTCCAAACCTGGGCCTCATGAGGCCTCCACACAGCCACTTTCTCCCAGCTGCCGTGTGAAGAAGCCTAGGTTAGCCTGCTGGAGGACAGAAGACCATGTGGCCCAGGCCAGCCAGCTCCCAGCTGACTTAGCAGCTGACCATAGAGTCTTCTGAGCAAGCCCAGCTGAGAATGGTTGAGGCTCGCCCCAGATCAACAGACTCATGCAGTCAACCCACAGACCTCATTGCTGACTTCATCCAGAAACCCTTTTACATTAGAATACACATTGGGAAACCTTGTTCAAACGTAAAGACGTTGTATTCTACTGGCAGCATTTCTGACCAGTAGACTTCAGTATTGGTAACAGCAGCCAAATCAGAATAGCACTTTGCAAAGTAATAACTTATGTTCATAAAATTATCTAATTTACACATGTTTTCATATGCATTATATATGTATATGTCACACACACATACATGCATGCACCCACGCGCAAATGTTCCAAATTTTGCATTTTAGGAAAAATACTTTAATGTACTTCTCTGTCAATATTTTCTGACCAATAGACTCAATCTCATTAACCGATCTGATTGGGGTAGCAACCACGATAGCCATAGTTGCAAAATATGCCAACATTCTCAATTCTACTGGACCTCCAATGTAACATTTAGCTGATCCATTCATTATACAATGTTTATATCTGAGCCCAGTTTACCGTTTTCCATACCTCCTCCCCTGCTGGCAGAACAAATTAGAGAACAAACTAAACAAAGATTCTTACTTTTGCTTCTCAGTTTGGAATTGCTCCTCCCGAGCTTTGCACAAGTCCTCTTTAAGGCTGATGACTTGGTCACAGGATAAAGGTGGAGAAATGTAAGTTCTATCTACCTGCAGATCATCAAAGCATGGCTTCCTGAAGGCATATGAGTCCTCACAGCAGTGACCCACACCAGCATTGATAGGCTCTGCTTCGTGTCTTCTGCATAAAGCTCCAAGAATTAGTTTCGCCTTTCCCAGAAGAGAATTAAAATAAGAGCCATAAGGTTGTGGTCATTTTTTGTTGTTTTTTTTTTTTACTCCATAGAAAATAGGGCTAATAAGTATTCTCAGATTCTGGTTTCTGCTAGTTCATCCTGGATTTCACTGTTTAGGAAAAATCAGGAGGGTCAAGTGCAGCCTGGTTCCCAGACTTGTCCTCCCTCTTCTCATCCTCAAGTTGAGCTCACTTGGACTCCACTTCCAGGTTCCTCTCCAGTCCAGTTTATAGACCAGTGTTGACTTAAGGTTGGAGTTTCTTATGTTCTTTTAAATTAAAATCAAGCCTCAAGTCAACAGCACTGCTAATTTGACTCAGTTATATGACTGAAGCTCAAATCCAATTTCTTTCCGTTTTTTTGTAAGTGGACATCTGTAACTGCCACAGAACTTGGCATATGGTAGATGCTCTATGAATATTTGCCGAATGAATGAATGATGAGAGAAATCCTTGTATCCTATTTCAATTATCTCCTTCATTTTCTGGTCCTCTTCTAAAGCTGTCACCTTGCCTTGCTTCTGTGGTGTCTGATTGTTATCCTGATGCTCTCTGCAAGCCTGCCCATGTGCCTTTTCAAGTACGACTACCCCCAAATCCCTATCATTTAGGTATTTGGGGATGAAGTCATTGAGGCCAATAAGCATCAACATTTCATGTATGAGTTTATCCATTTTAAATGTAACCAAAGAGATCACCTAAAAATAAGGCTTTAGGAATCTAGAAGTCTAACTGAAAGTCCTTCCCCAAGAAAGGCAGGCACTAGATAACAAAAATTTATAATAAAATAAAAGGGAGACGAGGCTAGATAATAATGTTTTAAATCTGCAATCAAAAAAATTATATTTTATCAGAAGAAAGACCAATTTAGCATGAAAAAATTGTTCTATCAAGAACGTAGGGCAGAGAAAGCTGTCACCACACAAGAATTTAGTAGTGTTAAAATAATACCACTCGAGAGAGACCTGGAGCCTACATCTTGGAGATGTGAGCATACAGGTCCCTAGAGGGATGTTCTCCATTGTGAGGAAGACATAATTTATCATTCTTCACTACAGCCTGGAAGAAATATCCCTTAAGACTATTCTTTCCCTTCTTCTGATTCCATTTGCACTAGTCATATCCTACTTCATCGTCACAAGTATTCTGATCCAGGAAAAAGTGCAGTCTAGTTGTTAGGCCCAATTATTGCTGTCATTGGAAAGACATTTCTCATTGTAAATGAACACACTGGTATTCTGTCTAATAAATTTAACACTTGTGAGTTTGGTGTGAGATAATAGAAAATATAAATATTTGATCTTTGACCCTAGTTCCTGCCAACCGTCTTCCAAAACCCTTGTAAGTTCCTAAGTGATAAGAGCACTAGGAGCATCTTTTGTCCTAACGAGGCAACTCTGTGTGGGCTCGTGGATGGGCACTGGTCCCCAGAAAGACAACGTAGTGATTAGAAGCTTGGGATTTTAAGTCCCCCCCTCCCCGTCCATTTTCCAGAGAGGAGAGAGGGCCTGAAAATGGAGTTAATAATTGATCATGCATACATAAGGAAGTTTTTATAACATCCCAGCAGTATGGGTGTTGAAGAGCTCCCAGGTGGGCGAACCCATCCACATACTAAGAGGGTGACACACCCCAACTCCACAGGGACAGAAGCTTCTGCACTCAGGATGCTCCCAGACCCTATGTATCTCTTCCAGTCCTATGTATCTCTTCATCTGGAAGTTCACCTGTATCCTTTATCATACATTTTACTTATCTTGTAAACTTAAGTAAGTATTTCTCTGAGTTCTGCGAGCTGCTCTAACAAATTAATCAAACCTGAGGAGGGAGTCATGGGAACTTCAGATTTATAGCTCACCAGTCAGAATCACACAGAATCACACAGAATTACAATTGGACTTGTAATTGTTATCTGAAGTGGGATGGGAGCAGTCTTATAGGACTGAGCCCTTAACCTGTGGGATCTGACACTATCTCCAGACAGATGGTGCCAGAATGAGACAAATTGTAGGATACTCAGCTAGTGTCACACAGAATTGCTTGTCGTGGGGGAAAACACTTGGTGTCAGAGATGTTGTGAGTGTGATAGTTATGTAAGATTAAAGGAGAAACATGGGAAGAAGACTAGTTTGTTGCTGTTGTTGTTTTCCTATACATTCGAGTTAGTTTAAAATCAGCATTATCTTTGAAGTTGTTGGCAAAGTCATTTTTGTTGACTTGAAAATCCAAGAATTAGACCCTAGGGTATGATCCAGACAAAGACGTACTGAATCTGATATTGCCACCATTAGGGAAGTGACAGTCTTACCCCTGCTGCTAATCAAGACGATTGGCATGCGTTGGCCTAAAAGAATTTCTCCTGGGGACAGAAGTATTATGCTCCATTGACAGTTCATGAATGTGTCCACAAATATGAGATGGATTGCTGGAGGTTGGGGATTAGGACTTTAAGAACAGGCAAACATGAAGTCACAGATGTGCTTACCGAGTCCTCCATGCAGACAAATCGCTGTTCATCTCTCAGTGGGCAACATTTGGTGGCAGCATCTGCCATGTTCTTCGTGAATGTAACCAACTCTTGAGCAGATAGTTGTGGGACTTTCTTAGTATAAAGGATTATGAGCCTGAAAGAATAATTTCCTCTTACTCCTGGCAACGACTATGTGCCTATGATGAAGAATTCTAGAGTTTTCCTTAATATTTGACAAGCTGTGGTTTAGGCTGAACAAAGCATTAAACTGGGTTTAATGCTTTTTAATCTTTATTCCAATGGCCCAATAACTTCATCAGTATACCTGGAATTCTCTTCTCACCTCACACATTGCTCTACCCTGATCCACAAAAGATACTAGGACAGCTAATTTGGATGACAGCTTCTGAAATATTGTACACACAGTCCATTAAAGATTGCATTGGTTGTCTACAATGTGTAGGAACAGGGGCCTACAATAATGATCAGCAAATAGTGCCTACTCTCCTGGGGCTCACGCCATACTGGGCAAGATAGCAGGTACCCTTGAGGTAGTGAGGGGAGTACACAGTGCTGTAGATACACATGGAATGGCAAGCAGTCCCATCCCAGGCAGGTCAGGTAGGCCTCCTGGAGGAAACGACACGTGAGCTGAGATCTAAAAACAACAAAAATGAACCAGGTGAAAGGGAGTGCAAGTGGGAGGGGAGCCACTGAATGTGATTTTGGTTTTGTTTTGTGAGTTTTGTTTTGTTTTGTTTTGTTTTGGAGGGGGGGCAGGAAATTGGGAATCAGAAACAGAACAAGAAAGAAAGCTCAGTTACAGAATCAGAACTGCATTATTTTTAGGGTAATTATAGTTGCCATATAAAGAATGAATGGAGGTGAGCAAGAAGCAATGTGAAGGAAGAAGCAGTTTGAAGACTCTTCCGGAAATTCAGTTGAGAGACGCTGATACCCTGAACTAGGAAAGTGGTGGGAACAGAGGGACATGAGAAAGATTTTTTAAGGAAGAAGACTCTTACAGACCCAGATGTGAAGACAACAAAAAATCAGACTCGATCATTGCATTTTAAATTGAAATGGAGTCAGGGAAAGAATTTAGTTGTAACATCCAATGAAACAAGCAACCTAATCCAGTGGTTCTCAGAGTGGGACTCCTAGACCAGCAGTATCAGCAGCCCTGGGAACTTACTAGAAATGCACATTCTCAGGCCCCATCCCAGACTTACTGAATCAGAAACTCTGGGGATGGGACTGTATTTTAACAAGTCCTCCAGGTAATTTTGATGTATTGTAAAGTTTGAGAACCAAAGATCTAATCCTTAAGCCAGATATTTGCAACCAAACATAACATAGAAGTAATAAGCCAAATATTCTCTCGGAAAGAATACGTTTTCCTGGATCTATTATTCTGGACATCTATTTTAAGCTCAATATTATTGGACACTATATCAAACTGATTTTTTCCCCAACACTCTGCTTCTAAATAGACTATTACAGTAAGATCCTAAAGATTACTAAAAATTGGTTTTTGTTTTTGGATATACCAATCTTTTAAATACAGCGGGTTGCACCAGTCTCTGCACACAAGAGGTTTATGTATTCTCTCTGGCAAATAGCTATGGTATCCATTCATCTCTACCCTAGGTGCTGAAAATACTAAATTTGCTATAGGAACTGACTTGAAACTGACAAAGGGACCCTACGTTAGATTGCTGTAGCTTTGACTTAAAACTGCAGGCAGGGGTGCCTGGGTGGCACAGTCAGTTAAGCGTCGGACTTCAGCTCAGGTCATGATCGCACAGTTCGTGGGTTCGAGCCCAGCATTGGGCTCTGTGCTCATAGCTTGGAGCCTAGAGCCTGCTTTGGATTCTGTGTTTCCCTCTCTCTCTTTGCCCCTCCCCCGCTTGCACTCTGTCTCTCTCTCTCTCTCTCAAAAATAAACATTCAAAAAACTCTGCAGGCAAAGCCCCCCAAACTAAATGTGTGAGGGAGAGATATGAGGGAGGGGTGTGAGGGATATGAGGGAGGGGTGTGAAGGAGAGGACCCTGAAGAGACCACAGGACGGGAGTCAAGGTCTGCTTGGTTCCCTAACCTGTGGGCATTGACCAGAACTCTGGAAACTGGCCTGGAGAGCCAGGTAAAGGCACATAAGTCTGTGTAGATATCTGTATTATTAAAACAAAGATAGGTTAATTTTGAACTCACATTTTCCTTGGCCTCTGACATTTTAAGGTTGGATGTAGACTCATAGCAGCTCTCAGCATCAGGGGTTAGCAAAAACTCACCAACAAATATATAAACCTGGACAATATCTTGAAAGCATACCTGTCATGGAAGTTAGCATCTCCTAATTTCTCACGTAAATCACAGTGATTTTTTATACGCTCATGGCTTTCACCAACCACTCTTTGGAACATCTCTTTCTGGAAAATAAAGATAATCAATGTTTATCACTGTAACAATATATCTTGAGGTAAGATTGCAAAACCGTCTTCTGTAACAGTTTAATGTAACTGTTTTCCTAAATCCAGGGCTTTATTTACTTAGTGAGTTTGCAAATCTTGAAGAACATGTTTTGGTAAAGCAGGAATGTCCATGTACTTTGCAGAGAAAAGAAGTGGTACGAGATTGATGTTTAGTTTCTGGTGTATAAACTCATTTGTGGGTTTAAATGGCGAATTTTAGAAGAATAAGGCAATCATTCATCAAGCCAAAAAGACATTCCTAAAGGTAGTTTATAGAGCTAAGTTTGATTGGTCAGAGTGTGTTGGTTATATTTAATAAGACAGCCTTTTTACATAAACAGCACAGATAAAGAGATATAGATATAGGAATAGAAATACAGATATAGGGCACCTGGGTGGCTCAGTCGGTTAAGCATCTGACTTCGGCTCAGGTCATGATCTCACAGTTATGAGTTTGAGCCCCGAGTCGGTCTCTGTGCTGACTGCTCAGAGCCTGAAGCCTGCTTCAGATTCTGTGTCTCCCTCTCTCCCTGCCCCTCCCCCACTCACACTCTGTCTTTCTCTCTCTCTCAAAAATAAATAAATAAACATTAAAAATTTTTTAAGAAATAGAGATACATATTAAGAAGTCATGGTTTGGGGCGCCTGGGTGGCGCAGTCGGTTAAGCGTCCGACTTCAGCCAGGTCACGATCTCGCGGTCCGTGAGTTCGAGCCCCGCGTCAGGCTCTGGGCTGATGGCTCAGAGCCTGGAGCCTGATTCCGATTCGGTGTCTCCCTCTCTCTCTGCCCCTCCCCTGTTCATGCTCTGTCTCTCTCTGTCCCAAAAATAAATAAACGTTGAAAAAAAAAAAGTCATGGTTTAATAAAAACATCTACCAGCCTTCAATATAGTACAGCACTCCACAAATACACATTGAAATGAATCAAATGGAATTCTCAGAAGTAACCGCAAGTTCAAAGAGTTCTTCAGCCATGCACATAAAATTCCAGTGGGAAAATACAAGCGACCTTCTAACCTTAACTCTTCAGTAGGAGGACTGGTTATCATCTTAACCAATCAGACCCAGTGCACCTGATCCTAATAAGCAGTGTTTGTTACAGTGAAAATGTTACCAGATTTGCAAACTATTTACCTGGATTTAACCCTTAGCCTTGTCCTTTACTGCCTGTGTGATATTGAGCAAGTCTTTTAAACCTTCTAAAACTCAATACCGTCATCCAGAATACAGTTAATAATTCTGGCATTACCTATGTCACTGGACTGGTGTCAGGATCAAATAGGACGCTGATGGTAAAGTCGCTTTGTAAACTCTAAACACCCACGCTCCTGTTATTAACGTTCATGCTTATCCTGTTATTAACGTTCATGCTTATGCTATTATCATAGTGATTATTGTGGAGGTCTACTGGCTACAAAAGGGTGCTCACCTACAGGGGACTAAATTACCTTCATTGATCCTTCTCTCTAGAAACAGAAAGATGGTAGATGTACCTGCTTGGGCCCAGACAGGACAAGGGATGCCTTCAAGCCTCCACCAGCACCCCACCCTCTGTAAACATGTAAGCCACTGCTTAGATAACAAAAGCCAGAGTCACTTGGTTCCTGGTAATCCGTGGATAAGTGATCACCTGGTCAGATTTGTAAGGTCACCTGCTTTTTTCATGTCAAATGCATAACAGAGCTACTGCCTGTAAACAACATCATCTGGCCTGAAATAAGGATGGTTTCCGGGACTGCTTGTTGGAAACTGTCAACCTTCCCATACCCTAATACACTGTGCTTTCATGCTACTAGCTACTATGCCCAGGAGACACTCATTAAAAGAGGAGATTGCACAGAGAAGGTTTCGTGAAGCACAGAATGTACAAGACAGGGATTCATATAGAGAACTGCTACAGTATGACGATGTGGCCTTTGGCTTAGAGGAGAATCACATTCCTTGTTCAGTGCTCGCAATTAACAAGCATATGCACAATCATTTTACAAAATAGGACACTATTAACAGCGCTGGAATTATTCTCATGTTTGTAATCACTTGTGAGTAACAAGTTAAAAAATAAAAAGGAATTTACCCCATGGCTATAGCATTCCAGAGGATTTTCTAATTTACAGCATTTTCCCAATAAATTTTGATATACTGTATACACTCTTAAAATCAAAGAAACTGCCAATTCTGAATGTCTTCTTGAATATTCATAAAGAAACCTATATCCATATGAAACAGATAGTAAACAGTAAAATTTAGAAGTCGTGAGTTTTCTCTCAAAAGCCAATTATGATTATAAAATTTATTCAATATTGTAACTGATTTTAGGCATTTGGAAACCTTGAGAGGATGGCAGGGAGGTTTTACTGACTTCATTTTGAGAGAAGGAAACCAAGTCAGTAAAATTATGTGATTTTTCCAAAGTCACACAGGAGTGGGTGTCAGATTCAGAATCTGAAACTAAAACAATCTGATTGGCTGATGGGTTCCTGGCACAGGAACTTTTATGAGAAATTAATTTCAAGTGTTTGAATGAGAGTACATTTTTCTCAGGCATCTTTGAGGCTAGATTTTATAAGTATTAGAATTTTTTTTTGAAAGAAAGTGCCAGCTAGGTATTAAATCACCATCTTCCCCTCTTGTCCAGATAAACATTCAAACCTGAGTAGTCCAAGCATAATCTACACATTCTTCTGTGTTACAAGAAAGAGAAATTTGGACTCTAGGATATTTACAAAGGAATCACAGAACCACAGGAGGCAAACTTATCTTATCCAGCCACCTCAGTTTATAGCTGGAACACTAGAGCCCGAGGAAATTAAGTGGCTTGACCTACATTCCAAAGCTTATGCATAACAAAACTAGACTTGGAACTCTCGTCTCCCAATTCATAGTTTAATGTGATTTCCACTAGGAAGGTGAGCCTATCGACTTTTCCAGTACCAAATGCAAGTTTAGGAATGAGTAGTTTCAGGCAGTGACATTTACTTTTATAAGCCACATCAAATGTAATTTTGGAAATATAGCTAAAGTCATTCTACAAAGAACTTTGAAGAAAATTCAAATTCTTATGCTTTGTTGGAGTTTAGTTGCTTCAAATAATGCTTCACAAAGTGACTTCGGAAATACTTCAATCACACAGCAATATTGTTTTAATATTACATATTGAAATCAGTTTGTCTTGCACAAATTAGTATGCATTTCTGAACGGACACCGGAGATGTTAATAGCCCATCTCTCTAATCTTTAAATGCCCCACCATGGCTTTGGTAATAGGTATTAAATTAATTAGAACAGAGCTGACCAGGTATTCCAATCTGAAGCCCTTAGAGATGAGTCCCTTAGAGCAAAACTTGCAAACACTTAACCCTCATTGTGTTCTTAAAAATGCCTGTATTGGGGCGCCTGGGTGGCGCAGTCGGTTAAGCGTCCGACTTCAGCTCAGGTCACGATCTCGCGGTCCGTGAGTTCGAGCCCCGCGTCAGGCTCTGGGCTGATGGCTCGGAGCCTGGAGCCTGTTTCCGATTCTGTGTCTCCCTCTCTCTCTGCCCCTCCCCCGTTCATGCTCTGTCTCTCTCTGTCCCAAAAATAAATAAACGTTGAAAAAAAAATTTTTTTTAAATAAAAAAAAAAAAATGCCCGTATTAGTCGTCAGTATTTAAAAAATCAAGCGACTTCCAGCTTCTTTCAAAATGCAGTGGACCCAACAGCCCAAAGCCTGCGTTTCCACACGCTAACAGGTGGCTGGAGCTGTGCAAATAACTGCCACCTTTTAGACTCCACAAAGCATCTCCTCTGGATCACCGTTCCCATGCAGCCACTCATTTACGTCATGGGCCAGCCTCCGTCATCATTCAGGTTTACAACCTTTCCCCCCAAAATGCATAAGTATAGTATTCCATTAGTAAGATTTTACAATATACATATATATATATACATATATGTACATATATATATGCATATATGTACATATATATACATATATGTACATATATATGCATATATGTACATATATATACACATATGTACATATATGTACATATGTATTACTCTGGCAGAAGATCATCTTGCTGGTCGATGAATTGCTTGCATACAAATCGGTCTTCTGTAAACCTGCTGAGTGGCAGAGATGGAAGATCAGGTTTGTCATCATTTTCTGAGTTGATAATGCATTCCCCTCGGAAAGGCACAGACAGTGCACAGCAGGGAGTGATTTTGCTGGATAGGGTCGACTGTTTAGAACAGGTATCGTTCATAAGCCGGCTCTATAAAACATGAAAAGGGTAGTTATTTTTGATGACTTCATTCTGAACTTATTTATTTTTGTTGTTCTTGCTAGAAAACCAGAGAAAAACTTGGCACTCCTTTACTCTTG
Organism: Lynx canadensis; assembly: GCF_007474595.2. NCBI lineage: Eukaryota > Metazoa > Chordata > Mammalia > Carnivora > Felidae > Lynx > Lynx canadensis. The sequence continues at coordinate 146,589,086 of NC_044306.2, forward strand.
GCAAATTGAGAGACCGAAAAGGTCATTTATAGTGACTTGTTCTAATAAGGAGAGCTGCTCTGTTTGATCTTCCTCAAGTGTCACAGGCTCTTTCAACATCTCTTGCACTTAAAGGGAGACAGACACAATAATAGTGTCCATGGTTAGCCCCACAAAATACAAATGAAGAGAAGAGTTTTATTGTCCTGCTATTGTGGTTATTGTTTTAGGATTCCAGTTCGGAAAACATTTTGTCTCTGTCATTTACCATATATATTATCATATTACTATTATGTTTACATATTTAACATATTTACTTACAAATATTATGTGTGAATGATATTTACAAATATTAAATTTTACAAATTTACCCACAAATATTATGTGTGTGTGTGTATGAATAAGCCAATCTCTCTACGCTTAAGAAACAATCTAATTCGAGAGTCAAATAATTAAACAACAATCGTAATGCAGTATAATAGAAGTTGTAAGAGAAGTGCATATGTGATGCTTTGGAAGAGAAAAGATTGGCAATCCAGACTGGATGGAGTCAGAGTGAAGATCTTAAACAATCTGAGTCTTGATGGACAAATAAACTTAGTTGGAAACCAATGAAAAGGAAGAACATTCTAAAGTTATTCATCTTTATATATAAAAATCTTGGAAGTGAGAGAATATGACATTTGGGGGAATGATATATCGGATATTTGGGGGGTTTTGAGAAAATGTAGTTGAGAAATGATGGAGAACAGTATGGAAGTTCCTCAGAAAGTTAAAAATAGAACAACCCTATGACCCAGCAGTTGCACTACTAGGTATTTGCCCAAAGGATACAAAAATACTGATTCAAAGGGATACGTTATCCCTGATGTTTATAGCAGCATTATTTACAATAGCCAAGATCTGGAAGCAGCCCAACTGTCCATCAATAGATGAATAAAGATGGCATGGTATAAGTATACAATGGAATATTATTCAGCCATAAAAAAGAATGAACTCTTGAGGAGCCTGGGTGGCTCAGTTGGTTAAGTGCCTAACTTTCGCTCAGGTCAAGATCCTGCTGTTTGTGGGTTCAAGCCCCATGTCTGACTCTCTGCTGTCAGTGCAGAGCCTGCTTCAGATCTCTCTCCCTCCCTCTCTGCCCCTCCCCCACGGCTCTCTCTCTGTGTCCAAAATAAATAATTCAAAAGAAAAAGAATGAAATCTTGCCATTTGTAAAGACATGGATGGAGCTAGAGCATATTAAGCTAAGCGAAGTAAGTTGATCCGAGAAAGACAAATGCCATATAATTTCACTCATATGTGGAATTTAAGAAACAAAACAGAAAAGCATAGGGGAGAAAAAAGAGAGGGAAATGAGGAAATACACTCTCAACTATAGAGAACAAGTTAACGGAGGGGAGGTGGGCAGGGAGGTGTGTTAAATGGGTGATGGGGATTAAGGAATGCACTGGGTGTTGTATGTAAATTCTACACCTGAAACTAATATTACACTGGATGTTAACTAACTGGAATTTAAATAAAAACTTGGAACGGAGAAAAATAATAGGGAAAAAGAAAGAAAAAAGGAAATTATGGAGCTTGAACCAAATGAGTGATTGGGCAGACGTAAGAGCTGACGCATAGAATTGACAAGATTTTCATAAACGATAATTAGATTGGAGGCAGGGGGTGAGGTGAGGACGAAGAATCTAGAAGGGTGTAGGACACTGAGGTTAGCACTATTTACTGAAGTTAATATTCAAGAGAAATTAACAGATTTTAAGAGAATAGCCGAAAAGGGACACCAAAGAGTTAAGATGTTTTAAGGCATCTATTAGGCATCTGCATGGAGATTTCCTCTAAGCAGTTAGGACTTTAGATTAAGGACTCAGGAAAAAAGAAGAAAAATGAGCAAAGGTCTAAATATGAAAGTAGTAAGTTGAAGCTACATCAACAGGGTCACACTGAGACTGTTAGGGGAGAGTCTGTGCATTAGTTAGGTAACCAGAAGGCTTTCAGTGACTTCTGTAGGTTTGTTCCTTTCTTAATAAAGAAAGAATGCCTTGTGAGAAGACAGGCATATTGCCTCCAGGCAGTCGTTGGGGGTAGGAGTAGTTCCAGGCTGACAGAGGCTATGTCATCTTGCACCTGTGGTTTCTAACATTGCCTTCGGATTGGGGTGCTTGGGCCAGGAGATTATTATGGGCCAGGCCTAGAAATGGCATAAATCACTTCTGACCAGAACTCAGTCAGGTTGTCCTCACCAAGTTGTGAGACAAGCAGAAAATGTGGTTCATGGCTCAGCAACTCATCTAGGTCATGGAAAAGGAGAATGAAAGATGGCCAACCATCTCTGACTATACGTGTAAAATGAGAAAGGAAAAGGCCAAGAACAATTTTTAAAGCGTAGTAGAAGAGGGGAAGAAAATTGATGAAAGGAACTGTAAGAAAACAGGCATTCCAGGTAGATGAAAAACCTCTCCCGCCATTTCTTACCTTCTAGACACACCTATGCAGAAATAATAAATGCTTCTGAGAATTTATTTGACTGGAAAAATAAACCAGTTGCCGTGGTTGACAGCTTTAGCTCTAAAGTCAGACTTCCTGAGTTCTAATCTTGACTTTGCTACTTCCTGACTGTGTGACCTGGGCAAGCTACTTTGCCTCTTCATGTCTCAATTTCCTCATCTATAAAGTGGGGTTAAAATAATACTTAACGTCTTATGGTTGTGGGAAGTAAACAGACTAGTAATTGTTAGGGACAAAGAAAGGAGCCCGGAACAGATTAAGCACTAAAAAAAAAAAGTGTTCATTAAGTAACAATGAAATGTTTGAAATTAATGCCTGGCACACAGAAATCATTTTTTAAAAGTTTGTGTTATAGCAATTATTACACAGTCCCAGAATGTCGGTCTAATAGTGCCTTGAAGTCAAAGAAAGAGAAAGAACTTTACAATGTAAAATTGAATTACATGGACTGTGTATTATAATAGACTGATAAGCCCTACTAACTCACATCACTTAGTATTAAAACATCTAGTATAAAGATTATTTGCTTTTTATGTTGGTGTGGTGTTGTGAAGCATCATGGGATGATATAATAATCATTGATAAAAACAAAAAAGCTTTCTAGGACATACAATTTAAATGTGTACAATCCATACAACATTCCTGAAAGCATTGGGAGAAATACTCTTTAAAAGACAATTAGAGGGGCGCCTGGGTGGCGCAGTCGGTTGAGCGTCCGACTTCAGCGAGGTCACGATCTCGCGGTCCGTGAGTTCGAGCCCCGCGTCAGGCTCTGGGCTGATGGCTCGGAGCCTGGAGCCTGTTTCCGATTCTGTGTCTCCCTCTCTCTCTGCCCCTCCCCCGTTCATGCTCTGTCTCTCTCTGTCTCAAAAATAAATAAACGTTAAAAAAAAAAAATTAAAAAAAAAAAAAAATAAAAGACAATTAGATCGAGACAAAAAATAAACAGTAGAAAGGGTATCCTTTTCTTGGTGAGTGCTGAGTAATGCACAGAATTGTTGACTCACGATTTTGCATACCTGAAACTAGTATAACACTATATGTTAACTACACTGGAATTGAAATGTTTTCAACGGAGAAAGAAAGAATGAAAGAAAGAGAAAGAAAGAAAGAAAGAAAGAAAGAAAGAAAGAGAAAGAAAGAAAGAAAGAAAAGGGAGATGGGGGAGGAAGGGAGGGAAAGAAAGGGAGAGAAAGAGAGCTAAAGTTCTTCCTTCCTTCCATCCTTCCTTCCCTCCCTCCCTTCCTTCCTTCCCTCCCTTCTTCCTTCTTTCCCTCCCTCCCTCCCTCCCTTCCTTCCTTCCTTCCCTCCCTCTTTCCTTCCTTCCTTCCTTCCTTCCTTCCTTCCTTATTTCCCTTCCTCCCTCCCTTCCTCCCTCCCTTCCTTCCTCCCTCCCTCCTTCCTTCCTTCTCTCCTTCCTTCCTTCCTTCCTTCCTTCCTTCCTTCCTTCCTCTAGTGGAATAGAGTGTATCAAAGAAATGATAGTACAACTGAAATAATTCTTGTTAGCAAAATTATTAAAAAAGAGTAAGTACAAAAAAATCTAAGAAGTCAACCCAACAACTGAGATAAAACACCTAAGCGAACCTGAGAGAATAAAATTAAAAGCATAAACGCAGTAGAAATAATAAATCAGTTCGAGAACTTTCTCTTGGAGAACACTGGTACATGAAACAGGAGGTTTGCAAAGCTAATTAAATAAAGGAGAAAACACAAAATACATGGAGAAAAGGAAGTATAATTACATATTTGATGTTTTTAATTATCAAATAATAATATTATGTGGAACTTAATAGGTAAATAAGAAAATGTTGACAAAGGAAACTTTAAAAAAAAATGTATATTATAGGGTGCCTGGGTGTCCTCTGTTGGTTAAGTGTCTGACTTCGGCTCAGGCCATGACCTCACAGTTTGTGAGTTTGAGTCCCACAATGGGCTGGGTGCTAACAGCTCAGAGCCTGGAGCCTGTTTCAGATTCTGTGTATCCCTCTCTCTGCTCTCTCCTGCTCACACTCTGTTTCTCTCTCTCTCAAAAATAAATAAACATTTTTAAAAATGTATACTATAAAACCTGACCACAAAATTCTCATTAGTCACAATAGTCTGAAATTCACTGAATTTGTGAATACTGAATAATGAGCCCTAAGGGAATATAGGATCAGGTTCCTGTAAGCCCCGGTCACATTTTCATTGTCAACAAATCAAGACGTATCTTTGTTTTGTGTGTGTTTCTATTCAAAGACACATTATTAGGGCACCTGAGTGGCTCAGTTGGTTAAGTGCCAGACTTCGGTTCAGGTTATGCTCTCACGGTTCATGAATTTGAGCCCCACATCAGACTCTGTGATGACAGCACAGAGCCTGCTTGGGATTCTCTGTCTCTCTCTCTCTCTGCCCCTCCTCTCCTCAAAATAAATAAACTTAAAAAATTTATTTAAATAAAAAGACCTTATTTAATATATATTGTTCACTTATTAATGTTGAACGAATACATCTAACACATTGTCTTCTCCAGAAGCACATCATGACTTTTTGCGTTTAGGAACACCAGATAGCACTTCAGCACTAGGCTTGGGGGCCACTTCAAATAGCTAAGTCACCCACAAAAAAACCCCACAAAATGTGGGAAATGTGGCACTAGACTGTAGGAAGGAAGCTTATTTACAGTATGAGAGCTAAAACAAGAAGGTGAGCCTGGTCGTATTCCCTCCCAGCTGGGACCCTGTGCATCAGGCAACTCAAATGCTCCACTGTTCTGAGCATGCCCTGGTCTGTGGATGACCACACAAGTGCTCTGAGTATTAATTTGGGGGTTACAAATCAATTCTGGCAAATAAGTAATTCACAAGTACAGAATTAATAAACAATGAGGATCGACTGAAAAATGTTAAAAGAAATCTATAGCAAAAGAAATGGAAAAGCTGTCCCACCAATTTCTTGTCTCAGTCTCTGCTTCAGTCTCATGGACAAGTTCTTTCAAACCTTCACAAAACAGGTAAGACCCAATACTATTATATTATTTCAGAGACTTCAAAAGGAAAAACAACGCAATTTTTGGAAGTTAGCGTAACTGAATACCAAAACCCGGAAGTTCTAGATCAATCTCACATGTAAACACAAATGCAAAAAATTGGAAATTATGTCCATATAAAATCCAGAAATACAGTAAAAGGAGATTGACTTAAGCAATCTAAAGATAGTTAAAAATTAAGAAATGTGTTAATATGATTCAACGAATAAATTAAATGAAAATCAAATGATCATCCCCAGAAGACAAAAGAACACTTACTAATGTTCAGCATCCATCCTAATTAAAAACAAAACCATCTCTAAAATGGAATGAAAATCTTTTAAAAAAAATTTTTTTTTCAACGTTTATTTATTTTTTTGGGACAGAGAGAGACAGAGCATGAACGGGGGAGGGGCAGAGAGAGAGGGAGACACAGAATCGGACACAGGCTCCAGGCTCCGAGCCATCAGCCCAGAGCCCGACGCGGGGCTCGAACTCACACACCGCGAGATGGTGACCTGGCTGAAGTCGGACGCTTAACCCACTGCGCCACCCAGGCGCCCCTGGAATGAAAATCTTTTAACACATAAACAATATCTTTGTCGAGCCAGTAACTGTGAACTTTGTCCGTTAAGGTCTGGACAAAGACAGGAATGCCAGAGCAGTCCACAGTTACTTTGTATTGTTTGTGAACACTAGCCAATGCTGTGAAATCATTCAAGACTGTTCTGGCATTCCTGACATGGTGCAGAACTACAAATGGACCTGTTCTGGAGTTCCCGGCTTGGCGCAGGTATTGTTTCTGTGTAAAGGATATTAGAGATTTTGTTTTGTTTTATTTTAATTATGATTGATTCTGTCAGCCCCCCAATTTCTCTTACTTTTCCCCCAAGTTCACCTAATCATACAAATAACACTCTCTTAGCCTGTCCTGAAAAGCCAGGACTCCTTCTAAATATGCGGAGTAGAGTTTCTTTTTTTTGTTTGTTTTTAAATTTTTTTTCGTATATTTATTTTTGAGAGAGAGAGGGAGAGAATCTCACGAGGGGCAGAAAGGTGGGGAGAGAAAGAGAGAAGCGGGGTTCACCAGAAGTGGGGCTCGTGTTCTACCTGAAGCAGGCTAGGAGCTGACAGGAAGCGGGGCTCGAACTCATGAACCATGAGATCATGACCTGAGCCAAAGTCAGACACCTGACGACGGAGCCACCCAAGCGCCCAAGTTTTTTAAAGGCTGAGTGAGTTTTTGTTTTTTTTTTTTAATTTTTTTTTCAACGTTTATTTATTTTTGGGACAGAGAGAGACAGAGCATGAACGGGGGAGGGGCAGAGAGAGAGAGAGACACAGAATCGGAAACAGGCTCCAGGCTCTGAGCTGTCAGCACAGAGCCCGACGCGGGGCTCGAACTCACGGACCGTGAGATCATGACCTGAGCTGAAGTCGGACGCTTAACCGACCAAGCCACCCAGGCGCCCCAAGGCTGAGTGAGTTTTAAGAAAGAGGAGGCTCTCACCCTGCCAAGTACACAGGCTACCACATCTCCTTCACAACAGGTCTGATGCAGATTTTTAACATCCCCGGCCAGTTTGGCAATTTCAGAAAAGTTAGCTTTCGGTTGTTTCTTAGTCAGCAGAACCAATTCCCTGAAAAGAAAAAGAAGTGCATTTTAAACCGTATTTTGAGTTCAATGCTTTCTAAAATTAGTTCTAGTTCATTGAGTAACCAAAATAATAGAAACCCATTTGCAAATGTAGGATGAAGAGACTATGTTTTAAATGCTTTCTGTTTCTTCAATGATAGCACTCAGAGCCACGCAAAGATGTGAATCACAAAACAAACACCATTCGGTTCCCGATCATGCAAAATATAGTCATTTTCAACATTTAAATTATCGCTTAAAGAAGCTGAGTTGCTTAGATGGGTAATTGGAAAATTTCTCTGACCCAACTTTCTAAGTAAAATCCTTCATCACAAAGAAAATAATTATGAGAGTCTTGGGTCTCCCTTGTCTGTCCTTGTGAACAACTGAGCAGCATCTCTGAAATTTCCCTGGAAATAGGGAAAACGGGCCTGCCTTATAAGGAGAACTAAGCTTCCATGCAGCTCAGGTCTGTCCCGAATTGGGGAAGAAGGTGATAAAAGGAAGGATACATCTGGGCCAAGAAAGAGGCACACGGAGTAACATCAAATTCTCCCACACTTTCCATCCCTACCCTGAAAACGTCACTAGATTTTTCTATTCTTTTTTTTTCAATTTTTTAAAGTTTATTTATTTTTGAGAGACATAGAGACAGAGTGCGAGTGGGGGAGGGGCAGAGAGAGAGGGAGACACAGAATCTGAAGCAGGCTCCAGGCTCTGAGCTGTCAGCACAGAGCCCGATACAGGGGCTTGAAATCACGAACTGCGAGATCATGACCTGAGCCCAAGTCAGCACTTAACTGACTGAGCCACCCAGAAGCCCCTAGATTTTTCTGTACTGCAAGACACTGGAGCCAAAATCCTTTTTATCTTCACAGAGACAAGAATACATTTTATCTTCCAGCCTTTATCATGCAGAACGATTACGTGCCTGCATCTGAACGTACAGAATCTTTTGCGCACTAAGGCAGAGGCTTAGGGATCTGAGCGGATAGAAGAAATTGAGGCAGGAAATAGTGGGTTTAGATGAGGAATAGTGTGGTTTCAAGTCCAGCTTTATGTGCCCTATTGAACAGGCAGGTAGCATCCGTATGGAGAAAGGAACCAGGTTTGTACTGAAAGACATTATTAAATGAAAGAAAAATGATTTTTTGACCAGAATGGGGTGCTTGGGTGGCTCAGTTTGTTAAGCGTCCAATTTCGGCTCAGGTCATGATCTCACAGTTCATGCCCACTTCATTGGAGCCCACTTCGGGCTCTGTGCTGATAGCCCAGAGCCTGGAGCCTGCTTCAGATTCTGGTCTCCTTCTCTCTCTGCCTCTCACCTGCTCATTCTCTCTCTCTCTCTCTCTCTCTCTCTCTCTCTCTCTCTCTCAAATAAATAAGAAAGAAGAAAGAAAGAAAGAAAGAAAGAAAGTTGATTTTTCAAATGAGTTTGATCAAATGGGGTGATCCAACAGCAACAAAGTTCACATATCTCAATCAGTAACTTACACTGCTTTTGATACTTTGTGGTTGAATTTAATCCCAATTTCACATAAATGGTGATGCCTCAAAGATATTTCTCTCACGTATTTCCTGATGGGTTCTAACTGTAATCAGAAAAACAATGGATCAAAGACATGTGGTAGTAATAGAAAAAGTTAATCTTGTCATTAGTAAATAAGAAAGAAAAGTAAAAGTTGTGTATCTCAAAATTAGAAAGTCCTTATTGTTTTGTTTAAAAGATACCAAATCCAAAAGCACAACGTGGTTGGTTGGTTTCATAAAATAGCATCTCACTTCCCAGAGATCACTTGGTCTAGAAGCTCAAACCTTTAGAATATAAAGACAAGAAAGTGAGCAAGCAGAAGTCCAGACAGCACTAGAATAAATTGCAACAATGTCTTACAGTTGTGTTTTATTTTTATTCAAGTTACTAGCTCTGCCATCTGGCACATGTCTCCTATTGCAAATCTAAAATATATGCTCTCCAGTTTTGCAATATATATTAATGGAGTCCCCCCGCCCCACCCCTCAAGTATGTTTGCCATTTTCAACCTAGGATTTTTACTTTGGAAACTATCGCAAAAAAAATTCGTCTAAATAAATAAAAACATAATTATGCAAAAATGAGAACATGCATGTTTTGTTATGAAAGCAAAAATTCAGAGACAAACTGTCTCAACAGCAGAGTGACGGTAAGGTAAATAATGGCATATTAATTTTGACAAAATGTTTACTCTTAATAAAAAGTTCGCATTTTTAAATCTCAAATCAAAGCTATATATTCAGTGTGATCACAACAATGCACAAAATAAAATCTGTGAGTGGAAAAATGAATAAAAGGATATACACCAAATTGGTATCTCTGTATGCTGGGCATATTAGTAATATTTTAAAATTTCAGAATAGTTCTATATTTTCACTTAAGAAATTATAATGACGATAGATTGTTTTTACTTTGGGTAACTGCACCTTACAGTGCTATTTTTAAGAACAAGTTAGAAAATATATACAAAGGCAATATTCAAACCACAAAACTGGCACAACAATTATAATTTAATGTAATAATTATGATTAAATGTAGCTAATTATATTTTTATAATACTTACACATATAATTATTACTTTAGTCATTTTGTTGTATTATACTCATTTAAAATCTAATACAAACAAGCCCATACGCTTCTTCATGAGAGAGTCTCTGAAGACTTAACTCATAAACCACATTCTTTGATCATAGACACAATTTTTACGCACTTGGTTATGGAATTTTTTCTGAGGAAGAAGCGAGAACTACTGGGAACAGACACCCTGGAGGCAGCAATACCGTAAAGATCATAAAGTGGGGGAGAGAAGGGAAGAACTCTTAGCGAAATTATAGGGGCATGTTTTACATTAAGGAAATTCTCCAGTGAGAAAGGTTAAGATTAAGAAAACTTTGTAAGTACAGGCACCTGGGTGGCTCAGTCGGTTAAGCATCCGACTTTGGTTCAGGTCATGATCTCACGGTTTGTGAGTTTGAGCCTTGCATCGGGCTCTGTGCTGACAGCTCAGAGCCTGGAGCCTGCTTCAGTTTCTGTGTCTCCCTCCCTTTCTGTCCCTCCCCTGGTCTCACTCTGTCTCTCTCATTCAAAAATAAATAAAACATTTAAAAAATTAAAAAAAAACTTTGTAACTTAGAAGAGGAAGCATGTTACTTAAAAAAAAAAAAAAACAACTCCACAAAAAGTTCATTCTTCAGAAATGCAAAGTAATGAGACATAAGACTGCACGATCTTTTATTTTTGTTGTCTTTAATTAATATAAAACCAAAAGAAAAAAAAAAGACTGCCCTGCTTAAAAATTCAGAATTGGCTTCTGAAGGCGTCACTAGGGGACAAATAGAAAAGGAGGTAAGAAATATACATATAAATATCTTTAATGATAATAGCTATAATTATTGAGTACTTAGCATATGCCAGAACTCTTTAGATACATTATTTAATTTCTCACACCAGATAAATGATGAGGAGCTCCATAGGAAAAATAGGTGTAGAGGAATAGAGAAATAGGGGTTTGAGGAATATGAGATAAATTTGCACTGAGAAAATCAAAGGAAACAGAACAAAGTAGCACTGCATTTAGTCTTGAGGAATTCATCAAATGATTATCAAACTACTACTCATTTAAACACAACCTTTGGGAAAATCCATGTAGTGCCTTTTCTAGTAAAGATGGTTATTTTATGTGGAGATTTAGAACCTGTAATGAGCATGCATACAAAGTACTTTTATCATAGAACTAGTCAATGAAGGAGAAAAGGCCACATGGTTAAAATTAAGAGTGGTAAGATTGTATTGTCCAAAGACAGCTGCAGCAATATCTTCCGTCTGTGTTCCTCTTACAATGAGTCTTTGACAATCTGCTCCTCAAGAGGTACAGTATATATACTGTCCCCTTCAAACCGGTGAGGTGTTTCAACCAATAGACCATGACGGAAGTTATTTCTGAGGCTAGGTCATAAAAGGCCATACAACTTCTGCTTTATCCACTAGAATACTCATTCTTGAAGATTTGGGCCATTTGTAAGCAGTCCAGCCGCCCTGAGGCTACCATGCTGTGAGGAATCCCGAGCTAGCTAGGGCAGAGAGACCACATGGAGAGGCCCTGAGATTATATGAAAAGAAAAAGGTGTTGAGCTAACCCCCAGAGTCCCCCAGAGTCCTAGATCTAGCCACTGTCTGACCACAACCACAAGAAAGATGAGCCAGAGCAGCCCAGATGAGCCCTTCCCGAACTGACCCCCAGAAATCATGAGAGAGAATTAAATGATCGTTGTTGTCTTGAGTCAATAAATGTTGGGGTGCTTTGTTACGCAACAATAGTAACTAGAATATTAAATATTTGTAATGAAGTACAGTCTACGCTAAATTATGCTTTCAGATTTTATTGACACTATGAATTGCCTACGTATCTTGTTAAAATGAAATCTTATTTAGTAGGTTTGGAGAAGAGCTTCAGGTTCTGCATTTCCAACAAGCTGCCAGGAGGTAGGAGTGATGCCAGTTCACAGTCCACCCTTTGCATAACAAGGCTCTAAATCACAATTGACAAATATTTTACCTTTATCTGGAAGCACTCAGTTTTGTTTTCTTCTTGGCAACATGACCGAATAGCTGTTTCATAGCAAGCAGACATGGTCAGAATAGTAGGTCCATACAAGAATGGATGCTTTCTAGATGTTTCATAAATGTACCTGTAATGTGGCAAACGCAGAGTTGTGAAATTTAGAATTCAAGGACATGTGCCAACACTGTCTCTTAAAAACTTAGGATTCATTTTGTTTTGTTAACCTGAAACTTCTAGAATTTCGTGGTGAAAGAGATGAGGTAGCAGTATACATAAATGCATCACACGTTCACACACATCACTGTGGACAGATCCCTGTGAAGTTAGACATTCCCTGAATGCCCTTGAAGTGGCCAACTGTAACTACCAGGCTGGTGGGGAAAGAAAAAATAATGAAAACCTGTCGCTTTTATATAAGGAGTGGAAGGTAGAACGTTCAATAGTCCAAACTGAATTGTAAATGCACAATTGTACAGCTGGTGCAGGAGGATTACATTTAGGAGCTAGTGGTGGGGGTAGAGGAGTCTCTCAAGATCATCCAGAAGTTCTTTCTAGACGAGAAGAGTTAATGTCACTGCCCTCCAAGATGTGCCCCCCAATATTTGGGTTTGTTACTAAGTCCCCAGTTTTTATTTCCCTCTCAGGTTTATTCATTCTTCCTACTCATAGAGCCTGGGCTTCAGGTCTGCCTTTCACTTATAATTATATCTCCTATATGTGCAAAGTTTGTTCCAAATACCCCACAGACACGCATGCAAATATACTCGTCAAGAGGACACTACAGGCAAAAACTGTCTCGAGGCTCACACAAATTCATTTCTTTTCCTGTTTGTACAGGGAGAGTCTTACTTCAGCCTCCCTTGCAGTTAGGTTGGGAACATGTAACTGAGTCCTGGATGATGAAATATGAATGAGTGTACTCTACACCGCTTTGAGGTGTGGCTGTTAATGTCTTAGCATAGTTCCCCGTTTTCTCCTTTTCTGTCTCACAGTAACTGTAGAAACACACGCTCCAGATAATATAGAGATGGAAATGTCTTGCATTCTTGAGTTACCGCTTGGAGACGAATTGTCAGGGACTGAGCCAAGTTAGAGAGAGATGAACTTCAAAGTGTCAGAGTAGCCAATTAAAACGAATTGAAAGTAACACTTAAGACTTTAATCACTTATGAGGATAGTATGAGCAAGAGGTTAAACTGGAGAAAGTGCTGACTCCCCACCCTGTCCCCTTGTCCATTCCCGCCCCCCCCACCCCCACCCCATGGACCTGCACCAGTCAAGGATCAGGTAGATCATCACAGATGTGAGGATGGCTTACTCCTGAAGGAGTCCCAAACAAAAGGCCCCTGTGGTTTTAAGGACACTGGGGCAGGGGGGAAGGGGAAGGGAAAGGTCTGAGAGTTGGAAACTCTGAATGCTGAGCTAACATGCACAAAATTCTCTCCAAGTTTCTCCCTTCATCTCCCCTCCTCCCCATTAGAAAGTCTCAATAGAGGCACCTGGGCTAGGAATGAAGCTAGGCACAAAAGTATGGCCAGTTTGGAGGGAGAAAGGGACTGAGTCCTTGACTGCGACTCCTTCAGTGGCTGAAATGTGTTTTGCCCCAATCTGGAATGGGAATGACAGCTTTACCCCATGAGGAATGTCATCTGTAATTACCAGGCCTGAAAAAAATCATGCTCAGGATTCAGCCAGGAGCCAGACTCTTCAAGAGTCACCAAAGAGAACTACCCGATTTAGACTGTGATATGAACAAGAAATAAATCATTATTAAGTCAATATTTAGGATTTTAGGATTTATTTCTAAACATAGGATTTACTTGTGACCACAGAATAGCTTAGTCCATCCTGATTATTATAAAACTTAATAAAAGTTTAAGATGTAAGGTCTATAAAGTAGGCATATGGTGACACCAGAAAACCAGGTTTTTAACATTAAAAGGATAATGGAGGAGATGATAGATAGAACAGGGACTTGGTTCATGTTTTAATTTCCTCCCGCCCCCAGTTCCTTGGATAACACATAAATCTTTGTTCCTGCAACTTCTCTAACTCCAATTTCTTTTGGGATACCAGCTAAGGACACAGGTGCTGCAGCCATTGAAGTCAAACAACAAGTTGGTATTGTTGCCTTCCCTGAAATGATTGAAAAAAACAATTATATTTCATGACAAATGGCCAAGGAAATGCTTAAAATATTTGAAGAGAAATCCCCACATGTTACAGGGGCTAGAAAACAAAATCACACCCAAGAAAGTGGCTAGAGTTTCTGGAGTCAGGGACTATATCCACATGTGACTGCATTAGAAGAGTATTTCTTGCTGCTTTCTGAAGTTTAGGGCCAGATTGAGAATCATGGCACCATAATGAAAGATGAGAGATTTTGCAGGAGACCTGAAGCACTAACCAAACAGACCTTATTTACAACGGATGTGTTTAGCAATCCTGTGGTAACATTTGCTTTTGGTTGAAAGTACAAAATCTTTTCTTGTTGGTGGAGGACCAAGATGGTGGCCATTAGAGTTGTTTACTAAATATTTCCAGTTCCCCTCCTTTCAGGCAAGTGGTAGGACTGTACATACCCAACCCCTCTGAAGTGAGGTATGACAATGTGACTTGCTGGTTAGTGATGTCTGAGTAGAAATGATGAGTATTTCTTCTAAACAAGCTTAAGAAACAGTGCATGATTTACTATCATCCCGTTCCCTTGACATAGGAATCAAAGAAGCAAGTGTTGGGTCTTTCTCAACCTAGGTCTCTAGGTGACTATGATAATCAGGCCTCCTACCAATCTACATTGGACAGATAGCATGAGTGAAGAAAAAAAAAAAGTTATATTGAGCTGCTGAAAATTAGAGATTGTTTGCTTATTTGCTACCACACTAAATTTAGCCTATCCTTTTGCTCTTTAAAAACCTATAACGGAAAAAATCATCTACAAACCATGGAGGGGGAGAAATAGGCCAAATAATAGAACTGAACATGATTCATTAGCAAGACTTAGAAAAGTAGGTGCGTGCTTGGCAAAACAAAAACAAAACCAGAAAACAAACAAACAAACAAACAAATGCTCTTCATTCTCACCAAGGGGCTCTCAAGCCCTTGGAAGTTTAGTCATTTCACCAAAGCCATTCAATACCTCTGCTCTCTACTGTGCATGCTAAATTAAGAGTTCATTACTATACTACAGTAACTTAGTTCCCTTGGAAGATATTCAATATGAGCCAATCTAATTTCAAATCTCCAAAGGCAAAGTTTAATTTAGTATAAGGAAAAGGTTTCTAATAATTACAGCCATTTACACAATGGAATGTCCCTATTGTAAGATAACATAGGGTCATGCTTGGTTGGAAGTTGGGTTCTATAGTCAGACATACAATGGAAGCTTACAATAATTAAAACTGTTATTGAAATTTTCTTAGATAATCCAAAGGTACAGTAACTATGGTTTTGTGTATCTGTATATTATATGTACCTTTTGAAAAGCCTGAAAGAGCTGACTTTTCACTCCAGCTTTGATATATACGTTACTGTTTCCTTGGTTGAGAATTAAGTAAAGTCATTGCCTTATAATTAGGAGAAAAGTAGTTAGAAAATTATTTTTCCCCTGAATATTCATAGTTGTCTGCACATAAGTAAAGATTATCATAGGAAGAGAGTTAAGATGACAGAGTAGTGGGGTGGGGGGGACCCTATGCTTGCCTTGTCCCTCAAACACAGCTAGATAAATATCATATCATTCTGAACACCCAGGAAATCGATCTGAGAACTAAGAGAACAAACTACACATCTAAAGAGAGAGAAATGGCCACATTGTGGAAGGTAGAAGCTATGGAGAGTTGATTTGGGGGACAAAAGAGTTGTGGGTGCTGTGGAAGGGAGGGAACCCTGATCATGGAGAGCAGGGAGAGAAAGAGAGAAAGCAGCACGCATGGGATTGCACAAGAAAAACACTTCCCCAAAATCATTGACTGGGAAAAAGAGAGAGGCTGATCATCACAGTTTTTGCAAGCAGTGGAGTTCAATGTCTGAAGTTTTAGAAGTCTGGGCCATCACCGGGTAGAGGCTGATAAGCTTTGCAGTGTTCCTGTGGAGGAGGGCAGAGGCGCTGGAGTGGACAGGGTGCTCTGAAGATCCTCTGGGCCACACTGGGAGAGAGAGTTCCCTTTCTTGGAGTGCATTTGGGAGAGGTGGCACTGCCTCTCAGGGGACAAAAGACACGGTGGGCACCATAGAGCAGCCCCATTAATCAGCATAGCAGCAGAGACACCTGCTGAGGGCAGCTAACACGGAAGTCAGCTTTTGGCATTGCTTCACCATAAACTCCGAGCCCCTGTGTGTTCATGAAACTGCCCTTTTGGGACAAATTGACAGCAGCCACAGCACAAGACCCTCCCCCAGAGGATTAGCATGGGTCTGTGTCATGCCTGGTCCCTAAAATTTGGAATTTTGAAACCCAGGCCCGTGCCCGAGATAAAACACAAGAGTACTATGCCACAAGGCAGACAGTTGGCTCAGACGCAGACAGGGTGAATGCAAGGATCTGACGGAAGCCTGAAACACAACAGAGACTTTTCGCTCCTCTCTTGAGGGCTTCCCAAACAGCGGCAGGTGCAAACTCCCCAGTCCAGGATGAGAGAACTAGCTGATGCCATTTTCCCCCCCAGCCCATCAGCACAGACGGATTTCCATAAGCAGCACAGCACCCCCAGTGGAGGCTGGAGCCACTTACCTCAAGCCCCACCCCACTGAGCCCTGTAGGTGCATCTTTACTAGGACAGGAGTGCCTGAGAACCAGTGCAACAAGACTCTCCCCCAGAAGACTAGCACAAACCTCCCACATGCACCAAGTCTATTGGTCACAGAGTGCTACAAACTTCAGCTCTAGGGAAAATAGAATCCAGCCGTTTATAACAAGCACACCAAAACACACCTAGTTAAAACTCACCACACACTGGACAAGGTTCAAACGCTTCCCATTGCGGGCAAGGAGAAACTCTGCAGAGAACTGATCTGAGGGAAAGAGCAGCCAAAACATAACAGCAAAGCGCACAGGCATACGCCAAAAAAATCTTCCTGAAGTACCAAGGCCTGTACAGTATATGACCTCGTCTTAATATAGCCATTACCCTCAGGAGCAGGAGATGCAATGGTATTTCCTAACACACAGAAGACAGAGTCTAGCAAAATGCCAAGACAGAGAAATTCATCCCAAAAGAAAGAACAGGAAGAGGTCATGGCCAGGAATCTAATCAAAACAGATATAAGTAATATTCCTGAATCAGAATTTAAAACAACACTCATAAGGATACTAGCTGGGCTTGAGAAAAGCATAGAAGACACTATGGAGTCCCTTACTGCAGAGATTAAAAAAAAAAAAAAAAACACTGGGGCGCCTGGGTGGCTCAGTCGGCTGAGCGTCCGACTTCAGCCAGGTCACGATCTCGCAGTTCATGGGTTCGAGCCCCACGTCGGGCTCTGTGCTGACAGCTCAGAGCCTGGAGCCTGTTTCAGATTCTGTTTCTCCCTCTCTCTCTGACCCTCCCCCGTTCATGCTCTATCTCTCTCTGTCTCAAAAATAAATAAACGTTAAAAAAAAAACTTAAAAAAAAACACCTAAAAACTACTCAGGCTGAAATTTAAAAAATGCCATAACTGAGATGAAAAACCTACTGAATGTATTGACAACAAGGATGGAAGAATCAGACTACTGATAATATTACTAATTAATAATATAGAAGATAAGATTATGGAAAATAATGAAGCTGAAAAGAAGAAGGAAAGAAAAACATTAGATCATGAAAGTAGACTTAGGGAACTTAGGGACTCCATAAAGTATAATAACATTCTTGTCACAGGAGTCCCAGAAGAAGAAGAGAGGGGGAAGTAGGCAGAAGGTTTGTTTGAGGAAATTATAGCTGAAAACTTCCTTAATCTGGGGAAGGAAACAGACATCCAAATCCAGGAGAGAACTCCCATCAAAATCAACAAAAGCTGTCCAACACCAAGACATATCATAGTGAAATTTGCAAAATGCAGAGATAGGAATCCTGAAAGCAGCAAGGGAAAAACACATTCTTAGCCTACAAGGCAAGACAAATAAGGTTTGTATCAGATCTCTCCACAGAAACTTGGCAGACCAAAAGGGAGTGGCATGATACATTCAATGGGAAAAAAATGTAGCCAAGAATATTTTATCCAACAAGGCTGTCATTCAGAATGAAAGGAGAGATAAAGAGTTTCCCAGACAAACAAAAACTAAAGGAGTTTGTGACCACTACACCAGCCCTGCAAAAAATATTAAAGGGGACTCTGAGTAGGAAAGAAAGACCAAAAGACTAGAAAGAAACCGAGAAAATCTCCAGAAACACTGGCTTTACAGATAATACAATGGCACTAAATTAATATCTATCAATAATCACTCTGAATGTAAATGAACTAAATGTTCCAATCATAAGACATAGGTTATTAGAATGGATAAAAATAACAATACCCATCTGTATGTTGCCTATAAAACACTCATTTTAGACCTAAAGACACTTGCATATTGAAAACGAGGATATGGAGAACCATTTATTATGCTAATGGATGTCAAAACAAAGCCAGAGTAGCCGTAGCTATATCAGGCAAACTAGATTTTATTTTTTTAAATATTTTTCAAGTTTGCTTGCTTTGAGAGGGGGGAGGGGCAGAGAGAGAGGGAGAGAGGACCCTAAGCAGGTGCCAAACTCAGCGCAGAGCCTGACACGGGGCTCAATCTCATCACTGTAAAATCATGACCTGAGCCAAAATCAAGAGTTGGGTGCTTAAACCAAGCCACCTAGGTGACCCCAAACAAACTAGATTTCAAACCAAAGACTACAGCAAGAGGTAAAGAAGGGCACTATAACATAATTAAGGGGTCTATCCAACAAGAAGATCTAAAAAGTGTAAATATTTATGTCCCCAACTTGATAACACCAAATATATAAATCAGTTAATAACAAACATGAAGAAACTCATTGATAATAATACAATAATAGTAGGAGTCTTTAATACCCCACTTACAACAACGACAGAACATCTAAGCAGAAAATCAACAAAGAAACAATGGCTTTGAATGACACAGTGGACCAGATAGATATAATAGATACATTCAGAATATTTCATCCTAAAGCAACAGGATACACATTGTTTTCTCCTTTTTTAAGTTTATTTATTAGTTTTGAGAGAGAGAGAGTGCAACACATGAGTGAGGGTGGGAGGGGCAAAGCAAAAGGAAGAGAGAGAATCCAAAGCAGATTCTGCACTGATGTGCACAACTGTGAGATCATGACCAGAGCCGAAATCAAGATTCAAACACTCGACTGACTGAGCCACCCTGGTGCCCCAGAATACACATTCTGTTCAAGTGCACATGGAACATTCTCCTGAATAGATCACATACTGGGTCACAAATCAGGCTTCAATAACAACTAAAAGATTGAGGTCATACCATGCATATTTTCAGACCACAATGCTATGAAACTTGAAGTCAACCACAAGAAAAATTTGGAAAGACCACAAATAATGGAGGTTAAAGAACCTACTACTGAAGAATGAATGAGTTAACCAGGAAATCAAAGAAGAAATAAAAAACACATGGAAGCAAATATCTCTGGAGGAAAGGGAACAAAAGCAAGAATAAACTATTGGGATCTCCTTAAGATAAAAAGCTTCTGCATAGCAAAAGAAACAACAAAACTAAAAGGCAGCCTACAGAATAGGAGAAGATATTTTCAAATGACATATCTGATAAATTGGTTAGTATCCAAAATTTGTAAAGAACTTATCAAACTCAATACCCAAAAAACAAATAATCCAATTAAAAAATGAGCAGAACATGAATAGATATTTTTCCAACGAATACATACAGATAGCTAACGGACACCTGAAAAAGATGCTCAACATCGCTCATCTTCAGGGAAATACAAATCCAAACCATGAGAGATACCACCTCATACCTGTGAGAATGGCTAAAATTAACAACACAGGAAACAACAGATGTTGGGAGGATGCAGGGAAAGGGGAACTTCTTACACTGTTGGTGGGACTGCAAATTGGTACAGCCACTCTGGAAACAATATGGATGTCACTCAAAAAGTTAAAACTCGAACTACCCTACAATCCAGCAATTGCCCTACTAGGTATTTACTCAACATATACAAAATAGTGATTAAAAGGACCACATGTACCCTGATGTTTAAAATAACATTATCAACAATAGCTAAACTATAAAAAGAGCCCAAATGTCCATCAACTGGTGAATGGATAAAGAAGATGTGGTATATGTATGTGTGTGTGTGTGTGTGTGTGTCTGTGTGTGTACACACACACACACATATATATATATATATATATATATGAAGAGTACTCAGCCATAAAAAATGAAATCTTGCCATTTGCAACAATGTGGATGGAGCTAGAGTTCATTATGCTAAGCAAAATAAGTCAGTCAGAGAAAGACAAATACCATATGATTTCACTCATATGTGGAATTCAAGAAAGAAAACACATGAACAAGGGGTAGGTGGGGGAAAGGAGAGGAAAGCAAACCATAAGAGACTCTTAAATATACAGAACAAACTGAGGGTTGCTAGAGGGGAGGGGGGCAGGGGAATGGGCTAAATGGGTGATGGATATTAAGGAGGCATTTTTTGTGATGAACTCTGGATGTTATATGTAAATGATGAATCACTAAATACTACTCCTGAAACCAATATTACATTGCATGTTAACTAGCATTGAATAAAAACTTGCAAAAAAAAAAAAAAAGATTAACATATAACATAACTCAACATTGATTTCATTGTAAATTCTCAAGAAGAGACTAGATTCACTGCCTGAGTATTGGTCAGACTCCGTAATCTCTGAATGTTCAACTCAAACCTGATTTTAGACTTCTCCTTAGAGTGGAGGAACTACAATAAATAGGTAGCTGGGTCCTATTTTGGTTCCCATTTGGTTTCCCCTGAAGTCAGATGAGTTGCAACTTGCCCAACCCCTTGTTCCTTAGTCCTTTCTACCTAAGTAGCTGGGGCCAATTAATTTCCTTATGAAGGCTCAGTAATCTCTGGGGGCAATTCTGCCCTTATATGGGTGAATTAAAGGAGTTTGTATTATTCAGCATCAAATCATCCTGTCTGCTCGTTTATCTGTGGTCTAAAATTTTATGTCTAAAATCTGAAATAAAATCACTACTATGCTCCTTGCAGTCTAGAATCAGCAATCAGACCTTTGCCTTATTCCCATTGTCTGAACCTATCTTGATAAGATGGCCAAAACTTCATTCCTTGAGAACTGAAGCTTTGTGTTTCTCTTGTCATTTCTATCTCTCTAGGCATTGGTTACCTGCCTCTAAACCCCAGTCACTTGCTCACACCACACATACATAGACCTCTATGCTCACGAGAAGAAAAAATGACCTTGCCTACCCATTTACTATAATGCTATTCACTCCAGGTGGGAATTAGAGAATCAGACTTTATGAATAGAAAAGCATCTCTGTCTAATCTGCAATTGTCACTTATTCCTAGGTTCCATATGAAAGGCTCTCTCCATGCCTGTCAGGTACCCTCTCTGCTATCCCTTGATGAATCTCCCAAATGCCAGCCTCTTGCCAGAGCTATTACCTGCTCTCTGTCCCCAGTACTCTCTGTTTATTATGCTTGGCCTGATTGCTATACCTTGTAACATCATTTGCTACTGGTCTGACTAATCTAACCAATAAGGAGGTGGGTTCTTTACATTGTCCCAGTCATTTTTAAAATGTATTTAAACATTTTTTTCATCCTAGTCATTTTTAATGCCTCTATACACAGACCTGTATAGTCACTAAGACTGTAATTGTCATTCTGAGGGAGAAAAAATATATATCGTAGCTCAAACCTTTACTTCAATTCCATGTAATAAAGCAGTGTGTTCTCAGAGCCCATATATTAAAAAAAAAAAAAAAAATCTGTCTTCAAAATGGAAAACACTCTTCTTCAGAGAGTATGGCAAGGAGAAATGACTTACCTCTCCTTCACTGATGCTTGATTCTCTTTGTCTACCTCGCAGATCTGCTCGAGATTTGGAATTTGGAATACATCGCTATATTCTGTGTCATCTTTTTTGTATAATAGGAAGCACTTGAGTCTTGCTTTGTTATTTACATTGCAACAGTCAGAAAACTCCTGTTTGTCAGCCATTCCTTGGTTGTTACAAACATGCTCTAGGAAGGTAGTCATCTGTAGGAGGAATAATAATAATTTAAAGGTGAAAAATGTATGATCTACATCCCTAACCACAGGAAAGTTAAAGAATTATTTCAGGAAAAGACCACTGAGTGTACAACTTGTATTTAACAGTCCCTGGACATAGCTCTTTAGAGCAAAAGCTTTTAGATTTTGAAGTCTAAACTCCCACATGCTGACATGGGCCCAAAGGAATTCATCACTCTCTCCTTTCCTATGTAATTGCTTCATTTTCATAGAGTTGTTAAGAGGTATTAAACACAAGCCAAAATTACAGAGCCTAACGAAGTTCAGGTATTTTTTTATGAGAACTATCCACCAAGAAATAGATGGTAATTTGCTTTCCTTGCTTCCTAATTGTTTTCAGTTTGGTTTCCATGGGAAGTTATTTTAAGAATGCAAATCTGAGGCAGTGTGTATTCAATGTCAAATATTCAAATGAAAATGCGATAATTTAGTTAGTTTTCAAATACCTTTGAGTAGCAGTAAATGTGTGGGATGCTGTAAACCTCAAAAGACATATATTTCTAGATTTGGGGGAAAAGGGCAAAAAAAAAAGGCCATCTTTTGAAGTAGTGATAAGAAGTAATCACTATAAAGTAAGTGAGACTAGTCATTGGCAGAAGCATTTCATTTAAAATGTGTTTCTCATAAGACTGATAATTTTTCTGTCTACTTAGAGTCTAGTAAAAGATAGGTGAGTTTTAGCTCCAAGAAGATGGACTTAAAAATAAAAACCTCCCAAGAAATAAGAAAACCACTGACTTGTAGTTTAAAGTGTTTGGCATGAGGTAAGTGATCCATAAAATCTGTAGATTGTACAAATATGTTGTTAGTGTTTATCAAGAATTCACTAATTACAAGACAGACATACTTTATGAGATAGTAGTAGTCCCCAAGATTTCCTACTAACTGGTAAAAGGAGCCTATAATAATATTCACCTCTTTCTTCTTTTTCATATTCTCTTAGAAACTTTTTTAAATTAGTACTTTGATTTCCCAGTTACCTTTATATAAGGATATTAGACAATAGTATTCTAGAGGCAGAAGAACAACCAACTTAAATGAACAAATTGGCATTTTAGGTTATAATAGTCGCTTGAGTGTTTTGTTCTCTGAGTCTGACCTCCCAGCAATGAAATGAAAAACTGTAGGTTTATAAACCTATAAAATTTACATTTTGAGTGTGATTCACATACACATCGCTGCCTTAAAATCCCCTACCTAATTGTTCAGCACCCCACCTCATAACAACACCTTCTGGGTGGAATTTCGGTTTAAAAAGAAAAGGGAGAGAGAAAGACAGAACATGATTCACCTACCAACTGGTGAGAGCATTCGGACGGTGATTCCTGTGGCTTGAGGACCTTGCACTTCTCTGCGCGATCTACCAACTCTTCAACTATGGTTTGTACTTCTTGATAAGTTGATTTCTGAAGAAACTGAGCAACCATAATGCTAGTGCTGAAACATAACACTTGTGAGAGTGCTAAAGATAGAATCAAAACTCTTCCCCCATCATTGTGAGATCACTGCCCCCTCCCCACTCCAGAATAAGTATGATTTCAAATTTCAGACAAAAGAATATCGATAATACAACTCACATGTCTCTTAAGTTCTCTTGCAGATAATTCTGGCTATTAGTGTGGTTCAAGGCTGAAGAAAAATGAGATTTTATTTGCCTAAGAGGATATTTTCAAAATTGAAATCTCCCTGGATAATTCTGAAATGTATATTTTTTCACATAAATTTCCAGGTCAATTCCATTTGCCCTCAAAAATTAAAACACGTTACCAGAATTTATATTCACTTGTGTTTAAACTGCATTCTGTGAATAACTTATTTCTGTTCAAATATATTGTGTACTTGAAATCTGTCATTGGCCTCCCATTAAGTTGCATGTACTTGTGTTGACACACTTGAATTAATTAATGTGATTTGGTTATTTAACTCTTTATATTAGAAGTTACTAGAACATCCAAGGAATGCTAAGAAAATTAAGGTTTAACATTGGTAACAAACATACAAACATTAGCACTTTGACAGGATTCATTTGGCAAAGACATTATCTCACCCATTTTGGATTTACTCATCAACTTTATCTTTCTTATCACCTCCACTCACCACACACACACACACACACACACACGTTCTCTATTGAAAACAATACCTTCTGCTTATACTAATAGCTCCTAAAGAGCTTAGCAGCTACCTGTTAAATAAAGAAATCATTGTTATTTACTTGCCCTGTTGATATAGAGAAACGTTCTGGAGTCAGTTGCTCTGAGTTCAACTTCTAGCTCTAATACTGACTGTGGCCTTGGAAAAATTACTTAAGCTCTCAAAGTTCCTGCTTCTCCATCTACAAAATGTAAATAAACTCTACCACATTGGATGTTTGTTAGGATTAAATGGAAACATGTGTGACGCACCAAGAACAGTGCCTGCCACAGAATAGGTACTGAAGAAGATAGATCGTAATATTATTCCTGCTACTATAAATACAATTACTTTATCCAAAATTATTTATCCGATTTCAAATACAAGTTTGAAATGGATCATTCCATCACCAAGAATGGAAGTAAGACTAAAACGAGATCTTCCTGTGTGTGTTGCCTCAATATGTTAGTTCTCTTTCTGCATCCGTTCCACAAATTAATTTCTAGCCATTTCCAATGACTCTATTGACAATGATGAGCACTGAGAAAGATAAACCTTTCCATACATATTTAAGTAGTTGCTGTGCCTTTACTTCCTGGCACATGGGATATATAGAATGTAAATAGGATCCCTACCTGCAGCTAGTAAACTTCTCTGTAGAGTTTGGCATTGAACGTAGCTGAAGAAAACAAGAAAACATATGGATCTAAGATTCTTCATTATTTTAGATGAAACTTTAAAGAAGGTGCTCTATCACCTGAAAAAAATGAAGAATCCTTTTATACTCTTTTCAAGTAATTACTATTAATAATTAACCTTTTCCTGGTGAATATTTTTTCCAGGCCAGTACGACCCTGATAAAATTTAAGAATCTCATGACAATGAAGAAATATTGTTAATAGATGGCATTCATTAATGAATACTGGATTTTAAAATCAGTCATGTCAATCTACTTGTTTTTTCAAGATTATACCACGTAGGCCTTGTAATAATCAATATGCGCCTTTGGTAAATATCTCATTTCCTGGAAATGCTTGTTGACATGTACAAAGTTCTGAAGTGGCAGGAGGAAAGTAAACATGAACTACAACAGATTCAAATAAATGGCTAAAGCCCTGATTCCAGTGCTGGGCACATTTTCAAGTCCCTGGTGAGAGTGGGAAACATAGGCCTCGGAAGCAAACCCAAGGAAATGGGACCTAATTTACTGAGTGCTTATTGTGAATCTGGTGCTTTATATGACTGTATTTAGATAACACTTTTCTTGTTTCTTGAAGAAGACATTAAGACTGAGGATCATACGGGCCTGCCCACCATACTTGGTAGCCAGCTAAAAGTGGCACCTGGGAGCCTCAAGTTCTGGAGAAGGCCAGCAACACATTGTGCAGTCTGTCTAAAGACCATGAAGCTGCTGACAGCACTGGTGAGAGTGAACCAAGACAACAACATGGACAAGCTCTTGGCCCAGTGGCTGTATGAGATTGAGAGCATCACGAAACTCAAGGTATCTTGAAACTCAAGTACTACGTGTAGCTGCTGGACCAATGAAGCCATCAGGATGCAAATGTGCAGATGAAGTGCATCCTTGTGCTAAAAATGCACTATGAGAAATGGGAGTTGGCAATGAAATTGGGCCTTTTCTTCCATCAATTCAAGGAATGAATTTTTTTGATGACCTAGGACAGACAGGCAACCAGAAATCACTTTCTAGTGTATGCTGCTCTTGAGGCTTATATCTGAGGCAGACACAGAGGACTTAGATTTGCCCTGACAAATCGGGGTTTGCTCATGGGATTGGGAAGCCAGCCAAAAGCAGCACCTGGGAGCCTTGAGTCCTGGAGAAGACTAGGAACACATCATGCAGCCTGTCTATAAGGTACAGGTGGAGGAGTCTGGACTGGTTTTCAAGGACACGGCTTGGCAGACTGCAGGAATATCCTTCATTAAGAGATACCTGGGAGCCCTGATTACTGGCAGAGCAGACAAATCTGGAAGCCTTGCAAGAACTGACTCCAGCATGCTAACCATGGTATCCTCAATAAAAGACACCAGAAATCTGGTTTGTTACAGAAGCCTGGGACTTCAGAAAACAGGCAGACTTAGAGGACTTGGATTTCCCTGCCATGTTGGAAGCAGGAAGAAATAGAAAATTTGAACAGACCAATTATCAGGAATGAAGTTGAATCAATAACCAAAATCTCCCAACAAACAAAAGCCCAGAGCCAGATGGCTTCACAGGCAAATTCTACCAAACATTTAAAGAAGATTTGGGGTGCCTGGGTGGCCCAGTCGGTTGGGCGTCCGACTTTGGCTCAGGTCATGATCTCACCGTTCATGAGTTCAAGCCCCGCATCAGGCTCTGTGCTGACAGCTCAGAGCCTGGAGCCTGCTTCGTATCCTGTGTCTCCCATTCTCTCTGCCCCTCCCCCACTCATGCTCTGTTTCTCTCTGTCTCAAAACTAAATAAACATAAAGAAGAATTAATACCTACCCTCTTCAAACTACTTCAAAAAAATAGAAGAGAAAGGAAAACTTCCAAATTCATTCTATGAGGCCAGCATTACCCTGATACCAAAACCAGATAAAGACATCACTAAAAAAGAGAACTACAGGCCAATATCTCTAATGAATATAGATGACAAAATCCTCAACAAAATACTAGCCAGCCAAATCCATCAATACATTAAAAAAAAATCATACACCACAATCAAGTGGGATTTTTTCCCAGGATGCAAGGGTGGTTCAATATTCACAAATCAATCAGTGTGATACATCGCATCAATAAGAAAAAGGACAAAACCATATGATCATTTCAATAGGTGCAGAAAAAGCATTTGACAAAGCATTTGACAAAGTACAACATCCATTCATAATAAAATCCCTCAACAAAGTAGGTTTTCAGGGAACATACCTCAACATAATAAATCTATGAGACACCCACAGTGAACACCATATTCAAGGGGGAAAAACTGAGAGCTTTTCCCCCAAGGTCAGGAACTGGACAAGGATATCCATTCTCGCCATCATTATTCAATATAGTACTGGAAGTCCTAGCCACAGTAATCAGACAAAAAAAAGAAATAAAAGGTATCCAAATTGGTAAGGAAGAAGTAAAACTTTCATTATTTGTAGATGACAGGATACTAAATATAGAAAACCCTAAGGACTCCACCAAAAACCTACTAAAACTGAAAAAATGAATTCAGTAGTCACAGGACACAAAATCAATGCACAGAAATCTACTGCATTTCTATACACTAATAATGAAGCAGCAGAAAGAGAAATTAAGAAAATGATCCCATTTACAATGGCACCAAAAATAATCAAATACCTAGAGTAAACTTAATCAAAGAGGAAAAAGACCTGTACTCTGAAAACTATAAAACACTGATGAAACAACTTGAAGACAATACAAAGAAACGGAAAGACATTCCATGCCCATGGATTGATTGGAAGGGCAAATATTGTTATAATGTCTATACTACCCAAAGCAATCTACACATTTAATGCAATCTCTGTCAAACAGCATTTTTCATGGAACGAGAACAAACAATCCTAAAATCTGTGTGGCACCACAAAAAAAAAAAAACAAAAAAACAAAACAACAACAAAAAAACAAACCCAAAAGGACAATCTTGAAAAAGAAAAACAAAACTGGAAGTATCACACTTCTGGACTTCAAGTTATATTACAAAAGTGTAGTAACCAAACAGTATGGTGCTGGCACACACACAAAAGAAAGACACACAGATTGGGTGGCTCAGTTGGTTGAGCATCTGACTTCAGCTCAGGTCATGATCTAATGGTTCATGAGTTCAAGCCCCACATCAGACTCTGCACTGACAGTGCAGGGCCTGCCTGGTATTCTCTCTCTCCCTCTCTCTCTTCCCCTCCCCCACTTGCTCGCTCTCTCTCTTTCTCTTAAAATAAATGAATAAATTTGAAAAATATAGACAGCCAGATCAATGGCACAGAATAGAAAACCCAGGAATAAACCCACAATTATGTGGTCAATTAATCTTCTACAAAGGAGGAAAGAATATGCAATGGGAAAAAGACAGTCTCTTCAACAAATGGTGCTGGGAAAACTGGACCGCTACATCCAAAAGAATGAAACCACTTTCTTACACCATACACAAAAATAAACTCAAAATGGGTTAAAGACCTAAACATGAGATATGAAACCATAAAAATCCAGGAAGAAAACACAGGCAATAATTTCTCTGACATAGGCCATAGCAACATTTTTCTGGATAATGTCTCCTGAGGGAAATAAAAGCAAAACTAAACTATTAGGACTACATCAAAATTAAAAGTTTCTGCACAGTGAAGAAAACAATCAACAAAACTAAAAAGCAACCTATTGGATGGGGAGAAGACATGTACAAATGACATATCTGATAAAGGGTTAGTATCCAAAATATATAAAGAAACAATACAACTCAACAACCAAAAAACAAATAGTCCAATTAAAAAATGGGCAGAAGACATAAACAGACATTTCTCCAAAGAAGCCATCCAGATGGCCAGCAGACACACAGAAAGACACTCAATATCACTCATCATTAGGGAAATGCAAATCAAAACTACAATGAGATGTTATCTTGCACCTGTCAGAATGGCTCACATCAAAAACACAAGAAACAACAGGTGTTGATGAGGATGTGGAGAAAAACAAACTTTGATAGACTGTTGGTGGGAATGCAAACTGGGGAACCACTGTGGACAACATACAACAGTATGAAGGTTCCTTAAAAAGTTAAAAATAGAACTACCCTGGGATCCAGCAATGGCACAACTGGGTATTTAGCCAAAAAATACAAAAACACGAATTCAAAGGGATACATGCATCTTTATGTTTATGGCAGCATCATTTACAATAGCCAGATTATGGAAGCAGCCCAAGTGTCCATCAATAGATGAATGAATAAAGAAGAAACGGTATGTGTGTGTGTATATATATGTATATATGTGTGTGTGTGTATATATATTACACATATGTATTACATATACATATATACATATATATGTATATATACATATATATACGTATATGTATATATATACATATACGTATATATATGTATATGTATATATATATATATTTGTAATGGAATATCACTCAGCCATAAAAAAGAATAAAATCTTGCCATTTACTACAACATGGATGGAGCTAGAGAGTATAATGAGAAGCAAAATGAATCAGAGTAAAACAAATACCATATGATTTCACTCATGTGGAATTTAAGAAACAAAACTAGCAAAGGAAAAAAAAAGAGAGTGAGACAAACCAAGAAACAGACTCTAGAGAACAAAGACAGTTACCAGAGGGGAGGTGGGAGGGGGCGTGGGTGAAACAGGTGATGCAGATTAAGAGTACACTTATCATGATGGGCACAGAGTAATGTATAGAATTGTTGA
This sequence comes from Lynx canadensis, assembly GCF_007474595.2. NCBI lineage: Eukaryota > Metazoa > Chordata > Mammalia > Carnivora > Felidae > Lynx > Lynx canadensis. The sequence goes on from NC_044306.2 coordinate 146,618,648, forward strand.
GTCACTATACTGTATACCTGAAACTAATATAACATTGTATCTTAACTATACTGGAATTAAAATTAAAAACTTAATTTAAAAAAATGATCAGTAGCAACAACAGAATCAGGATCATGTAATTTACTCATGGATTCACCAGTAGAAATTCAGGTCTGTCTGGTTCTGGAGCCCACACCACCCAAGAGCTAGTATTGAAAACTGAGATGTCAACATTCCTCAGCTACTGTCCCCTTTACCTAACATCCAGTTTGGGGATCTAAAGGAAGAAGCAGGTAATTACTGATAAAATAAAAAGTCTAAGATAAATGTAAAGTCCAAAAGTTTTGTAAATGGGAGATCACTGGTTACTACCTAACAATTCCTGTCCTTAGTTTCCTCATTTATATATGGAGGATTTGGACCAGATAAGATCTAATAGGCAAAAAATATACCACAAGTAAGAAAGATATATTTACCTGAAAAATAATGACAGTTCTGTTATTATTTAGGTTTGGGACACATTGGCCAATGACAAAGAATATGGATGATGTATGATGGAAAACTAGGGTCAACAAAGGAAAAATTATCTTTGGCAGGTTTTTATAATCCTCTTCAGGGTCCTCTAGACAGTTCTAATGCCCAGCATCTCTTCTGTTGTACATTCTTAGAGCCGTGCCCTTGAGATCTTACTCTGAACCTCCTGGAACAATCAGAAATGGACCTATTACTCAGGAGTGACAAATCCTTTGGATGAGTGCTGACAGACTGTCACCCACTGCAGACATTACTAACTGATCACTGCACTCTTTCTCTTTGAACCTTGGCTCAGCCTTAGGATTATTCACTGCACAATGCCACAAGAGAGACACTATCAACTGATTGGAGCTGATGAAAAAAACAAAAAACCCAACAACAAAACACTATATGTGTACTAAACTAATTCTTCTTTTTAAAAAACTGGAGAAAACTAACATCCTATTGGAACTTTCTTCTCAGAACAAGAGATTCTTGAAAACATAAAAAGATGCTAAGTCCTTTGTCAGTGACTAATGATGGAATTTCAGACCAGAGGAAAAACAAGTAGTGGGGATTATTTAAACAAAGGCAAGGCGGGGCGCCTGGGTGGCGCAGTCGGTTAAGCGTCCGACTTCAGCCAGGTCACGATCTCCCGGTCCGGGAGCTCGAGCCCCGCGTCAGGCTCTGGGCTGATGGCTCAGAGCCTCGAGCCTGTTTCCGATTCTGTGTCTCCCTCTCTCTCTGCCCCTCCCCCGTTCATGCTCTGTCTCTCTCTGTCCCAAAAATAAATAAAAAACGTTGAAAAAATAAAAAATAAAAAAATAAATAAAGGCAAGGGGATGAGTTTTGTGATAATACTCAAAAGACAGCACAGAATTTGTTCTCTGAAAGAATGAGATCTTCACACTGACTTTTCAGATAAAAAATGGAAGGTATACAAGTATAAGACACAGTGATGATTTTTAATAAATACTATTTCACAACAAAACTAATTCTATTTTTTCTTAGAGAGAGAGAGGGTGTGCATGCATGCAAGTGGAGGAGGGATAGAGGGAGAGAGAGAGAGAGAGGGAGAGAGAGAGGGAAAGAATCTCTTTTTTTTGAAGATATAACAATCCTTTTTAAAACTTTTTTTAATGTTTATTTATTTTTGAGAGAGAGAGACAGGCCATGAGTGGGGAAGGGACAGAGAGAGAGGGAGACACAGAATCTAAAGCAGGCTCCAGGCTCTGAGCTGTCAGCACAGAGCCCGACGGGGGACTCGAACTCACGGATCGCGAGATCATGACCTGAGCTGAAGTCAGAAGCTTAACTGACTGAGCCAACCAGGCATCCCAAGACAGAGAGAATCTTAAGCAGGCTCCGCACCAGGTGCAGAGCCCAATGGGGGGCTCAACCTCATGACCATGAGATCATGACCTGAGCCAAAATCAAGAGTTAGTACTCAACAGACGGAGCGACCCAGGTGCCCCATAACAAACCTAATTCTTATCTGAGTCATAGAAAGAGAGTTTGAAGAAAACTTAGAAAGACCAGGACTGGATCCCTGGATCCCACCTGAAACCTGGGTGGAGGTTGCTCATGCACATGCAATCTTGGCACTAATTATTGTATCGTGAGTCTTATCCTGCTGAGGAACATCTCTAGTACTAGTAAATTCTTCATGTGCTGAGTGCTGGTATGTTCTATTCACTGGTGTGAGTTCTGTCTGAGCAATACAGAGTAAGTGTGAGTTGCCCTCATTCCACATCCTCTCCTCTCTAGGTAAAATATATCTTTTGAAGAAACCATCCTCTTTCCTTTCCCTCCTTGCCTCACATCACACTGTTTACCTGCTTTTTACTAGTGTGTTCTCTGGCGTATCAGTAGAGATACTATTGTTCTTTGACAATACTCTCTGTGATTATAGAGTCTTGTGATGGCAGCAAGTTCCTGGATCTCTGGTTTCATATCTGCCGTGTTTAGCACAGTATTGGACACATAGCGGAATCCACTGTTAGGTACAAAATTGAATTAGCTAACTGTGCTCTGATTCGCTTCTGTTTGCTAAACTTATTATCCATTATCTGAGTAAAACTTTCTTCCTGCTCTCCTCATTAGTAAATGGAAGTGTTTGGAAAATGGCAAAAGGACAAAATAACGTTACAAAATAAACATCTATTATCTGCTGGCCATCGTGTTGGGTACTTTATACAGTATTTAATACATTTCTCTAAAGCCTTTGTGATGTGGAGAATATTCTCCCACATGACACAAAGAAATGGAGGTCTTGGAATGTAGGGAACTTATCTGAGGCCATACAGCAAGTTAATGGCAGAAGGCATTTGATTCTCCCACCCCTTCTCACTTAGATTGAGTGCCTGTGCAATGTGCTCCCACAGCAGAGGACTTTTTCTATCCCTATGACATCATATGTGATTGCTTATTTACTATCCATCTCCCCTGCCATGGGGAACCATCTCTAATTGGCTCATATTTGTATCCACAGTGGGAGACTAATAACTATTTGTTGGTGAAATAAATCAAAATCCCAAGACTTCATTGCAAACGCTATGCCAAAAAAATTCTGTGACTGTTCTCATGTATTACCTACTAAATGGCCATCATCTTCAATTTCAGACACTGAAACACTAAGAACATTAAAAGTTTAGAGAACAGTCAGGCCCTGAGCCCATGACCAAACTTCGTCTCCTCTCTGTTCCCACCACGCTCTCCTGAGACATGACTGACAAGCACTTACATCTCCAGCATTCACAGCAATTATGGCTTGGAATAGCGGGAGAAAAGAGCCATTGTCAAGGATCGTGGGTGCTCCTCCCTCTCTACGAATAACAGATTTTGTTTGTCATTCAACATGGCCACACCTAGGAGGTACTGTGTACAAAATATAGTTCTGGGATTAGAGGACTCAGATTCAAACCTTGGTTCTGCCAGTTACCAGTTGTATGACATTGAACAGATTCGTTTATCCCCCCGAGACTCAAGTTGCCTATTTGTAAAGTGGGAATTCAAATGATATCTCCTGCATAGGATTGTTAGGATTAAATGAGATAATGCATGAAAAGTACTCAGGACAATGTTGGCTACACTGAAAACATTCAGTACCAGCTGGTAGTATGGGCGACAGCAACAGCAATGCTTCCTGCACTCAGCTCCCCATTTCTCTCCCAGTAGCAGCAAGAACAGCATCTGTGAGGATTCTGTCCACACCATTGCTGTCTTGGAGCCCCATGTCCCTTGGAGCTGTGTACCATTGAGCCAAAGATTCTGATGGAACGAGTGAATCTTGATTGTTTAATTTTGTTATCAAGTTGACACATGACATCAGTCTTTGAGAAATAACTTGATGATTTTGTTGTTTATTGCTTGCTACAATAACACGATTTCAGGTAAAGGTTACAGAAGAATCGTTTCATTGTGTTCTTCTCAGAAAGTAAAATCCACCACAGGACGGATAGGAAGCAGGTCAAGTCGGTGTTCCTCTTTTCCCCACAACCTGGGAAGAAAAAATAGCATCTTATGCGGCACAAGATTGTGAAATAGTGTAACTTGGGCGATGGGAAGTCCTGTGCGTGGTAGAGCACCCGGGTGGCTCAGGCAGCTAAGCATCCACCTTCGACTCAGGTCATGATCTCGCGGTCTGTGAGTTCGAGCCCCGCGTCGGGCTCTGTGCTGACAGCTCAGAGCCTGGGGCCTGCTTCGGTTTCTGTGTCTCCCTCTCTCTGTGCCCCTACCCTGCTCGTGCTCTGACTCTCTGTCTCCCAAAAATAAACACACATTAACAATTTTTTTAAATAAATAAATAAACTGTGCATGGTAACTATGTTGTGCTTCTTGTAAATCCAAACCTACTTTCTGTCCAGGTCTCTCTTCCCCGACACTTGAACATCATTTTGTTCCTGAAGTTCGTGTATGAGTCTTACATAAACTGCGGAGGAGAGGGCATCCTTTACATATCTTTGTGAAATCACAAATATATCGCTTTGCATTTATGTACATGCTGTTGCAGTAAGACTCGTAGAACGGGTTTACTGAGGGGGCCTCTGGGTGGCTCAGTCAGGTAAGCCTCAGACTCTTGATTTCAGTTCAGGTCATGATCTCACGGTTTGTGAGTTTGAGCCCCACGTCAGGCCCTGCACTGACAGTGTGGAGCCTGCTTGGGATCCTCTCTCTCTCTGCCTATCTCTCTGCCCGTCCCCCACCTTCTCTCTCTCTTTCTCTCTCTCTCTTTCTCTCTCTCTCTCTCTCTCTCTCTCTCTCTCTGAGCTCTGTCTGCCCATCCTAACCCCTCCTCTTGTCAATATTCAGAGTTTCAATCGCCTCTCTGTTCTGGTCCAGACAGCAGATTGCGGTGGGAAAAAGGGGGAAGAGAAAGAAGAAAGGCTACTCAGAAAGCTTGAACAGTGAGAGAAGGTGCTACCACAAACACACCCAGAGAGACGTTAGAGGATGAAGGTGGGGTTTGAGGTCCAAGGCACTTGGGACGAACCAGAAATAGACACTGAAGCATGAGAAGGGAGAGGCTCCGGTGGACCAAACCGGCTACAAATACATTTGGCATTTGACTTAAATAAGCAGGTATTACCTTTGGCAGGTTTTACTTTGTATTTCTCAAGCAGCCTAGCATTTGGCTGCCACTTTGGGGCCCTAAGAGGTGGGAAAAAGAAACAAAAACACATAGAAAAATTTAAGACATTATTATTTAAATTTGGAGAAGCATGTCCCCTTGAATTTTGAAAAGAAAAACAAAAGCAGTCCCATGCTGTACAGGGAGACAATGAACACCGTTTCTTCAAGTGCCTTTTATGAACTGCCAGTGAATTCATCCCTCCCTTTCCATGGCCTCAATGTACACACTCACTCAAGTAAATGCCAGCTGTTAAGAACCTCTGATTGCATTAAACGTATTTTTTAAGCTAACAATTTGAACCACGCACACACACAACATTCCCACAGACTAAGCACCCATTTGGACAAAGTAGAGGGCTGTCGAAAGCTGCGTGTGAGTCCGTGTCTGTGAGGATGCAGGAAGGGCACAAGTGGTGCCAGTTGTGTGTGCGCGCATGAATTGTGAGTCTAGGGTGAAGTGGGAATTGCCGGGAAAGAAATAGTGAGAAAGGAAGTTGGAAATCTGTGAAGAGACACTTCTAAGCAGCCATCCATTGGGGCTGGTATTCACAGGTACCTGAGAATCCTGGAACACAGCAAGTTGGTGAGGGACTCCAGTCACTAGAGGGAGGACGAGCAGGGAGCACTTCTACTCTCTTCCCCCTCACTACATTCACCCCCCAGCTCCTCACTTCACACACATGTATTGCCAGTGGAGGGGTTCCTGGGATAAGGGGTCCCAGGAAGGTGAGACAGCCACCCCCTGAGAGAATTCACATACTAATACCCTTACTGCTCCCCTCCCTTCAGAGCTGATGATGATTTCCTTTGCAAGTCAGTTTGGCTATTTGTCTTGTTTAGCTGATGCGTGATGGAAAACAGAAGAGTAAGGACCAATGGTATAAATTCAAGGATAATTATTACCATCCTTATTTATAGATGATGAACTACGGTTTGGTTTAAGTTACATGACCAGGACTACTGGAATTAGAACCCAGGTTCTCCTGACATCTTTTCTTACACCATGTTGTCACCAAGGAGACAGTGCCAAAGTCCTTCCACAGAGACATCCACATGTTAGCCTCGCGGGAACTGTGCCCTCAGGCCTCAGAGACAGAGGAAGCAAGGTCCCATTGGGAGTTCCATTTTATTTTATTTGACCACGAATACCAGCTGAATTTCAATGGAAAAGAAATAGGACTACCTCTTCATTAAAGCAGGCTTCAGGCCCCTCTGCTTGGCAACACTTGACCACCACATTAGTGAAATCTGTAAGCAATGACCGCAGCTCCACATCTGGAAGCTCAGGCTTTAGCTTCACTACATTGACAAGAAACCTGTGACCCAAAGACGTCAAATAGAACTCATTAAAGATTTCTTTCTTAAGCTCTCCTTCTCCTAAATGCTTGTCACAGTATCACATGTCTTGGGGGTCTTGATTTGGATGAATATAAGAAGTTAAGATATTCCACTTTGAAGGGATTTTCTGAAACTTTCCCACTCAACTTATGGGATGCATTTCATGGTAACATTCTTTGGAAGGTTATGTAATTATAAACGAAATGATATCAAATGTAAACATATATTAGGTCTTCATTATGCACAGAATTGTAGATTACGTGATTACTTTTGATCTTTCTAGAAAATCCATTCTCAAAACAACCTCTATTCCCTCTTTCTCAGTAGCTGAATGCTGTTTCCACTCAACATGATAGAGACACTACCTAATTCCTTCCCCCTCCCCGAAAAAACCTTATTCTTTAGCATTTATAACAGTGTGCGAGAAAACAAAACTAACAGTCTTGTCCCTTTTGGGCCTCTCCTTTTTTCAAACATTAAGCAAGATTCTCGAGGCAAACATCTATGCCATTCCCTCAAGAAAGTCCAGTTCATTATGAACTTGCCCATGAGCTTTTATGCTGGCTGCCCTAACTCACCTTTGCAAATCGTAGCGTATTAGACACTCCAAGTCTAGCAAAAGAAAACACTAGCTAGGTTTTGACTTATAAGCAATGGCAATAAATATGCTCCAGTGTTTTTCTGAATGGGAGAGATTGGACAATTTGAGGCAAGGAATAGGATTATAACACCAAAATCACATATGCATTAATAGTACACCTTCCCATTAATACATTATGTGCCTTCAGGCTGAAGAAAAGATGAATGGAAGAGAATGCTTATACCTGTCTTTCTTTCTCTGGAGCTCCTCCTTATGAGCCTGGCATAAGTCTGTGTGAAAGGTAAATAAACCTTGAAAGGTAGATGGAGGCACATATGCTTTATCAGCTTCCAAACCTTCAAAGCAGGACCTTCTGAAGGCAAAGTTGGTTTTGCAACAGTGGTCCACATCAGGGTTGATGTTCCGATTTTCATTTATTCCACATAACTCTCCAAGAACTAAATCCATCTGTGCCAACGAATGATGGAATTCAAATATAACTTTAAAACTTGAATAGTTTTGAAATATGGTTAGATAAATCGTTAGATTGTCCTAAGGTGATTATTAACTGTACTCAGAAAAACCCATGCACTTATGAACATAACACTACACGCGAAGCAAAGTAGAAGCTCGCATTATGATAAAGTTTCAAGCCATTGTAATTCAAATGCCTATAGGTTAATTTCTTGTTAGCATATATACAAATCTGTAATTGTGAACAAAGAGCTGCAAAACAGCCAACTGAAAATGACAGCCAAACACTGTGGCCCTTAGATTTATTCTCTTCCTCGGATGGTCCCCAGAGTAGTCTCCATCCCAACTCTAAAGAGATACACCCACGTTGTGATTGGGCAGGAAGCATCAAGTCTCTTACCGACACTGTGGGGCAAGACTGAATTTGTAACTTTACTTAAAATTATAAAGCTTCTTATATTGTTCTGAAACAATGTCATTATTCCTGCCTTTTGCCCTAACAAATTACACATAAGAAATTAGTAATAAGAAGAAGTAAGAGAGATGATTTGGAGAACCCCAAGAAAATATTTAAAACATTCTCTTGCTTCTTAGGATTGTGATGCAGTGAGCCTGCCCAAAGAACTTTGACATTCCTTGCTTAACAATGTTGAAACAATGAAGAAAGGTAGATAACAGCCTAATGGTTATAAATCAATTAGTGCAGCAGATTTATTTTCTTCCTTTTGTTTTTCTTTTTTAGGAATAATTAGGTACACGCACCACGCTTACCAAATTATCAACGCAGGCAAACTCTTCACTCAGTGTGCAGCAGGTGGTCAAAGCTGTCACCATTTCCTTGCCAAGAAAGGTCAGTTCTTCAGTGGAGAGCTGGGGGGCTATCTTTGTGAGTTTGATAAGGTAGCTGAAAGAACAGTTGTCTAATTGGTTCTAAACAAAACCGAATACCCGTTTTCCCTTGTCTAGCTACTTGAAACCCTAACTCTTCAAGTCTAGGGACAACCAATGTAAGGGCAATGTGAACCACAGCTCTCCCATAAAATGATAGATAACTGTCTCTTTACTACCTCTTTTCCCACACTCTGCATTTTTGGCTTCCTTATAATTTCATGGTATTCTCAGAAAGTCTCAGATTTGCCCATCCTGTCTTACCTGTGGGTATAGGAGCTCCCTGGAAGCAAATACTTTGGCTAGTGTGTAAAATACTGCTTGAAATCTGCATGATTAGTAAACATTTTAAAGGGAGAATTTAATAGATATATGTTGGAAAGGGTAATCAGAGATGAGGGAAACTAATATCTTTAATGGGCTGAGTTTGACTTCTCTTCACTGAAGCGACAGTGAAATCGTATTTTTTAAACTGTTTTGATTTGAAGATGCTAGGTTTAAATGCACACTATATTAGTCTGGTAATTAATTCAGAAAATCCAGAATAAACTGTGTATTGCTCACAAATACTAACAAGGACACTAAAAAAATAAATATTAAAATGTTAAGCAAAACCAGAATTATTTCTGTAAACTTGGTAAGGTGGGCTCAAATTCTGGGCAAACCATCTTTGCCTGGGAAATTGTAACAATCTGAAGTTCACTGTCTCTCCTGCCCTCCCAAATAGGTCAGAATCCAGAGATTCTATTTTGGGATTGAGAAAAGCAAGACCAAGCAAAAACTAAAGTATTACAGGATCAATTTTCTAAAATCCTGTATTTTTTTAAAAAATTTTTTTGTAATATTTATTTATTTTTGAGAGAGAGAGAGAGAAACAGAGTGTGAGCAGGGGAGAGAGACAGAGAGAGAGAGAGAGAGGGAGACACAGAATCCCAAGCAGGCTCCAGGCTCTGATCTGTCAGCACAGAGCCCAACCCTGGACTTATACCCGCGAACTGCGAGATCATGACCTGAGCCAAAGTTGGACACTTGATGGACTGAGCCACCCAGGCGCCCCATAGAATCCTGTATTTCTTTAACTTCTAGCGTCATTCCTGGTAAAGGCTTACTATGACAGCTCAATATGCATTCTTGACTTTTGTGTTTTTATTCTTTCCCAGTTTATGACCTTGCTATAACTGAGAAAGACTGAGTTGAATTTTTGAAACTTTGTGGCACTCTTTATTTTATCCTGGTCACAAGTGCCAACCTACTTGTAAGCAAGCAACTTACTAGTATTTCAAGTCCTCTTTCCCCAAATTCTGGGAACGTTCACATTCTCGTTGTACTATCTTGAGGCTTTTCTCAGTTGTCTCGTTGAATCTGTGTTCCTAAAAATAAGAACAATCATATTCAGGAACATTTTACCTAAAATGTAAACACAAGCTTCGTGTCAACTTGACAAATAGCTTTTTTTATTTGCATAGTATTTTCAAACTATCATTACCACTCATTGCTCACTAAATTGAGAGTAGTTTGTTTTTTAATCCATGTGTGTCAGTACTGAAATCTTCTCAGCTATAAACACAGATATGGTTTATGCTAAAATTTGAAATCTGCAAATTTTTCATCATCATGTACAGTTTTTAGAGCTTCCCAGTTTACAAAGTGTAATTCAAATCTTATGTTGACAATGAGCGTAACTGATTATCACTTTCAACTGGCCAGAGCAAGCTCTCATTTTTACATAAAGGAAATTAGCCTCTTATGAAGTCAAATGACTTGCCTTAGAATGACCCAGCTAGTGAGTGTGGCTACAGAACATTTTACATCACATTTATCTTTATTTTATACCCTCCTTTTCATCATTTAGAATTGGAACTTTAAGGGGTGCCTGGGTGGCGCAGTCGGTTAAGCGTCCGACTTCAGCCAGGTCACGATCTCGCGGTCCGTGAGTTTGAGCCCCAAGTCGGGCTCTGTGCCGACGGCTCAGAGCCTGGAGCCTGCTTCCGATTCTGTGTCTCCCTCTCTCTCTGCCCCTCCCCCATTCATGCTCTGTCTCTCTCTGTCCCAAAAATAAATAAACGTTGAAAAAAAAAAATTTTAGAATTGGAACTTTAAAACTCCAACAATTGTCTTCAAATATTTGACAAACTCTACCTCGTGCAGCGTAAAATTGGATATCTCCTGAGTGGCCAGACAGAAAACTACACACCAGTGGATGGATGCTGTGGGACAAATTGTGCCTCCATATGAAAAAAAACCCAGAATTTTCTAGCACTATGATTCATTCGTTCGAAGGTCAGGAACAGACTTTCTCATTAGGAACAAAGCTAGACTGGGAGTCAAGCCTTCTTGTTTCATGGCTCAAATATGAATGGGTGTAATATGAATGGGCTCAAATATGAATGGGTGTAAGGTGGCTTTTATGGTAGGTGGAAGCAATTTTTTAAATAAGGCGAAAAAGCAGCACATATCAAATGAATGAGAAACGAATTCGAAATGTCAAATAATTAATTTCTGTAATACATAAGGGATGACTATGAATTGATACTAAAACACACTAATTTCAACAGGAAAATGGATAACGGGCACGAATAACTTGTTCACAAGAAATTTATAACTGCAATAGCTAAAATAAGATGGGAAAGACCTAATTTCATTTAAAAATCAAATAAATGCTTAAAACACAGTCACTAGTTTTTTTAAACCTAGCAAAGTTAATTTCCATGTGCAGTGATGGTGACAATGAGGGTTTGGGAGATTGGCGGGGAGGGGGTGAAGTGAGTATTGTCAAGCACTGTTGTAGGACTGTATGCTGATAAAACTTTCTAGAAAGTAACTTGACCGTTTGGATCAAATGTGTTTTTTTTAAGTCTATATACTTTGACCTAATAATTTCCCTTCCGATAATCTAACTTAGGACAAGAGTCATAAATATTAATAAAGATGAATGAAATGAGATACTCACTTCAGGGGCACTTACAAAATTTAAAACCTAGTCAAATGTTTAAAATGTCCACTACACGGTAGGAGGACAGTTGAATAAATTACTATGATGAAATTCCATCATTTAAAATAAAGTATATTTTGAAGTCCGTTTAATGACCTAACAAATTTGTTGTGATAGTAACTAAAAAATAGACACAAATATTTTTCTTTTTTAAAAAATGTATTTATTTTTTGGGGAGAGCACAAGTGGGGGAGGGGCAGAGAGAGCAGGACAGAGGATCCGAAGTAGGCTCTGTGCTGACAGGCTGACAGCAGGGAGCCCCATGTGGGGCTTGAACTCATGAACCCCAAGATCACGACCTGAGCTGAAGTTGGATGCTCAAACGACTGAGCTACCCAGGTGCCCTAGATGCAAACATTTCTTAAGAAAGTACTATTCCAATCTTTTTTTTTTCAATTTTTTTTTTTTGCGTTTGTTTATTTTTGAGACAGAGAGAGACAGAGCGTGAACAGGGGAGGGGCAGAGAGAGAGGGAGACACAGAATCCGAAAACAGGCTCCAGGCTCTGAGGGTCAGCACAGAGCCCGACGCGGGGCTCGAACCCACAGACCGGGAGATCATGACCTGAGCCGAAGTCGGAAGCTTAACCGACTGAGCCACCCAGGCGCCCCTCCAATCTTATTTTTAAACGTGCACACACATATATGCATGTTTGCATAGAAAAGATGAAAGAAAATGCTAATTACAGCTATTTCTCAGTGACAGTATCACAGTTTTTATATTTTGTCTTTGTAACTTTGGGGATTTTCCTAATAATCGTCAATAATCATTTATTACTTTTGCAATCATAAAAAAATCCAATATGGCTTAATAAAATGCAGAATACATAAATAAAGATATAAGTGTAAAATATTTAGTGGGAAGATCTTTTTTGCATTAATACCCAGAATTAGTAGTTCAAAGCGTTGTGCAGAAACCTAACATGATGTCAATCTTCCCAATGATCGTCCTTCACTGAATTTAAAGCAGACTCAGATGGGGTGCCTGGGTGGCTCAGTCGGTTAAGTGTCTGACTTCGACTCAGGTCATAATCTCACAGATCATGAGTTCAAGCCCTGCGACAGGCTCTCTGCTGACAGCTCAGAGCCTGGAGCCTGCTTTGGATTCTGTGTCTCCCTCTCGCTGCCCCTCCCCCTGCTTGTGCTCTGTTTCTGTCTCTCAAAAAAAAAAATAAACATTAAAAAAAAAAATTAAAGTAGACTCAGATTGGTCAAGCACATTTCTACCCCCTAAACTAGAGTAAAACTTTTATTCAGTTTTGAAGTGTTTGTTGTCTGGCTTTGTTTTGTTTAGTTCTGTGAGCCCAGAACAGTAGAACCTACCGCGTGGCGGTAACAGTCTGGAGGGTTTTCTGTGTGACAACACTCTTTCAGAAGATCCTCGTACACGCCAGCGATTCTTAAAAGCTCTGGTGTAGACAGTTCCGGATGTCTCCTTGAGTATTCATAGAGAAACCTGTGATGTGTAAAATAATTTGAACATTAGAACTTAGAGAAAAAACAAAATACCAAATCCTGCCATCTTTTAAGCTAGTCAGATCTTGTAATACTGAGTCCGCTCTCAGATGCTAACTTCTTCCTCAGGTTTGCTCAGGCAGTGATTTAAGAGGGTATTTTGACTACGGGAGATCTATCTTGCAAAATTCTCTTCTGTAGCATGTTCTCCACTAACTGTTTTCACTTGAGAGAATAGAAGGATTAGAGTTATTCAGAGTTAATTATAAAATGATTTAATCCATAAAACATCAGAAATAGTGTATCATGCCAGCAATACTTTAGAAAATACACGTGGGGTAGAATTCTGTTGGAAAATACATTCAGACCTCCAACTTGAGATGGTGGACATATGGCTTGCTCCCCACTCCAGGGCCGCCTCGGTGAGAGACTGGGAAACAGCTTTGCCCATTACTTCATCCTGTCACTTGTCAAATTGGGAGTAAACACCCCTCTAGCGCTAAGTCGTTGGCAATGGTTTCCGTGACCCCAATGAGAGGCTCCGAGGGGATAGGCAGTGTGATTTGGGGAGAAATGGGAAAGCGAGAGGAAAGAGGCTAACACTTATTAAGCCCTTAGTAGGTGCTAGCACTGGATCAAGCTCTGGGCATAAGAGATAAAGAAACGCTTCCTAGCTGCTGGAAACACTTTTCTCATTTAACTTCACTAAGTCCTCAAGATAAGTACTATTTTATAACTGAGGAAAAGTCTCAGATGGGGTAAGTACCTTGCTATTAATGGAAGCTCAACATTTGAACCTATGTTTCATAGGATGCCTACTTCATTCTTTTTCCAAACCAAGTTGACTCTCTTTGCAGGAGAGGGGTACCTTCTCTAAGCACCTCAGCTGTGCTATTCACAATCTTCGTCATAAAAAAATCTTATCAGTTCATTCAGAGTAAGTTAAAATCACTTTCTATGCTTTGTGAGAGCAACACCTCACAAAAGTTTCTCAATTCCAGGCAACTCCTTATATCTCTTTCTGTTTCACAGCCTTTGATTTCCTTGATTAATCTTGGTCTTTCTGACATCGTCTCTCCTGCTTCTCCATCCACCTTCTCAACCTTATCTGTGGAATATATTCCCAGATCCTAAAGCAACAGTGTTTAACCTTCAGAGAATCGAGGACTCCTTCCTTTTAATATCTGATGTAAGCCAGGACCCTTCTCCAGGAATAAAACCACACCTAAAAAAACACCCAACCAAAATGCTGCAAACAAAAACTCCTAGAAGCCTACCCTTGAGGCAGATCCATTGAGGTCTTGTGCCAAATGTTTACATCCAGAAAGACTACTCCTTACAACTCTGTTTCTGGCTCAACGTGCTCACTGTTGCTCTGTGATTTCTCCTCAAACACTATGTTGGATGATGATGATGATGATGATGATGATGCAAAACTTGCTTCCACTTGGTGAGCACGTGTGTCAGGACAAGTGAAACTACCTCTATCATTTTGTTAAGTTTAATTTGAGTTAATACACTCATGAGAAGCAATAGAGCACAGTGCTTATAAGAAAAGGAGTCTGGAGCCAGACCGCTCGCCTTTGAGTCCTGGCTCCACCCCGTAATATCTGTGTGACTTGGGAGCAAGTTACTTCACTTCTGTGCTTCAGTCTCCTTACCTGTAAGATGAGGAGGGTAAAAGTGTTCTAACCATAAAGGGTTGTTCTGAAAATTAAATTGGTTAGTAGATGAGAAGCACTTAAAATTTGATAAGTTTTCCATAATCTGTATCTTCCAGAGCTTTGGATTCATATATAAAATTGTCTCATGATATTTGAGACAATATGGATGGGCCCGGAAGGTATTATGCTAAAGTAGTCAGACTGCAAAAGACAAATATGTATGAGTGGAAAAAAAAATAAAGCGAAACTAAAAACAAGTGAATAAACAAAAACAGCAGAATCAGACCTATAAATACACAGAACAAACTGATGGCTGCGGGGGGGGGGGGGGTGATGGGCAAGATAAGTAAAGGGAAGTGGGAGATGCAGAGTTCCAGTTATGGGATAAATAAGTCATGGGAATAAAAGACTCAGCATAGGGAATGTAGTCACTGGTCTTGTAACAGTGACATATGGGGTCAGATGGTAACTGCACTTGGTGATGAAGCTAGCATAACGTATAAACTTGTCAAATCACTATGCTGTACATTTGAAATTAATGAGAAGTTGTGTGTCAACTATGCTAAAAAAATTGTCTTGTGACCTTCCTAATTAATTACTCTACAGATAGCTCAAAGTCAGTGCGGTCAGATCCAAACATATTCTCTTTCCCACAGAACCTTCAACCCATACTTCCCATCTCATTGAATCTGAAAACTACTTACCCAACCACCTAAGCCCCAAACTGGGATTCATTCCAGATGAAGTTTCTAAAAAACAAAAGTGATTTTGTCCTTCCTTATTCTTCAGTGAAAGCCCTTTAGTGGCATCTTGTTACTTAGCATGCCTGTGTGATCTGACCCCGTATACTTCTCGCTACCCTCGACTCTCACCACAAATACCCTACACAAAGCCACAAATGCACCAAGTGGTTTTAGACTTTTATCCATGATCTACCCCTTCTGTCTAGATTACCAAATTTTCTTTAAGTACCTCCTCCCTACTGAGCCTTCCCAGGTTTCTTAGGTACAATCGACCACTTCGTCCTCTGTGCCCACATTACATATTACGTAGTGCTACTGAAAATAAAAGCATGTCTTGCACTCATTTATTTATAAGTCTGTCTCTTCCCCCATCACATCCCCTATTGATGAAAGCTTACCGAGGATAAAAGTCCTGTCTAACCTACTATAGTCCCTGAATTATATTTCATTACCAATAAACTTAGAATGAATGAATGAATGAATATTCTAACATGAATTTTATATATGATGTTGTAAAACACAAAGAAGTTAACTTGTTCTAGTGATTCAACAGGATTCAAATCTAGTCCCTTTGGTTCCACGTCCACTAGCTTCCCTTTGACGGCTATGGAAAGGTATAGCGTGGCAGTTCAGCCTAGAACGTCTAAGACCAGATCTCCTCAGGTCAAATCCTTACTCTGCCAGCTTTTAGCTACGAATCTTCAATAAGTTATTTCACTGCTCTGTACCTCAGTTTACTTGTCTGAAAAAAATGGGGGTAATCGTATTGGTTTTACGTGACTGCTACGAGAATTAAAATAGATACTCTACATAAAGTAGTCAGCCCATTGTCTGGCACGTATCAAGCACTCAATAAATGTTAGCCATCCCTGTAATAACACAGTTGCATCTTTTTAAAATCATGTGAAAATACTGTAATCTGTAGCCAGGATTTTTAAAAATTATGTGATGCCCAATGATTTCAATGGTTCTCATTCCTCCCACCCAAATTAGCTGAAATAGGTCAAATCATAAGTTTCTGTTTGCCTTATAAATTTCAGTATAGACTTATGTTACTCAGCCATGAAGCTCGTTTGATTAGCATCTCGTTCTTCACACACATTTTCGCTTTCAGTAAATTTTGCTTCTCTTAGAGATAAGTCCTTTGGTCTGTCATCTTTATTTGAGGAAATTATGCACTCGCCACGCTCTGGTATTTTCTTTTCACAGCACTCTTTGATTTTGCTGGAGATGGAATCTTGTTTTAAGCAAATATGGCTCATAACTTTGCTCTGTACAAAATAAGAGTGAAAAATTAATTTATTTTACTAATTTCTTCAGGGCCGGATTTTCCTTCACAATGAAATGGTTGCATGCAAAACCAACCATGAGCATGACATCTGGAGTTGTTCCTTCAGATAATTTGATAATAATATTTACTTAAATTTTGTATTCATTTAGCGCACATGAAGCTTTCATATGAATGCAAGTTTTATTTCTCAAGATTTTAAATGATAATTATGAAAATAGACTCCGTTATACATTTACATTTTATTGTTAAATATTAAATACTTTACTCTTATTCGTGTGATATATTGGCCTTTTAAATTCTAAATGTTGTTTCTTTCCCATAAGAGTTCACCTGTGTTTCAATGAAGGCCACCAAAGACATGCGACTATAATATCTATAATACTAGATGTCTTTCTTCCCTCGTGGCCTGAAACTATATTGCCAACACAAAGTAGAAACTCAATAAATATTTAAAAGGCGAATGAAAAAATGGTAAGTAAATGAACTACTGTAGCAACTACCAGATAAAGACTTCTCAAACATAAGAAGCTTTCCTACTCATTGTTATCATTTTCCTATGGTTATTACTAATTGGAAACTGTTCAAATTATCAAATAGTGTACAAAACAGAAAACCTTACTGTCTCTCCTCTTTATCCCGATTATGACCCCTACATGAAATTGTGAGAATAAGAGAGAAGGTGAAGTTTTCTTATTTACACATTAGTTGGACAATCGCTTTTTATTTTTTAATTTGAGAGAAAGAGAGTGCATAAGCAGGGAAGAGAGGCAGAGGAAAAGAAAGAGAGACAGTATCTTAAGGAGGTTCCATGCTTTGCACAGAGCCAGGCATGGGGCTCAATCCCAAGACCCTGGGATCATGACCTAAGCCAAAATCAAGAGTTGAGCCACCCAGGCTCTGCCAAGTTGGATAGTTTTTTTTTAAACTGATCTGGTCCCTAATCCCTTCTCCAGACTCTCCAGTGTGAGCCTGCACATTCTTCCTCCTCTCTGTTCCAGCTTCACATGTACTATACTGAGTTCCATAAAATGCCAGGCCATTCCAGGTCTCTCTGACTTTACTCAAGCTGTTCCTTCTGCCCAGGATCTTCTTCTGGCAAACATTGAGGATGAGGAATGGGATGAAGCTCTGGGTTGAATTGAAATATGGAATGGGGGTTGTTGGTACCATGTTCCCAACAAACCATACAGAACCAGGAAGCCAGTCTTTGCAAACATCTACACATCTCACTGAAAGCCATCACAGTTCTGGACAGCACATCTCTTAATGTCTGGAATTCACTTCTGTCTTGAATGAACTACAATTTAGTTCCTCTTATTTCTCCATGAAGGCATTTTAAAAAGGGATATTAAGGACATAATATGATCTCTTCATTTCAGCTTCATACTTCACAGAAAACTCTTAAATTATACTCTAATTTAGTATATAATATTTAATATTATAAAGCCCATACTTCCATAAACAATACAAAACTAAGTAGTGAGTGAGATTGCTTTTAATTGGAGTCTGATTAAGAACAAAATAATTCTTTGGGACATCTGTTGTCCCTGCTTGAAATAAAGTGTATATATCTTTATATTTTAAAATTCAAGTTAATTAATTAACATACAGTTTCACTGTGAGTTTAAAACAGTAAAACTAATTAAAAGTCACTGAGAAAAAGTCTCATTTCAACTAAGAAGGCAGGATTATTTTTAATAAAATTGTGTTACTTTTATATGCACTTAAACTTTTACTGAACAACTTAAACTAAGTCAATATGTTTACCAGTAAATATATCCTAAAAATCCAGACTTTTAGAAAATCATTTTGAAGAATAGTGTAATAGTTATTTCAAATTAACATATCCACTTATTTGAAAATACTTCTCCTAAATAGCTGGAGGAAACTCAGAGGAAGCCATTCTTAAAAATACAATGGTATTTCCATTCTCTGAGTTTTACTATTTAATTTCTAATATCTCTAAAAGAAGAGTTGCAATATTTTTTTTGAAAAGTATTTTTTTAATATATATAATTTGTTGTCAAATTGGCTAACATACAGTGTGCAAAGTGTGCTCTGGTTTTTTGGGGTAGATTCCGGTGGTTCATTGCTTACATACAACACCCAGGGCTCATCCCAACAAGTGCCCTCCTCAAAGCCCATCATCCATTTTCCTCTCTTCCCCCCCCCACCCCCCGCATCAACCCTTAGTTTGTTTTCTGTATTTAAGAGTAGAAGAGTCACAATATTAAAGAACACTTCAGTCTGCCTTGAGTGAATGTTCACAAATTCTAAGTTCCTAAAGTTTATGTCAAGGATGTTTAGCCATATAATATAGAATCTGCTGAGTAACCTAACAACAATCAATCCCATGTATTAAAAAAAAAAAGTTTTGGGGCGCCTGGGTGGCGCAGTCGGTTAAGCGTCCGACTTCAGCCAGGTCACGATCTCGCGGTCCGTGAGTTTGAGCCCCGCGTCGGGCTCTGGGCTGATGGCTCGGAGCCTGGAGCCTGTTTCCGATGCTGTGTCTCCCTCTCTCTCTGCCCCTCCCCCGTTCATGCTCTGTCTCTCTCTGTCCCAAAAATAAATAAACGTTGAAAAAAAAAATTAAAAAAAAAAAAAGTTTTACTTGACCTTATTTGTTGACATATCATTTTCTATTTATTTTGTTATTATTTAACAATTTATTAACATTCTGATTTCGTTGTGGTAAAGTAGCCACAACAAACCTAGGACAACTTCAGAATTTAAAAATGGCTGCCCACAGTCATTATTTTTACTTGGTTTTAGAAAATATTTACCCTGCCACGGATGCACTGCACAGCATCCCCTTCACAGCATCCATCGTACTTGGAAGAAACATCTTCTAGAAGGGAGGTAAGTTCCTTAAATTCAATCTTGGGAAATTTTTGACTAAGTATAGCAATATTTCTGGAAAAAAAATGAGGAACCACGTAAACAACTTGAACATCAAGTAAAATAAGAGAGAATTCTTTGCTGATACAGTATAAATAGCTGCAGTAAGAATTAGTACCCTTGTTTTTTCACGGATATCTTTACCAAATAGCTGTTTATATGTTGTACAGCCTGCATGATCACTTGGAAACTCCTAGGCTGATATTTCGAGTCCCGGACCAGGACTGGAATAAAAAGTTCTGCGAGATATTCCCCCTTCCATACTTTTATAGCAAAACACATTTTGTAAAGACCACCGCTTCCTGTGGCGAGCTCATGGCAGGCATAGCCCGTCACAGAACACTTTCCTGCTGATCTATTTGAGATCTCAGAATTTTTCTAAAGATATGCAACAGCACCATTACTAATTAGTGAGGATGAGCACTTGAGATAAAATTTATCCTTATAAGGCTGCCTCCTAGTCATTAGAGTCAAAGATGGATGGACGCATCACATCTAAAGCACTTGGAGGCTTTAAAACCCTGATTGGGAACTCCCAGACCAATTCAGATTTCCAACTAACCAAAGAATATCTCAGAAGTAACCTTCTTTCTCTCTGGGGTTGCCCCACTTCCCAGGTCTTCTTGCATTCTGACCTAATGTCCTGGTTCTGAGCTATCCATGTGGACTGAGACCCACCTCAACACCCCTGGAGAGGAGTAAAAATCAAAAGTCATCAACAATTTCACAAAAATGGGACACAGAGGAGAAAATATAAGTAAAGACAAGATACGTATTGTAAAACTCACATAGATTCTAAGACTTGCAATCCAAATTTTATAAGTGCCCCACAGACATTTTTTTGAAAAGAAGATGATGCTTTTAAATATTGTATGACAGGTTCTGCCTGAAGGAAAAAGAGAAGATTCTATTGAAGCAAGAGCAAAATCCCACCAATCTCTTATTTCTTAACTACATGTCAATCACATTTTCCAAAATTTGCTCAGAAACAGAAAATCAATGGGATTTTTATCCTGATAAGTTTATATATCAAAAGAAATATGCATTTGTGGCACATTATAAAAGTTAGGCCAGTCTTCCTGATGACTGAATTACACTTGATGGGAAGGTAAGCGGTGCAGTGTGCTGTGAGCTTGTCCACCTCTATTGGGATGATTAAATTTTATAGGTAGTCAAAAGAGGACATGCCCAGGATAGATGATAAAATGACACCTTTACCCTAGATATTCACTCACTAGGGCTTCCTTCCAGTTTACATGGAAGACAATGCCAGAAGAAAGACCCCGGAAATAGGCAATTGTCTTTCAAGGTCTCAAGTAGTAAGAAATTTAAATCAGCAGCCAGTGGCCCAAAGGGTTGAAAAACCAGTGGAAGTGGCAAGGAAATGACTGATAAATGATAAACAACCCTTTACTATAATTTACCTTTAAGTGAGGACCTGCAGTTTGGGGTCACCCCTTACCATTTTAATGACATAAATGCAATGCTCACTTTTGTTCGAAAGCAGTTAGCTTTGTCTTGTTCTTCACAACATGTTTTAGTCATCTCCTCAAAACGAGCAGCCACAGTTAGAAGGGTAGGGGCAAAAACAAAGGGGTTCCTTCTGGAAACTTCATATATGTAACTATAAAAGAAAAAAAGAGAAGGAAAGGAAAAGGGAAAAACACAGAATAAAAATGAAAAAAAAAAAGGTAGATGAGGGATGGAAAGATAGGGAAAGACAATATCAAGTTGTAAAACTGAAGGTAAGCCTTCAATATAAAGCAACATTATCTAGTCTCCAATAAAAGTTTTATCAATTAAGTTTCAAACTTCAAAATCAGAGTGATGGTTAGTTTTCATCCTGAACACTGAACTAAGGCTGCTGTCCTTCCTTCCTTCCTGTGGCTGCCAGATGGTCAGTGGCTCTTCCTTCCACATTCAAAGGGCAATTACCTGTGTATACTCTGTTTGAGATTTGGGGATTTTATTTACTTATGTTCAAATAAACTTATAATTTAAGTTTTGATGAGCACACCAGCTTTCCAGGAAAAAAAGGCCTCTGCTTCTGCAATTACTGCACTATTGAAAACCCATTTTTGGTAGATATCCATTGATTTAATATTTACCCTCAGTAAAAGCTGCACCTTCCCTTTAGGAAAACCAGATTATTCCCTCCAGTAGCAGATTGGCACCACGCACACACTCTGTCCTAGGACTTGCCACACTGAAAAATGTATATCATTACTGAAAGAATCTTGAAAGTAGGTTGCATATCTTGTTCATATTTATACCGTGAACACTGGACACAGAATCTGACACACAACACATGTTGAATGGATTCATCCCTCAATGAAACAAGCTATGTTCCTTTGGAAGAGGTATTGGACTTTGCCTGAGAATAGTTCTTCAATTAGATAATACTTCTACTAAAAGTAAACTTACTTGTTCAGAAAAGATTCTCTGTTATTTTTATAAGTCTGGCATTTCTCTTCAGGATCCAAGGTAGGAAGAGGGGGCAGAAATCCTACATCAGCTTTCTTATGATGGAAGAAACAAAGTTTTTTTTCCAAGTCGACCTTACTGCAGCAGTGTGAAAAATTATGCTTTTGTGGAAGTCCCTCCAAAGCACATATATTTTCCAGTAAAACATCATTCTAGACAACAAAAAAGTAAAGGGCATCTTTTATTCATTGTAAAGTTTTTCAGCTTTCTGAGATGACACAATAAATACAGTGACTAATGAGTGTCACCCTTTGCAAAGGAAAGTCCGATTTTCCCAAAATTACTAGCAAAGCATTCTTACCCACACCTTTGACAGCCATCCCACACTTGGGGAAACTTTCTCTGTCTTATCCTGGGGCCCTTTAATCTCTTATTCCTTCTTTGCTGCCTACATTTCCCTTATATAACAGCTTTTTTTTTTTTCCTTTACTCTTAAGGTGAAAAGGCCGGAGAGTGAATGTATCGGTAAAGTATTAGCAGTAGTTGTTAGTAATAGTCTTCCAGAAATGCAGATGGTGACTCTATTTGACAGAGGCTAAGAAAAAGGGGGTGTGATGGTAAAGCATACATTGAAAGAGGCAGCTAAGGAGGGTACCTCTGTAGTTTTGTGCACTTTGTCAGACTATTGGTTGCCCCCCTTGCCTACATACATATGGCATGGCTGCAATCTCATAGTCAAGTGCATCATAATGCAGAATTGCATCTCTGCGAGGAAAACACCTTATCCTAAATTCCAAAGTCAGGCAAACTAAAAATATAATGGGGCATAGAGCATCTCTTTTTTTTATACTTCAAGCCAAAAATTCTGTTTGAAAAATAGGCTTATTTGTTTAAGAAATACAGACAATTTACTTACAGCTAATTCGGAACACTCTGGGAGTGTCATGTCAGCCAAGCATTTATCTCTATATTCTGTCATGGTTTTTACCAACGTCTCCACTTCTTCGAAGGAGGCCTCCTGAATATATTGAGCAAATATGATGATGGTGCTGTAACAGTCCACAGGGTACACAATGATCACCCGAAGGATCTCCACTTCTGTCCAACAAAAACTTGTAGAAACATTAACTTGCTGAATAGTCTCAGGACATTATCAATGTCTGAGGGCCATAAATTTTATAATTTTTGACAATTCAATTGCCTCATCTGAATTTTGTGAGTAATACTGTATTTACTTTTTAAATATGGCTTTCTATTGCATTGAATTACTTTTGAGAAGCATTGACATTTCTGAAATATATCAGATAAGATCATGATAAACACCATCATCATCAAAAATAATTTAGAGAGGGGCACCTGGGTGGTTCAGTAGGTTAAGTGTTTGACTCTTGGTTTCAGCTCAGGTCATGATTTCAAAACTTGCAAGTTCGAGCCCCACATCAGGTTCTGTGCTGACAACTCAGAGCCTCCTTGGGTTTCTCTGTCTCCCTCTCTGTCTGTCCCTCCTCACCACCCCCCCCCAACTCTGTCTCTCTCAAAAATAAATAAATAAAATTTTAAAAAATAGTTTAGAGAAACTCACATATATCCAACATTCTCCTGTATAAATTTCTGAGTAATACTGACATCATCTGAAAAGCAACAACATTTAGGTTATTATGTATCCTGGTATTTAAACATTTTCCCACCAAAGAACTGCATGATATCTAAATTTATAAAGTATAAAAGGGAAAACTCATTGTAGAAAATAATTTGGCATACTTCACAAGAAGGAGAAAAGTCATATGAACCAAATATGAGATCTTTATCACAGCTTACTACGTACTCCAGACATATCCATTAAGTTGAATTGACTTGACATAATTTCAAATCTGGGTCCAGACTTCGGATTTGCCATTGACTGCTCCTCAGCCACAAATGCCAAATCCAAGCACCATGTCCATGCTAAGTATCTATCATGTATGACTAGAAGAGTCATATGAAGGTTAAATGATATGTGATGTAATGCTTCCACAGGGCCTAACAAAAGATATCATAGTGTGCTAGTAGTTAATATAGTTTATGATGCTAGCAAGACACAGATATTTAGATCATCTCTGAACCAATCTAAAATCATCGATTCCCTCCCAAGGAACACACTTATATTTGTCCACATAGCCTATTTTTATAGAGTCCTTACTTTTGCAAGGTATTGTGCTGGACACTATGAGGCAATCAGTAATAATTAAGACATCTCCCCTGGACCTCAGGTTTCTAAGTACTCACTGTGCACGTGACTTACGAACAAGACTATAATCCAGTTTAGAATGTACATGATATTCTAAAGTAATGTGGGTAAGTATATGACAAGAATGCTTTATGATCCCTGGGTGAGAAACCAGAAAAGGATTATAGGAAGAGTGGCGTATGAGTTGAGTCTGAAAAAATGCACATAGCAGTGAAATGAGGATGCTCTTCTCTCTGTGTGGAGAAAATGATGAGTAAAATTACAAAGATAAGAGATTTTGAGATATATGTGGGGAAAGTAAATTAATTTACTTTCATGAGAAAGTGGGTCATCAAGAACAAAAACTACGATAGAAAGGACTTGGATCCATATTTTGGAGGTCTTGCATATAAAGCCTAGGAGTTTGGGCTTCAATTAGAAGCTATGAAGATCCGTTAAAAATGTTTATATAGAATAGTAATGTGATTATTCTTTTTTTAAATTGAGGTATAATTAAAATACAGTGCTGTATTCGTTTCAGTCGTATAGCATACTGATTAGACAATTCTATATACTACTCAACGTTTACCACAATAAATGTAGTCACCATCTGTCACCCATAAAACATTATTGCAATATTAGTGACTGTATTCCTTATGTTGTGCTTGTCATCTCCATGACGTATTTATTTACTTTATAACTGGAAGTTTGCACTTCTTAATCCCATTTATTTATTTCACCCACCTTCCCTTTGACAACCACCAGTTTGTTTTCTGTATTTAGGGTCTGGGTTTTCTGCTTGTTTGTTCGTTTTCTATTTTAGATTCTACATATAAGTGAAATCATATGGTATTTGTCTTTCTCAGTCTGACTAATTTCACAAAGCAGAATACCCTCTAGGTCCATCCATGCTGTCACAAACGGCGAGATCTTACTAATTTTTTTTTATGGCTGAGTAACATTCTGTTGTATGTATTTATACCACATCTTTTTTATACATTCATTTATTGATGGACACTTGGATTGCTTTTATATGTTGGCTATTGCAAATAATGCTGCAATAAACATAGGGGTACATATCCTTCAAATAAGTGTTGTCATTTTCATTGGGTAAATACCCAGTAGAGGCATTACTGGTTCATGGCACTTCTAGTTTTAATTTTTTGAGGAACCCCCATACTGTTTTCCACAGTGGCTGCACCATTTTATATTCCCACCAACAGTGCACAAGTGTTCATTTTTCTCCACATCCTCACCAACACTTGTTATTTTTTGTCTAATTTATATGCAACCACCAAAGACCCACAGAGACACAAACCATCAATAAGATAAACAGCAACTTACTGAACGGGAGAAAATATTTGCAAATATTATATTCAGTAAGGAGTTACTATCCAAAATATATAAAGAATTTATACAACTCAATACCAAAAAGCAAACAAACAAACAAAACTCAATCCAAGTAAAAAAAAAGGGGAAGAGGATCTGAATAGACATTTTTGGAAAGAAGACATAGAAGTGGCCAACAGACATACAAAAAGAAGTTCAACATCACTAATCATCAGGGAAATGCAAATCAAAACCACAATGAAGTATCGCTTAATATAATCATTTCTATATGTTAAGACATACCAGCCATGTAGTAGTATATATAATGTGCAGGGAATTAGAAATAGACACAGTACCTGACGAATAGAAAGTGACAAGAACTATTTGTAAATTAGATGGATGGAAGAATGAATGGATACAACACACAAAAAGCAAGACCCACGAGCCCATTAAAAACTTTTGTAATTGTTCTATTGAGAAATTAGCAAGACATGAATTTTGTTAAGAGTAATGGAAATGCAAAAGAGAACGTCGATGCAAAAGATATTGAAGAAGCTATTGAAGAGACAGAAATCAACAGGATTTTTGAAGAAGTCTTTAAAAAGAGCAAAGGAGACGAACTCAGGAATGACCATTCTTCAAGCCCTGTGACTGGTCTCAAGAGCGGGCACTGTAGGGGGGATGAAAGTAAGACACAATCCACATTTTTCAGGGCCAATGCAATGTTTATGGCACCCTTGTGCAAGTTACAAAAAAGTCCTTTCTCCTTGCCCCAGGGATTTAAAAAGACACATTTTCTCAAGAAATGAAGTTCAAAATATTTCCTCTTTGGGGAGAAAAAGTATGTCACCCTTCCCTGCAAACTGACACTGTGTTGGCCAGGTTTATGGGTATGTACAGACTTGAGGATATTTATAAACTGTACAGTTGGTTGGAAGAAGCTGTGTTCTGCATGCCCTAAAGGTGTTTATCACCTAGTTGGGAGATATGTTGGACACCCAAAGATTATTGAAAAATCCCAATTCATACTTGATATTCCACTCTTAACATACATGATATACGTTTTCAAGCAATACTAATATTTTCAAATCCAAATTACATATTTCAGCAACACTTTCTATACTGCCATAAAGCTGGTGTCCATTTCCCGAGTGTGATAACTACCATCTCTGTCTAAAAATTGGGTAATATGGCCACAAAAATACAAAATCTGGGAAAGTTAGTTCAGGATATCTGACCAGTATATATAAACTCATGGCGGGGGGGGGGGGGGGGAAAAATTAAATGGAAATGAAACAAGGTAAGAAAATAAGAAATTATCCCAACTAGTTATTCCTTAGCTAAGATACAAGTAAATTTCTTACCTACATCTTGAGGCTTTGTGGACAGGGTTAGGGATTCAGTCAAAAAGAACAAGAAAATAACAAAACCTGTAAGTTTTAACTGTTTCATTTTCTTTTTTTTTTTTTTTAGAAATCACATTCACAAAAGAAAGTAATGTAACTGAGGAAGATCAAGTTTTTATATTATTCTTTGACACTATTAGTAAAAAAGTAACCTGTTTAACCTATTTCTCATATACCTCACGTTTGATTTTTATTTGATCACACTGCAGATTTTTTTGCTAATTATTAACTAGGAAAAATTATCTCTGTGTTTTACTGGAAAAATCTATTGAGTTAGAAAAAAAAGTCCACAGGTTAAGTATGCACAATACCTAATCAAATAGACAACCAAAGGAAAAAAAAAAGTCTTGAAACATTGCAAATGCTAAAGGAAAAAGGACTAGAATAAATAATTTACTAAAGAAGAAGCACAATTAGAAAGATGCTAAGTTTCACTGGCAATCAGAGGAAGTTAAATTTTTTAAAGTATATTTTTATACTCCTGACATAGTTAGAAAAAAACAATTAAGATGTCTAATTCAGGTAAACATATAGTAAAAAAAAAGTTTCACATAATCAAGGCTTTTGGAAAACGAGTGTATAATAAGGATCAATAGTCTTAAAAATGTTCATACTATTTGAGCCAATCACTCAAATTCTGGGAATCTATACTGAAATCATGGCCCTTAAATATGGAAATATTTGTAAGTATATGATAAACAGGAAATCTATTTTTTATTTATGTCCACTAAAAGGGCCAGCAACCAAGTAGCAAAGGCATTTAGTGCCCACATTTGGGGGTTCTAAACACTCTTTTCTACTACAAGGATCCTGGGCTTCTTAGAGAAATGAATAGTTTCAGGGCTGGGACATGAAAAGTATAAGATGAG
The DNA here is from genome assembly GCF_007474595.2 of Lynx canadensis. NCBI lineage: Eukaryota > Metazoa > Chordata > Mammalia > Carnivora > Felidae > Lynx > Lynx canadensis. Next base: position 146,646,327 of record NC_044306.2, read on the forward strand.
CTGAGAACATGGTGCCAGCAACTGAGGAAGTGCTCAAAAATAGACGGGATCAAGTGCAAAAAAGGTAGAAGACAATGGGACAATTTGACAACATAAATGATGACAGCAATGCATTATCACCCATCACATTCTTTAATAAGAATTTATGGATCTCTACCAATACAAAATTAAAACAAAAGTAAGGAAAGGAAAAGCTCTTCTCTACAAAAGAATGCCAACTAATAAATGTAGTTGGAAACAAAGCATCACTGTTTGTAACACCATAGTAACACTAAATGGTGAGCTAATCACTCTGCAGGTTACCCTTGGCCTTTATAACTAATGAATATAAGGAATATATAATAACAGGAAATATTTACTACAAAATACTTGGAGAAAGAGTAGAATCTAAAATTGTTTATGTTATGTGTAGAAAGTGCTAACGTGAACAGACCTATTAAACCAAAAGAAAGGGAGAGAGAGAAAGAGAAAAAAAGACTGGGAGGAAGAGAGGAGAGAGAGACAGAAAGAGACAGAGAGACAGAGGGAGAAAGAGAGAAGGAGGAGTGTGTTATGGACAATCAAGAGAGATAAACATACATCAGATTCAAATAGCTATCCATACACTAGGAGAATTCCAAATAGGGCAGACATCCAAATGCAAAAAGGAAAAACAAACATAAAAGTACTCGAAGAAACACAAGTAAAGTGGGAACATTTTTTCTAACTACGGTACAAAATGCAGAAACAGTTATAAAATCAACTACATAAAGAGATGTTAAAGACTTCTCATGGAAAAATACTCTAGGCAAAGTCAAAAACACAGAGGAAAACCTGATAAAAGATAGCTGCAATCTATATCATACAAAGAGCTCTGGAAATTTGAGGAGGAAAAAAAAGACCAAAATCTAATAGAAACATAATAAAGTGATCTAAGCAAAGAGTACACAAGGAGAAAAAAAAAAAAAAAACTAATGGGTTCTAAACATAAAAAAAGAGGTTCTCCTAATAAGAGAAATGCACATCTAAAGACCACAGCAGCATTTCTCACCTATATGATTGGCAAAAATCTGTAAGTCTGACAGCTCACTGTGAGGGTAAAACTGTGGGGGAAATAGTTCCTGTCATCCATGACTGGTGGGAACGCAGACTGGTGGCACAATATTTCTGGAAGAGAATTTGGCAATATCTAAAAACATACGCATTTGTCCCCTGAGCCAACAAATTTTCTAATAGGTACCTACCCTAAAAATACACGGCCAATATTTCTAAGTGACTGAAGCACTGGGCTATTCATTGTGGCACTATTGGTAATAGCAAAAGATTGGAAAGGATTCAAATGGCCACCAATAGAAAGTCGGTTAATAAACTATAGCATATCCACACAAAGACATTCTATGAAATTATTTAAAAACATTGAGGAAAAAATATGCGTAATATGGAGTGATTGCCAAGACTATGTTTTCAAGTGAAAAAGGCAAGGTAGAGAACAGTATATGGAATGGGTAACCTCTTATGGAATAAAGATAGGGTGGTATAATAGGAATATATTTATATACATATTTGCTGAGATATTAAAAATAAAGAACAGAATGATTAAACTGAGAAGTAAGAAAAGCTATTATTTATAGGAGAAAGGGAAAAGGGGAGACTAGAGTAGAAAGAATAATGTCTAGTCAGTTTGGACTATTATAACAAAATACCATAAACTGGGTGGGTCATAAACAACAGCATTTTATTTCTCACAGTTCAGGAGGCTGGGGTCTGTGACAAGGTACCAGTGGGGTCGGGTTCTGGTGAAAGCAGTCGCTTGTGGGCCACAGACTTCTGTTTTCTGCTGGTATGAGATCTCATATGGCAGAAAGAAGGTATCAGGGTGATGCTGCCTTCATGGGCTGGACTGGGAAATAATCTCTTTCTCTAATTTTCTGGAGCAGTTTGTGTAAAATAAGTATTATTTCTTCCTTAAATGTTTAGTAGACTTCAATGAACATCAGCCTGAAGTTTTCTTTGTGGGAATGACCTTAACTACATTTCCATTGCTTTCATAGATACAGCAATAATCACATTATCTATTCTTTCAAGGTATTTTCCCATTTCCTTTAAGTTGTTTAATTTATTGGCAAAATAATTTTCAAGCTAGCCCCTTAGAATTTCAGTAGCTAAGGTGATGTCTCTCTCCTCTCTCATTCCTGATACTGGTAATTTGTCTTTTCTCTTTTTTTTCCCTGATAAGTCAGGTGGGAAGTTTATCAATATTATTGGTCTCCTCAAAGAACCAACATGAGGTTTCATTTATTTTCATCTATTTTTTTTCTGTTTTCTATTTTGTTGATTTCTGCTTTGATCCCTATTATTTCCTTTCTTCAACCTACTTTGTTTTAATTTGTTCTTTTTTTTTTTTTAAGTTTCTGAAGGTGGAAGCTGCGTTCACTGAGATCTTCCTTTTTTCTAATATATGTTACCTGAAGATAAGAGTGCTACAAATTATAAAACAGAGTACCTTTCATGCTATAAATTTCCTTTAAGCACTGTTTTACTGGCATCTCACAAATTCTGATATGCTGTGTATTTTCACTCAGTTCAAAATATTTTTTTAATTATTATTTTCAGAGAGTGAGAAAGAGTCACTAGCAGGGAGAGGAGCAGAAGAGAGAGAGAAAGAGAAAGAGAGAATCCTAAGCAGGCTCCACACTCAGCACAGAGCCCAACATAGGACTCAGTTCCACAACTCTGGGATCATGACCTGAGCCAAAATCAAGAGTTGGACATTCAACCAACTGAGCCACCAAGATGGCCCCTCAAAATATTTTTAAATTCCCTTTTAGTTTCTTCTTTTATTCATGAGTTCTTTAGAAGTGTATTATTTAGCTCATGAGCATTTTGGTATTTCCAGAGATCTTATTATTATCCATTACCAATATAATTCCATACTATCAAGCAATTTTCTGGAATCTCCCTTATCTCTAATTCAGACTGGCCTATGCTCACCTGCTTTCAACAGTTTGTCATCCCAACAGAAATTTAGGCCTATCTTGATATTCTGCTATGGACAACAGGCAGTCTGGGTTACTGCTTCTGATTTATGGCGATGAGGCAAGTGAGACTTCTTTGCAATTTAGTGTACAGACAAAAGCACAAGTTAAAATCTATCCTCCCTGAACCTTCTTACACTCTTGGTGGGAATGCAAACTGGTGCAGCAACCCTGGGAAACAGTATAGAGATTCCTCAAAAAGTTAAAAATAGATCTACCCTATGATCCAGCAATTGCACTACCAGGTATTTACCCGAAGGATACAAAAATACTAATTCAAAAAAACACATGCACCCTGAAGTTTATAGCAGCATTATCAACAATAACCAAAATATGGGAAGAGCCCAAATGTCCTTGTCTGATGAATGGATAAAGAAGATGTATATATTTTTATACATATAAATATTTATATGTACATATTATGTATTATAAATACATATTTATACATATAAATATCCAATATATATATTACTCATCATAAAAAAGAATGAAATCCTTCCATTTGCAATGACGTAGATGGAACTAAAGAGTATTCTGCTAAGCAAAATAAGTCCATCAGAGAAAGATTAATACCATATGATTTCACTCATAAGTGGAATTTATGAAACAAAACAAGTGAACAAAGGGGAAAGAAAGAGAGGCAAACCAAGAAACAGATTCTTAACTATAAAGAACAAACTGATGGCGACCAGAGGGGAGGTGGATGGGGGATGAGTTAAATAGGTGATGGGAATTAAGGAATATACTTGCTGTGATGAGTACCAGGTGTTGTACGTAAGTGTTGAATCACTGAATTCTACACCTGAAACTAATATTACACTGTATGTGAACTAACTGGAATTTAAATAAAAATATGAAGAATAAATAAATAAATACAATCTATCCCTCCCAATACCTATAAACTCTCATGAAAGATAGCTACCTTGGACTACCACTCACACCATATCTTTTTTATTCTTTTCTTTTCTTTTTTTTGTTTTTGTTGTTGTTCTTGTTGTTTGTTTGTTTGTTTGTTTGTTTTGAGAGAGAGAGGTAAAGAAAGTGTGCCCATGAGGGAGGGAGAGAATCCTAACCAGGCTCCATGCCCAGCATGGAGCCCAACACAAGGCTCAATCCCACGACCATGAGATCATGACCTGAGCCAAAATCAAGAGTCAGATGCTCAAGTGACTGAACCACCCAGGTGCCCCCCCCCCAACACCAGATCTTAAGAGTCTTTAACTTCCTCAGAGGTTTCTCATGTTTTAACGTAAATTTCTCAGATCTATGTTTCTCCCTCTTTCTGATGTGACTTGGAGAAGATGAAGCTAGCAACCTCTCTTGTTCACCACCTTATAATAAAAATATAGCCTGTGACATGTGAGATTCACCCACATATCCAAGGTATATTTATAGAATGCTTATTATTTTCTAGGCACCGTTCTGTATGCTGAGGATAACAGAAGTGAACAAAACAGACAAAAATCCCTCTCCTCAGGGGCTTACAAGAGGGGGATAGACAGAAAATAAACAAGTAAAATCTAGTGTATATCAGATGGTGATAAGTGGTGTGGAACATGGGTAAAGGGATACAATTTAAAATAGGTAAGTCTGAGTGTGGTTTTGATTTGTATTTCCCTGATGAGGAGCAACGTTGAGCATCTTTTCATGTGCCTGTTGGCCATCTGGATGTCTTCTTTAGAGAAGTGTCTATTCGTGTTTTCTGCCCATTTCTTCACTGGATTATTTGTTTTTCGGGTGTGGAGTTTGGTGAGTTCTTTGTAGATTTTGGATACTAGCTCTTTGTCCGATATGCCATTTGCAAATATCTTTTCCCATGCCATTGGTTGCCTTTTAGTTTTGTTGATTGTTTCCTTTGCTGTGAAGAAGCTTTTTATCTTCATGAGGTCCCAATAGTTCATTTTTGCTTTTAATTCCCTTGCCTTTGGGGATGTGTCAAGTAAGAAATTGCTGCGGCTAAGGTCAGAGAGGTTTTTTTCCTGCTTTCTCCTCTAGGGTTTTGATGGTTTCCTGTCTCACATTCAGGTCCTTTATCCATTTTGAGTTTATTTTTGTGAATGGTGTGAGAAAGTGGTCTAGTTTCAACCTTCTGCATGTTGCTGTCCAGTTCTCCCAGCACCATTTGTTAAAGAGACTGTCTTTTTTCCATTGGATGTTCTTTCCTGCTTTGTCAAAGATTAGTTGGCCGTACTTTTGTGGGTCTAATTCTGGGGTTTCTATTCTATTCCATTGGTCTATGTGTCTGTTTTTGTGCCAATACCATGCTGTCTTGATGATGACAGCTTTGTAGTAGAGGCTAAAGTCTGGGATTGTGATGCCTCCTGCTTTGGTCTTCTTCTTCAAAATTACTTTGGCTATTCGGGGTCAAAACCATACTCAGACACCACCTCACGCCAGTCAGAGTAGCTAAAATGAACAAATCAGGAGACTATAGATGCTGGCGAGGATGTGGAGAAACGGGAACCCTCTTGCACTGTTGGTGGGAGTGCAAACTGGTGCAGCCGCTCTGAAACAGTGTGGAGGTTCCTCAAAAAAATTAAAATAGATCTACCCTATGACCCAGAAATAGCACTGCGAGGAATTTACCCAAGGGATACAGGAGTGCTGATGCATAGGGGCACTTGTACCCCAATGTTTATAGCACCACTTTCAACAATAGCCAAATTATGGAAAGAGCCTAAATGTCCATCAACTGATGAATGGAAAAAGAAATTGTGGTTTATATACACAACGGAATACTACGTGGCAATGAGAAAGAATGAAATATGGCCCTTTGTAGCAACGTGGATGGAACTGGAGAGCGTCATGCTAAGTGAAATAACTCATACAGAGAAAGACAGATACCATATGTTTTCACTCCTATGTGGATCCTGAGAAACTTAACAGAAAACCATGGGGGAGGGAAAGGAAAAAAAAAAAAAAAGGTTAGAGAGGGAGGGAGCCAAAACACAAGAGACTCTTAAAAACTGAGAACAAATTGAGGGTTGATGGGGGGGTGGGAGTGAGGGGAGGGTGAGTGATAGGTATTGAGGAGGGTACCTGTTGGGATGAGCACTGGGTGTTGTATGGAAACCAATTTGGCAATAAATTTCATATTAAAAAAAGAAATAAATAAAAATAAAATAGGTCAGTCAAGGAAGACACCATCAAGCAGATGATAATGAATAGAAGCATAAGGAGGTGATTGAGTGAGCCCCACATATCTGAGGGCAGTTTTCCAAGCAAGAAGAATCACAAGGGCAAAACTCTGGGCAGGAAATTAATTGGTAATTTGAAGAATAGCAAAGAGGCCATTGTGCCTATGGAAAAAAATCCAATGGAAAAGAGGCAAGAGAAGAGGGCAGAAAGGTATCTTCATGTAGGGTCATTGCACAGACTGATTTTTACTCTGAGCAAGATGGGAAGCCATTAGAGGTTTTAAGTGGAAAAGTGGTGTAATGTACTTAGATGTAAAGGATGATTTCAATTACTATGTTGAAACCAGAGCTGGGGATGGGGCAAGGGTACTTGAAGGAGACCAATTAGGAAGATATTGCAATAATCCATGTGTGGTATTATTGCGGCCTGTACTAAGGGTATGAAGAAAGAGTCGTATTCTGGATATCCTCTGAAATAGAACCAACAGGCTTTGCTCATTGGTTGAATGTAGGGGTGATATGGAAGAGAGAAGCCATAGATGGCTCTAAGTCTTCTGGTTTGAGCAACAAGAAGGATGGACAAGACAGAGGGAGACACAAGTTGGGGCAGGACAGAGTTCAGTTTGGAAGTGCTATGTTTGAATTGTGTCTGCATTATCAACATGAATATGTCAGAGAGAAACTGACATGGGAGCCTGGAGCTTAAGGGAGAAATCCAGGGTGGGGATATAAATATGTGTTGTCAACTCCTAGATGGTATCAATGAGCTAAGTCCAGATGAGATCCCCTGGAGAGCGAATTTAGATTCAGGTAAAGCTGCTCTGAGACACTCCAACATTTAGAGGTTAAAGAGTTGCGGAAAATGCAGTGAAGACCAAGGAGATACAGCCAGTAACGTTGGAGGAAAATGTAAATGCCAAATGGGAAAATGTTTCAAGGAGAAAGGAGTGATCGATTGTGTCACCTGTGCTGAGAGAATCCAGGTAAGCTAAGGACTGAGAATTGACCACTGGATTTCAGTATGGAAGTCATCCATAAACTGGACTAGAGAAGCTTCCACTTTAATGTTTGCCTAACTTGTTTTTTCAAAGTAGAAATGCTCTAACATCTCCACTGTACTATTATATTTGTGATACTCTGTCCTTGTGCTTCCGATCATTTTTGTTCTTTATATATATCAGGGAAATGTCATTTGACTCATAGATTTTACTAATAGTTTCATCTTCATTAAACTTTCCTCTTAATACTAAAAAATGTTTTTTACCATTTAATGCTTTTATACTGAATTCTATTTTATCTTATTGTGAAATCTGTGTTACCTTTTAGAATTACACCAAAATCAGACAAGGTCCCCAGATGTTACAACAGAATTGAAGGAAAAAATGTAAAGTGCAAAACAACTGAGTTAGAACTGAAAGCTCATTTTATTGCTCTGGAGCAATTGTTTTGCCCTGGAGCAGAGGCCAAAGCATGAATGTAATTTTTAGATTTCTATTCAAAGCTAATATGATAAACAGGCCCCCTACTGGTGGGCTGATCTTTTTGCATCACTTGCTGATCTTGCCCCTCTGCTTTCCCCTGAGCACACTCCCCATACTCCTTATCTCATGAGTTATCCTCCTAAAAACTAACCATGATGACTCTTCTCTGCTCAGATCTCACTTTGGTACTCTGTTATAAGATATTGTCCACACCCTTTGGAATAAAACTCATGAGAACCTGCTCAATCCTTCATAGTTTTTATATCTGGCTTCATCTTCTGTATCTATACCCTTCCTACTCACCCTGTACACCCCCAAGCCATTCATCATGTTTTGTCATAGGCTATGTTTTCCTCTTCAATGAATTGGACTTCTTTACTTGAACTAATGAATGTCCACTCATCTTCTAAGGCTCTTCTTTAATGTCTGCCTCTTTCAGTGTGAACCTTTCCCCCAGTCAGAATAGGCTTCATCTACCCATTGACTCACTCCATAATTTGTTGCCACCTCTATAGTGTCCATAATCTTGTTGCATTGCTATTAGTTGTGTCCTCCTCTACTGGAGGACAGTGACTGCACCCAGAACGGGACCTGGTACCCAGTGAGTGCTCAATAAATACTTGTGAAATAAGGAAAAATCAACTGTTAAAAATATTAATTATATTCAATCAAAATAACTACAATAAACACTTGCATTTTTAAATGTCTGTGAATAGAGAACTGAACAGCATTGAGAGAAAAAAGTAGATGTTAAATTTTGAGTAGCATCATCCTGGATGGGTCCCCTAAAAACATAAGAATTTCTTTTTCGTTTCCAGTGTATCTGTTAGAATACTTAAGTGTTCATTTAATGAACAATGGTTCCTGGCAGCAACACAGGGCTTAACTTGAACAATTTTTAGGGCACCAAGTAATCTAGCCTTCATTTTTTTTAATGTTCATTTATTTATTTATTTTGAGAGAGAGAGAGAGAGAGGGAGGGAGGGAGGGAGTGGGGGCAGAGAGAGAGGGAGGATGGGGAGTGCTAACAACCTAGAGCACAAACCCACGAACCCATGAGATCATGACCTGAGCCAAGATCAAGAGTCGGATGCTTAACTGACTGAGCCACCCAGGCACCCCATAGCCTTCAGTGTTGTAAATCCACCCTTGAGTTGTTTTAATCTCCTACAACAACCAAGACTCACCGCTTTTTTATCAGAATCTGCTTCAGACAGTGGTATACATAATTGGTTTTTAAAATCATTTATAAACTTTCATAAATAAGCAGGCTAGGAAAAAGGAAACATTTGAAGATACTTTATTTATATGACAGAGAAATCTCATAATAAAGTCATTATTTCATTAATTCACAAAAAGCACTATCTCAGTTAGAATTAAAGGAAAAGATGCACACCAAACCATGAAGACTTATTTTGTCTTCTTCTTCCCCCTGTAATACAAACAAAAATATGTTAAGTACTAATTAAGTGAATGGTGCAGCAGGTAACTGGTTCTATTATTTTGCACCGGGGAAGTACTAAATAGATGGGAAGATCTTCTGATGGCATTCTCTGAAACCTTAGAAAAAACCTAAGAGAATTTTGAGTTTGTTGAGTCACTGATTCAACATTGTGGACACAATTTTGTTCCAGCATTTCTAAAATAAACTCTGTATTAAATTGCATTTATTTTTTAAAAAAGCATTTTAATGGTAGGTCTCAGGATGTATTTTGCTATGGATCAATATTTTGGAAGAATGACCATTAGATTTATCCTTGTCTGAACTTTCTGTTACCTGCAGTAATTTAAACTCCCAAGGCAGCACGGGTTTTTGAAATCAGTTTTGGACCCTGAAAATTAAAAGCAAATAAGAATCATCAGATGAAGAGATGGATGGCTCTGCCATTTTTACCATTAACTCTCCACCATCTAGGGGTGAACTCACATGGGGCTCAAACTCATGAACCGTGAGATCATAACCTGAGCCAAGATTGACTTGCATGCTTACTTGTTTTCAAATTTCAAGTACACCTCTGATGCTAGCAAGCTGGGACCATGGAAGCCAGAGAACACAAAAATCCACTTGTACCAATAGTAGACATAGCTTGTTCTCCTACACCAATCTCCAAATTGTTACCAAGCCCCACCACACCCCTCACCTTCCTCCACAAATCAGTCATAGAAATTGGAAGGTTTGCAGAGAAAGTATAGCTGCTACGTGTTAATGTTCTCTACATCTAAATGAATGTCTTCCCATATCAAGCGACATTTATCTTTTTGTATCATGTTCATCAGAAAAGGTTTACATCAAAACTATTTTATCAGTTTTGTTTTATCTGATTTGGTTATCTGTGTTCCACCCTCTCTACTAAAAGCACAGACACATATTGATAAGTGTACACCTGACAAAAAGGCTGAATTATAAAATCTTTCAAAATTGTAATGATGCTATATTCAAATATATTTAGTAACCTAAACTAAAGGCCTATAAAATGTAGGCGATTACAAACCCATTTAAAATTATTAAATAATAAGTTTAAGATAATTCCTAATTACTAGTCTGTTGATATACAAAGGCACGATCCTAAATGATTTCAAAAATATTTTTTAGAAATATTCCCCCAATGAGGGTTGATGGCAGGTGGGAGGGAGAGGAGGGTGGGGGATGGGTATTGAGGAGGGCACCTTTTGGGATGAGCACTGGGTGTCGTATGGAAACCAATTTGACAATAAATTTCATATATTAAAAAAAAAGAAATATTCCCCCTATATCTTGTTTGCACAATTAACTTGCTATTAAGTCCTTTTACTCCATTCAGCTGAAGCGATCAGTTCTAGGCCAGAAACTGTCTAAATTACCATCAATTAATTATATATTCAGTTTATAGTTCCCTCTATCAGGAAATAAGTTGAATTTACTAATTTTCTTAAAATATTCTAAAATTATGCTTCATTCTAATACTAGTGAGAAAACTGATTATTTCTTAAATGTCATAAATTCCTTCAACCTATTTCCAAATACATTTAAATCTCTCTGGCATTATTTTAAAGTTTTAGATGAGTGGAATATTCTTTCTGTTATTCATTACAGAAAACTCCATCCCAAGTATTTTGAGTGTGAAAATGAGCTTCACATACCTCTTCTGCAAAGCAGGCTTCCTGCTCTTGGCCTTGGCAGCACTTTTCCAGTAGACCAGAGAAATCTGCAATGACAGCTTCAAGTTGTTCTTCTGTTATTTGAGGCTTTTGCTTCACAAGGTTAATGAGAAATCTATAATTTAAACAAAATAAAAGAGAAATCTGTTATGCAAAGTATTTTTCTAAAGACTTCCTAGCAGAGTCTTGAGAGTCCTAGCAACCCTCCCCCTAAACCCTCACTCCATCAACCCATCACCAGATTTACAACACGCACTCTGTCTAACACCTTCGTCAGAAATACTGGGGCTAGAAATGGGTAGATATCCCACTAGTCTGGATTTGTGCAGATGAAACATGATTTTATAGTGCCACCATACTGATATGTAGTAAGATACAGTCTTTTTCTTACTTGCCTGGAATATACTTCCAGTTCTCCAGTCTAACGTATATCCTATCAATACTCAAAGACCCAGAGTTCCAAGCTCCTGCCATTCATAATTACCACACCCATACCTGAGCATTGGTCCCACCAATCACCTGCACTACTCATTTAGCAGCACTTTCATGTTGGAACCAATGTTGACTGGGGACTAGGGAAGACTTGCCAGAGGAGGCAGCATTCTTACTGTACTTTGAAGCATGACACAGATTGTGACAGCAAAAAAGGGAAGGACAGGTTTCCCAAAATGAAGGAAGACAATTTACAAAGCAAGAGAGTAGGAGCACCTGGGTGGCTCGGTCGATTAAGCAACCCACTCTTCATTCTGGCTCAGGTCATGATCTCATGGTTCGTTGGTGAGATCGAGCCCTGTGTCAGGCTGTGTGCTGTGAGGATTCTCTCTCCCTCTCTCTCTGCCCCTCCTCTGCTCGCTCTCTCTCTCTCTCTCTCTCTCTCTTTCTCTCAAAAAACAAATATTAAAACAAAGCAAGTGAGTACTAAAATGCACGGGAATTTGGAAAACATAAGTTCCACTGGCGTGTGTTAACATCACCATTACAGAATGCCTCCCACAATGAATTGAAATGTGCATTCCATCTCATAACACCCATACTTCATGGTTGACTCAAATATTATGGTTACTCTCTTCAAGAAGTAAACAGTGCGAAAAAAAAGTTTCAATAGTGCTTTCCCAGTGTTTTGGAATGGAGGTACCCAAACTTACTGCAAGGACACATCCTAATTCCCCAAAGTAGATTGCCATTTTTCTCAGTCCCAACATGTATCACAACAGTAGTTAGAGAGGATACTGTTTTTACAAACAAAAACTTGTCCATCCTAGTGAATTTTTCCAGGCCTATGCTCCCATGAGGCTGTGAAGGCACTGAGACAAAACTATTTTAAAAGCCACTGTAAGTGCTTTGGGGCAATAACATTCTCCTAATAAACCCAAGATTGTTGGGTATGTAAGGTAGAAATCTCAACTCCTATTTGGTGTTGTTGGTCTTCTCCCTGTTAGCAAAGAACCATTTCTTACTGCTGCTTCATTGTTTGCAGTGCTACACCCTGAGCTCGGCACAGATCCTTATGGAAGATGAATCTGTCAGCAGAGAATGGCAAAGGGACATATGTTTCATCCACCACTAAGCTGCTGAAACACGGCCTCCTGTTGGCATACGAAGAAGTGCAGCACAGGCCAACACCGGGGTTTACAGGAGTCTCTTCGTGCCTGATGCATAATTGTCCAATAATAAGATCAGCCTGGTTAGGACAACAGGAAAGAAGAAAGCAAGGAGATTCAGCATGAGCCACTATGTTGACTCAGGCTTCCAGAAAATTCTTGCAGTTTTTTAAGGCAGTAATTTATAATCAGTATTACCAAAAAAATCTGCTCCCTGGGATCATATGTTGCCACATTGTGGATTCTTTTTTCACTCATTGTTGGGGAATAACTTCACATTTAGTGGCAAATATTTCATAGGTAATGTCAAAGATAGTCCCTTCAGTTATTTAAAATACGCTTCCAGTCACATACATACTTCCAAAGGCAAAAAATTATCTGCCCTGATGGCTTAAATACATGGTTTAAATTTTTCATGTATATCTATCTAGTGGAACTTTCCATTTTCCTTTTGGGACCCAGAGAATCACTTTCTGAAGGTACAATTTCACAAGCCTCATCCTTTCATATACATACATACTTGCACATGTCATACATGCATACAGGTATACATATGTATATGTGTGTGTGTGTTTGTGTGTGTGTATAATCCTAATTGAAAAGAAACAAGGCCAGCGTGTGTATGTGTGCACGTGTGTGTGTCTTTTAAGGCTTTCCTCTTGTAGAGTCCTCCTACCTTCCACACTTCAAAGATATTTCTTAAATACCTGGTAATAACTTGTAATAATGGCCAATATGTTTTGTGTGCATACTATGTATCCAGCCAGTTCTGAACGAGTTACAGGGATTACCTCATTTAAGACAGTCATCCTATGTGGGTGGTACAATTCTTATTCCCAAATGTCAGATGAGAAAGCTCAAGCCAAGTGCTATAACTAGCTTTTCAGTGGTGACAGTGGACGGGGATGCAGGCAGGAGGCCTCCAGAACCTACACTCCCAATCTGCTACAACAGCCCATGTCCCTGCAGTCTCTCAGCACGTGGGATTCAATCAATGATAAAGGTGATGCTTAATCACAGGAATTCTCCTTCCACTCTTACCTTTTGTGGAAAATTCCAAGACATGAAGACTAGCTAGCAAATAAGTCCTTGGCATCCGAAAGAGGAAAGGGGAAACGATAAATGTACAATTTGGTTCACAATTATGATTTTAAGGGAAAAAATAATGAAAAAAATCAGCCTGTCATTTTATGACACTAGTGACATTAGAAAGTAAAGATGATTGGCATTACTAACGAGAAAGTCATTTTCTTATTCAGCTTACCCTGTTCTAAACTCTTTATCCTGTTAAAGGGGTGAGGGGGAATGTCCCTAATATGATAAGATGATTATACTACAAAAGACAAAAATACAAGTATACTAAAAAAAAAAATGACTTATAGGGGCACCTGGGTGACTCTGTCAGTTGAGTGCCCAACTTCGGCTTAGGTCACGATCTCACAGTTCGTGTGTTTGAGCACCCAGTCAGGTTCTGTGTTGACAGCTCAGAGCACAGAGCCTGCTTCGGATTCTGTCTCTCTCTCTCTCTCTCTCTCTCTCTCTCTCTCTCTCTCTCCCCCTTCCCTGCTCATGCTCTGTCTCTCTCTCTCTCTCAAAAATAAACAAACATTGAAAAAGAAAATTTTTAATAAATAAAATGACTTACTTTCATCTATCAAAAGTGAAGCTTTTTTTTTTTTTAACTCAATTCACATTTTTTTCCTTGTGTCCATTAGACCAAACTCAATGCTTATGGATGCACAGTGGAGTAACTAAGATCTATGTGTGAACTAGATGCAGTGGGATAATAGCACAACAGCAGTAGAGGCATGTGCAACCAGAAAGGAAATTGTGAAGAAGGTATGGCATTGGGTGTTAGAGCCTGGGCTCTGGGAAGAGCTGCATATGCATTCAAATATCAGCCCCACCATTTACTACCTGGGACATGTTGGTCCTAATGTAATTTCTTTGAGCCTCATTTTGCTATAAAATGAAGACGGTAATGGGGAATTTCAAAATTTTCTTTGTCTTCTTTTTTTAACATTAAAGTATTTTGTGAACAAAAAGAGGAAATCATTGAATTGAATGATGTGTTGGTTATTCTCTTTCCGGTTCATAAAGCTTGCTTAGACATCTTTGGATAAACTGGTTGCACTCCCCCAGCCTTTCTAGAAGGACCAGAAGCCTGGCCACATGCCCAACTGTTCAGAGCTGAGTTCATGCCCTCTCCAACTGTAACTAATCAAACAAGTCTATTAAAACCATCTCCACAGTGGTTTTTACCATTTCTCCTAAATGGGAATTATGAGACCATTTCAAGTCAAACGGGGCAGAAACACAATGGGACTAAACAAAACACTCACCGCTCCCTCACCACAGGCCAATTGCTTGTCCTCACTGAGTTGGCAACAAGTGGCTGCTGCGGTTGCCATTTTCCTAGTGAAGGCCATCAGCTCAGGTGGGGTCAGCTGAGGGGCTTTCTTTGTGTAAGCAACAAGAAACCTGAAAGAAGCAATTTTTTTTTTCACCAAATCCTGCTGAGCCATTCATGAGTTTTTGACTCCTCGCTCGTTCTCAAAGATCCTCTCTTGGTATCAGAAGCCATGATGTCAGCTCATTTGTATTACCAACAAGGTATTTGGACCACCTTTCAAGATGCATTTGCTCTAACCACCACTCCCTATACTTCTATTGTAGCGACATATCACAATGGGGAAACAAACTCTGGAGAGTAGACTGACACCTATTCCAACCTCCGAAGTTTCACTGATACTAGCTTTGATCTATTCAGTGATTCCACTCTGACAGACTGCAACAGAATAAATATCTTTTCTGCAAAAATCTGCATGATTTGGGGAACCCAGAGAAGTACCAATATCAGACTTTTATAAGCCATTCTTCTTGCTTTCTAGAAGAGGGGAATGGGGATGAGTACCTTCTCCCAAGGGAAATTGGGTGATCGGATTACACTGATTTCCAATATGAAATAGGGGCTGAAATTAGAGTAGCCCTGGGTGACTAATTTAGGTTTATATTTCCCTCGCACTACAAAATTTGAAATCACTGAAAGTGCTATTTAAAAAAACATACGCGTTGGGGCACCTGGGTGGCTCAGTCGGTTAAGTGTCTGAATTCGGCTCAGGTCATCATCTCGTGGTTTGTGAGTTCCAGCCCCAAGTCGGGCTCTGTGCGGACAGCTCAGAGGCTGGAACCTGCTTCACATTCTGTGTCTCCTTCTCTCTCTGCCCCACCCCCACTCACACTCTGTCTTTCTCTCAAACATAAGTAAACATTAGAAAAAATTTTTTAAAACGTACGCATTTTGTAAGTAATATTCTCCTAGTTTCTGGAAGAGGCCACAGCTTCGCTTTGCCAACGCTTGACTTTCCTGAATATATTTCTCCAATTCTTCTTCCTGAAAATACAAGCATTATTATGTACATTTTCTTCTCTTCCGGGACACATAACTTTGTATGTAAAAATTGACCAATAATATATTATTCTGACACCAATCTTAGAAAAACCAATTTTTGAGGGTTTTTTTGTAATACTAAAGATAATGAGAGTGTGACTTGTGACAATTAAAACAAATGGACCGGGGCGCCTGGGTGGCTCAGTCAGTTAGGTGTCTGACTTTGGCCCAGGTCATGATGTCATGGTTCACAAGTTCAAGCCCCGCATCTGACTCTGTGTTGACAGCTCAGAGCCTAGAACCACAGCTTCAGATTCTGTGTCTCCCTTTCTTTCTGCTCCTCCCCTGCTCACACTCTCTCTCTCTCAAAAATAAATAAACATTAAAAAAATAAAAATAAAAACAAATGGACTTTGGGGAGATTAAGCTTAAAACTGTGAATCACCAAGCTATGTGATGACAGAATTCAATGTTTGGATAAAGGATTACAGTTCTTTCTGTACAAATTCTTGCTTTTCTGGAGCTGTTCAAAAATGAGTATTATTGTTATTCTGTGTGTCAAAGAACTTTTGGTTGCCATTTTTCTTCCTACATTAGGCCACTGGTTGTTGACTACTAGTTAATAACTACTTAATATCTAGATGACTACTTAGTAGATATAACTAGCTAACTACTAGTTAATAACTAGATGTTTTCATAGAAACAGCATTTTTAATGGATAATTTCTATGCAGTTTTTCAGACTCTCCCTAAAAAGTAAGAGCAATTTACCCCTTTATCCTGGCATTCAAGAGGGTTTTCAGACTGGGAACACTTCTCCAATAACTCCTGGTATCCTTTAGCCACTCTTAGAATTACTGGGACAGCAAGTTTAGTATGTCTTCTGGAATATTCATAGGTAAACCTGAAACGAGTGTGAAAAAATATCATGTTGTTGGAATTAAGAGACAATTTATTCCTGTGTTATATGGCATGCAAACGTTAAAATTCAAATGCATAAGCCTGGAAATCAAATATGACTTGAACTATATGCACAGTAAAACTATTAATACAAATTATAATCCATCCAATTGTTCTAAAATGCTATTTTGTTTTCTTTTGCACTCTTCACTTGGGTTTTTCAATTATGAGCTTTACAGTCATTTATTCAACAAATATTTTTCCAGTGCCTACTCTATGCAAGCATTTCTTTCAGCAGTAAGGATTCAGTAAGGTATAAGATAAAATGCCTGACCTCTCAAAAGCATACATTACAGGGAGACAGAAATGAATAAACAAAACTAGGTCATCGAATTCAGGTGGTGATAAATGAGTGAAGAGAAATAAAGGAAGACAGAATGTGGGGGGAGTGAGTCTTAATTTAGAGCATTGGTCAAGAAATGTCTCTTTGGGTGGCTCTTTTGGAACAGAACCCTGGGTGAAGGAAGCTACACAAGTACCTGGAGGAAGATCATTCTCAGCTGAGAAAATTTCTACTGCAAAGAACCTTTCTAATTGAAGAAGTGCTTCTATTAGATAAACAATTATTGTTGGATGTGTGGGTGGGTAAGTTTAAAGATAATTCTTGAATTTACTAATTGTATTTCCAAGTCATAGATATAAGTAATATTTAGTTCTGCCACCAATAAATTGTCAGTGTGGGTTCCTTCAATTTGGACTTTGTTCTTGTGTGTGTAATTTTATTTAGCAGTGCAAATTATGTGTGTCCAATCTGAATGCAAATTATGTATGTCCAATCTGAATGCAAGTATAGAGTGATATCCTTAGGGAATATGAAAGAGAAAACTGGGCCATTATTTTCATTATTACATTAGAAGCAGGCTTTTAAATTTATAAAGACCCTTGGAGATCATTAAGCCTGAAATCCTAAGAGCTACACAAATCCCTCCTCGAATAGTGTCCATAGATATACACTGTACAATAAAGGAAAATGTATTAACTTGGCTGCTTGCTTCCTATCAGTTATATTACAATAAAGTACTATACTGCAAGTATCTCTACACATTTTTTATTTTCTTACAAAAACAAAACACATATTAAATAAATAGCAAATAAACTGTTCTAATAAAAGCCCTTCTATCTACCATTATCTATTGAGTTATACTTCGGAAAGTTTTGAAAACATGCACAGTGAAAAAGCACATTCATAACCATTAGCCCTTATTATCACAAAATATCCATATCTAATTTGGAAGCTCAGTAGTAGTCTTCATACGAGTAATCCATGCAAAGATGACAGTGCTTCTGATCCCAGAGAAATTGATACAAAATAAAATATAGCTTCAGTTAGTAGCAGCAACAGTGAAAGTCTCATCAGTATAAGATAGATCTCATTTCCTTACTCCCTACTTATCTGCTTAAATAGATTTTGGTTCAGAACATTCTAGCATCACCCAAACATACTGAGTTCAAAACCTGTAACCATCACTCCCCATTTCAGCAACACAAAACTGTCAGCTACATACTGATCTTTACTCATGTGAACATACATTTACAGAGTGTGTTACCTTGCCATGAAAAGATCTTTTTCCCTTGAAGAAAATTGGTTGAAATCTCTCTCTCCTAAAAATCTATTTAGATTCAGAGATAATCCTTCAGGTGTGTCATCATTTTCTGCATGAATTATGCATTGACCAAGTTCAAGTATGGGCAATTTGCAGCATTCTGCTATTTTGCTTGACAGAATATCTTGCCGAGAACATAGGTAGGACATAATTTTTTCCTGTAATAGGAAGATGAGGGAGGAAGGGAGGGAGAGAAGGAGAGAAAAAAAAGAAATAGAAGACATTTTACCTTGTCTCTAATGTTAGTGCTTTCTCCCTACTTTGCTTTTCCTTACTCCTTTCTACCTACCCGTTTGTTCAATTCTTCTTTTCATAGTTGTCAGCTAAAATCTATTTTGTATTAGGAAGATTTTAAAAACACGATAGAAATATACTCTTCAAACCAAATGACATGCACATAGGTATATATCTTTCTATTCCTATTAAAATGGGCTACTGGACAACGTTTGCTGTTGATGTCCTAATCATGGAGAGCAAACTTTCTGCTCCATGTTAACAGATCAATCTGCAGTGACCCACTATGACCTCCAGAGGGCGGGCTATAGATGATGAAATTTCAGCACATCTAAGAATGGAACAGAACTTCCATATCCCTGTCTCGGGACTAAAAATCCAAGCCTTCTCAGTAAGAACAATTAGAACCCATCATTCAGCTATTAAAACCAATTGACATACCATGTTGAAATTAATTTTTCCACTTTAAAGGAAAAGGGTGGTAATGAGCTCCAAAAATGGAAAAATAATTTAAGTGCCTATAGAAATCAGTAAAGTCGTCTATTAAAACCAAGACAACTAACTTCAAAGAAAAACAAAGTAATTTTTCTAATATGCAAGTAAAAATTTGTAAAAGGAAAAATAAATGAAATAGGAAATCTGTCTTTGGGAATCTTCCCCAGCTCTTCACACCAGGATCTCTGCCTTTGCTCAGAGATTGCCTCTTTCAGCCAAACTGCCATGGGACTGGCTCAAATGAGCATTTTATCTCCACATCCAACCCTTTGGAAACCAGGTTCAAGCCTGGGTTTCTAAGCCTTTTGAATATCTAAGAGCAATGGTTTGAAGCCTTCTTGGAAAAGACGGTGTGTCACCAGGGACCAGAGAGGAAGGAATTTGGGGATAGATAGGCCTCTTGTACAGTATCCAGGAAGCCTAAAGTTGGCCCAGAATAGATGAATGCCATGCTGCTAAAATGGCGACTAACTATGGCACATTTGAGGATTCTGTTTGGGGGATTTTCTTTTGGTTTTTAATTCTCCTGGAGCCCTTTATCCACGCCTCTCTCTGTGGCTTTGTATCTTGTGGAACAGTTTCTGGTGTTGTTTTTGTTGTCTGTTGTGTCATTTTGTTGTATTCATATCATAAATATAATAGAGCCCCTTCTGTGGCCCAGGCATCGTGCAGCCGGCCTGTGGAGATAACAGCAAACAGAAGACGGGCCCTACATGCCTCATCTCTCCCATCAGACTGTAAATTCCCTGAGCGAAGCTTCTGCCTTAGTGTCCTTCATAGTGTCTAGCACACAGAAAGTATTCCGTATATATTTGCCAAATGAAATGATAAATGGCTAGAAAAACCAATTGGTTAAAAGTAAAGAGTCTCTCCCCCAAGATTCTATGTGGAGTTTATGATCATTTTCAGAAGAAAGAATGGGCCCCGGTGTCACGAGAGGAGAGTATCTCTTAAGTGAAAGGCAGGGTTAACAAAACACGGTTTCAGTTTTACTGTCAAGAAGTCTGTGACTTGACTCAGCCAGCTAGCTACCCTACCCTGTGACCAACTCCAACAGCCTTCTCCCATGTAGAAGGAGAGCCAAAGAAAGAAAAGGAAGTGGAATTATCTCTGTTTTGGGACGCAAGACTCTTTACCCCATCCTGCAGACACTCCAGCACGTTTCCTCTGCAACATTCCTCATGTATGTGGGCCACATCCAGGACCAGTTTCTGAATTTCGGTAAAATTCGCTTTGGAAAACTTTTGACTCAATTTAGTAACAGTTCTAAAGGGGAAGGAAAGGAATTAGAAATCAATCCTGATTATCTACCAAAATTAAATAATACAGAGAGAATATTAATATAGTTGCAGTTCCAAAAAGAAAGAATGGAAATGCTTTCGCTGTTTGAAAAGAAAAGGGAGGGCCGCCTGTGTGGTTGCTTTAGGCTCAGGTCATGATCTCACAGTTCATGAGATCAAGCCCAGAGCCTACTTGGGATTCCATGTCGCTCTCTCTCTCTCTCTGCCCCTCCCCTGATTGCACTCTGTCTCTCTATCTCAAAATAAATACACAAACATAAACAAATAAAAGAAAAAGAAAAGGGAAAGCATTATAAGTCTTGTCAATTCCAACCAATCTTTGAAGGCAATGGTTCTATAGAGTGACCCGTCCCCACAAATACTTTGGACATGATTTATTTGTCTTTAAAACCTTTCCTGTGAATTGGGATGAAATCTATCTTTTTGCTGCTCATCCGTGATGCTGACTGCTTATAATCACCATAGTGAGTGGGTGGGAAAAAATTAAAAGGACAAACAATTAAGAAATGGAAAATTCCATGAAAATAATAATCATTTTTTTTTTTTTACTTGGGAGAAAAAAAATACTCTGAGAATACAGAAGGGGCGTATATGTGCAAATACATGAAACAAGACAAGAAAGTAGAGCCCACTGAACATTCAGACATGTCAGCATACCAAGAATGGAGTGTGGCCAGAAGGGAAATAAGAAGTAAAAAAGCTTGTTCCTTCTACATATTTCCTTAAGTGTTAAGAGATGTCTAGATGAAACCACTACCCCCTAGAGCAACTGGTGTTGCTGCTTCTGATAAGGATAGATTTTCTTTATAAATCTATAACATTTAAGCTTAATCACTTACGGATAGCAAATAATAAATACAACCATTATAATAATAACTTAATTTATATTTTATTAGTAAGAAAAAATTGAAGCAATTCACGAATCAGTCTAAGCTTCTAATAACCAGAGTTGGAAGGTAGTAAAGCAAAATCTGACCTATTCTAAGAAAACATTTTAGAACTAACTCCATGACTAACTTTAACCTAGGTCTCCACTATGTATAATAATTTTTAAATGTGTCATTTAACAAGCACACAAACTAATGAACTTTGAATGCATGTATTTAATACTCGTCAATTAGCATCTCAAATATTTTCCTACACTAGAAATGCTTCATTGTAAAGGTTGAAGAGCACTTTAAACCAGTCATGTAGTTTAAAATTTTCTAGTAGCCACATTAAAAGGTAAAGAGGAAAAAGTTAAATTCACTTTAATAACATATTTTTAACCCAATATATCAAAAATGATACCATTTCAACATAGGATTTCATTCATATGCGGAATCTAAAAAAGGAAACAAATGAATCAACCAACAGAAAAGCAGAATCAGACCTATAAAAACGGGGAACAAACTGGTGGCTGCCAGAGGAAGGGAGGGTTGGAGGATGGGCAAAATGGGGGAAGGCAGAGGGAAATACAGGCTTCCAGTTATGGAATGAATAAGTCACAGGGAATAAAAGGCACAGCATAGGGAGTATATTCAATGATATTACAATAGCGTTGTGTGGTGACAGGTGGTAACTACATCTCTATAGGTGAGCCCAGCAAAATGTATAGTGAAGTTGAATCACTATGTCGGGCACCTGAACCTGGTGCAACATTGTGTGTCAACTACATGCAAATAAAAAAAATGTATTTAAAAAAATATTTTAGGGGCGCCTGGGTAGCTCAGTCGGTTAGGCATCCAACTTCGGCCCAGGTTCTGATCTCGTGGTCTGTGAGTTTGAGCCCCGCATCGGGCTCTGTGCTGACAGCTCAGACCCTGGAGCCTGTTTCAGATTCTGTGTCTCCTTCTCCCTCTGACCCTCCCCTGCTCATGCTCTCTCTCTGTCTCAAAAATAAATAAATGTTAAAAAAATTAAAAAAATATATTTTAATATGCAGTTAACATAAAAACCAAGAAGATATTATACATTCGCTTTTTCATACTCAGTCTGTAAACTCTGGTGTGTAGTTTACACTGGGAGCACAGTTCCTCATTCACATCAGCCACATTTGGAAACGGTCAGGAGCTACATGAGGCCAGTAGCAGCCTTGCCCTGTAGCACAGCCTTAACCCCTTGGTAATTCTGATTCTTACATCTGATGCCAAAGTCTCAACTGTCAGGATACAGACAATTCGAGATCACTGGCCTAGTAGACGAATAGGAATCAGGAAAATAAATCACGATCAGGATGTAGAAACACTGGGCTCTGAAGACTCGCAGTGGGGTCCTGAGTAAATTGCTTTAATCTCTCTGGGTCTCAGTTTATTCCCATGTACAAATGAAGAGGTTGGACTGTCTTCCTCAGTATCCTTACAGCAAAGACAGAATATGAGACAGAGGTAAATTAAGTGTGCTTTACAAAGAGTTAAGCAGCAGACTATGGGTTAGCTTCCTTCCACTCCTGGGATTTCAGGATTCTAATCGCATCAGCTCTCATCAAAGGAAACTTCATTCTCAACAACAGGAACAATGAGAAAAATGAGCTCAAACTGAAAAATAGTGGTTTTGCACATATCACCCTCTTCCCTACTTATAGGGCGTAAACTTACATGGCTCGGAAGGTTCGGGGTCCAAAATTTCTCATCACTGCACATATATGTTGATTTAACAAACTGCTTTCTCTTAATTCTTTTGTAATCAGGGCTGTCTAGATATACAAGAAACAAGTTGTCAAGAAAGGATGTATTTTCCTTTGCAGGTGCTAATAATTAGAAAACCAACAGCTTCAAGGAAAGCATGAGACCATAAGGAATATTACGAAAATTGCAAACATGATACATTTTTACAGAACTTCATTCACTCTTTCTTTTAGGTTGGTTTATATACATCTAT
The DNA here is from genome assembly GCF_007474595.2 of Lynx canadensis. Taxonomy (NCBI): domain Eukaryota; kingdom Metazoa; phylum Chordata; class Mammalia; order Carnivora; family Felidae; genus Lynx; species Lynx canadensis. The sequence continues at coordinate 146,669,541 of NC_044306.2, forward strand.
GCCAGACAGATTTATTAAAAATACTCTAAAACAAGAACATTATAACTTTCATACTTGGGATACTGAGTGCACAACTGTACTTTTAAACTAATTGAAACCTGATGATTTCTTAAATGTCTGCTCTGTCACACACATAAAAGTGAATAAATGATAACATCGCGTCACAGACTGACGTTCTGGGAATAATCACAGTCCTTAGGAAATTTTTGTTGTATGACTTTTGTTGTGGCAAGTAATTAATTGTGGATGTTAGTCTCATTCTCCAAACCCAAAAAAGCTGCTTACGTCTCCAAACCTACATTTCCTTTCATTAGGTGATGATGAGACGATGTTTACACCTCAAATTTGTTCTTAGCATCAAAAGAAATAATGAACATAAAGTATTTATCATAGTTTTCTTTCTCTTTTTCCTCTCTCTTTCTGTGCCTCCTTTTCTCCTCCTGCTCCTTCTACCGCACCTCCTTCCACCTCCTATTCCTCTCTCTTTCATTTATGTTATGACCCGTACCTCTGTCTTCCTTTATCCCACCCCCAGACTCATGTCCTTAGTCATATAATACTTGTTGGCCAAAGGAATGAATACAAAACAGCAAATCCAGCTGTTTTCGCCCAAAGAATATCAGACTGCTAACATATGCTCTATTCTGAAAATGGTAGTCTGCATACAAAGCATATTTCCATTTTTAACTTTGTTTTGTTTTAATGAGCCATAGCCAGATTAAAGGATTGGTTCAGATATCTGTACAAATATAATACCTTTGTTTGGAAGCATTCGACTGCATTTTCAGTTTTGCAGCAAGGTGGAATTATTTTGCCATAGTGGGTAGCCAAAGAAAGAATTGTGGGTGCATACAGAAAGGGGTGCCTTCTTGCTATCTCATAGATGTACCTATGAAATGAAAAGGCACTGTGAGATTTACAAACATATAAAACTAGGACAACCATTAGAACTGGAATCCGGAATCATCCACCTCGACAGTCCCCATGGCAAAGATGGTCTAAGGGCAGGCTCTCTATTTCTCTGGCTTAGACATGCAAGACAGCAGCATGCAAGGCAGAAGTGATTGAGAGTTAGATATAGGATCCCCTAACAGAGAACCTGTGTTCAAATCCCTGCTTCGGAATGTACTAGCACTGTGCCCTCAGCCAATTATCTCAACTTTCTAAACTTCAATTTCCTAGTCTGCAAAATGTGAAGAAGAATGAAGTGAAAAAGGACAGGCTTCAAAGGCAGGTAGTGAGCACTAATCTGATCACGCATGCCAAGCACACATGGTCCTACAAAATCCTAAGTGTTCAATAGCTGCTAGCCATGTTTAACGTATCTTAAACATTCCTGAATCTCTAATTTTTTTTTATTTCCGGGTAATTCAGTGAACACGAAACACCAAGTATTTGGCTCCAGAAGGAACCACTTTGTGCGGTACTAAAATTTTCCTGGGCAAACTAAAATGGAGAGATTAGAAGGAAGGAAAAACAAAACAAAACAAAACAAGGTGTATCTCACAACTGTTGGGTCCCGTGAGTGTTGTGTACTCATCTACCACCTAGCATGCTATGGAAACAAAGTTGCACTCCAAATGGTCCGCCTGATTTCCTAGTGCAGGACCTCAGCTGGTGCAAAATTATTGCCACTTCTCTGCCTTTTAGAGTACCTCTGTAAATTGCAGAAATACTAGATTACGCTTGGTGCTACTCTCCTTCTGGGGTTTTAATCTACCTTTAAATTGGATCCTTACCTGTTCAGGAACATGTCCCTGTTTTCTTCATATGCTTTACAACTGGTGACAGGTTCTGGAACTTGGAAGGGTGGGATGGATGACGGAGTAGCCTTTTTGTGTGCCAGTAAACAGTTATGTCTTTCCTCTTCGCTTTGGCTGCAACAATCTGAGAGTCCATACTTTTCAGAAATTTCCTTCTCATGGCAAATTTCATCCAGAAAGGCAGATAGCTATAGGAAATATTTGTTTTTAAAGAAAGACAACTAACTGTATTTTGAAATTCTGTGAAACACATGAGAAGTTTTCTAATACCCAAAATCAGAACTACAAATTAAAAATACAAATTCCAATATACTTTATTTAGTTTCAGCCAGATGAGAGTTTTCTCTCATGTCTTTTGGGAAGTGGAATTTTGGTGTCCAACCTTGAGAAATACACATGACTATTAAATTACTTTATCTTAAAAGGGAAAACACCATGCAATATTTTATCCCCCCCAGAAAAAAAATATTTGAAATATTTCATTTTCCCCTCTTATTTTATCAACAGCCTTTTAAAAATACGTAAGCCACTTTTTTTGTTGCCTTAATTTTACCAACATCGGATGATGAGACCGATAGTCCTAAGAATGCCTTAGAAATACATGTTTCATTCATCTCAGCAAATTTTATATAGCTTCTATAACTGCTAATATTTAGAGAATCCTACAGCTCTTAAGCAAGACTTTGAATTCTCAATCCACATAAAAATCATGCCTTTAAGTTTACAGTGATAAACCGCCAATCTGTAACATTAACGTGAACCTCTCACTGGACGTAAAGTTGCAATATGGAATGTATTTTGCTTAATTTTTACATTAGCAGGACAAGCCAAAAATAGAGATGCAAAACAGAGAGTTTTATGAAATCATCAATTTCAGAGTTGCAAAGTATTTTATATCTTTAAAAGGGCATCTCCTCTAAAATATTCCAAATACATTGACTTTTGGCCATTCATCAATCCCACCATGAGAGAAGATTCTCTGGGCATTTTGTCCCATAATTGGGTAACTCTAATCATTACAAAGTTCCTAGGTTTTTTTTTCTATTGAAATAAAATAAGCAATAATAACTATTATTTATTGATCTTCTACATTAAGGTGTATTTAAAAAAAAAACTATTCATTGTTTGAAACTCAATTATAAATGAGTTTCATATTTTGTTATTGTTTGTTAAATCTGGCAACCCTCAGTATGTGCCTCACTTTCACTACAGTGTAGAGTATAGTGTAATGAAGCCAATAAGGGTGTTAATTTTAAAGCCTGACGGCCTAGTTTAAATCCTTGTTCTGGACTCCCTCAAAAAAAGTTACTCAACCTCTCTGTGCCTCAGCTTCCTCAACTGGAAGAATAGCATTTACCTCCTAGGATTATTGTAAGTATTTAACAAACTAATGTTTGTAAGCAAAGCTGATATTCTACCAGTAACCAGTAACCCCAGTGAGGGGTTCTTCTTCGCTCACTTGGACATCCATCTGAGTCATCAATGCTATGCTCCATGTCATAAAATATTTTTATTATCAATGAGTATGTAACACTCTCTAGGATAATGTCTGTCACATTGTGTGATTAATAAAAAGTGACTTCTTCTGTTATTATTATATCCGTCTTTATGACAAACCTGAACTGAAAGCTACTATTATTCCTTTTTTTACGGATAAGGAAACTAAATCTCGAAGAAGTTAAGTACCATGCTCATGGTCACCCAGATATTCAACTTTCAGAACCTTCGCTCTTAGTCACCATGTTTATATTGTCTCTTTACAACAGGTACTCACTGCTTTTTCTTCAACAATTCAGAATTAACCCAATTCTTCTTTCATCCAACAAGCGTTCAAATATTTAAGTGTATTTCTCATGGCATCCCTGTATCTGCTCTTTTGCCTGCTAAACTTTGGTCAAATACTATAGTGGGATATTATTATTATTATTCACTCACCTGATTTTCTAAACACCCTACAGGCTGCTCACTGCCCGTGGACTTCTCAATTACAGTCAGTATATCTTTCACCATTTTGCTTACTTCTTTGTAAGTGGCTTCTTGAACAAACTGAGCAAAAAATATGGTAGCTCTGGAACAAAAATACATACGAATGCTTAAGGAATAGACATGTTAAGCTGCTTTTCTTCCAATGTAGTTTTCGTTTGTTTTTGTTTTCTGTTATGTGACTTGTTTAGGGGATGACTTTTGCTAAAAAAAAATTATGTGAAATTAGATTCTAGTCATCCAGAAAGAAACATCAATCTTCTTGCCCCGTACCCCCAAAGTATACATATATCTATTAAAGAACTCAAAGTGGATTTTCCTTAAGAGTGGTTCCTGCTTTTGTGGTCACCCATCCACTGCAGTGAACCTACAGCTGAGGGTATCTATATTCTATAGTGCCTTTCAAATTTAAGCAAAGAATTGGTCATTAGACGTGTGCCTGTATCTACTCTTAGTTGATCAAGATCTGATCCAAGATGGTATTCATGGATTGACCAAAGAATTGTCTTAATAGGGTTCTGGGTACAAGCAGTAGCAGTAAAACACTATTTTAAATTCCTTATTAGAAACTTCAGGGGGCGCCTGGGTGGCGCAGTCGGTTAAGCGTCCGACTTCAGCCAGGTCACGATCTCGCGGTCCGTGAGTTCGAGCCCCGCGTCAGGCTCTGGGCTGATGGCTCGGAGCCTGGAGCCTGTTTCTGATTCTGTGTCTCCCTCTCTCTCTGCCCCTCCCCCGTTCATGCTCTGTCTCTCTCTGTCCCAAAAAAAATAAATAAACGTTGAAAAAAAAAATTAAAAAAAAAAAAAAAAAGAAACTTCAGGAGCATAGACTAGACAGAACTCAAAAGAAAAACATACTCTCTACAAATAACAAAGTAGAATATTTTACCTCCTATTATTTGCTACTAGGATTTACATAGTATTCAGAATACAGAATATTGTAATATCACCCTATTGGTATTGATGTGAAAAACTCCTGCATTTATATATTGTGGTTACCACTGATCTGATACTAATCTTCAGTTTCTAAAATATGATTTGGTTTTTCCCATGGAATTTCAAGGACTCTAGAGGTTAATTTAATCTAAGGCATGGACAAACATTTCAACCTCTTCAATATCCATTTGATATCCAATATAAATAACTTCTTCAATTAGCTTTTGTACTTTTCAAAACCCATAGGGCTATCCGGCCTCATTTAATTACCTACTAAAATGATTATTGCTTTGCATATTTGAAGTGCATTTATATGAGCAAAACTTACAGGTCAACGAAATTCATCTCTGCAGAACATTGGGAAGAATCCAATATGGAAGCTGGAAAGCAAAAGAAACTCCATGAGAAATGGTGTTTTCAACTGCAACCAGGAAAGTGATCGTTCTTATATGAAAATGTGTATGTTTAATTTAGAACTGCACAACTGAGAAGACATTAGGGAGCATCTATCCAAACATCTTCACTTTGTACTTGAGAAAGCTAGGAAACGAAGGAATAGCTAAGATAACAAGAATAATTTATAGTAGACCTAGCACTAAAATTCAATTGTTTGGTTTCCCCCTGTACTGTGATGCTCTAATTGGCTTGGAAATCAAAGGATTAAAAATACATTTCAGACCTCCTTTTGAACATGATTGCATCACAGTTTGCTTGCTTATTTATATCCCAGCCACATTGTTTCTTCTTTAGTCAAATAATGATCCATTTTTTCTGAAGTAAAGGTGAAGATGTTACTTATTTTATCAGTCTGAGGGGGTTTTATATGTGAGGGAGCCAGGATTATAGACTCATATATAGAGATATAATATAAATATATTTCAAAGTTAGCATGTATGCCAATTATATAAATAATGTACAAAACATTAATTCAACATGGAATGTATAAGTCATTCGTAGATAATCTGGAGCACTGCCATGATTTTGTAAACCTCTTATAAAGCTACAAGTTTATCATACATTTAAAGATATTCCCCATTAAATATTTTTCTTCTGTGTGGAGCAGGAAGTATAAATAAATCAGGAAAAATGAATAAATTCAAATGTAAGAATTTTGATGTAGAGAAAAGACAAAAAAGAAAACAAAATATCTTACCTATTCCATATGCATTTCTGTGCATTGTTCGGGGTTCAGAAAAATTTAGTAGGAAAGTTAAAAAAATTGATATGACCCACTTCATGGTTGTTAGTTATTTTTTCGTTGGCAATGATGGGGGGAGAGTATTGAAAATCATGCTGAAATTCTTTTATACCCTTCTCAAGCAACGCCTGTTAATTAGTAATCTTCTGTTAGTATATCAGTATATGTGTTACCTTATTTCCTTAGGTTGCAAATGGGACAACTTGTCAATAATTAACAGCACAGGGATTATTTGCATTTTATGTCCAAGGACACAGACCGCTTTTCAAAGGAAAAAAGGGGGAAAAAATTTGCAAATTCATCCCATGTTGCAAATGTTAACAAATACTCTTCTCAATCTACAGAGTATTCAAAGAAATGTTTTTTTCCTGAATTGCACAATAATGAATATATTTCAAATTAAAAATCTAATGGAGCCATAAAGATGAAGACTCCAGACTTTGTATGAAATTCAGCTAAATGCATTAATTCCTTTAAAAAATATTAATTGAATGCCTATAATATGCCAGGCACTGGACACAGTATTTGACCAAATCAAACTTCACTGAAGAATACATTCATTGCTTGATTATTATATGGATTAACTCAAAAATCCTTTTCACCTAATTTCATGCCACTACAGTCCATTTTTAAGTATTTAGTATGCTGTGTATGGCTTAACAGAAAACTTAGAGCACAAACTCTGATGAACCAAGCCCCATAATAATTTTGTTTGTTACAAAATAATTTTGCATGTATGCCAAACTGAAGTGGGTCAGTTGCACTCTTCATTCAGCAACTCAAAATGATTTTGTTAACACTAACAAAGGAGCACTTACAAATGCCACCTGATTCTAGGAGGGGTTCACCTCGTTAAACCACTGGAGGAACTTTTAAAATTCCTGTTGCTTTGACTGAACCCCACACTAATTAAATCAGAATCTTTGCAGGTGGGATCTAGGCATCACTATTTTCTAAAATCTTCACAGATTATTCACTCTTCTAAAGTTAAGATTAAAAATAAATGAATTACTGTAGGAAATAAATAGATATGGTGCATTCATTTAAAAATTTTTGTTTAATATTTATTCATTTTTGAGAGACAGAGCATGAGTGGGGAAGGGGCAGAGAGAGAAGGAGACACAGAATCCGAAGCAGGCTCCAGGCTCCAAACTGTCAGCACAGAGCCCGATGCGGGGCTTGAACTCTGAACCCGCAAGATCATGACCTGAGCCGAAGTCGGACGCTCAACCGACTGAGCCACCTGGACACCCTGATATGGTGCATTCATTAAGTGGAGTGATATTCAGCCACCCTAGTAATTTTGTGGCAGAATACTTAATGATATGGAAATATGCTCATAGTATGTCACAAAGTAAAAAAACAGGTGTAAAATTACTCAGTTTTTTTAATTCCTCCTTCCTGCTCAAAAAAAAAAAAAAAAAAAAAGTAGAAGACAGGAATAGTCGATGACAAAGTTACAACACTGGGTTTCTCTGGATGGTGGGATTGCAAGTGAATTTCTCTCCCTCGCTTTCCCTCTCTCTTTCAAAACTTGTTCAGTGGAAGTTTGATTATGTGATTTAAAAATAAAATTTTAGGGGCGCCTGGGTGGCGCAGTCGGTTGAGCGTCCGACTTCAGCCAGGTCACGATCTCGCGGTCCGTGAGTTCGAGCCCCGCGTCAGGCTCTGGGCTGATGGCTCGGAGCCTGGAGCCTGTTTCCGATTCTGTGTCTCCCTCTCTCTCTGCCCCTCCCCCGTTCATGCTCTGTCTCTCTCTGTCCCAAAAATAAATAAACGTTGAAAAAAAATTTAAAAAAAAAAATAAAATAAAATTTTAAATACTAATTGAGTGTATTTTTTAAAAATAAATTATATGGCTTAAGTCAGAGAAAGACACATACTATATGATTTCACTCATCTGTGGGATTTAAGAAACAAAACAAGTGAGCAAAGGGAAAAGAAGATAGAAAGAGGCAAACGGAGAAACAGACTCTTAACTGTAGAGAACAAACTGCTGGCTGCCAGAGGGGAGGTGGGTGAGGCAATGGGTTAAACAGGTGATGGGGATTAAGGAGTGCACTTGTCGTGATGAGCACTGGATCATGTATGGAAGTGCTGAATCTCTGTATTGTACACCGGAAACTAATATTACACTGTAAGTCAACTACCTGGAATTAAAATAAAAACTTTAAAAAATAAATAAATGAATTACAATGCAACTCACTAGGGCAACCATTTAGGCAAAGGTTTATCAATGCCTTTTTACATAAACTTCTAGCCCTTCTGGGAGATTTGGCATAGCATCGACAAGTTCTTTATTGCTGGTCAACTAAAATTCCCATTTTTTTGATAATTTTTGTTTATTTTCTGCCACGTGTGGCTACACTAGGTTTTGCCTCCTAAGGAACACACTAATGGGAACAAACCTCGTTCCTCACTCCATAGTGAGAGGCATTGCTGACCTTGCCTGCCCATTTGAGTGTGGGTGGGTCACCACTCTCCTACTATCCCTGATGAGGAGTCCTAACTCAAATATATGAAAACAACAGCATTAATTATGAAGAACTAACCCCATTTTATGGAACAAACTGTAAACAGTGTTGCTAGGCAGCGGCAAAATATCCCAAAACCTTTCACAGTGTCAGATCCATAGTTAACCCTTAGTAACATTAACTGAATCAATGCTGAATGTATTTGTTCAGAGAAGAATTTAAGGTGGAGGAAGACAGTGCATTTGGGAAATCTCAGATTCTATAAGCTCTGAGATCGTTGTAACTTTACAAACCATATTTCAAGTTTTATGCTGGTGTGTGTGTGTGTGTGTGTGTGTGTGTGTGCATATATTCTGCATGGCTGGACAATCTAATGTCATTATTTCATCAAAAGGTTAGAAGGGTCATATGCAAAATGCCTAGCAAGTAGTAGGCATTAACTAAAGTGAATTATTTCAATACGATAAATAGTCACATAACTACAAATACTATGTGCACATCAGGCTGAGGCGTGTTGTGTCAGCCACCAATTGATCAGGCTGCTGACAAGCCTAAACCAGGAGTAACAACCTGTCTCATCAGCCCAGGTCCTATCTGAATCTTTCCTCTGATAATAAATTGGCTTTGTGCCATCCTTTGATCTCCTTCCATATTCTCCATTATGGAGCAAGTCTCTGATATTCCTTCCCTGCCCTGTGATCAGAAAGGCAGTAAAGTGTCACTGGTCAACATGTGAGCTCAGGCACCACGTTTGAATTTCTGCCCAACCACTTAGCCCTACATGACTTTGAGTGAGTTAGCTAATTTTTCCGACCTTTATTTTCATCATCTATAAAATGAGGATAGTGATAATACCTCACTCATGACTAGATGAGGATAAAATAAATTAATGAATGTGAATGGCTCAGAATAGGGTCTTGGGCAGAGTAGCACTTAATAGATGGAAGTTTTATTTATTCATTCAAAAAGTTGAAGTCTGCATACGAGACACTGTGCTTTGATGGGAATAATCAGCAAAACCTCTCACTTGGGAGTAAAGAGCAAGGACTGTTCCTGTTAGCATGTTCCTTAGGAAATGAAACTAGGGTGGCCACACATAGCGGAAAATGAACAGAAACCATCAAGTGAATGGGAATTTTACTTGACAAGCAACAGGCACCATCCCTGCTCTCACTGAGCTTACATCTAATAGGAGACAGACAGTTATGCCCACAATCACAACATGGCATGATGGATGCAATGATAAGTGGGGTCAGGAGGAACATGTGACATTTTTCAAGGGGGTTAGGGAAGGCTTCCTGGAATAAGTAACCTCTCAGTGGAAACCAGACTAAAAAGTGGAGGTGGACCAAATAGAGGGAAGAGTGTGCTGGGCAAATGTACAGAACAGTGCAAAGGCCCAGAGGTAGGAGCATGGCATATTTAAGGAACTTGAAGAAATGCAATTTCAATGAAATACAAAGTTTGATGATGAGGCAACTTGCTCTCTAAAGAGAATGTCTGACACAGTTATCAGGGGCCATATCTCAAAGACTTTTTACATCAAATTTACACCTCCTCCTAAGAGAATGGCAGACTAAAAAGGGAGCTGATACAAATCACATTTGTGTTTTGAAACCATCTATCTTATCATAAAAGGGAACACGATTGTGAAGACCACTTAGGAGGTTTTTGCAATAAAGTGGTCCAGTAAGCAGCCTGGATAAGAGTAGTGCTAATGGGAAATGACAGTTGCAGGTAGAGTCAAGTGATATGAGTGAGATGAAATATATCAGTTTGGGATATATCGAGCTTAAGATAGAGTGGCCGGTTTACTCAAATAGTCCTTGTGTTACCCTGTTGACTTAGTGTAATTATTAAGCAGAGCACCTTGGTTTTGCATGTTGAAGTATCTTTAAGACCTCCAAGTGGAGAAGTTGATGGGCAGTTGAATAGTACTCCTTGTCCTTTGGAACAATATCAAGGCTGGAGATAGAGGTTCAGGAATCGTCAATTTGTAGAGGGTCATTGTAGCCGTGTGATCGGAGGAGAAAGAGAGACCGTAGTGAAAAGTACCCTGAGGAACACCAAGTTTCAAAGAAGAGCTTTGAACCACAGTTTGCCTACTAACTGCAAACAATCCTTGATCTATATGTCATTGTTCAAAGTTTAGCCCTAAGTACACAGTTCACATCAAACACGTTTCCATTGGTTTGATTCTGATTCTGTTTACTTTTTATAAATTTGTGAAACTGCTCAGAAGCAACAGAGCATGGTAAATGGGATTTTGGTATCAGATTCCAATCTTGATTGTGCCAATTATTAGCCATATAACATTTGGCAAATAATTTGCTTTCTCTGATCCTTAATTTTCTTACATATATAATGAAATGATAATATTTACCCTGAATTTTTATATATATTTATATATCATATAAATCTCTCTATATAATATATATTCTCTCTATATAATATATTATATATGCATACATATATATATATACATATATGAACTATACATATATATATATATATATAGAGAGAGAGAGAGAGAGAGAGAGAGAGAAGTAACGTACTTAAAGTATCTGATACCTAAAAGACATTTTTTAAATAACAATAAATACCATCATGATTACCATTGCTATTAGTGTTAAGTGTGAGACATACTCTTCTTCCAAGCAGTTAAACTGTATGTGTGTTTACTAGAAAAATGCCTTCTCTTATTCTTCTGGGATAATTTTCATATTTGTTGGTTTGAGTGGCTAGTTGTTTGAACATTTGGCTTTTATCTTTTATATCACTTTCCCTTCCTCACCAATGCTTGTAAAAACTTTATCTATCTTTTAAAGTCTATATAAAATAATTTTCCATGACCCCTAACTAGAAAAGAACTCTCTCACCTTTGACAACTTATAACACCCTTTAGACTGTTTTCACATGGTACTTCTTTCCACCTTATATCATGTTGGTAAGTTTACGCGATTCTTCCTGCATAGTTGACTTCTTGGATTCAAGAACTCATCTTTGTCACTCCTACAATGCTTAGCATATTGTCCGGCACAGAGCAGAAACTTTATAAGTATGAAATGAAAGGCAGTGAGTCAGACTGTCATTGTCAGGATTTATGAACTTACTGCCCTCACTCATTCGTTTGAGTCAAATGCTCTTCTCATGTTTACATTTATATTTTCTCTGATATTTGGAGTCTAAAAGCCCTGGGACAGATCTGAGAAGACGATAATACTGAGGGTCTTGGGAGGAAGCTGATAAGTCTGGTTGCAAGTCCTGTAGATTGAAACAAACTCTACAGAGAAGACATAACCCACATTCCAGTAGGATGAATGTCTTCAAAGTCCTCCAGCCCCAATTGGGTCCTCTTGCCCCTTTAGATTTAATTACATTTAGTCCCATGTTGATCCCACCTATAGAGAGCAACCAGAATTACCACTGCCGCCCTCCCCAGTTTTCTAAAGCTCCGGGAGTCTTACACTTGAGTCCCCCTGGGGACTACTGCTTGCATTTATCCTTGACATCTCTGGTTCTTATTTTCTGGTGCTGCTAAATTCTCTTTACCTGTGCTTTCTCTTTTCTGCTGTACATTTGCCTCTTCCCAACCCTGAACCCCATGTTGCATGTCCCCCAATCACTTTTTCAAAGAGCCCCCAACACAAGCTTGTATCAAAGAACTTGAAATCAAACATGAAAAGGCCTTTTCAGCTCTGTCAATACTGCCTGATTCCTCGTTGAGCCCTGACTAACCTCCTCCTTTCTTGTTCTCTCTTCAGTCCTCATTTCTTATCTTTTCTTATCTTGTTCTGTCTCCTACACTCCCCTTCCTATTACTGTTTTCAGGCAGAGCATATCATCTCTCCCTTTGCTTAATTAGAGCCTGTCTAAATTATGCTTTGGAGGGAAGAGGCCAGCTTTCACATTTGCCGCCCCCCCCCCCCAAGAAGCTATCAAAGTATTTTCCTTCATTCCTTTATCAAAGAGATTTTGCCTCTGGTTTTTAGAGGGGATTTTTTTCCTTCCTCCTACACAAAGAACAAAGTGAGAGGGGTCAGAATCAGAAAAGGCAGGCAATCTGCCTGTCAAACTTGAAAGGACGGCAGTGTCATGAGGTCAGTCAGCAAGGTGAAGGAAGACATCAGTATGAGTCAAGCACAGATAGAGTGAAGTCAGTTAAGGGTCAATTGGAAATACATTTCATAGAAACCTGTGTTCCATTAACAGAATTTCTCCTTATATGTGTCGGCTGTTTCTGGTAGGTTAGGCATGGGTCCTTAAAACAGCTGAACTGGACCACATACTCAAATAGATGATACTACTTGAGGAAAACAATCATACTTTGTGAGCATCTCCAAAAAGTCCTATACAATAACTTGTATAGAAAAAAACATTTTCTAAATACTTTTTGTGCAATGACATACACTTTCTCTGATGAGGAAATACTTCTGACCCCTCTTTTCCTGCCTGCGATAGCAATGACAGGTTATGAGACATAACAAAGGGAGCCTTTAGCCTTACACCCTCATCAGTGTCATTACTGGATACTCTCTTTCCTTTGCAAGTGAGATGGCTTATTTTCATAGGAAATTTAGAAAATATCCCCTACATGATCCAGAGATTTCATGTAATTCTTATGGACTGAACGTTTGTGCCCTCTCAAAATTCATGTGTTGAAGTCCTACACCCCAATGTGATGATGTTTGGAGACAGGCCTTTGGGAAATAATTAAGTTTAGACAAGTTTATGAGGGTAGGACATTCATCATGGGAATAGTGTCCTCATGAGAAAAGACACAAGAGAGCTTTGTTCTCTTTTTTTTCCTCTCTCCCCCTGCCATGTGAGGACATTGCAAGAAGGTAGCCATCTGCAAGCCAGTAGGTGAGCATTCACCTGAAACTGAACCTTGGACTTCCCAGCCTCCAGAACAATGGGAAAATAAATTTCTATTCAAGCCACCCAAGTTAAGTTTTATATGGTATTTTGTATGTCAGCTAAGGTGGACTAAGACACACACACACACACACAAATCCCTGTAAATATACATTCTTCTGGAAAATACATGGAATACGGGGAGCCTGGGTGGCTCGGTCGGTTAAGTGTCCTACTTTGGCTCAGGTCATAATCTCGTGGTTTGTGAGTTCGAGCCCCGCGTCAGGCTCTGGGTTGACAGCTCAGAGCCTGGAGCCTGCTTCAGATTCTGTGTCTCCCTCTCTCTCTGCCCCTCCCCTGCTTGTACTCTGTCTCTCTCTGTCTCTCAGAAATGAATGAATGTAAAAAAAAATTTTTTTTAATACATGGAATAAAAAAAAACTAGAATTATTATCTATTATTCTTAAGCAAATCACACTACTTCTCAGAACATAGACTTTATATTTCTAAACAAGTCGTCTTTATTTAGGGAAATGCTTCCTGCTTTTGATGTTCCTAAAAAAGTATAAGAGCTACGTGTTTCTAGTATTGTGTGGGAGATAAGAAGTTTGTAGTGATTTGAACTGTGGCCCCACAATTTCTGTCACGAGAAAAGTAATAATATGAGCCAGAGCATACCTCTATTTCCATCCTCAATACCTCACAATCATTCTTGCATTGAATCAGCTTTGTTTCAAACAATAAATCTGTGGTCCACCCCATCACAAACTTAGAAAGGCTAGCTCTCTTATGCAAGACTGTTCTGAATATAGAAGAGCCATTCTTTCATCACTGAAAGAAAGCAATGGATCAAATATCTGGATTTTTTGTGGTGGTCTACATTTTTTTTCTTATTGCAATTAAAAAAAAAATCAAGGGATCATCTTTCCAATAATGCAGTCTTTTTGATTTTGGCACATACTCTGCTTGATAGCCACTGGAGCTAACTCTGCACTCTGCTCTCTCATAGCCTCTGTTCTTGTGCCCAAGTGGCAAGCCCAAAGTCATAGGCTAACCGAGTCTGAAACTTTAGAGTGTTCTGCCTTGTTGAGGTCTCCTTCTATCACTGGAAGTGTTCTTGACTCCTAATACTCAGCTGTGTGGCTCTTCACATCACCAACCAATTATCTGACTCGAGTAAGAGCCTTCACCTATTCAGACAGGATGGACCTCCTGTCTCCGTCACTTACTACACCCTCCCCCCTCCCCGTGTTACTGCCTCTTAGTTTCCAGTGACACTGTCTTTAATTCAGTTCTTCCCTGGAGGTTCTTAAGACCAGCTCTGTAAGGAACCAGCCCTTAGGGTGCAGATATCAATGGATAAGCAAATAAATGAAGAAATATGCAACAGACAGAACTGAATAAGACCTAAGTGGAGACAAAAAGTAAATTTGGAAAAATGATCTGTTCTTTGGCATGCAGTATTTTTCAGCTGTTGTCCTGGTAACTGTTTATAGTCTAGTGCTAAAGAAATTACACAGTTTCACATGAATTAAGTGGACAAAATGTTGTTAATCTATATGTCAACCATCATATGTAACATTTTATAAACAAAATTTTTTCATTAGGCAAAAAAGATTCTACCTTTCCCAAAAGATATATCGCAAAATGCTAACACACTTTCTTTGGTGTCATACAAGTATTCACGTACTTATTTGTCAGTTATGCACATAAGAGATAATTTGGGTAATTTTAGATCAATTGAGCTGATGCAAAAGTGACACCATCAAATGGAACTATGGCTAATCAGCTTTAAACATTCAGTTCTTGAGGTATCTTAATTTGGGGTAATTTCCTTTATTTGACATTTTTAAATAAAATGTATCATTATTATTATTATCTTAAAGCACAAATTTGCATGATTCAAATTTGCATAAAATTCACTTTACTATATTTACTATTATTATAAGCAAGGATTCTGTGATTTATACTTGAGAATATTTATAGCCCGTAGCATAAATCAGTTTATTCCTCTAATTTTTATTGAATCTGCATTATGCAGCAGGTTATGTTAAATGCCAAGAGAGATACATAGACTTCTTTTTTTTTAAATTTTTTTTAACATTTATTTATTTTTGAGAGACAGAGAGAGATAGAGCATGAGCAGGGGAGGGGGATAGAGAGAGAGAGGGAGACACAGAATCCAAAGCAGTCTCCAGGCTCTGAGCTGTTTGTTACTACAGAGCCCGATGCGGGGCTCAAACACACGAACTGCGAGACCATGACCTGAGCCGAAGTTGGACGCTCAACCGACTGAGCCACCCAGGTGCCCCAAGATATACAGACTTCTAATTGATGCCCTGTCTGGTGAGAAACACTATCTAGTTGGAGACAGAGATATATAAATGAACTGATACCATTAAATGGGCCTGCTCTCAAGAGTCAGAACCATGTGTATTCAAATTCCAGGCCTAAGATTCAGATTTTACGTTTCAAATGGATATAAAATCTACTATAATTATAATAAAATGTGAATGCTATAATAATTTAAGTACAAAGAGTGAAGGGGCATCAGGAAAAGAAGTGAGCCACTTAATGCAGGGAAGTTTCCTCAAAGAAGGTGACCTTTGAGTTGAATTAAACAGATAAAGAAGACAGAGAAAGACATCCCAGGTAGAAGGAAAAAGCATGCATAAAGAAGCATGGTGTGTTAAGGAATAATATGAAGTTCAAACTGATTAGAATCTTGAAGGGAGGGGCGAGTTAGTAGCTCAGCTGGTTAAGCATCTGACACTTGATCTCGGCTCAGGTCATGATCTCATGGTTCATGGGATTGAGCTCCACATGAGACTCGGCGCTGATAGTATAGAACCTGCTCAGGATTCTCTCTCTTCCTCTCTCTCTCTCTGCCCCTCCCCTGTTCTCTCTAAATAAATAATTGAACTTAAAAAAAAAAGAATTTTGGAGGGAAAGTGAAAAAGATATACGAAAGATAATCACTTTATAAAGTGACTGAAGAGGAGCAAAGAAAGATTTAGGTGAGAAGGATGGGTAGAAATTGTGTGATTCAAGGTGTAATGTCCATATATGCCACACATCTGGTATAACGCAGTGGTCATTACACTGTCAGCCACCCTTCGGGAATTGAATTCCTAAAATGTTGACAATATTGATAAAAAAAGAATTACTGGGCCCATGTTGTTCAACTCCAGGTGAATCCCTTCATATTTTGTTCCATATTAATGATGTCCTCCGGGTTTATGCAATACCAACATGGGCCCATGTGAAGTATACTCATTTATCACTTCAGATTTAGAGTAATGAATAGAGAAGCAATACTTACATACTTGTTTATTGTCCAGTCAGTGCACATGAAGTTTCTTACTAATGTGCAGACAGCCTATCTTCCTGTTCAGATCCAGGTATCATCTCTTTGTTGGTACTATCTTCTTTATTGTCAAATGCATCTCATTCTTGGCTAATTTTATATCTGCCATCTCAAGAGTAAGGTAGCGATGTTGTTATTATTCACAATGTGATGGCTCCTTGGAGCCTATTTGTATTGAAACAAATAAATCTTCTTGCCTCTGTACTTCTCAATTGTCATTTACTTAATGTGATATTGGTTACATCATTATTCATGGTGATGCATCATTCATTATGTCACTGTGAATTCTGGCTTCCAATGATTCTCTTGAATGTTACTGTGCTTCATTGATGACAATCACAAGTGCAAGTCTCTGGTCATCTTAAATCAATCATTATGACTTTCTTAGCACAAACATAGATCAGCACATTTTCCACCCATATTTTCTACGGAACTCTTATTATATCATAATCACTGCATTTCTAGAATGTGATCTCTTTCAATGTTAACTGTGTTTTGGTTTCGACACACAGCCACCAACAGGGACAATAGGTGAGGGTTCTGTGGTGAA
This sequence comes from Lynx canadensis, assembly GCF_007474595.2. Classification (NCBI taxonomy): domain Eukaryota; kingdom Metazoa; phylum Chordata; class Mammalia; order Carnivora; family Felidae; genus Lynx; species Lynx canadensis. The sequence goes on from NC_044306.2 coordinate 146,686,668, forward strand.
GAAAGGAAAGTGATTCCATTTCTGCAAGGGATATTTGGCAGGGTGTAAAACCAACCCTGGGGGGGCGCCTGGGTGGCTCAGTCAGTTGAGCGTCCGACTTCAGCTCAGGTCACGATCTCACGGTTTGTGAGTTCGAGCCCCACGTCAGGCTCTGGGCTGATGGCTCAGAGCCTGGAGCCTGCTTCCGATTCTGTGTCTCCCTCTCTCTCTGCCCCTCCCCCGTTCATGCTCTGTCTCTCTCTGTCTCAAAAATAAATAAACATTAAAAAAAATTAAAAAAAAAAAAACCAACCCTGGGGAGCATGACATAACCAAATTGACAGAGACAAGAGAGGACATCAAGTGGAAGGGCCCAGTAGCATTGCAGAGCAACTGTCTCCAGAGCACTTGGAATAGATAGACATGTCCACGTCTGAAGACAACATGGCTTGATGTGGAGTGTTTGAAGGAATTGGAGTGACCATCCTGGGTGTCCATGGAAGGGAATACGTAAAGGACACCTGTCACCACCCACCATCTTTGTGTACTGCAGACAGAGACTGCCCTGTTGGAACACAAACAAAAAAAAAACTACTGGGTGGGCCCACACATGTAGCTCAAGCCAAAAGTTAGTCAACCTCCCAACCCTAAATTCGTCTTGTGTCCAGTGTGAGTGAGTCACCCAAAACTCACCAGTCACAACCTCACTGAAGAGGGTAGGAGAAAAATGGAACTGACTAAATAACTTTGAAAAATAAGGTATTGACTGGAAATTATAAGTTGTATATACACCGTACTCTAGTTGGTAAATTTGTTTCATATGGAGATATAGGCCAATAAATTTGAAACTCCTTCATACGTATCCTGCAGTTGAACAAATAAGTAAACACATGGTAGATAATGGGAGCCAAGTTTCTCCCTATCAAAGAGGGAAGTAATATATATGAGGAAGAGAAAGACTTGAGTGAACTTTGCGGTTCTGGAGTAGTCAGAGACATCAGTACGAACTCAAATGTACATAGATAGGTGATAAATGATGATAGATAGATAGATGATAGATAGATAGATAGATAGATAGATAGATAGATAGATAACAGATGATACAGAAATAATACAGGTATGTGTGTATACATGGGTTAGTATACACACCTACATTTCTTAGCTCTGTTCCCTGAAAGAGTCTAGAAGCAGTGATACCTCACTAACAGCAATTGCAACCAGTACCCAGATCATTGTCTAAATACCATTATCTGTGAAATAGAACAAGGGCTCCTTGAAGAAATGGCTGTTTTCCAGGTCTGGGGGAAGGGAAAATAATAAGATGGGCCTGGAGTGTCTCAAAGTGCCAGAAAGTAGTGTTCAAAAAACAAAGTACGGCGGCATATCAAAGGGACCCAGAAGCCAACTGAAAGAACTCACAAAGGCCAAAGCTGAAATAATTTGAGTAACAAAGTAGATAATGTAACATTGAATTATAACCCAAAGTACAAAGCAAATATACATGAATTCATATATAAAGTGAATGAATAAATTAATAGAGTGAAGTGACAAATCTTTCTTACAGAAGAATTCTAAATAATACCTGTCAATACTCGCACTTCCAGGAGCTTCATCCTCTCCCTCCCTCATTTTAAGTGTAGGCTAGATTCAGTGACTGGCTTCCAAAAAGACAGTATGTAAAGGGAAAAATAACTTTACAACGGAGTAATCTGGCAAACGCTACCTCAAACAAGTGCTTGATCTTAACATCCCTGGTAATAAATCATACAGATATCATGTGTTCCCTGATACGGTATGAAGAGCACTTCACACACACGCACACACACACACACACGTGCACACACATGCACACACAAACACACACACACACATACATCACTGTGTCTGCACCATTCTGGTGGCCCAATCAGGTACACTGTGCAGCAAAGAGCACACTGCAACAACTATCCAGCCTGAATGATGTGCTTTCCAGGCTGCCCTCTCAGAAACAGCCGGCCTTGGGCTCCTGGACCACACAGACTGAAATGTCTGAATTCCCTGGGGGAATCTGACCCCTTGGGAAGCAGGGAAGCCAGACTCTGGGAGTTCCATGTTTCATAGGATCTTTCTCCGAAAGTCTGAAGTCCTCCTTCAGTGTCAAGGTGGCAATGCCATCCAGACAGGGCCCCCAGAATTTATCCCGTGTGGGTTCAGTTCTATGAAAACATCTTATTCAAAATTTCTAGATCTGCCTCCTGGGCCTTTGATGGGCCAGTGCCTACCATCTCCACTTCTCCCCTTCTGGGCTCTCTCCCACCTTTGTGATGATTACTTCCAGTGTGGAAAAGTATTTGATACAGTCAGTGATGAGGCTAAAGTAAGTGGTGAGTGAGAATGGGTAGGGATAGGGAGGTGGGGGACTGTGGAATGAAACATTCCAGAAATGGAAGGATCCGTTTTTAACTTGGTACTAAAATCTTTTGTAAACTTCATACTTATAATGAAACTATAAAGTAATATTATTAGGGACACAATAAGCAAGTTGTGGATGGCATGTACATATGAAACCAATTCTATAAAAATTCCTAAAGCACAATAAAACTAATAAGGCTATAAATGACTTTAGGTATGTAAATTCATTTTAAAAAGTATATAAATTCATAGATAATTTCTGGTATCCGTGGTTGCCTCTGGGAACAGGGATAAGGGGTTAGGTATTGAGTATAACATCTCAATTTTTACAAGAACATTTTACTTTCCAATTCTTGCACTCCCTTACTCCTATATATCTGGCTCACTCTCTCTTGTACTTTTGTCCAGATCTTCTGTCCTCTCCCCCAACAGTGCTTCTCCAAACTGCTTAAACTTCTTACACTTCGTGTATTGTCATCGTAAACTGCCTTAAATTTCTATCTAGCCTTTTTTTTTTTCAGTTCAATTAGCCATCCTTATAATTACCTCTAACCTCTTTGTCCCTCACATTTCTTAGTCCTCGGAGTACTGAAAAGCCATGTTCTCATGGCTTTGCCCATACTAGTTTTCATTTTTTCATTCAGAATGATCATAATGTTAAAATACTGCTTTGAATGTTTATAATCCATGACTCAAGAGAATATTCATGTTTCTTTTCATCAATTAGCCCCCAAAGAACAAGACTAAAGTGCGAAAAGAGAGGCCAGTGGGACTTGTACAGAACCTACAAAAATTTTCAAGATGGCGATTCATCTGTGAAACATAACAGCCTCGGACAATTATGTTAGATTATTTTCATTTTTTATTAATTACAGCACAGAGAAAAAGGGCAAAATGTTTAAAGAAATGTGTGTTTTCTAGACAGGGTGTTGGTTTTGCACCAACAGAAAAGAAAAACAGATGAATAAGCTCTAGATCTTCATTTCTCTTATTCTCGGGGCAGGCTGAAAAAACAAAAAGACAGATATAAATACTGTTAGTAAAATGGCATGTGTTTGACAAACCTATTCAAGTGAATAGTAAATTGCTTAGATTGCCTTCCTGCAATTTCTACCAATGAAAGCCCTTCAGCCTGTCCTGGACTCTTGATTCTTCTGTTGGGCTGGTGGAGGGGACACACCGATAAGTGTTGTAAAGTCCTCACTTCATCACTGATGTCATAAGCTCCTCAGGCTTCAAGGTCCCAGGTTTCATCATCCCTCCTCAGGGTCACTTACTTAACTCCTGCTTGTTACCTACGTTAATGACCAACAAAACAAGTGCCTTCTCAAAGTAATACCTTTCAGAAGAAATTCTTGCCATTTAGCAATAAAACAAATCACATTTTGAAAAGGTCAAATTTACAGAGATACAAAGTTACTTCCTCATCCGAACGCACAATATGTAGGTATTATCAAGTGGGCAGAGAATAAGTGACAACCAAGTAGAGGTGGTAGACCTTACAGTCAGTTTGGAAAATATGAAAATAAATTCATGTTAGAAAATAGTTGGACAATTTGTTTTAAAAAAAAGGGAGTTGAGGGGTGCCGGGGTGGCTCAGTTGGTTGAGCATCCAACTCTTGATCCCACTCATGATCCCAGGGTGGTGGGACCAAGCCCTCTGTAAGACTCCATGATGAGTGTGGAGCTTGCTTAAGGCTCTCTCTCTCTCTCTCTCTCTCTCCTCTCTCTCTCTCTCTCTATCCCTCTGCCCCTCCTCTGCTTACTCTCTCGGTCTAAAATAAAATGAAATAAATAAATAAATAAATGATTTACAAATTAAAAAAGAGAGTTGATTCTATTTTTTAATTTCCCCCCAAATATTACAACCCAAATCACTGAAACATGTTTATGTTTAAACATTTAAATTTTGAAGTGCACCTTAGTAGCAAATTAATCACTATAAAGTGCAAGTTCACGTACAGTAGATCTATCATATTCTTCAATGAAATTAATTTGTTACTGGGCTATTAGGTTGCACCATGTGAAATCATTACTATGTAATTGGTTTTATCTTTAAAAAATGCATTTGCATATGGTCCAGCCTAATACCTAAGTACCCCACTGCTGAGCCATCATTTGGTTTAGTGATTCTGTCTACTATGTCATAATAGGTCAGAACAGGACAGTGGTTAATTCTCAAGCTTTGGTTTGGATTTTGAATTGTGGCTCCACCTCTCACTAGCTGTGTGGTCCTTGGGTAAATTATGGAAACTATGCTGTGATCTGTGCCTTCATTTTCTCATCTGTGAAATAGGAAAAATAATGGCACTCAATTCAGACAACTATTGTGAGAATTAAATAAATTAATATATATAAAGGTCTTAGAACAGTGATTGGCACTGGCCTATATGGCTCTTGGTAAATAGCAATCTTTGCTATTTTAAAAATAACTATTATAATTACTTTTTTAAAAAAAATAATGCAAAGTATAGTTACCTGAGATGTTGTGATTGTGTTGTTTTAGGCTAAGGCAGCTTGAGTTGTAGCAACAAGTTTTGGACCCTAAATAAAGAAAAATGACAGATTTGGGGAAAATATTAGCATCACTATTAGGATAAAAAATTAACATTTATACAGCCATTTGTGATTACAAACTAATTTTACATGCATCACATTCTTTAATTGCAGTTTAGTACTAGAATATCTACAAGGAAGCTTACTGGCATCCACTGTTCCCAAAGGAATAAAAACATTACTGTCAAGTCATAGAGGGAAACAGTAAATATAAACTTCCCCCATTAACCTGTAAAATCAAACTCAGATTCAACCAAGTTCCAAACCAACATTTTTCAAGAACATGTTTAAATAAATTAGTGTTCTGGCTTCATGCTATCTCTACCAAAGACTTGAGCCTCACAAATATCTATCTATATTCATAAATATCACAACTTTGGAAACAGAACAAATACTGTAAACATTTCCCAATATGCTCCAGTGAGGCAGGAGATAAAACAAAAACAAGAGCTATTTAAGTAATTTTGTTGGGTAATTGTATGTGGAATAAGATTCTGATCCTAAATGTACAGAGTATCCCTAAGATAGATGAAGCCCTAAGCCCTCGCCTGATCGAACATAACAACAAAGGAAATCAGCCATATGAAAATGAAGAAAGTCCAGCACCTCCTCAGCAAAGCAGGCCTCCTTGTCTTCAGCTGCGCAGCACTTGTCTACAAAGCTTCCAAAATCCCCCATGACAGTTTTCAGTTGTTCATCTGTTGCCTTGGGCTTGTGTTTCAACAGCTCAACAAGTGCACTGCATTTGAATGAAAACAAAACAAGAACGATAAAAATCAGAAAAAAGTTTACTCACATAAAGAAAAATGGAGATGGAAGGAGAGTGGGAGATGTAGGCTTCCACTTATGGAATGGGTAAGTCACAGGAATAAAAGATGACAGCTTAGGGAATACAGTCATTGGTATTGTAACAGTGTTGTGTGGTGACAGAGGGGAGCTAGACCTGTGGTGAGGACAGCAGAATGTATAGACTTGTAAAATCACCATGTTGTACACCTGAAACTAATGTAACATTGCATGTCAACTACACTTCAATTTTAAAAAAAAGGAAAAAGAAAAATGGAGATGGTAAAGATAGCTGTATTATTGTTTATAAGTCTTGGAGTGAGGCAATTCTGAGCTTGAGGCCCAGGCTTACCACAATAAGCTTTAATATTCTCATTTGCATAATGAGAATAAAATCTTCCTTCCTAGGGTTGGTGGAAGGATCAAATGAGATAATCAATGTAAATTGCTCAGCACATCTAGTGTCAATAAATCTCAATAAATCAATAGATCTCTTTACCGTAAATGTCTAGAAAGGATAGGTCATTGCATTTTTACATTCTTCACATTTTAGAAGTTATACAATATTGAATAGAATTTTATAGTGATTTAAGAGCTAAAACTGATCCTTAAAAGTTTAATTGTCTTGTTGGACTTCATCTAAAAAGTTTCTAAGAATCTTTATATTTGGTCTGTGAAATTTACTCCATTCAGTTAATACTGGGAAGGCCATCAGTAATAAAACTAATCAAACTTCTGGGAGGTGATGGTTCTCTTTCACTGACATCTGCAGAGATAATAGTACTAGAGAGAGAGTCACATGGGCATGATAAGTTTTGCAATATTACTCATAAATCTATGACTATGATTAGAACCTCGAGAGATGATAGCAACTTTATGGTGCTAAATGTCATGCACTTTTAACTCCTGTGACATCAATAGGGCATCAAGCCTCATTTTTCTATATGGTTTCCACCCAAGTTCCATTCTCAAAAGTTATATCTTGGGGATTTGCCTTGTCTGTTGGCTGCCATAGAACAAACTTAAAATAGCCATTCATGCCTAGAAATAAATTCACCAATTCTTTCTACTAACTAACTTGCTCTTTGCACAAATGTATCAGTTAACTGTTCATCTTTTTCTACTGGACTCATCTTAAAACATTATTCCACTGCAGCTTTTATCCACAAGATTATTCTGAATGATTTGTAGGCAAGATTGTAATATAGAGGTTTTTTGCTAGGAAAACAAAAAGCTATCCATTTTATTCTTGACACTTTAATCAGCTTACTAAGGCCAATACTTAATTAAATACTCTTTTCTAAGGAATATAATCACTGCTTCAGAAAAAGTTACTCATTTCAATTTACAATTCTCACTCTCAAAATGATAAATGCTTACAGTAATGAAACACTACTCACGATTGTTTCTTGATTTGTTTCTCAGCCTCAGGAAGTGTGCATAAATCTGCATGGAAGGTGAATGTTTCAGCACTAAATTCTTTGGGAACATATGTTTCATCGACTTGCAGAGCAGAAAAGCATGGTCGTCTGTTCACCAAGGACTCTGTGCAGCATTTGGTAACTCTCTCGCTCACAGGGGTCTTCTCATGCAACACACACAACCGGTTCAGGACCACGGACAGCTAAAGAACAGGTGGAGGAGCAAAAATTGAAAAAGCATAATAAAAGTTTTCCATGAACCTCTACTTTCCAATGGACGAAAAAACATGTTATATATTAACTAGCAAGACTGAATCCAAGGTTGATTTGAGGTAGCGATTTGCTTATCTTTAAGAACTACAAGTAATAAGAGACTTTTTAAAGTATTTTCTCCTTTAAATATGTCTACATTTTAAGAATTATTCACTTGAGAAAATAATGATTAAAATAATTTGATGTGAGTCCTGAGATATGTGTTGGAGTGGGAAGGAAACAGTCTTATACTTTAAAAAAGACCCCAAAGATTAAGAAAGATTTTTAAATGCCAGGGGAAACATTGAAAACTCATGAAATTTTTTTCAAAACAATTTATCATTTTGGGGATCTTATACAAATTCTCACTGTGATGGCCTGGGTAATATAAGTGGCCAAGTCCTGGCGGCCACTACCACACATATACACACATGTGCATGCAAGCACATGTAGTCCACCCTGCTTCTGAAAGTTAGCTTTGTCAATATCTAACGGCAAAAATTCATCATGCTTAACTTATTGTACTTAAAAGACTCACATAGTCTTCAGCACAGGACAGTCTTTCTGATTCAGGATGCGTACAACACTTGCTGCCCACTTTTCCTAGGCTTCTTGAGACCTCCACGAGAGTTGGAGTTGACACTTGAGGTACTTTCTTGGTGTAACGAACTAAGAGCCTGTAACAAAATAATCCATGTGTTTTCAGCCAGGCAAGAAACTGTCTTTCTCAAACACAGCAGGTCAAACAAAGAACACTTAGCCAAAATCAACAAAATGACTTTCTGTTCATAAAATTATCTCCATATCCAGGTCAGTGGAATAGCATGGGGGAGGACCTTGTCCTGAGTAACTAGGGAAGCCTATCTTTGATTCCACCTGTGTGTATACTCTTAAGAAAGTGACTGACCTTATTAGAATTCGGTGACACTAGTATATTTATTAACTGCTTCTTTCTTTCAATAAAACCTACTGACAGTTTAATATATATCAGCCTTGTGCTAAATTTGAAAGATATGTGTAAATTTTCTCATCTGTAAAATGGGAGAAACTATACCTGACTCAATAGGGGATGGTACAAGTATTAAATTAAAATTTTTAAAAAGCATGCAATCAACCTGGCATGATATCTAGCACATAGTAATCATTTACTCAGAATTCCAATCACCACTGAAAGTCATATATGACTGTAATCTACTAAAAGGAAGAGACTATTGTTGTTGTTATCCCTAATACCCATAGTTAGAAGAGTGCTAACATAAATGTCTACTGAATGATGTGTCTCTTCTTGTCTTTACCTCCATAGATAAGGCTCTAGTAGATCAGGACATTTGTCCATCGGCTTTTATATTACTTCTTGAGCTACTATCATTCAAAGCCTACCATTTCCTCCTTTGTAAAGCATCACTGTATTTTGTTTGCCCATAAGCTATTCTTTAACCTTCAAGGGGCATCCTCAGCTCCTATATTCCAAGATGTGGTATTTTCCTTTCCAATCTCAAGAGACCAATTTTTTAAACCACACTCAAACATAGGATTCTCCATCCCATTAACCATTTTCTGTCTCCTCCTCCAGTTTTTCTTGATGGAGAGAGATGAGAAATATATACTGTATTTTCGTGATTAAAATCTCTATGATAAATGGTATCTATATTAAGTTTTAATGAATTACAAATTGATCAAGAAAATAATCAGCCGATAAACAAAAATACATACGCATTTTGGAAGCCATATTCTCCAAGTTTTTCAAAAAGTTCACAGTTTGTTTTGACTAAATTGTGAGGCTCTTCCACAAGAGGCTTAAATTCATCAAACTGAAAGAGAACAGAATTGTGTTCACAGAATTCTACCTTAGGACCATACGAAGGTTGCTTTTCATCCTTCTAGGCAGAAAGAGATCCTTCCACCCTTTGCCCAAAGTCATTAATTAGATCTTTGATGCCAAATCTATTACAATATGTCCAAACTATTTATTTTATTTGGTAAGACTGTATAGTAAAAGGGATTAAGAAACTCAGGCTCTGGTGTGCTACTGCTGGTTTTTGAGCCAGGCCACTTGACCCATTTTCTAACTATGTAACTTTACTTTCCATATCCAAGGTTCAGAACACTTACCTCTACAATAGGGATGGAAAAAAAAAAAAGAAAAGAAAAGAAAAATAAGAGAAAAAAAAGAAAAATAAATAAACAAAATGGGGATGAAGATGGTATTCACCTCAGAGAATTGTTCTATAAACCACCTGAGTTAATACAATTAAAACAGTACCTGGAAGATAATAAAAGCTCAATAAATGATGGCTATGACTTTATGTATCATTATCATTAAACCATATCTCTAGTTGGATTCTGAGCTCCCTGAGATAAGAGATTTTACCTTGGTCAAGGACTCCAGTATGGTACCTGGCATAGAGTAGGTTCTTGGTAGAGCAAAAAATGACTTTTCTTTGACTCTGAAGTTTGGAAACCACTGTATATGCCAGGAGTGCTAACTCTCTTAAACATGTTACAATCTGTTGGGGATGGCTAAATATGGCAAAAATCCTCCAGAACAGGTTTTCTCTCCTTACATAAATTCTTGTAAGACAATTCCTAAACTTTTTCCAAAAATTTTGAAAATATTCTAGATGACTAGATCTCACAGTCTTCCTTAAGATGCCAATTCTTTTTTTAAGGAATATAAAACTGTTTATTAACCACTATTTACCAGCCTTTACAATAAAGTAAACAATGTACAGCTGGATAACATTCTAAGACTCTACTTCTTGATATTTGATCAATCTTGGAATCCGGTTAACTATATATCTAAGTTCCTTAATTGACATTAATATTTATCTTATTTTGTTCCCAGGAACACAAAAAAGAAAAAAGCATGGTCAAGGTTTTTTGAAATTAGAGGTTGCACCCTTTAGATCTTTCCCTTCTAGGCTATTCTAAGTCTTATTAGCCATCTATTTTTCCTATAATGTTTAAGAGCACAGAATTAAAGCCATGTCAAGAAAAGATATAAGTTGCACTATTTAACAATTTACATTCTTGCATTATTTTTCTTTCTCATTATGAAGGATCACCAGCCAGACAGCTCCATTTTTTTTCCCTTGAGAAACCTACCACATGGGCATAGCAAGTAGGAGGATCATCGGTGGCACAGCACTTCTCTAGGGTGGCTTCATATTCCTTGGCAAGTCTCAGTAGCAATGAGACAGAGTATTCAGGGTGCCTTCTTGAGTATTCGTACAAAAACCTAATTCAGATGAAAATAAAATAGATTTAATTGGACAAATGAGCAAGACAAATCACCTAACTAGCCTCAAGAGTAACTCATATCCCAAAGATCTGAGTTCGACTAGACCCCATGCAAGGAAGGTTAATGACTAAGAGTCTGGGGTTCAGAACTAAAGCTACCTGCATTCAAATCCTGGCTATGTCACCTATTTTACTATATCACCTTAAGCAACTTATTAAAACTATTACAGACTTGGCTGCCTTCTCTGTAGAATGCAGATAATAACAGCACCTATCTCACAAGGTGGGTTGCAAGAAATGCATGACATAATCAATGCAAAGCATACCCTGTCTGGCACATATTAAATGTTTGATGAGTGACCCCTGTTTTTATTATGTATTTTTTTTATAATTTGGACTATATCTCAAAAAGGTTCTGATAGATAAATAGAGATATATTCTTAATTTTTTCTTTTTCCCCACTGCATGAATAAAATCTTTAATCTTTATGTAAAATACATAGTGCACATTACACTGTTATAATCCAACAACAGAAATGCAAAGTCTAACACCCCACTTACTGACTATATGTAATCATTTATTTTGTCACAGAATTTCATGCTGCCCTGCCATGCTACTGTTATTTCTGGTCTGTTCAACCAAGTATAAAGCAAACTTTATGAACAACCAAACATAAAGCAGATTCCAACTTCTCTTTATATTTTTTTATATAGATAGATAAATGGTAGGTAGATAAATAGATACAGATATACAGAGATATAAAGATGTATTATGTATATTCACACATATATATTGTAGTAAGTTCAAGAAATACTCTTTGAATGAATAATATGTGTATAATTTATGTATATACAAATGTTCCTAGAGGTATTTCCAGAAATATCCCTGAGGAGAAAAGGAATGGAATGGGGGCAAGGATAGAAATTTTTACTACTTCCCTCCTCTTCCCTATTCTCTATTGATTGAGTTTTTACCATAACTATGTATTAGTTTATAATAACTTTTTAAAACTAATTAACTTTTGCAAAAAAAAAACTTAAAAACTAGAAGAGGGAAGGATTAAGAAGTATTGTAGACAACACAGAAATTGTAGCAATGCCAAAGGAAAGCCTAGTATCTCTTCCTGAATCTTGAGACCATAGAAAAGCTATGGAGGGATTATTCTTTATCCACTTACGTGCCCAGGAACACATCCTTTGCCTCCTGATAGTTCTTGCAAACTTCCTTATCTTCAACAAAATCAGCAGCTAACGGGGACAGGTCAGCAGGCAACTCATCTCTTTCCACCTCGCTGATGCAATGGGATTTTTCCAACACAGGCTTACCACAGCATTCCTTCAGCTTAGTGGAGATTGAATCTTGATTTTCACATACATACTTGGCAAGATCCGCCTGTAAGCAGGTTGATAAAAATTTTTCAATGTAAATTGACATCGCTACACTTTCTCCTCAGACCTTTATTATGTTGGCAAAACATCTTTATTGTATTCTAAGACCATACACATACCAACATGCCTTCCATGAACACTTTCAGTCTGTGCTCCCAAGACTAGAGACTCGGATAGAATTACTAAAATATTTCCACTTGATTACAAAAGACAGGTCAGTAACAGGGGCCCATATTGGTTATCATTAATTTTATATTTCTACCACTAAGGCATTTAAAGTTTTAAATTAAAACTCAGTACTGTTTTTCCAAATATTTCCCTCAAATTAAGTACAGGCATTTTGAAACCAGATAACTAAATAAAATGTGAGATATTTTTGAAAAACTAGTCAAGACCATAGTCACGGTTTCTATTTACACATGTAAAATATTTGCCTTAAATTTTCCAGAAAGTATCCTGAGAGATTAGGATTCTGGTATTTGGTCATATTTTCAAGTTTGGGGAAAAGAGATCTCATGCTAAATATTTGCATAGTTAACAAAGATGGTTAACTAAGAGAATATAGAGGGGCAAAAAATTACATAATTTCCAAAGATCTCTTTAGCAACTAGCCCTTCTCCAATTCCACCCACCTCCCAAAAAAGTTTTCTTTGAAATCTACCTTTCTACCGGCTGTCCTACTTCAGTGAAAGCCTTTGTTCTCAGAATATGACTGAAAGGGTTACAAATTAGTGAATGCGTTTATCAGATCATTTCATGAGTGAGGTGGCCAGGTTTAAATAAACGACAACAACAAAAAAGTACCATAAGGCAGGCAAAGAATTGAGCAGATTGTGCATAGAAAACAATCTCAACCCACTGTCAGCTTCACCAATAATACTAAGCAAATTCATACTACCAACTGAACCATGTGTGTTACCAAAGAGTATACTTTACCCTGTCATCTGCACATTCAAGCAGGTCACCATGGCAGCATTCCTTGTGGATTTTGGCAAGATCTGTCACTAACTTGGAAATCTCTGCAAAGTCAGCCTTGGGAAATTTCTGGCTCAGACGAGCTACTGACCTAAGAAGAAAATTTCCCATCCAAACATTAATAACATGCAATATTTTATGTGAAATCACTAGGAAAATACTACTTGAACCAAGAAAATTCAGGACAAAACAGCATAAAGAAATAATTTGTAAAATTTGTTGGTTCTTTTTTTTTAATGCTAGTTCTGAACCAGATGGTTATCTTAGGACAAAATATTTCTTTAGGGCAGAATTAGCCATTTTAAGAGTGTGTGTGTTGGATAGAAGTCCAGCCATTCATAAAAACAAAAATCAAGAAGAGATTCTAAAAGAGGCAACATAAGGGACACCAGGCTGGCTCAGCCAGAAGAGTTTGTGACTCTTGATCTCAGTGTTGTAAATTCAAGTCCTGCGCTGGGTGTAGAGATTACTTAAAAATAAAATCTTTAAAACACAAAGTGAAATAAAATAGGCAACATGTGGAGAAGCATCAAGTTTGGAGCCCCGACCTGGTTTCTCAATCTGGCTTTATCACGTATTAGAAGTGGGACCCTAGGCAAGACTCAGCCTCTACCCAGTCACAACAGCATGCTAAATTGCAGGACTGATGTGAGGATTAAGTTAGTTGATCCATGCAAAACATTTTACAAACTGGAACGTGCCATGCAAACTCCTGTTATCTTTTTTTTAATCGAGCTCCCTGACTTCTAAAGGTGTCTGAGAAAAAAGAAATTCATAACTTCTACAAAATGAGGGAATTTTGATTAGGCATACTTTCACCAAGAAATTGATCCAACACAGTGTCTAAACTCTATGACATGTAAAAGGCGAATATCCATATGCCTTCCCAAATCAAGTCAGAGTCTCCTAAATCTGCTCAAAGCTTCTTCTTCCCCCAGACCGATCACAGCCTGTTTAACTGTTTATCATTTCCTGTTGGGGTTGTTTTATTTACTGAGTTAGTTGATTTTGGTGGAGTGGATGGTAGACACGGCAGGCAAAGATAGCTCAAGTGATGGTATCTAGAGAGCTCGCAGAATGTCTATTATTTTCATTCCTCTCCTGTTGCTGTTGATTCATTGTTGACTACCATGTGAGGGATAGGGGAGAGGGGATTTCTCTTGGCTTAGAAACTGAAGAATGTTCCTTCAACCAGTGAAGTAATATAAAAACAGAGGCCCAGACAAAAACAAGAGATTCACAACAGAGCTGAAGCTATAAGAAAATGAATACTAACCTCGATGGCTAAATTTAATTATCAGAACATAAAAGGACAAATATTTCCACATAATGGATGGGGAGGGTGGGTTAAATTAAGTAGAAGACACTGACTACTGCTCTGTAAAAATACTGGATCATTAGAAAGGGATCTTTAGTTTTTATAAATAAGTGGGAGATTAGATACCTTAAAGACAAAAAAAGATACCCTCTAAATTCTTTGACGACTTAGAAAAAATATGATAAAAAAAATTATGAGGAATTGTCACTGATGTTCTGATTTTCACTGCTGTTAATTTCTGCCTTTTAAACAACCAAAAAGATGCGTGTGAAAGCATCACATAAGGTGCCACATAAATGTACATTTTTGTCATCTGAACCATAATCATCTACATCATTACAAAGATTCAAACTAAGTTTAAAATACCATGCTTTGAAAGCTCTTTCTCCGAATTTTTGGAGGCTGGCACACTTGAGTCTCTCTTTGGCGGATGAAGCCAGTACTTTTTCTCTCAAAGCATCAACCTGCAAAAAAGAAATGATTTGGGAAAAATTAGAAAAGGAAAATTCTACGCAAAACACCCCTTCATAAGTTCAGATGAGACTGTGCCACATGGAATTTTAAAGAGATCATTTACACCTAAATTCCCAAGTGCTTACTATTGGCAAATAATTATTTTGCTATGGAGGAGGAGGACAATCAGTCTGGTCATAGCGTAAGCCTCTAGGTGGTTAAGAACCAGCATGGAGGCTTCGCCAGGGAAAAGGGACCTGAAGGGAAATGTGGAGGCACAGAGTACACTAATATCCCAGGGAATACAATTTTTCTGACTTCTTAATTTCACTTACAATTGATCTCAACCCCTCCTCCACCAACTCTCACAACATCAATAAGCTCCTTAGAGAATACAGTCCATAATAAATATTTATGGAATGGGTGAATAAACCCAGCCTTCTAGAGGCAGTTGAATTCTCGGCTTCGAATTCCCTACCCAATAGAAAAAAGGCTCGTGAAAAGATTAACAAAACTGTGACCCCTTGCTGTGCAGTTTTACAGATGAGTTTCTGTATGTCACTGTAGTGACCCACGCCATAAAAGATGCAGGATATTTAGACACATACACAGTGATTTCCTCTATCAGATCCACCATGGCAAATCTGAGAAGGAGGAATGAGGAGGTCATAGGTCTTCAAAGAGGGTGAAAGATCTTTGGGGGAGTTAAGAGCGAGGGAGGCTTTTCTGTCCATGTAAAGAAGTTTGTATCAGAGACAGGCGTTCCCTAAATCTAGCCATATGATGTGCAAAGTCTGAGGTTTGGTTATGAGTTGGCCCTCCTGTTCTGAGGAATACCTTTGGTGTCAGGCAGGCAGCTTTATCTGCAGCTTCGCAGCATTCTGTAAAAACTCCTTTGTATTCTTCGGCGTAGTAAAGGAGTTCTGGGGCATAAAAGTAAGGATGTCTTCTGGCAATTTCATATAAGTATCTACATGTTTAAAAAGAAAAACAGGCAGTCATGTTTCTGCAGCAAACAATATTACAGGAACAATTGTAATCAACAATCTCATCTAATTTACCAGTTAATCTCAATTTGCACATGATGACCTTGACTTTGTCATTCTGTAAGTCCGTGAAAAGGCTAAACTTATACATATAAATTATATATATATTTATATACGTATAAAATTTTATATATATGTACACACATATACCCACACACATGTATAAAATGGTTAAATTTTGGTAATATAATGTTTTTGACTAAAACAAAATCAGCTCTGAGAATAAATATATATCTTCATAATATTTTAACAGACCTCAATCTCAGTTTTTTATACAGAGCATGTCCTGTTTTAATGAACTCTAAAAGATCTTTGATAACATTTTTTATCATGGAGAATTTTGTAGTATCAAATATAACTTCTTTGAAAATTATCATTAGAATGAAAGCTTCTAAGCCTTAATGCTGAAAATGTTTTTTATGGTAGCAATTGTTATCATAAGCCTTGATCTATTTCTTAATGTTTCATTTTGCAGCATAAAAATCTTATTACTTACTTTCCCAGGAACCTCTGTTCATTTTCGTGGAAGGCAGTGCACATGGCATCAGCCTCTGGGGTCACCAGCTGACCGAAGCCGGGATTGTCATCTTTGTGCTGCAGGAAGCATTCGTTTCTCTCAGGTTCTTTTTTCTCACAGCAATCAGCCATCTCACCATACTTGTCGCGAAGAGAGGCAACTGTACACAGTTTATCTCCAAAGAGTTCGTGCTAAATGGAAGAGAGCAGACTTCAAATCATGGGGAGGTACTTTGTTTTCTTTGCACCCAAAGAGCAGTCTAAAAAGTTTCATGTATCGGTAAACCTTGGTTAGGAAACCATGTAAATTTAACATCCACTTTTTTCCTCAGGTGTAGATAGTTTCCCAGGATTTGACCATCTATGTAATTTTTGCAAGAATTAGCCATCACATGATTACTGACAGTGAATAAAAAGGAAAGGCAACAAGACAATCAATGGCTTTAAGGAATGAACATTGCTCCTATTTCTACAGGCTACAAGCTAGAAGAGCTAATAAAAAAATCAAGGGAAAATAGTCTTCTAAGTAGTAGGTGAATTCACATGAGGAAAGAAAGTACTCAGAGTTCTGAGTACTCAAGTTCTCATTTGATCTGCTCTTTTCTGAGGGTCCAGCTTTTAAGTAGATGCCATTCAAAAACTGAAGAGTAACACAATTTATTGTTTATTAATTATTATATGAAAATATAGATCTTTTTTATTCTAGAAACATTTGTCTCAAAACACATTCCATTAAATGTATTCTTTCTGTCCCCCTTAATTTTTATCATGAAAGTAATTGGAACTCCAGGGAAAATAAACTGCTGAAGACAGAATTAATTTGCAAAGCAAATATATTTCTAGAAGTCATATTTAAGTCCTAAGATCATGTTAAAAATATTGAGTTAAAGTACCGATTCTACCTGGAGGGGAAGATACATGGAAAGAAGGAAGTAAGAGAAGGGAAGCCTTCACTGATAAATAAAAACTGACCTTGCCCCCAGCAAGGTATATACAGATTGAATGGGGAAAGAAACAAACCTTTCCCTGTATTGAAGACCTACCTAGAAATACCACAAGTTCTAAGTTCTTCAAAATGAATAAATGCCCTGATTGTTTATTGTATGTAAAAATATGACTATCCCTAAAATGAGGACTATATACTTATACTATCATTTTACCCAAGTGACAAAATTGACACAGAAATCAGATGAGTGCCTTCTGAAGATAAAAAACATGCTCTCACTATTAGCCTCTATGATAGAAAGCACACTTCAGATTTTAAAAAGAGAATTTTACAAATAACGAATTTCCATTTAAATACACTATCACTGAAGAAGAAATAGAAATTGGCGATGAAAAAGAATGAAATCTTGCCATTTGCAACAACGTGGATGGAACTGGAGGGTATTATGCTAAGCAAAATAAGTCAGAGAAAGACAGGTATCATATGATTTCACTCATATGTGGAATTTGAGAAACTCAACAGATGAACATAGGGGAACGGAAGGTAAAAGAAGATAAAAACAGAGAGGGAGGCAAACTGTAAAAGACTCTTAAATACAGAGAACAAAGTGAGGGTTGATGGAGGGGAGGGGAGTGGGGGGATGGGTTAAATTCGTGATGGACATTACCAAGGCCACTTTTCAGGATGAGCACTGGGTGTCATATGTAAGAGAGAAATCACTGGGTTCTACTCCTGAAGCCAAGACTACACTATATGTTAATTAGCTTGAAAACAAATAATAAAGAAACAAATAAACTATCACTATTGTGTGTGGTCTTAATAAAGAAATGTTTTTAAACCTCTGGCTGTAGCTAGAACATCTCTATTGTAGAAGAAACAAAAGCTAGCCTTGCTTTTGAGACTTGCTTACAAAGGAATAATTGAGGAAACTAAACTTGGATTTTTTCCTTTGAAATTATCAGGATTACCGAAAAGAAGAAATGATAGTCAAAATCAGAATGTACTTACAAGTGACTTTTCACAGTTGGCTGCTGACTGGTCAGCCACACATCCTTTTGCGAACTCAGTTACTTCATTCACTAATTTTACATGATCTTCAAATGGACACTGCTGGAGATACTGAGAAAAGGCAACCAGTACCCTGAAACAAAGGACATAGAAACATGAAACACGGTGAAATTTTAATATAAAGTAGTTTGCTATGCTAAACAACAAATCGTGTATCTGTATATGTTCTGTATTATATACAACTTACTATTAGCCAGAAAGTCTATCCACATCAGCTATTATCTGAAGCCATATGTGGCTGTCTAAGCAAAGAAGACATGTATTTATGCCATGTTTAAATAGATGTGCACGCATGTCAGCAGATGCACAAACAGAGCAGGCAAGCAAACTGTATTCTAAATAAGTCTAATTATGAGGACTAGGGACATTACATAGGCCCTTTGTCTATTTAAAACACGCACGCGCGCACACACACACACACACACACACACACACGTCTCTCATTTAATCAGACTGTAGCATGAAATTGACCTTTAAAAAATAAACTATTTTCTCACTTTTTATTAGATTAAATAATATTAAAATGGTCTCAAGAGCCACAGACCTATTTGCTAGGTAAAGGAATTTAGTAAGTGAGCAGCAAAAGAAACCATATACTAAAGTCTTTCCCACCATGCAGGTTATGTAAGCATTCCAGAGGTACACTGTCCCATATAAGTGGCCAGTAGCCACATGTGACTGTATAGACTTAAATAAATTAAAATTAAATGCAACTTAAATTTTTGATCCTCAGTTGCACTTGCCACATTTAACATATTCAGTAGCCTCATGTGGCCAGTGGCTACCATATTGAACAGCACTGATATGAAATATTTCCGTCAATGCACAAAATTCTATTGGATAGTATTGTTCTAGAGCCTGGACTCTGATGATATGGGAATATAAGGTCTTTAGAATAATAACCAACTCTATTAGAAACTTTCAATTTGACTCTTCAATATCTTAACTTACAGGCCTCTGAAATGTTCTTCTCCCAAATCATTGAACCGATGAGCAATCTCACTCTGTTCTGAAAAGGAGAAAAGAAAAAAAAAGGTTTACATTCTGAAGAAAACAACTTAGTTACAATGTTACTTTTTGTGTTTCTCTCCATGCGAATTAGATAGTCATTTGCTCCAAAACCTTGGCCTCTGATCCCTACAGAAAATCTGAGGATGATGGTGAACTATTTGTTCTGAACTAAAATGGAAGAGTTATTCTATCACCAAAAATACTATTTGAAAAATCATGAAAATTGTTAAATATTTATAGCTTTATATTCAAACTTGGATAAGATCTAATGCTCCTGCAGTGTCCATTAAAAGCTACTGAGAGGACAGTCTGAAATGAAAAATATAAATTCTGTTTATAAGATTAACAACACAGGTTTTGAGTTTTGTTTCTGTTTTGGGATTTTTTCATATCTATATCTATCTATCTATCTATCTATCTATCTATCTATCTATCTATATCTCAACGTGCAGTACCTAGGCCTTTGGGAATGTGGAGCTATGAATTCTAACATTAAACTATATTCTGTGAAGTTGAAGTCACTCTCGGCTCCTTCATGTGCAGAAGGAAATTACAGCTACTAAACAATTCTCACCATTTTTTTCACCTAGGATGTTAGAAATATATTAATAAGATAACTTCCTAAGGGATCACAAATATAAAATACCATCACAGTCTGGAAATAAATGCTAACGGAAAACACTTCTTTAAAGATGCAGGGTTTTCTAAAACCATTCTTTTACTAGGAAAATAAAACAAAGGTTGAATAATAGGAAAATAGAATTCTTACGTGCTTCTCGACGAGTCACGCCCCTGGAATAAGCAGAGCTAAAGAGGAAGAGGAGGGAAATAAAGGTTACCCACTTCATTGTGCCAAAGGCTTGTGGGGTTGATAGAAGAGAAAAGGTAGGACGAACAGAGGGAAATTAGCACTAATATACTTCTTTAACCAATAATTGTAGATTATTAACCAGACTCATCTTGGTATTTCATTGGCCCCCAACTGATTACAAAATTCATATTATTCTTGCCAAAAAAAAAAAATCGTTTGACTAAATCCATTGCGTATGTTTGCCATCTGGAACTGTTTTTTCCACAAGACCTTGTCAATTCATTAGTTATGTAAAACATCAAGTTTTACATAAGACTTTAAACGATTTGTCCCTATTATTCATTACCATGTTCTTTATTTGTGATTTACCATTTGAATATTTTAATTTTTAATATGTGCAAAATTCTAACCAGACCGATGACTTAAATTAGAAATTAAGACTTACTAAAAGAGCTAAGCTTTGAACTGTATCTATTACTAACTCCAGCTATGTTTTTATCATCAAGTAATGAAAAATTTGCGCGCGCGCACACACACACACACACACACACACACACACACACAAGAGGGCTTCCATGTCATTCTCATTCTCCTGAAATGTTCTGTCTAAAAAAAAGTTGATGTTACCTCAGATGCAAGCTAAGAAAAAGCCACAGCCACAATAGCAACTAAAGTGGATGTCCAGGTCTACATTCTTATCCCAGCTCTGGTCCACAAATGATTCAGGTCCTGTGGCAGGATATTTAGATGCATTGTAGGCATATCTCATAGAATTTTCAGTTAAGGAGACATGGGGAAGAAAATGGGCACAGTGACAGTAATGACAATCTCTGCCATAAAAATATACACAGGGCAGGTTGAGCCTTGATTAAACCTCTAGAGGTTATAAGAATCTTAAACCTTCACCAGGGATCACATTCTTTCCATCCCTGCTTCACACTTTTTTCCTTTCTTCCTTTTAATAAAAAAAAGTCACATGTTCTTCTTTAATGTTATTTTCATTTCAAAACAAATTTAACATTATGTCTGAAAACAAAGCAAACATGACTCTTCCCACCCAAGATTCTGATCTCTAGCTGTGAAGGGCTGTTCTATCTCTGCCCTATTGCTTTAAAGATAAAGAACCACAAATTTCAACCAGTATGAAAATTGACTTTGTCTGACACTACAAAGCAATAATTAGTTTCAAGCCAGTTATTTCACTTAATTAAATAACGAAGTCGATCAAAACTGGCATTCAAGTGTCGTATGGCACACGGAGGCATAGAGACTAACAAATACCCCAAGAGAAACATTACCTTTTTTATTCAGTCACATGATGAAAGGAATACACTTCCTATGATCATATTTTATTTTATGTCATTTTCAGGTATGGGTGCTACTTAGATAATCAAACACAGAAGAGGAGATCCTAGATAGGGAATAGGAGATAATAGGTAATAGATGATAGATACATAGATAGATGATAGATGGGTAGATACGGAGTTTTCTTAAGTAGCACCAGGGAGTGCTGAATAATGGAGCTATACTTATCTTTCACACCACAGACAAAAAGAAATCAAAGAATATCTTCCTGTAGAATTATTCCCATTAGGATAGAAATGGAATAGAATAGACTAGAAAACCATTTTTAATTCCAAAAGCTTATATTAGAAAATTTAAAAAGAATACTATTTTATAACTTTCTAACTTTGTAAATAGAAAAAAAATAATTTTTTTGGTAAATTATATGTAATTTTTTTTGTCTTCCAAGAGAGTAAGCATCTTTTATTTGAATTCAGGGTGCAACCCTAGCTTTTCTTTTCTATCAGTCCTTGAGGAAGGCTTGATCAAACAGGCAGTCCTCATCATTGGATATAATTGTATCGCTAAATCACAAAAACAGGCCTTTGTCATACACACATACACTTTGTGCATGTTCTTTGATGTAACAAATGAAAATAATATTAGTCTCTCCATCTACTTTACACGGCAATACTATATTGTAATACAATGGTAAATATAGATCACAAAAGAAAAATCAAATTCATCATGGTTCTAGAAACTTAGAATTGATTTTCCCATATTTATAAAGATCTCATAACTTTCAAATATAAAATTGAAAATGCCTGAAAGAATTTGTCCTTACGGTACCAATATGGTGTTTCCATGGACATATCCTTATGAGAAATTAGTAGATGGCTGAGAAATTAAAATATTTAATTCTTAACAGTATCTGCATGCTTAAAATCCATCTTAATTAATAAGAAACACTTGAACACTTATATTTTGTGGATTCCCAAAGTAAGAATTCCTACATTTATCTTCTATTAGTTCTGCATGTACATTCTATATTGAAAGGAATAAAACCACATATTTGTTAGTTTTTCTAAATATTCTGTTCTTCAAGCTTTTAAACTCTTATGTTTAGTTAGTCATCAAAGGACTCTGGCATGGGAGTAAATGTAAATGTTTAAACCAAGAGTTATAAATATGGCTTACAGAATCTAGTTTCTAAGTAAATAGGAAACTAGCTCCAATGATTTTTAGACATTTTCCCATTTTTGTGGGAGAAGTTTAAAAAGAGCGTAGGTAAGAAAATTCCTTTATATGAAAAGAATAGTATACTGATCATTTAGAACAGGAAAAATAGCTTAGTTGAAATATAAATATACCTGGAAATTAAATCTAAGTCTTTATCCCTTTTGTTCTTTGTTTTGCTCTTTTTTTTTTTTTTTTTTAAACCAGATAGAAATGGCAGTTTTGAAGCACATGAAACAACTCTTTGGACCAGTCCCTCACTTCCTTGTCACCTTCATCATAACCTTAAACCTATATGTACCTTTCTACTACCCTATGGGATTCCTGAAGCTTCTCACCAAGTCATTCAAACCAGGTTTCCCTCCATCTGGCCATCTTCTTAGTCCAGCCCTTATGCTGTTTCTTTCTACAATAGATGACTACTACTGGATTACCTTCTCTTGAAATAAAGTGAGGCATGCATAACAATGTGGAAAACATCTCCAATAATAGCCTCAGTATTTTAACAGAAGCTTTCGAGAGACAAACATTTAAGTCATTCCAAAATATGAGAAATTTGGATCCATTTGGAGAGAAAATTGGAGACAGGGAAATCTTTTCATAACCTTCTTCCTACTATCCTGTGGACATATGCAGGTTCTAGCTGACATGAAGGGCCTGCACTGCTACATAAGGAGTATAGAAGAGTAGACAAGTGAAAGACCATGAAGCATCAAACTAACCAGTTGAAACATTTAACTGAGTTAATTTCTTATTCACTTGTGACGAATACATTTCTCATTAAAAATTCAGAAAATTAATTTTCAAAATGTATAGACTTACACAGACATTTCTAAAGGCAAATTAAAAAATTGTAATCCAAATATCAATTGTCCCCTTATCTCCCTCCATAAGCCAATCCCCCCCCCACCAAATACCCACATGCATTAATGAGAAATACAGAATTTGCTAGAGATTTCATAGAAGACAAGGAGAACATTTATATTATAATAACCACACTACATAACTATCTTTGGCTTGTTCCATCTCTTAAGTCCTTCCCTCTCCAAAGCTCCCATGACAGAAGGGTCCCTATTTCTGCCTTTCCTCATGGTACACTGATCCTGTGGAATTTACTGTGAATTTCACAACTCTTTACTATGCAGTTTAATTCAGTTCAATGTGAATTTCTAGCTCCAAACTCGAACACACATATCCATTTATATCTCCATGCCATATGGGTCAAGTTGGATTAAATTATCTTTAAGAACCCTTCACCTTGAACATTCTCTGATTCATATTCCAAGGTAGCAGTCTTATAAAATGAGAAAAGGGCCTGACTGGTAGAAGGTAGAAGGAATATATGAAGTTAAGGTTTTGGGATCCAAAGTTGAGAATTTGTTCATTGCTGACCTGCCCAATGGCTCCTCAGGCATCACTCTCTACCTAGTTCAGGTTGACATTTTTAAGAAATAAAAAGATCCTTTAAACTTGCCTAAAATATATAAGTAAAATGACACTTTCTCATATCTTTTTATCATTTTTCCATTTCAAGAAAAATATAGCTAATGCCTGAAAGCCATGCTTATTCATTCTTCATATAAGTTAACAACCAATAAAATCTATAAATATATATTTTGAAATTGATGCCAGTAACTCTCTTTTATAATAATAGCTACAAATGGAAATCAAACAAATGAATATGCTGCTGAGAGTTTAGTAGTGCTAAAATATTCCTCTGCTAAAACTTTAGTGCATCATACACCTGAAACTAATGGAACATTTTATGCCAGCTATACTCAAATTTTAAAAACTAACACAACAGATGAATGGATAAAGAAGATGTGAGATATATATACATATATACATATATATACATATATGTATACATACAAACATACATATATGTACATACAAACAACATATAATGGAATATTACTCAGCCATAAAAAAGAATGAAATTTCGCCATTTACAATGACATGGACAGAGCTAGAAGTATCATGCTAAGCAAAATAAGTCATCAGAGAAAGACAGATACCATATGATTTCACTCACATGTGGAATTTAAGAAATAAAAAAAATGAGCAAAGGGGGAAAAAAGAGAGAGAGAGAGACAAACCAAGAACAGATTCTAGAGAACAAACTGATGATTACCAAAAGTAGGGGGGAATGGGTGAAATAGGTGATGGGGATTAGGAGTACACTTATCTCAATGAGCACTGACTAATGAGTAGAATTGTTGAACCACTACATTATACACCTGAACCTAATAGAACAATGTATGTTAACTATACTGGAATTAAGATAATAAACTTAATTTTAAAAACTAACAAAAACTAACAACAACAAAAAACTTCAGTGGATCAAGTTTAGGAAGTTTTCATTAAAGGATGATTTTTTTTTCTTGATGTCTTCTAAAGCCTAGAATTTATTAGATGCTTTGTAATCTCCCAGTGCCAGAATCTAACTAAAACTCTAGCCCACCACCCAGCTGAACCTTGGAAGTTAAGTCTTGAAATTCTCATCAACTTTTCAAGCATCTATGTATGGGCTAACATTAAGAAGTGAATTATTTGATCCAAAAAAACTTGTAACTCTTAAGAAGTATATCAAATAAATAATTCACCTAGTTCATCTTTTAAAGAGAAATTCATTTGTAGCTTAACTTTAATAAACTGTACAATGTAAATATTTTCAAATGATTTTTAAATATAATTATTGCACATATAAGCATTGAATTTTTCAAAATTAGTTTGTCATCATAGGGGCACTAATGAAAGCTCTTTTATTAGAATAATATCTACAGGAATAAAGTTTTTATATATAAATATAGTTAATTTAATAATAATTTGTTGCAACAAAAATATTAATTCAAGTAGAATAAAGAAATAATTTTAGTAACATATGATGTTGATAATGGCTCTCTGTTTCGAAAATGCTTCTGATTCAGTTATGAAACATCCAGTATATTTAACACCAATGGCTTAAGTTATTCAATAAAATCCATACAATTACTCTTTCGATTTAATTTTAATTTTGTCTTCCCACTAAATATCTATTCACTCATTAAAATTATATTAATTAATCTCTCAGCATTTAATGTCTTGAAGGCAAATGACGGTTATTGATGAGTCCAAATTTCTCTTTGTTGTTACACGGAAAATTGGCAAAAAAATGCACATCAAGAAAGATGGTATCTACAGCAAACATTGTGCTGGCATCAACAAACCCACTATTTATTTAAGAACACCAGCGTTCTTGCTGACAGGGCACAATCCAGAAAATCATGTTTTATACTTATTTTAAGTAGCACAATCTAGTCTTTCATTCATGCTAAAAATGTATTGACCACTGAATGTCAAGTATTTGCTGGTGTATGAGGATACAAAAGATTAATAAGACAGTTGCTGACTTCAAGGAGCCCACAGTTGAATAAGGGAGACAGACACATCGGAAGATCATTATAACACAACATTATAAATTACTGTGCATGTAGGATACAAGATACTTTATCCTGGGGTGATAAAGAAGTATCAGAGGGGCACCTGGGTGGCTCAGTTGGTTGAGCAGCTGACTTCAGCTCAGATCATGATCTCATGGTACATAAGTTTGAGCCCCGCATCAGGCTGCTGACAGCTTGGAGCCTGGAGCCTGCTTTGGATTCTGTGTCTCCCTCTCTCTCTAGCCCTCCCCTGTCTGCGCTCTGTCTCTCTCTGTCTTTCAAAAATGAATAAATGTTAAAAAAAAATTTGTTTTTAAAAAGAAGTAGCAGAGAAGCTCTAAACACAAGGGCAATCTCATGTGTAAATAAGATGTGTGGGCTCTTAACTTCTTGACTAACTGTATGATTCAACAGGCTGTAAAGCTTCAAATTTGCATTCTCTGGTTCATTTTTGCTTGTGAAGTAACTCTGCCTGAAGAAATGAAATGAATGGGTATAGGACTGAGGGAAGTAAGGATGGTATGAACATGTGTGATTTCTAAATAGCTGATAAAAGACCAAAATACAAAAAGCAAAGAGTTGGGCCCCAATTTAGAAGATGATGGAAATTCTTGCAGGAGTGAGAAAGAAAGGAAAGGCAGACTGGCAGACAGAAAAGAGAAGCAGAATTTGCAATTATTTAGATTTCCAGGTAAAGCTAAGGATGAGATTGGACATTTTAATATTATAAGCACAAAACAATATTCTTATAGAAACTTACAAAATTTCCATGGGAAAATAGTTTATCTAAGATGATTGACAAAGCTGTGGACCACCCAAATGTTTAGTGATGAAAAATTGTTCCTGATTCAAGATATATTTGTTTAACCATGTGCCTAGAAGTCTGAGAGGGCTTTTCTAGGGATCTAACATTTATGCTGAGGAAGTTTTTAAATGGACACGAAGAATAAGGGAAGAAAATAGCTTTCTAGGCATAGGGGACAGCATGTGCAAGTGCTTGAGGCAGGAGAGAGCATGAAAGAAACTGAGAAACTAGGCAGAGTTGGAGAGAAGCACTGTGTGAGATATGAGAGTAGATGCCTTTTATGTCATCCTAGCTACGGTATTTTTGTTTTATTCTGAAAGCAATGAGAAGTTGAATGATTTTATTAGCGCAATGATATAATCTTATTGATGCACAGAAAGATTACACTGGCAGCAGGGTAGGGAAGAGACTAGAGAGGGCAAGTGTATATATAGGAAGACTAATCAGGAGACTAATGCAGTAGTCCTTGCAACAGATGGTGAGATCTTGAGTTACATCAGTGATGTAGAAACAGAGACAGGTGGACAGATTGAAGAGATATTTAGGGACAGTACTAGCCAAGCAAGAAATCCTCTTCTTTAAAACCCATGCTTTAGAAGGCCTCCCTTGGCCTCTTTTGGCTATGCACTGTCTCAAAAGCCATTGAGTCCACAAAACCAAGAGAATGCAACCACCAAAACCTTTCTTCCTCCTTTCCTGAACCATGATTCAGGCACCCAGACCCTAGAACTCTGTCTAGCCTGCCCTGAAATTTTTCAGGAGCCTGAGAGGGCCTCTAACTTGGGTATATCTTCCCAAGGGCAGACCATGTCACTGATATATTCACTTCTAGGCCTAAGAAGTGGCCAAGAGACAACTGTTTGGAGGAGATGTGGATAGAGCTGGAACATATGAGGAGGCATGTCCACATGTACATACCTGAGGCCCTTCATAATACAGAATGAATACAGGGGTAGGCAGAAAGGAGAGATAGGTCAGAGGTTGGCGCTTGTTCTTCCCAGCTCAAAACTTCAAGGAGATAAAATTAGCAGGACTTGATGTATTGAAAATGACTGATGAGAAAAATAGGGGTCATAATGACTTCTAGCTTTCCACCTTGTATAATTCAATGTTTGTGGTATGACGCACCGGTCCATGGTACAGTAGACAAAGACCAGAGCGATGTAGAAAGATCATTCATTAGTATGACTTAGACATGTTTGGTTTCAGGTATCTTTGATACCTCTAAGAAGAGATGTCAAGTAGATGGTTATAGAGTCCAGAGGTCAGAGGTAAGGCCTAAGCTCGGAATATTATTGGTGAGTTATAAAGAAGTACACGATTGAGTTGGCCTGGGGAGTTGGGATGAGCACTAGGTGTTGTATGGAAACCAATCTGATAATAAATTTCATATTTAAAAACAAATCCTAAAAAAAAAGAGGGAGAGAGAGATAGCCTGGGGAGAGAGTTGCGTGAAACAAGGACAGGCCCATTATGAAGTACTGAGAAAGATCAAAGATCAAAGAACAGATGGCCAAAGAAGAGGGGGAGAAAGCAAGGCAATGTTATATCGGGGCACATAAGTGGAAAAGATAAAGAGTTACAAATATTACTGACATGAATGGTAGGCAAAAATTGAAAAAACAGGGGTGCCTGGGTGGCTCAGTTGGTTAAGCATCCAACTTCAGCTCAGGTCATGATGTCATGGTTCATGGGTTTGAGCCCTGTGTCAGGTTCTGTGTTAACAGCCCGGAGCCTGGAGCCTGCTTCAGATTCTGTGTCTCTTCTCTGTCCCTCCTTTGCACACACTCTCTGTCTCCCAAAATAAATAAATAAACAAACAAACAAAAAAAAAAGAATTGAAAAAACATCTGTTGCAAGGGAGTTACTAATTTCCTGAATAGAGCTGTGTTTGATTAGAATGATAATATCAAAAACCCAGATTGGAGTGGCTAGAGAAGTAAACAGGAGGTGAGAAATAAAATCTGCAGTATTAATAAATCTTCCAACAAATTTGGATGGGAAGGGGGACAAAGAAAGAAGGTTGAGAGTCAATGACTGTTATTACTTGTGATCATTTAGAAGCCAGTGAGAAGGGTTCCGCTCATTGTGATTTCATTTTCTCTGTAAAACAGTGAGTGTTAAGAATGAAAGGCTTGGGTGTCAACTATACTCAAAAAAATAAAATAAAATAAAAAAGAATAAAGAGTTTGGAGTTGAATATTTGAGGGAAATGGAGAAAGCTAAAGTAGTCATTAAAAATGAGGGCACAGGGGCACCTGGGTGGCTCAGTCGTTAAGCGGCCGACTTCGGCTCAGGTCATGATCTCACGGTCCGTGAGTTCGAGCCCCACGTCCGGCTCTGTGCTGACAGCTCAGAGCCTGGAGCCTGTTTCAGATTCTGTGTCTCCCTCTCTCTGACCCTCCCCATTCATGCTCTGTCTCTCTCTGTCTCAAAAATAAATAAACATTAAAAAAAAAAATGAGGGCACACACTGAGCAGGGAGACGTATTGCTTTTGACTAAATTGGAAAGTAAGAAAAATTAATCCATGGCACTCATTTCCCTCTCCAAACCCTCACCGGGGCTCATGATAATCCCTCTCTCCCATTCCACTGCCCTCTACAAACCTCAAACACATGCTTTGGACTCACCCCCAGCACTGCTCTTCTCCCAGGTGCCCAAAGCCCCCACTGGTATCCTGCCTCCAAGTTCTATGTGCCTCCTCTCTAATGGACACCCCACACCAAAACTGTCATTTCTGAATTTATCGGCAAATTCAGGTAGGTGTTGAACATCAACAATCACATAAAACTAAATCCACAAAATCTAAGAGCCTAGTCCCATGCTCACAATCTTCTCAATGCTGTGTTTCCTCTACAAAACCACACCTAACCTTCCTAGAAATAGAGCCATCTTAGAAGGGACTGCTCTGCTGTCGATGACTTCCTAATGGATGGAATCTCAGAGAGCTAACAAATGAAGGACAGAACCTGAGGATGTGGTTCCATGGTTCTTCAAATCTCGCCAGGTAGGTCCTAACCCA
Organism: Lynx canadensis; assembly: GCF_007474595.2. NCBI lineage: Eukaryota > Metazoa > Chordata > Mammalia > Carnivora > Felidae > Lynx > Lynx canadensis. The sequence goes on from NC_044306.2 coordinate 146,716,596, forward strand.
CTAGGACAGAAGGTTCACTAACCCTTATAAATAACCACTGGGGCTTGAACTTGGTGCTTTTACTTTGGAATCTCTATTTGGTTGTTCAGAAACAATTTTCTTTTTCTTTCTTTCTTTCTTTCTTTCTTTCTTTCTTTCTTTCTTTCTTTCTTTCTTTCTTTCTCCTCCTTTCCTTCTCTCTTTCTTTATTTCTTTCTTTTCTTTCTTTCTGTTCAATTTTAATACTATAAAATTCCTTCCTTCCTTCCTTTCCCTCTTTCTCTCTCTCTCACCATTGAAGTTGTTACATTGACCTTTCCTTACAACTGAAATGCTGCAATATATGTCCTACATCCTCAACATAAGGCCCTTGAAGGCACAAACCATGTCTTATACTCACTATCTAACACCAGATCCATGAATTCCTTGGTTATAGGAATCATCCAAAACTTTCACTGAATGCCAGTTTAATTTGACTAATCAAGAGGCAACCACACCCATATGGTAAGAGGCCTTGAGTAATCTGATATACCTACTGTATGTTTTCCCACATTTTTCATTCTCATTGAATTTCAGTCTGGGAATTCATTTAGTTAGAGAGAGAAAATCAAGGCAACCAAGTTAGCAGAAGTTGACTTACTTTGATCTTGACCAACTTAAAAAACTAAAAACATTCTAGCCAGTAGGCTTACCAGGGTCTATTTAAATAACTCCATGATACATCCTGTTGGCTCAGGAGCCACATTCATTGCCCAGAATGTTGCTCAATTCTTAGCATGTGCCATACAGCTGACATTTTCTTGCCCTCTCCATCCATATCCAACCAGTTCCAAAGCCAATACTAATTCACATTTATATTCTTTTGTATTCAGTTTAGTTGAGTAAGCAAAGGGGGCGCTGGAGTTCAAATATGAAAATCTTTCCAAGGACTCAACCATGTGAAGCAAGGCCATTTGTTGAGAAACTTTGTCAAAGGCACTTACCACATGAGTGCTATTGCTTCTTCATCAGCCAAATTAAACTGACAGCTAGTTAACCTAAATCAGTCCATTTAGGAATTATTCTGTGGTTCATTCTAACTATACCTAAAAAATGTGAGCACGTTCCTGGGAAATATAAAATATGAAATGTGTCTACCAGGATGGACAGGGGAGGGGATTTTACTCTGTAGGAAAAATCTGGTGCAATCAGATATTAACATAGACACCCTACCTTTTAAACTCAAACATGTTTTTAGAGGGAAAAATTATTATATTGCATACTATTTCTAATATTACTTGTTATCCATACTCTGTGGTAGGTCTAACTTATTCATATGTTAGAATCTCTCTAATTGTAGCCTTGATCATCTAGGAAGAATTTCTATACCCTGTGAACTTTAATTTATTTCCTAATGTCCTACAACACAATCCAAAATCTGTATTAGCTTGCTCCTTATTGCCAAAAATCTCTACAATCTACCAACTATAATAAGATACTGATTTTCATCTATCTTTAGAATAGTTTTTCAAACAAGGTCATGAAATAAATTTAGAGTAGCATGGTCAATATTTTTTAGTAAAATAAAATGAAGAGAATTGATCAGAGTGCATTACATATAATAGGATAAATATCATTCTGTGGAATATTTGCTATATACATCCATATCAGGTCATCATGTGAAGTGTATTTCTTACTATGGTCACTGTCAAAAAACTTAAAAATCCTTTCCTCCCCTTAAAATCTATTTGAAATAAGCTCAGTATGTCAGTATGTTCAAAATCAATTTGGCATTTTCCCACCAATCTAACTTTTTTTCCAAATCTATCTATGTGGCTTATCATACTGTAATTCTCCATGTCATTCATTTGATAAACTAATAGTAATTTTAATACTAAAAAATTTTTGATCCATCCTTCAAAATCTCACATGTATCCTTATCCCAGGACACTGACACAACTCTGGTTCAGGCTCTCACCAAATCATGCCTGAGTTATTAGAACAAACTCTTAACTAATAGTCTTACCTTGAGTCCCTATATACTCTGATTAGTCCTAAAATTTTCCTCTCCTTAAAATCCTCTGATGTTTATTTTAAATAAATTCCAGGCTTCTTTCCCTAATATTCAAAATATCCAGGAATCAATTTCCACTAGTTTATAATATAAATAAAAGCAGAGCCTATATCCCCATCACTGCAATATTCCCAGTGGATAACACATGACTGGCACACAACGTATGTTCAATAATATTTGTTGAATGGGGGCACCTGGGGCTCGGTGGGTTAAGCATCTGACTTCAGCTCAGGTCACGATTTCTCAGTTCACAATTTTGAACACCCCCCCCCCCCCATCAGTCTTTGTGCTGACAGCTCAGAGCATGGAGCCTGCTTCGGATTCTATGTCTCTCTCCCTTTCTCTCTGCTCCTCCCTAACTTGCGCACGAGCACACCCACTCTCTCTCTCTCTCAAAAATAAATAAACATTAAAAATTGCTTTAAAATAATATTTGTTGAATGGGTAAGTAAATGAATGAACAAATAAATGAAGAAATGGTCTCTGTAACATACCTTTTATTTCTCTTTCACCTGTCCGTTCCTCCATTAAGTCAGTGATACTCATTGTACCATTTTTGCAAGCCTACAAAGTATCAAAGTATACAACACTGCACAGGTGAGAAGACTGTGTAAGTTCATTTCCAGACCAAAGTGTCTCTTAGGCTGTCTCCCACCATGATGACTGACCCCTGCTTTCTATTTACATACATCCTCCTCCTCTTCAGAGCATACCTCAGAACCTCTCTCCCTAGCCTCACGTCTTTTCACTCTCCTCTGCTAATCTCTACTACTTTGTTTTAATTCTTATTCACATCTTTTGAGTTTTTATGGTTTTATTAAATTTTAATTATTTTGTAAAAATAAAGCATTTTCCAATTCATTATATTCTCCACAAAATCTCAGTCTAGTATTAGACACTTAGTAGATACTTGTTAAAGCCACGAATTACATTAAATGAGTAAAACTTTGCAAAGTTATTATATTGTGAAAAAAACTAAGGAAAGTTTTTGAATACGTTTATCTCTAGCAAACTTAAGATTCATATAAGTAATCACATGCACTTCTGGCACATAGTAGATTCCCCATAAATATTTGTTGCACGAATGAACAAACAGCTTCCAGTCTAGTGTCCATAAGCTCCTTGATATGCATAAAAGCACAATAAAGGTTCATGAGCTTATTGTCAATACTGCAAATAATAGTAATAGAAATTTTGTGTTTATTCATGCTAAGGATGCAGACACAAAAATCTCAAGTGACTGTCCATTAGGTTAAAACTGTATCGGCTCTGCTAAAGTACTGGTGAGTATATCAGAAGGAAAATGACAGTCATTGATTTAACATTTATAACATGCCAGGAGTGCTCAGCATGAGCTCATTTGCTCTTTAGAACAACCTTAGGAGGACAGCACTGTTACTGTCTCTATTTTACAAATGAGGAAACTGAGGGTAAGGTAAAGTGAGATTAAGGAGTTTGCCCAAGGTCAGAAGTTAGTAAGCAACAAAGCAGCGATAATGAAGTCACACAGTCTTGTGACAGGAGGGTATAGATCTAATCTATGTAGAGATTTAATCTGGGTATAGATTTAATCTCTGAGGTCTTTTCAAAAAAATTTGGGCAGTTATTCTCTACTAATAGTCCCTAAAAAACTTCCATTATATTCACAAAGTTATGTCCATTGGCATTGGCAGTCAAAATATTTCTCCTCGAGTTTGAGCAGCAGAAGCTGGCATGGGGATATATCCCTTTTGTTTTCTGCTTTATTCTTTGTTCCCCTAAAATAAGGTCTCCAAGTGTCACACAGTCCTTGCTTTTTATAATGCCAGTGGCTATAGCAGCAAGATAAGTAGTTGGTAGAGGTGGTGGTGCTAGCCAGAAAGGAAGACAGACACTGGTTACCATGTCGGGAATTCAGCACTAAAGTATCCGTGAGTATTTCGAATTTTAAGTAATCTGACAATATGTGAAAGCTGGAATCCACTATTCCATATCATTTGATTCCACTATTATTAAAACAGTCATACAAAGCTTTATTTTAAAATATATTTAACCAATATTCTTTTCAATTCTTGTTTTGCCACTTCTAGAAGACACGTAGAAGGAACACTCTTTCATAACTCTAAAAGCAAAGTCCTCCAACCCACACAAAGATCTGCCCTTCTAGGAAGATTAGGTTTGAGCTTGTTTGCAGTTTAGCTGTACTGATGATTGCCTTTCGAGTTGAGTAGGTTAGATGAGACATCTGTGGAATTTGTTTGAAGACAGATGGGTGCTCAGATACAAAAATGCTGGATTAAGCAGAGGCAGAGTGGACTGGAATGATAAATACCAATGCAAGCCATGTAAAGGCAGCAACCCAGAAAAAAAAAAAAAACAAGGTACTCATGGTAATGAGCATCCTTTTCATAATAATTATCTAGGAGTGTTGTGGGTGACATATATAGGCACTCCATAGAACTGCCACTGCACATTTTTCTGTCTCCTTCTCATTTCCATTCAGTTCACTCAAATTACTATCTAATGTCCATTAGATTTCCCATATACTTCTAGTATCTATGCTAGCTACCACGTGAAGCATTATCATGCATCGGTTAAGAGCACAGTTATTTCAACACTTTGTGCCTTGATTTTCTCTCCTCCATAATGGGGATAATGTTCATTCACGGGGTTACTATGAGAATTAAATCAGTTAATGCGTGTCAAGTGTACCCAGTGCTTGGAACATATTGGCACTCAATGAATTTTAGCAAGCATTCCCATTATTACCATGAGAAAAAACAGGCTGGGACCAGCAAATTCTCTTACCTAAAGAGTGCTCGAATAAAACTGCACCTATAGACATACATACACACGTACTTTAAGAGGACAAAACAGCATGTGGCTAACCACAGACTGGCCTCCAGAGACTTGACAGTTGTCCATGTAGCAAGAGCTGGAGATAACTCTGGAGGCAATGTACTCAGAGATGTGACTTGATCTAGGTCTAAGAATATGGGTTCAACCTGGGCAGGTTGCTATCTTCATTATTCAGATCAATACAATTTTAAGAGACTAGAGCAAAATCTTAGGACTGGCTTGGGGAAGGGTGGGGAAAGGAAGATGGGAGAACACAGGCCAGGTTGAAGGAAGGTAATTGATAGCTCTGTTTGGCCCTTAACGTTTGGCCAAACTTAACGTTTGAAATATCTGTTAGACATCCTGATAGAAATATCATATTGTTCAATATGTGAATCAGAATTCAGGGGAGAAATCCTGGCTAGAGATAAAAAAAGTTGAAAAACTCGTACAGAGATGTGTTCAAAGGCCTGAATTTAAGTGAGATGATCTGATCACCCAGGAGGAGAGTGTAGACAGAGAAGAGATGGGTACTGAGGACGGAACCCTCATTACTACAAGACGGAGGGGTTTGGGGGTAGAGGAGAAAGCCTCATCAGAGACAACTAAAGAAAAGGAATGGCTATGAAGTAAGAAGAAAATGTAAGAGTGTCTGTGGTGTAGAAATCTAGAAAAGAAGACCCAGACCTTATGCCAAGTAATGTTGCTGGTTACTGGAAGTTAAGATATCTATTGCTACTTTATAGGTACCTTGAAGACAGCAGAAGCCTTAAGTTTCTACTTCTCTCATTTGTGCATCACCAACAGCACTTAACACTTAACTGGGTGGCTCAGTCAGTTGAGCATCCAACTCAGGACTCTCAGGTCATGATCTCATGGTTCGTGAGTTTGAGCCCCACATGGGGCTTGCTGCTGTCAGCACACAATCTGCTTTGGATCCTGTGTCCCTTTCTCTCTCTGCCCCTCCCCCCATTCACACACACACACACACACACACACGCACACACACTCTCTATCTCAAAATTAAATAAACATTTTAAAAAAGCAGAGCTAAATATATGATGAAGCATACAGTGAGAACTCACTAAGTCATTGCTGATTGATTATACACACAGGTAACACAATCAAATATCAAAACCAGATCTACCTTGATAGGAGAGGCAATAAATTTCTGTTTTTACTGATCTCTAGTTCCACTGAATTGGAAATGGGAATCTCTGTGTAATCCCATTTGGCTATCTTCATGAACAATTACTAATGATTGACTTGTCACATCACACTCTGATTTAGTGATGCAATATCTATCTTGGTGTCCATTCCCCAGATATCTTGACCCTAAGATTTAAATAATCTTGTGCAAAAAAAAAAAATGAGATAGATTTATTGTTGTGTTTCATTTGGACAAATAGTTGGTTGAAAACCTTTCTTGAGAATATACATTGTATTAAGACCAATTTGGGACCTTTATGAAATGCACAAAAATATGAATATACACAGCAATTTCTCCCCACAATTTTACAAATGGAAAAGCAAAGACAGGCCAAACAAAATCTATAATACAAAACATTAGGCCATGATTGCTAGATAGAATTGTAAGCAATATGCACTTCTATTCATTCATAGTACTTTAAAATTTTAATATAACTTAAAACTTTAGAATCACCTCTGCACTTTTTTCTAATTCCTTTTGCACACAGCAAAGTATCCCGTCGAAATCCCTCAGTATGCTAAAGAATGAATTCACTTACAGGTTTTAAAACTATAATATCAGACCATCCATTGCATTGAAGGTCAATGACCTGATGTTTACACTTTAATCCTTTACCACAGATAATTTGCAAAACCCAGGTGGACAGCAAATACTTTACAACTCTAATCAACAAAGAGTGAACTATGTTCATTGAAAAGTATACTCTGGGCAAATGAATTACAGAAAGTCCACACACAAAAAGTGACCCTCAAAGAGTAGCCTAGCTTTTGGGAGAAGGAGAAATGCTGAGTCTAGTGTTTGCACTTTTAGTTGGGGAGATCTCATGAGCAGAGATTCAACAAATGAGACCCAACATTCTATAACATGAGTAACAGCTAATAGCTCTGAAAAGCTTCAGTGATAAATACAATAAAACAGTCACTAACTTAAATGTGACAGTGATCTAATTTGGGAAAATACTAAGAAATATTCATTATGTCTCACATGTTCTGCTAAACCCATTTTAATGCACCAGTGGAGAGACATTTATAAGGGACAAGGTGCTGAAGTAAAACTAGGGATTATAATACTAGTTTTCTATACCTGGAAAGATCACTTTACCTTTTCCAATATGAAAATTTTTTGAATATTGCCATGGGTGGCCCTGGTATACCCAAATTAGAAAAATAATTCCAGAGACATTAAGCTTAGTTTGTAGAAGTTCTTTCTCCCTCTAATCTGCTGTCAAAAACCCATGATGTACAAAAAGAAAACGTAGCTCTTACATTGCCACTTCCATATTTGGAGAGAGAAGTGACTAAGCACACAGACTGTCCAGGTATGATCTTGCCTCTGCCATTTAGTACCTTTTGCCATTGGACAAGCTACTTAACTTCTTTATGCCTCAGTTTCCTCAGCTATAAATTGGGGATATGAATTGTGTTTGAAAGGATTAAGTGATTTAATACATGTAAAATGTCTAAAAAGTACCAGACACATAGCAAGTAACTCAATATGTATTGGCTATTATAATTACATCTTTATTATTGTTATACATCGTAAGCACACAAGTACATGTGTATGTGGATATTATGGTGTTTAAAAATAAAAATTAAAAAAAAACACAAGCAAATGGAAATGAAGCATCCAAGATGTTTAGCAAACAGAATATACTTTAAACGTCAGGAGAGAGAAAGAGGAGAAAATACATGGGCCCACTCACATATATCCTTCATTACTGAATGATATGTGCACAGTAACTCTAAGAAATATTTGCAAGGCTCACCTACATGCTCTTTGTAAAAACCTTTACATTTTCCCTGTTTCAAAGTCTTAGACTGATACTGTTAAAAGCAGCCAGACAAACAAAAAAACAGACTCTTAAACATAGAAAATGAACTGTGGTTTGCCAAAGGGGAGGTTGGTGGAGGGATAAGCAAAATAGATAAAGGAGATTAAGTGGTACAAAGTTCCATTTATAAGTAAGTAAGTCAGAGATGAAAAGCACAGCATAGCAAATATAGTCGACAATATTGTAATATCGTTGCATGGTGACTACACTTATGGTGAGCATTGGGCAAGGTATAGCATTGCTGAATTAGCACACACATTTGAAACTTATGTAACATTGTATGTCAACTATACTTCAATTTAAAAGAAGCAGCCAGGGGCGCCTGGGTGGCGCAGTCGGTTAAGCGTCCGACTTCAGCCAGGTCACGATCTCGCGGTCTGTGAGTTCGAGCCCCGCGTCGGGCTCTGGGCTGATGGCTCAGAGCCTGGAGCCTGCTTCCGATTCTGTGTCTCCCTCTCTCTCTGCCCCTCCCCCGTTCATGCTCTGTCTCTCTCTGTCCCAAAAATAAATAAAAAAAAAAACGTTGAAAAAAAAAATTTAAAAAAATAAATAAATAAATAAAAAAAATAAAAGAAGCAGCCAAGAGGCACCTGAGTGGCTCAGTCGGTGAGTGTCCCACTTTGACCCAAGTCATGATCTCACAGTTCCTGGGTTTTAACCCCACATCAGGCTCTGTGCTGACAGCTCAGAGCCTGGAGCCTGCTTCGGATTCTGTGTCTCCCCCTCTCTCTCTGCCCCTCCCATGCTCTGTCTCTCTTTCTCTCTCAAAAAATAAATAAACATTTAAAAGAAGAAGAAGAAGAAGAAGAAGAAGAAGAAGCTGCCAACAGCAGACAAGACCTTCCAGCCTTAGCAACTTTAAAGATTTAAGAGTCAAAATTGCTCAGGGAGGGGAATGATGTGGGAAACAAACGCTGAAGGAAATGTAGATAAAATTAAATTTCCTTATAATCTGCATCCCATTGATAAATACTTTGAGGCAGGCAGAGTATAACATTTCTCCAGGAATTCCCTACTGTCTTAATGTTAATATTTTGCTAGAGGGAAAGACAACCTTAGCTTGACAATGGCTAGACCTCCAGGATCCTGTGTCTTCTTTAGCATATAAAAACCACTTTGGAAATTTCTCCTTGCCTTTACTTCCCCCAACTCTCAAGTATATAATCTGTCACTCTTCACAACCCTGGGGCACTTCTTCCTGCCCCTGGGTCTTGTCCCCATTCTTTAATAAAAATCACCTTTTTGCACTAAAAAAATTAATAAACAAAATAAAAGAAGCAGCCAAAATTAACCTGGGATCCCTAAGAGGGAAAAAAATTTTAAAATCTAGAAAATATTTTATTTTATTTTATTTTATTTTATTTTATTTTATTTTATTTTGTTTTGTTTTATATATGCATGCTAAGTGCCTAGAAAAGTGCCAGACACCTACCAGAATCCTGATATAAGATGAGTGTTAAAACGGTTCTGGCTGTGTTTGGAGTGAATTACTTCTCTGACTCAGCATTACAGCAACAAATGCAAGAGATAATAGTTACTCTGTATTATTTATAAGTTTCCTTCGGTGTTCAGGACCATTTAAATTTTTTTTTTAATAAATTAAGGCTCACTGTTAAACAGTCCTACTTTGTCATTCTCCCAATCCTCAACAGGAGGGCTCATTTCTCTAGATTCTTACCTTCTGTCCTAATGTGACAATAAAGAATACCTCAGGGGGTGCCTGGGTGGCTCAGTCAGTTAAACGTCTGACTTTAGCTAAGGTCATGATCTCACAGTTTGTGAGTTCAAGCCCCGCATCAGGCTCTGTGCTAACAGCTCAGAGCCTGGAGCCTTCTTTGGACTCTCTGTCTCTCTCTCTCTCTGCCCCTCCCCTGCTTACACACTCTCTCTCTCTCTCTCTCTCTCTCTCTCTCTCAGAAGTAAATAAACATTTAAAAAAAAATTTTTTTTAATTCCTCAGGATCACCTTGCTTCATATGAGGACTCCCAAAATCTTCGGGGTTGATGCTACGATCACTGGATATTTACCAAATATTCAGAAACTGAAGATGACCTGTCCCTATAACATGAAATATCAGCACCTATGAAATGGGATAACATTTGATCTGAAAATTTTTTCCTTTTGTCCAAAAAAAATGTTTTTTTAGTCATAAGTAGTTAGGCTATTCTATTCTTGAATGCATTGGAGGGGGGATGTTACAGGAAGAAAAGCATGGACATAGTTCCTTTTGATGTTGGCTTCTAAAACTTAAGCTCTTGGGGGAGCTGAAAGTATTTGTGAGGTACACAAAATGTTTGAGACAAGTATTTCAGGTAGAACAAAGGACATGAGGAGACACAGGAAACAACCTATCAGGCTGGAGAAAGGAGACATGGAGGGAAGTACAAGAAAATGTTCCCTGGAGGCTGGAAAGAAAGGCTTCCCTAGAGACTCTTTTCTTGAAAAGTAAAGGAAAGGCAAAGAAAAAATTAGCATCTTGAGAGAGAGGCAGGCCCTGTGTTCTATCCCAGGAAGGGCTTTGGGAGAGTGCAAGACCCCAGAAGAAATGACTGTGTGGTGTGTCTTAAGCAATTCTAAACTGATGAAGCTAAAACTTTCTCCACTGTAGCAGGTTCAAAATTGAAATGAATTTGACTTACAAAAAATTAAGGAAAGTTACATTCTTGCACAGCTGCTTTACTTACAAAACACACGCATGGACACACACACATATACACACACACCTACATGTATTTAAGTAAATTAGAACTAATTTTGCAGGGCACCTGGGTGGTTCAGTCGGTTAAGCCTCTGACTCTTGATTTCAGCTCAGTTTATGATCTCTCAGTTGGTGAGATTGAACCCTGAGTCGGACTCTGTGCTGGCAGTGTGGAGCCTGCTTGTGATTCTTTCTCCCTTTCTCTGCCCCTCCCCTGCACGCACGGGAACATACGCATGTGCACGCTCTCTCTCTTAAAAAAAATAAAGTTAAAAAAAAAAACTAATTTTACTTTGAAAATTGATCTAGCCCTCCCCCAATTTTTAGCAAACTCCAAGACTTTCACAAATGCATGATACGTTTAAGAACCCAAGAATCATGTATAATTAAAAAATCATTTAAATAGTCATTCAGGTTCATTTTTTCTATTGTTTATAAATCATATAATTTTATGAAAATAAATAATATTCTAACATTTTCAGAAGAAACCAGATGTAAGTGCCATTTTCAAAAGCCCCTTCATTTTGATTACATTGTCAGTGTCTTGAAATCAACATTTTCTAATACATAGTCACAAAATTACATATATTTACACATATTCAATGACATCACATAACATGTTTTAATAGTTTCAACTAGTTATTATCTTTAAACAATGAGAGCCAGATTACTGATTCAATCTGACAAACTGAATTTGCTACATCTTTCTGTTTTTATTTTACTAAGTGCATTTATAGAATTTAATCATATACCCTACTTAAGACTTGTAGAGAGATCTTTAGCTTATTTTGAAATATATTAAGCATTCATTGTTTTAGTCAGTTATTTCCCATATATTTACCAGTGCCTGCAGTATGCCAGGAATTAAATAAAGACATAAGCAAGGGGCACCTGGGTGGGTCTGTCGGTTAAGCATCAGACTCTTGATTTCAGCTCAGGTCATGATCTCACAGTTCGTGACATGGAGTCCCAAGTCAGGCTCTGTGCCCAACAGCATGGAGCCTTCTTGGGATTCTCTCTCTCTCTCTCTCTCTCTCTCTCTCCCTCTCCTGCTGCTTGCACATACCACCCCCTTCTCTCTCTCAAAATAAATAAACTTTAAAAAAAAAAGAAAGAAGCAAAATGCTTTACTCCTGACACACATTGTTGAATAAGTAAAGAGTAAATATTTTCAACAAAAAGTTTTTAACATGCTTTCAGAAAATCCAGTATATAAGTAAAGATTTTAGTGGCATGAGATTACTCTAGTAGACTTCTGTAATTTGCTAAAAGTGTGAGAAATTGGAAATGCTAATGAAATACCATTAATTTGAAAAATCCAGAGGAATAGTTGCTCAGCTTATCTTTTTAAATTGCATGTCTTTAATGAAGTTGAAATGAAATGTATACTGATCATCTCATATTTCATTTGGTTTACATGATTCTTTTATGTTAATATGCCATCAGTTATAGATATAATGTAATAATCTAATAATAATTTAATTTAACAGTAACTTCTGTGAGGGGAGGAAAGAAGAAAAAAGAAAGCATTAAAAAACACAAATCGAAATAAATAAAATGAAATAAAAATGCAAATCAGTTGCAAGATACTTCCTAATTTTAGACATGTTATAACAATAAAACAAATGCACATCTTAGATTAAGAAACCATGGTATTTTAAAAGCCATCTTTTGAAGTTAGTATTCTATTTCCCTCGAACAGAATTATCTGTACTTCAGCTGAGCGTAGAGAATATAAATCTAAATGACCCTGTTCCTTGAAAATCAATACACTTAACTTTCCTCAGGGAAAAATTTAGCAAAACAGGAAGCTTCACTGCTTCAAAAAACAAATCTATTTGAACCTATCGATTGCCATCAGAATTGTTCAGCTGACTTTCATACCTAAGAGATTACACATACCCTCTTGTATACTCTATCAATTTTCAATATACATCAAATTCATAAATCACTGTAGTATCTGATATTCTTGTCTCAATGTAAAAGAATTTTAGAATAAATTGTAGCAAACTTCATGTTTATACCCACACCCCATAGCAAGCTTACTACATGAACAGAGAAATTATAGAGCTAATAAATTTAATGCATTTTCACAGAATGTAATTCAGTTTGATTCAAATTAATACCAAAAAATGGTATTCTGGGTGTTGGGAAAAAAAAATAAACCAAAAGATATGTGATACCATTCAAATAATTAAATAATCAAGTAATAGAAATAGTATAGGGGTGCCTGAGTGACTCAGTCGGTTAAGTATCTGACTCTTGATTACGGCTCAGGTCATGATCTCACAGTTTGTGAGCTCGAGTCCCACATGGGGCTCTGTGCTGACAGCATGGATCCTGCTTGGAATTCTCTCCCTGCCCCTCCCCTCCTCAAAATAAAACAATTAATTAAAAATAAAAAAATAAATAGTGTATCAGACCTAATTCATCAGAGTTAGTCACAATGGCCCTTCCATATTAAATAGCCTTTTAAAGATTGAAATATATGAGAGAATGTAAAGTAGATCTTAAAATTACCTCCCTATCTCTGAATTTGCTAACACCACGGTAATGAGTTACTAGACAGAGCCATGAAAAATGGAAACCCACAAAGCAATATTGAAATACATGTGGGGCTGGCTAGACCCCTTAGGTGACTGGTTGGCACATAGTTAATGCACAACAAATACTTGTTCAGCAAATGAGAGAGTAAGTGAGTGACTCACTCCACATACCAACATCCTCAATTAAAATGTATGCCTCAGGGCAATTATAAACTTGTATACACAAAGGAGCTCTGGAGTTGCTTGAAAATAGTTAAAACTGTGAGTGTTAAATCTGCTATTTCTAGAGATCTACCATCACAGATATGTATTGACTTAGGAGAGTAACATAAAGGTAAGCTCGACTGACTCCAACAAAGAACAAACAGATAACAAAGTTTTAGGGAAAAAACACTTTTCTGGACATGCTCCTTATAAGTAATAGCTGTCCTTTAAAACAACACAACGGTTACTGCCTGTATCTTCATGGGTGCTTTAGTCGGTGTGGCACAGAAGATCTCATATGATAAATTGAATCAAACTGAATTTAGTTAATTCACCTTAAGAGTTTTCATGCAGAAGCAAGTATTGCAATAAATTTACTTTTTCTTGTGTCTTATCTAATACAGTGAGAATACTTTTTTATTATAGATTTTTTTTCTTGATCTTACTATAGACTGACATTGATGAAGCGAATTCCTTATATAAAATGTCTTAGACTGCTATTGCTCTATTCTCAGTGTTCTGTGGTTTCCCTAATCCACCAATCCCTCTTGTTTTGTTTTGTTTTGTTTTGTTTTTTAATTTCATTTAATTGATCTGTCGTCAGCATCCATAGCTTTATGCTGCTCTCTCTAAATAAAGGTTCTCATCTGTGGGTTCACACAACCCAGCAGAAGTACCAGAAAGCAAAAGTCAGAGTTGACCTGGAGAAGCACCACAAAGCAGGAGGTTTGGAAATCTGAAATTCTGAAACAGCATATTAACAAGTTTCTCTGTACACATGAAATTTAAATGTGCAAAAATAGAGCATCTTTAATCTGAGAAAAAAAATTGTGTATCAGGAAACTTGAGGTTTTCTTATCTCCTTTTTAGCCTTGGGTGAATTGAAGTTCTTAGATCTCAGTTCAGCTTGATGGGTTTTGTAATCAAAGGAGGCTGGAGTAATTTGGATATTTCAAAACTCCAACTAGATTAGGGTGACCATCAGTAACAAAGCTATATTGGGTTTACCTGCCTAACAGGAGTTTATTTAAAGTGATGTTGGACCAGTAACTCACTTCTTTGAGTCACAATTTCCTTATCTATGAAATAAAGGGGTGGAGCTCAATAATTCAGAAGGTTCTTTCCACAAGTTTGATTTCCCTGAAACTTCTAAAAAGTGAAGATTTTTCTCTGTGTCTAAAAACTAGTAAGTCCCTATGAGTCAAGGCTGGGAAGCATCAGGCAGGGGAAATGAGTTTTTATTCCTAAAAAGAAACACTTAAAGAGTACTTATGATGAGAGGTACGTGGGTGGCTCAGTTGGTTTAGCACCCAACTTCGGTTCAGGTCATGATCTCACGGCTCATGGGTTCTGAGCCCCACATTGGGCTCTGCGCTGACAGCTTGGAGACTGCTTCAGATTCTCTGTCTCCCTTTCTCCCTCTGCCCCTCCCTTGCTCACACACACACTCTCTCTCAAAAATAAATAAATAAACTTTTTTTTAAGTACTTATGATGAAACAAAACCAATGAACATAGGGGTAGGTGGGGAAAGAGATGCAAACCAAGAAACAGACTCTCAACTATACAGAAAAACTAATGGCTACTACTGGAGGGGAGGTGGGTGGGGGATGGGTTAAACAGTGATGGGTATTAAGGAGTGCACTTGTGATGAGCACCAGACGTTGTATGTAAGTGATGAATCTCTAAATTCTACACTCAAAACTAGCATTGCACTGTATGGTAACTAGCTAGAATTTGAAAGAAAACTTGGGGGGAAAAAGTATTTATGATGGACCAGCCCCTGTTCTAAGCACTGTACATACATGCATGAATTTAATCCTCACAACTGAGGCAGGTACTATTATTATGTCCATTTACCAGATGAGGAACTGGAAGTATCAGGTTAAGTAGTCTAGCTTGTTCAAGGGTGTATGCTAGTAAGTAGTGGGGTCAGGATGCAAACCCAGACAGCTGGCTTCAGGTATCAGTTCTCTTAACCACTCCAATCTGCTACATGTCTAAAATGTACAGAGCCCACACACTTGATCCATATGGTTAATGCCTAGATGCATGGATTTCTTCCAGATTCCTTACATATTAACCAAGGTCATGAGGCAGAACTGATTATGTGTGTTGTCAGAGCTCTGGAAGGAAATATGTCAAAACTCCTGATGTTTTAACTGTGGTTAAAAGTAACCTATCCTTGGGGAGCCTGGGTGGCTCAGTTGGTTGAGCGCCCGACTTCGGCTCAGGTCATGACCTCACAGTTCCTGGGTTCGAGCCCCACATCAGGCTCTCTGCTGACAGCTTGCTCATAGCCTGGAACCTGCTTTGGATTCTTTGTCTCCATCTCTCTCTGCCCCTCCCCCACTCATGCTTTGTCTCACTCTGTTTCTCAAAAATAAATAAATTTTTAAAAAAAGGTCAAAAGAAAAGTAACCTATCCTTGTAAAAATATTAGAACCCTGAAATTCCATTCAACATTATAACGATATTTGCTATTACATTTTGAAAATAGAAGCCCCATGAAGAATTCAGCTCTCATGGCCATCCTTCTTATTACAGTCTGAATTTCATCTGAATCTCCACCCTGCCTTTTAAAGGCTTTCAGTGGATCCGTCCTCACCCTTTATTATAAAACAACTCTCACTCTTTTTTATGTATTTAGTTTTTAATGTTTATTTATTTTGAGAGAGAGAGAGACAAAGTGTGAACCAGGGAGGGGCAGAGAGAGAGAGAGAGAGAGAGAGAGATACAGAATCTGAAGCAAGTTCCAGCCTCTGAGCTGTCAGCACAGAGCCCAATGGGGGGCTCGAGCTCATGAACCTCCAGGTCATTACCTGAGGTGAAGTTGATGCTTAACCAACTGAGCCACCCAGGCACCCCAAAACAACTCTCATTCTTGACTGCAGGCTCCTTGAGAATTGAAATTTTATCTGTCTTGATTATCACTTTTTCCCCAGTGTGTAGGATACTGGACATTTAATGACTATTTATTAAATAAGTGTGTAGATAACTAACAAGTTTTTGTTGAATTAATAACATAAAACATGTAAAATTATTTTTTAGACAAAAGTAGCCAATGTCTTCTGCTCCCTCTTCTTTTGACAAAATAAATACATTTAAGGGAGAGCAATATTACTTCTGATATTATATTGATCAATTTCCTGTTTTCAGAACCAAATTATTTGATCCATAAGTATGGCAAATTGTTACTTGAATTTTCTGAAACAAATTCTTTTTTTATTTAATTTAATTCTGTCCAATATTGTCTTCACTTAAAAGCATAACTGAATCTGATTTAATTTAATACATTTTAAAGCTTGCTATTTAAACTCACAAATAAAAATGATGGTGCACTTGGGTGGCTCAGTTGATTAAGCATCCAACTTTGGCTCAGGTCATGATCTCACAGTTTGTTCACGCCCTATGTCAGGCTCTGTGCTGACAGCTCAGAGCCTGGAGCCTGCTTTAGATTCTGTGTTTCCCTCTCTCTCTCTACTCCTCCCCCTCTCATGCTCTGTCTCTCTCTCAAGAATAAAATAAAAAATTTTTTAAATTAAAAAAAATAAACTCACAAATGAAAATGAAATTATTTGTTAGACTATGAGTATTTATTTTTAGCTAAAAATATGATCTACAGAATTTAATTAAATAGGCACCAGTCTTTTATTTCAGCACCTTGTAATCATTATAACAATGCTACATACCAATACAACATAATTTATTCTATAATTTTAAATATAATTCTTCCCAAAACACTGGGACACAAGGAGAATAGTCCAGAGAGAAGAACAAACTTGTCTAAAATTAAAATGCAAATAAATGGTAGAGCCAAGACTAAACACTAGGTTTTTCTAGTTGGGGTCTAGTAGTTTTTCATTATCCGAATTTTCATTGAAATACCAGAAGTAGATAATCAATGAAAGAATAGTGTTGGGGAGGAAAATTTTTTCTCTACTTTTCAAAGATTGTTCTGGATAATTTAAGAATTAAACTGACATGAGACCGACTAGCAAGAGAAAATAAAATTTAACTTCCTTTGTTTGGAACCCAGTATACATGAAAGGTTTAAAAACAAAAAGGTAAAATGAAGTATATATGTATCCTGAACTATAGAATGGAATACTGTCTTGGGCCTTCAAAGGGGAAGAAGGCAATTCACAGGGTAATAAGTAGCGATATTTGGTAATTAGATGTTTGCCCTGCCATACAGATGGGTCACTCAGATAAAATTTACCTTCAGTAATAACTCTTATTCTTGGAAAGATCTCCAATTTAGATTCTTCTTACTGAGTGGGCAAAAGTTTTTCTTGGGCCCACAGGGTCGCAACTGCATGCAGTTCAAAATAGTTCACATGTTAGCATCATACATTTTGGGGATTCTTGTTCCTTCAATTGGAAGATTTACCAATTACTATCCAAATATCCAAGAAGTGTATATGCTGAATATATGTCTAATAAAATATTTTAAGAGCAGCATTTGCCAAAAAAAAAATTATTTTTGTGTCATGGAACAGAATAAAATCTGGTTTTGTTATGCATTGTAGAGTAGAAAGAAAACTTTGTTCTTTTAGAAACTGAGAACTTTATCACATTAAAACTGGGAAAGGGGAAACTTGAATGAGCTTTAGGAGGTGCTCACTGAGTAAATAAATGTGCTTGCATACTAAACATCTGTTAAATGAGTTTTGATGAAATTCAACCCAAACCAATTATTCTTGGTATGTTTTCATTGAAAGATCAGTCTTTGTTAACCAGTGCAACAAAGAGCTCTTCAAAGTGAGATATCCGGTTTATAGAATAAAATCAAATTCTATTTCTCTTTCAGCAACTAAGAAACTAAAACTAAGAAAGCCTAAACCTGAGTTCAGCAATTAAGTTGCAAGCCTAATCCTATTGTTTGCGCACAACCTGTTGAAGACCCCTATTAACTGTTTTAGGCCACTGACATTAAATTGAATAAACTGAATGAAAATTAAACTCTAAAAAGAACTACTCCAAATGGTGGAGCAAGGGAAAAAGCAAACCCAAAAGATAGTCACCCGGCTATAAGAACCAAATAATCTATAGTGGAATATGATCACCTGAATCTTGAGGTAAACATTAATGATTACATTGTGGATGATGGGTCTCAGATTAATAAATTTGTACTTTCACTGAAAGAGAGTCAAGGTTATCACTGCTTCTCTGAACAAATTCTAAAGCCCACGCATGGTAACCTTTGAAATTTTAACAGAACATCACCAGTCTTGCACTGATTGCTTCAGTTTACATGCCACTGGTCATAGAACTTTGAACTGGCCATTTTTGTTTGGAAAACTTGTAGATATTGTATCTCTTTAAGTTAAACAAACCCTTGGACATACACACATGCTGTTTAATGAGCGTTGTCCCCTACAAATGGAAAATTTCACGGGTAAAGAATCAAGTGGAATAGTACAAACCAAACCTAAGAGTTCCGAACTGAAAAATTACTCAAACATTCTGTCTTTTCTCTCACCGCACTTTATATGAAAAGACATCTCTACCTTTCTGTATTGTTCTTCAAGGGAATGCTTCTGTATGATCTGGAGTTATACCTATTTAAAATTAATGTTAAAATATCTTACTATGATACCATAAATGTCATAAAACTTGCTTCTTTCTGCTTTACAATACCTTCTATTCAATACAGAGGAATTTCTAAGCAAATTTCTGGTAGTGTAATTCTATTTTTCTATTGGATTTCATGAAAAATTATAGGCAAATTTTATAGGGAAATAAAGAACCCCTTGATAAACTAAAGCCACATTTAATTCTATACAAATAGTGTCAGAATTATTTAATTAAATGAAAGAAATTAATTTCCCATAAACACTGCCAATAATGTTCAGAATATTAATAATATTATTGGCCCTTAATTACAACATTTTGTAATAAAAATACTAGAGAGAAAACATACAGCCACGTGAAACTTTAACAGCATACATTTATATTTTGTTCTTTTATTAAAGTTTTAAATACATTTGCTTTTGCTTTTTGGTAGGTTTTTGTACTGCTTCAGACTAGGCTAGAAGATGGAAGTTAGAATAAAGTATTTACAATGCAAATTTTAACCTATTCCAAGCCCTAGTATAATACTGTAGTTAGTCTTGGTAAAAATTCAATGAACTACTTTTATTATCTTTCATTTCCTAAACTTTTAACACAATCATGAGCAAAGATATGATTTAAAAGCTGAGATCCAACCTATACATCCATTTGTTATAGAGCAAGTTGTATATGACTAGCCCATAACATGATAGTAGCAGAAATTCAGTGGGAAGTCCTTCCTTCTACACCTCAATCCAACATAAGTATTATTAAAACATGTGTTCAGGGGCACCCGGGTGGCTCAGTTGGATGAGCATCTGATTTTGGCTCAGGTCATGATCTCAGGATTCACGGGCTTGAGCCCTGCATTGCTTGCTGCTGTCAACACAGGGCCGGCTTTGACCTGTCTGTCCCCCTTTCTCTCTGCCCTTCCCCTGCTTGTGCCCATGCTTTCTCTCTCTCAAAACGAAATACACATTTTTTAAAACCCACATGTGTTCAAATGCATATATTTTCATGCTGTTTATAGTACAGAGTAGTTTAAAGCGTTTTAATTTGCACACCATTGGGTGAGGCTCCCCTTATCCAGTTTACTACAGGATAGTCAGTCCCAATAATCTTACATCTATCCTAATTCATACATTTGTGTCACATCTGCCTAGTCTTGGTAGACAATTGATTTTCTTGTGTTAAACCCACTGGTATTCCATCAGAACAAAGAAAACTTTAGGAAGATTCTCTTTTATCATGATAACTAAGAAGAAATTGATTATTTAAAAATCTGGAAACATCTATAATATTTTAATTCCCCCAATTAACAACAACAACAAAAAAAGGAGGGTGCCTGGATGGCTCAGTCAGTTAAGCGTCCAATTCTTAGTTTCAGCTCAGGCCATGATCTCACGGTTTGTGAGTCTGAGCCCTGCATCAGGCTCTGCACTGACAGTTCGGAATCTGCTTGGGATCTCTCTCTCTCTCCCTGTCTCTCTCTGTCCCTCCCCCACTCATGCTGTCTCTGTTTTTTTCAATAAACTTGAAAGAAAACATTAAGAAAAAAAAAGTATAGCCACAGCCAACAAGGGGACTGTCAGGGAGCCTGGAGCTCTGGTAGCTTCACTCCTGCTCTGAAAAAGGGATCCTGGGAGTACACGATGCCTGTACAGCAAGCAGAAGCAGGCTTCCCTTAAGGTAACAGATTAACAAAATGGTAAATCCTGCCAGGCACAGGAATCAACACATAAGTGCTCAGTTCTTAACAGGAATTTTCAGCTCAACTTGTAGTAAGGGCCTACCAAAAGAAAAGTGTGTCATAGCCATGGTCCCTGCAGGCACTATTACCTGCTAATGACAGCTGTATGACAACTTCTCATTCTTTCTTCAATTCCCTCCAAGTGATTTCTGTCTCCACCACTACTCTAGAACTTCATCTCACTGCAGTGTTTAACTCCAATAGGAAATATTTGCTACCTATTTCATGCATATGAAAGGACTCAGAGGCATTTGATTTGCCTCTTTTATGTTGACCTCCACGAAATAACATTATTCTAGTTCTCCATTTTCTTCTTGAACCAATTGGTCTCCTTCTTAAACACTAACAGCTCTCCCTTTTATTTTCCAACCGAGGGCTTCTTTGCCTTCTATTGAATCAGTCGGAAATCATTTAGTTCTTTCTTCTCTTGGTCTCTCGTTCACTCATTTCTATTTGGCTGTAGTCATGTATCAATGGGTATACATACTTCAAACCACAAGCAATCCTGCATATCCCTCTTCTCCAAATATCTTCCTAGAAGGTCATGTGTTATCATTATTCTCCTTCTGCTCAAAAATTTGTATGGACTCTCCTTCGCCTATAAAATGAAATCCAAATTAATCATGTGCTGACAAAGAGCACAGAGAAAAGCAGCATCTATTCAGCCTAGAAATGAGAGTCTTTCAGAATCTGTTTCACTCAACCAACTTGGGATAAAAAATGCAGGGTCTTTTAAGGCAGTGAAAAGCCAATGGATTGGTGTAATACAACATGACAAAAGGAGAAGATTGTACACAATGAACTGGAGAGCCAGGTCCCAATTAGGGGAACAAAGTATTAAAGAAGCGATAAGAAATGGGCTTGGGATAAAAACATTAGGGATCCAAATGTGCCTAACACATAAAAAGAGGTAGATAAGAGGAAACAGTGAACTTAGAACGGCGTGAGATGAAAAAAGGAAAAGGAAAAGGAAAAGTAATGGCATGAGCTAGACGAAGGTAAAAGAAGTAATATCTGTAAAGATCTGGATGTCAACAGTGATCCGCAAGTAACTCACAGTGACAGGGAGAGGAGAACCTTAAAGTGAAAGCATACAGTTATTTCAGAAGTAAATGTTGAGGAATAAAGCCAATTTCCTGAAGGCAAGAAGACAGAGACAAGATAAATAGACATTAACCTGAAATATATATACGTATTTAGCAAGAATGATATTTTTTGAAATATTTTCTTTTTGGCTTCCCTTTCTTGGGGAGAATTAAAACTGTTAGAGCAGGAATGCAAAAAGAAATCAGTGTTAATATTCACCTATCATTATTAGATTTTTCAAGTGACACAATAATCTTGAGAGATTTTTGAGAAAATCTCAGAGAAAACATTTACTTTAATCATGTTCATCCACATATCAAAAGCAAAACTTGAATGCTCTCCACCTACATTGTCTTTCTTTTCTTTTTTCTTTTCTTTTCTTTTCTTTTCTTTTCTTTTCTTTTCTTTTCTTTTCTTTTCTTTTACAGGCTTAGACAGAGAGAACTCTCAATGAGAATAAGGGACATTTCATTCTAAGAATAAAATGGAGCTACTTTCCAGAGGAAGAATAGGAGGCACAAAAGAGAAATTCAAAAGGAATGAAATTGGAATGAATACATGGCTAATGTCACCCTGAGACCTATTATCTCCAACAGGGAAATAAGATGAAGACGGAAACTCAGATGAGTTGAGGAGGAAGCCCAAAGCAGTTTCTACTGATTCCCATTTGGAACTGTTAGAAAGAAGATGTCTTCTCAGGGTGTTCACCTGGGCCAACATAAGGAAGCCCCTGAAGAGCAGAAATTAACACAATAGCAGAAAGACAGAGAGATCTTTCTATGTGATCCACAACATTGTCTTGTTAATTTATAATTACATTTTACATGCATAAATGAGGTATGTGTGGTAAGATCATATACCCAGCTCATGGGTAGAACAAACTTATTTAGTGAATTCATCTGTTATTGTATCTGAGTGTAGCCAAATACAGTCTTAACAGGCCTTCATTTTAAGTACATAAAAGGCTGAATTTAGATTTTTTTTTTTTTTTTTTTGCCCTGTGTAGATAGCACACTGTAGAATCTTGTGGAATAGGACAATAAAATTCAGGAATGCTAGAGAAAAGACTAAAAAGTAGTCCACAGCAATAGCTTTTAGGAAACTAAATCCTAATCATTCCTTTAACTTAGTTCCAAATCAAAAAAGAAATGAAGTACTGAACAGTGACCATCATTTTGATCATCAATACTGACCTTCTTGAACTGCCTTGTGATAAGAACATGTTGTTCTGGGCAGTTCTCAAGCAGAGTAGCCCAAACCATTAGGGAGTAACAGTCCCTTTGGCAACAGTTTAATCACTAAGTCCAATGTCACATGGAAAAATAATCTAGAGCATTCACAATGTGTCTTATTCCAGAGAACTCACCCACTCATGTTTGTCTACTATGTACTCTACCACAAAATTTTACTACCCTTACAGATAGCCTATTGACTCTGGTCATGAAATAGTAACCATGGGGTTAGGGGTCACACACTACCTTCAGGTAGAGATCACTCACCTCCACCCTCCACCACCCCATCCCAACACCAGAAAGAAAGAAAGAAAGAAAGAAAGAAAGAAAGAAAGAAAGAAAGAGGAAGGAAGGAAGAAAGGAAGGAAGGACGAAAGGAAGGACGAAAGGAAGGAAGAAAGAGGAAAAACAAAAAACTTGGGACAGGAATCTCTTTTTTTCTACTTTTCCCACTCTTATTCTCAATATTTTCTCATCATTCTGAACTAAGTGCCATATCTCCTTTATTTCAAATAGACCTTTGGCATTTATTTCTAGACAAGCTACAAGAATTCCTGACTTTCCTTTTTTTGTTTGTTTGTTTGTTTGCTTGTTTGTTTTTAATTTGAGTTTCTTTTTTTTTTTTTTTTTTTTTTTTTTTTTTAAATTTTTTTTTTTTTTTTTTTAACGTTTATTTATTTTTGGGACAGAGAGAGACAGAGCATGAACGGGGAGGGGCAGAGAGAGACGGAGACACAGAATCGGAAACAGGCTCCAGGCTCTGAGCCATCAGCCCAGAGCCTGACGCGGGGCTCGAACTCACGGACCGCGAGATCGTGACCTGGCTGAAGTCGGACGCTTAACCGACTGCGCCACCCAGGCGCCCCTAATTTGAGTTTCCTATCCTCACTTTCATAGAGAGAATTTCCTCTCTCTGACCCTTTATTTACTTCTAACTTTGATATTTGATGGGATTTTAAAATATCTGGCCTTTTGGGAAATAACCAGTAGCATTTGCCATTCTGAAGCCACCAGATAAATATGAACTAAAGTAACACATCTGCAATCCCCACCACCATTTTAAGGAGTAGGTCTCAATCTTTCATTTGCCTAAAATCATCAGTGGGGTAATAGGACATCTCTTAGCCAATCATATTTTTCCAACAATATTCCATACTAATAATGATTTATTCCTGATTTTAAAATTATTGCCCATATCTAAAGGCAATAGTGCATCAATTCAATGGAATATTTGCCCTGTACAAAGAAAGAAGAAAAAATCCTTATAAATACACTAGAAATGATATCTAAGGTATATCGTTCAGAAAAAAAAATATGTATAATAAAGTAAAATAAGGGTGGTTATATATAAAATAAGAGCAGGGTGTAACATCTACCACTTAGGTTAAAAGGCAGTGAGCATGTTGGGAAGGACATACTTATAAATACTGAATAGTTCATGACAAAACAATCTGTGGAAGAATTGCAACAAAAATGGTTAAAAGGCTATGTAACACAATGGTAACACTGACTCCTTGGAGAGGAGTTGGATGACAATGGAACAGCTATGGAATGGATGCTTTTCATTGAATAGTCATTTATGACTTTCTAAAAACTTGAATCATATTAATGCATTCGCCATCCAAAAATAACTGAAAATAAAATTGAACAAATATTTAAAATAAACAAACAGGGGTGCCTGGCTGGTTCAGTCGGTTAAGCATCTGACTTCAGCTCAGGTCATGATCTCATGGTTTGTGGGTTCAATCCCCATGTCAGGCTCTGTGCTGACAGCTCAGAGCCTGGAGCCTGCCTCGGATTCTGTGTCTCCCTCTCTCTCTGCCCCTCCCTGGCTCACACTCTGTCTCTCTCTCTCTCAAAAATAAACAAACATTAAAAAAAAATTTTTTAAATAAAACAAACGAAAAAAATTGAAGCTAAAAATAAATAAATACTTAGAACTGGTAAATTTTCTTCCACCATCACATTAATCCTAGGAAAGTATAGATGATGTCTGAAATCACATATTTCAGATACCTTCTCATAGAGTTGACAGAAAAAATTCTGCATTCTAGTTGGACACTAGACATGAAGCTATATTGATGGGCACTTTACTGAGCAGCTCTCTAGGACTGGGTGGTTTTCTCAGGAAAGACACCAGCTCTTATTCATCCCTGTATACCCAGCACCTGGAACAGTAATTTTCAAGTTATGCTCTATGGACCCCTGAAGTGCTTCAGACATTTTGCAATTACTTGATTTGGCTTATTTCTTTTAAAATATATATAGTTTAACACATACAGAAATCCATATATATATATATGTGTATATATATATATATATATATATATATATATATATATGGCAGAAAGGAAAATATCCTTAGGTTATGAGTGAAAAATTTTGTGAGCCTCAGTTGAGATATTAGGGAGGAAGGAACTACAAATTAATAGTTAGAAATGCATGTGTCATGCTCAAGTAAAAGTCAATCAACATTTAGGTATACCTGTCTATTACATACTTTTCTCAAATTATAATAATCACATGTGCAAAGAAAAGTGAACTTCTAGCAGGTAGCACCTTAAGAGTATCATAGTTTTATCACTCACTGTAAATTTGGTGGATTCTTGTCTGACATTTATGATAAATAATGTAAATTGTTGTGTTAAATATTGTTGGTGATAGAGCTATGAAATAAAATTATTCTGTTATTCCTATGAACCGTAGTTATTCTGAGACTGAAAACTATTTTATTTTTCTTTTTGATTTACTTTTTTAACCATTACCATTTGCAACTATTTTTCTTTTTCTCCAGCTTTATTGAGTAATAATCAATAAAATGGTAATATATTTAAAGTGATGACTAGATACATAGATAATAGATAGATGATAGAATATATATATATATATATACACATCATGAAAGATTCCCAGAAAAAGTTAATTAATACATAAATCACCTCACATAGTTACCTTTTTTTTTTTATTGGTGAGAATGCCTAAGATCTACTCTTGCAGTAAATTTTAAATTATGCAATATAATGTTATCAACTATTATCAGTATTATAGTCATCATGTTATACAGTAGTAGATCCTCAAAAATTATTCATCTTATAACTGAAAGTTTGTACCCTTTACCAACCTCTCCTCATTTTCCCACACATACCCCCACCAGCCACTCACAACTACCATTGTACGCTTTCTGTTTCTATGAATTCAACTTTTTGTTTTAAGATTCCACTTACAAGTGATACCAGGCAATATTTGCCTTTCCCTGTCTGGCTTATTTCACTTAACATAATGTCCTCCAGGTTTATTCATTTTACTGTTAATGGCAGGAATTCCTTCTTTTTTTAAGGCTGAATAATAGTACATTATATATATATTTTTTATTATTATTATTATTATTATTATTATATATTTATATATTTTTGTTATCCATTCATCCATCAGTGGATACTTATGTATGTCCTGGCTATTGTAAATAATGCTGCAATGAATATAGAAATACAGATATCTCATCAAGATAATGATTTAATTTCCTTTGGATATATACCCAGGAGTAGGACTGCTGGATCATATGGCAGTTCTAACTTTAATTTCTTGAGAAACATCCGTACTTTAGTGGTTGTACCAGTTTAAATTTCCACCAGCTTACATTGCCACATCCTTGCCAGCATGTATGTCACCTTTTAAAAAAAAAAATGTTTAGTTACTTATTTTGAGAGAGAGAGTGTGTGTGAGTGGGGTGTTGGGGGGGCGGGTACAGAGAGAGAGAGGGAGACAGAGAATCCCAAGAAGGCTCAATGCTGTCAGTGCAAAGCACAACGTGGGACTCAGACTCATGAACTGTGAGATCATGACCTGAGCCAAAATCAAGAATCAGACACTTAACTGAATGAACCACCCAGGTGCCCCTATCTCATCTTTTTTAATCATCAATATCTTAATATGTGAAGTGATATCTCACGGTGGTTTTTACTCGCTTTTCCCCCATGAATAGTGATTTTGAGTGACTTTCATATACCTGTTGATCATTATGTTTTCTGGAAAAATGTATATCCAGGTCCTTTGCCCATTTTAAACTGAGTTATTTGGGGTGTTTTTTGTTTGCTTCTGTTTTAGTTTGGTTTGGTTTTTGTTAATTAGTTGTATGGGTTCCTTGTATATTTTGGATATTAACCTCTTATAAGATACGTGCTTTCAAATATTTCCTCTCATTCCGTAGGTTCCCTTTCCTTTTTGTTGATAGTTTCCTTTGCTACAAAGAAGTTTTTTAGTTGGGTGTACTTGTTTGTTTGTACTTTTGTTGCCTTCGCTATTGTTGTCAAATCCAAAAAGTCATTGCCAAGACAAATGTCAAGAGAATTACCCCTTATGTTTCATTTTAGGAGCTTTATAGTTTCAGCCTTATATTCAAGTCTTTATTCTGACTTGATTTTTATATATCAAGGACAGGAGTCCAATCTGTTTTTTGTTTGTGGTAATCCAATTTTCCTACTATCATTTATTGAAGAAACTGTCCTTCCCCCATTGTACATCCTTAACTCCTTTATTGTAAATTAATTGACCATATATATGTGGGTTTATTTCTGGGCTGTCTATTCTGTTCCATTGATCTATGTGTTTGTTTTTATGCCAATATCATACTATTTTGATCACAATAGCTTTGTAACAGCCCCAGTTTAAAATCAGGAAGTGTGATGCCTTCAGCTGTGTTCTTCTTATTCAAGACTGCTTTAGCTATTCAGGGTCTTTTGTGATTCCATACAAGTTCTAAGATTGTTTTTCTATTTCCATGAAAAATGTCATTGAAATTTATTTTTTTTTAATTTTTTTTAACGTTTATTTATTTTTGAGACAGAGAGAGACAGAGCATGAACGGGGGAGGGTCAGAGAGGGAGACACAGAATCTGAAACAGGCTCCAGGCTCTGAGCTGTCAGCACAGAGCCCGACGCGGGGCTCAAACTCACGGACCGTGAGATTATGACCTGAGCCGAAATCGGCTGCTTAACCAACTGAGCCACCCAGGCGTCCCTGTCATTGAAATTTAGATAGCAATTGCACTGAATCTGCAGATCACTTTAGGTAGCATAGACATTTTAAAAATATTAATTCCTCCCATGCATGAACATACTCCTACAAACATTCTCCCTGTGTATTCTGCCAACTCCTTCCCTCCGTGTGTGCCTGCCTCTATGTCCAAATCTCCCCTTTTTACAAAGACGCCAGTCATGTTGGATTCAGGCCCATATTAATTACCTCATTCATCTTAATTTGGTTAAATCTGCCAAGACACTATTTCCTAATAAGATCACAGTCTGACGTGATAGAAGTTGGACTTCAATATGTCTTCTTTTGGAGGATACAATTCAGCCTATAACAGCTTCTCTCCCCAAGTCTCTTAGGTTTCTGCTTTCTCCATTTAATGTTAAATCTTTTCTATCCACTTTCCAGATGTCAGAATTTTATAACATATTTCTTCAGTGCTGTTACTCATTTTCCAGTTCTCTTGGTCCTTGTAAGTTTATGTTTTTGTTATATTTTTACTATTTTGATTGGGAGTAGAGATAAGTAAGCGTGTGTGCTCAACATCACATATAACAAGAATATCCAGAATAATCTTTTTGAAACTTGAATCATATTGCATCATTACCCAGCTCACACCATCCAAAGACTTCCCCTTAACACTTACAATAAAATCCTAAATCCTTATCATAGTCTGCAAAGATCAGCACCAACTTGGGGCACCTGGGTGGCTCAGTGGGTTAAGCGTCCGACTTCAGCTCAGGTCATGATCTTGCAGTTTGTGAGTTTGAGCCCCATGTCGGGCTCTGTGCTGACAGCTTGGAGCCTGGAGCCTGCTTCAGATTCTACCACTACCTACCACTCTCCCCTGACATGCCCCACTCCAGCCAAATGGTCTCCTTGTTATTCTTCAAAATTTCCATGCATGTTCCCAACTCTGGCCCTTTAGATCTGCTCATTCCTCTTCCTTAGGATACTTTCTGAGTAGTGAGGCTTGTATTCAAAAGTCTCCTCCTCAGACCACTGTCTGACTTTGATTTATCCCAAAACCATTTATCAGAGACCAGGAATGGGTGCAGAGTTTATATGGGAGGTGATCTCTGAAGGCAGAGTGAGGAAATTGGAAAGTAAGCTAAGAAAGAGAGGAAAGCTAATGAAGGATGTGGGTGGGTAGGTTGCTACTATGGGGAACTGTGGCTCCATCTCACTGGAGACTTCTTGTGTGACTGAATGGAACACACTTCAGAATTGTCACCATCTCTACCCCTCACTGAATGAAGATTGTTTCTGGGGACATTAATACCTAGACTGCCCTCATAAGCTGTCACAGCAAGTACTTAAGGAGGCAACACGTAATAGGTTCCCAAAAAGCATTTATCATATGAATAAATGGGATGTGTAGAATTTTTGTAGACATTGGATAGAATAACAATAGAAAAAAAAGCATGAAAAAATTATTGAAGTATACTAACGATTTAAAAACTAAAACAAGATAGAGAGTAGTGTTAGAATGTGCTTCTGCTTTTCTTCCTTTTTAAGATATATATATATATATATACATATATATATATATATATAAAATATTCTTTAGTATTCTTTAGATTACTAATGTTCTATATAAGAAAAGACTTCAAAATACTGTGGGTTAAATAAGATACTAACTTTATTTACCTGTAAGTTAAGTCCAGATATAAGCAGTCTGGGACTGATAGGGTAGCCATCCATGATATGATGCTATCCATTTCTGAACTCAAGATAATTGTTCCACTCTCTCCATCCTCCAGCTGTGGGAAGAGGGAAAAGAGCTAAAGGGAAGTAGCCTCTTTCTTTTTAAAGGCATACCCAGAAAAGGTATACATCGTATTTTACTTACATCCCATTGGCTGGAATGTAGTCACATGGACAAACCCAGTCCCGAGATTGGCTGGAAATGCACTTGTTATCTAGGGGTACTTGAGAGCCCATTAGAAAGGGAAGGTGGTATCAGTGGGCAACTGGCCACAGATGGCCACAGTGTCACGTCCATAGATTATTTATCTTGCATATGAAGTAGAATCCCAGAAGCTAGGTTAGAGACTGGTTTACTTGTTTGGAGAACCATTTTGCATGGCTTAAAATAATTGCCATGTATGTATATCACTGTAGTGGTATTAAAAGTTATTCTCAATACACTCAGATGTGTGATAAAAACACAGCTTTTTTGTTTTCCACAAGTCATCGTGAATCCCTCCCACTGAGTAGTAGGGAAATGGATACATTTTTATTTTTGAAGTATAGCATCCGTATTGGTTCAGGTTGCCATAACAAAATACCATAGACTGGGTGGTTTAAAGAACATAAATCTATTTTCTCACAATTCTGGAAGCAGAAGATCCCAGATCAGGGTGCCAGCATGGCCAGGTTCTGGTGAGAGTTATCTTTCTGGCTTGCAGATGCCACCTTCTCCCTGTGTTTTCACATAGCAGAGAGAGAAAGAGAGCAAGCTCTGGTCCCACCTTTGTGACCTCATCTAAAGCCAATCACCTCTCAAATGTCTCATTTACAAATACAAGCACACTGAGGATTAGGGCCTCAATATACGAATGTTGGTGGGGGACACAATTCAGTCCATAGTAGTATCTTTACCCCTCCTACTTGAAATAGTCTGCTTCATAACTCTGTCTTTTGTTTTGTTTTGTTTTGTTTTGTTTTGTTTTGTTTAAATGCCTACTCTTTCAAGTTGCCCCTACCCCCAACATTTTCCCCTCCATGGCATCAAGCTATACGAATACACAGGGCTCATAACATTGGGGAAAGCGGCAGGTCTGCGTTTGTAATTTGGATGTGCCCAGCTCCTGAGGTATAGGTGGTAAGAACTCATCTCTGGGGGCACCTGGGTGGCTCAGTCGGTTAAGCGGCCGACTTCGGCTCAGGTCAGGATCTCGCGGTCCGTGAGTTCGAGCCCCGCGTCGGACTCTGGGCTGATGGCTCAGAGCCTGGAGCCTGCTTCCGATTCTGTGTCTCCCTCTCTCTCTGCCCCTCCCCCGTTCATGCTCTGTCTCTCTCTGTCTCAAAAATAAATAAACGTTAAAAAAATTAAAAAAAAAAAAAAGAACTCATCTCTGGACACTTTGCTATCTGTTCCTGAATCTACAGCCTATGAAGAGAGAGGACACAGAGAGCAGAGTGTGAGGAAGGGTCAGGAGTGTGAAGCATACCCTGTCTCTACCCATCCTTACTGCTCTACCTGTGTATTCTGTTAGTGTTCCCCATGGTGAAGCAGCACCTCCCTGCAGAGGGGTGGACACCCAGCACACCAGAGGAGTGGATCATAATTCATTCACTAGAATAAATGTACCCAGGCCCTTACTGACCTAACACTTCTCCCCTCCAGGATTTCAGCCTGGAGAGAGGAGGTCAGAGCATGTGTATTTATCTCATGGCTGTCTTGCTCTCTCTCCTCACAATCTCCTAGGGACAGAATAGGCAGATTCAGGCTTTCTCTTTCCTCAAATCCCTCTTCTGCCCTAGCATCGCAAGTCTCATGGTCTAACCATCATCATTAGAGGCAGTCAAAGTGGGAAGAAACTATGATCTAAGTCCCTCTGATCTGGTTCTTGACATTAATAGGAAATAAGCAATTTGGAAAACTCCTTTTTCTTCCTCCACAAAACCTAGATTTCAAGGCTTCTCTAAGAATTTTTCTTGGCAGACAAAAGTTGCACCATTATATTTTGTTTTCACTTTTTATTTAAAATTTGCAAAAGTACGTAATAGCAGAGAGAATAATAAAATGTATGCATCACCCAGGTTCAGAAATTATCAACGTTTATGGTGATGTTTCATCTGTAACTGATCTTTTTCTTCTGGATTATTTTTAAACAAATTCCAGATATCATATTGTTTCCTTTTTTCTTTTATATTCCTTCCATGAGTCCAAATTCTACTAAGTCCCAAAAAATATCAGTTGGGTGCCTTAGGCTAACTAGGAAGAAAACTTTGAGCATGGAAATGCAAGAGAAAAAAACTTTCCTGGAAAATTGGAGAATCACCAAAAGACTCATGGTTTTCTTTGTTAAGTGCTTTCCATAAAAAATGCTTTTTATTGAGGTGCCCAGGTGGCTCAGTCAGTTAAGCATCCTACTTCAGCTCAGGTCATGATCTCGCAATTTATGAGTTCGAGCCCCACGTCAGGCTCTGTGCTGACAGCTCAGAGCCTGGAGCCTGCTTGGATTCTGTGTCTCCCTCTCTCTCTGTCCCTCCCTTGATCATGCTCTGTCTCTCTCTGTCTCTCAATAATAAATAAACGTTGGGGCGCCTGGGTGGCGCAGTCGGTTAAGCGTCCGACTTCAGCCAGGTCACGATCTCCCGGTCCGTGAGTTTGAGCCCCGCGTCAGGCTCTGGGCTGATGGCTCGGAGCCTGGAGCCTGTTTCTGATTCTGTGTCTCCCTCTCTCTCTGCCCCTCCCCCGTTCATGCTCTGTCTCTCTCTATCCCAAAATAAAATAAAAAAAACGTTGAAAAAAATTAAAAAAAAAATAATAAATAAACGTTAAAAAAAGTTTTAAAAATTTTTTTTAATTTTATTTTTACTGGTAAACGAACACTATTTTGTAATTATTATCTTATTTTGGCCTAACAAATTTCACTTAAAAGTCTTACATATTTAAAACTTTACCATCCTTTCAGTGACCAATTTGCAACTGACTCACGTTAAACAAAAAAAGTATTTGACAATTTATCTTTCCCTTTTGAATTTTCTGATTTGAAAGTATGAGTCATTAGGTTATGACATTAAAGGAAATGCAGAATGGAAATTATGTGTGTACTGTGAGTATAATTATATTTAAAAAAATAGATACATAGGAGAAGAGAGTGGGTAAATTAGTAAACAAAATAGTCATGTGATTACATATCTTGAATTGAAGCAGAATTTTTCTCCCACTGAAGTTCCAGATATTCTATAATGTAGCTATAGCTATAGCACTTCCATAGAGAAATATTATTTTTAAAATAGAAAAATATAGATTCTAAGGACTTTTTATGTATAATCCCCTAATCCCTTTGTTTCTCATTGCATTTGGTGTCTTGCCAAATCACAAATTACGTCCAATGTTTACCCAGTTATGCAGTGTATACCAAGAGCTCCAGGTGGCTTTTTACAACAAAGTTAAGGCAATCTTGTTTCTATTAAACACACTCCATGAAAATTTTCAAAGGTAAATGATGCAAATATATTTTGACAGGGAGACCAAACACTTTAGAGTAATTGAATCTCCTATGTGCACTCCAGGGTGCATGCGAAGGCTCTGTACTACCATCCATAGAGCGAGAATTCTGCTGAGGACACAGAAGACACTGAGTGGGTAGTTAGGAAACCTGAGTTCTGACCTGTGATCTGTTCTAATTGCTCCGCCATTTGATGAGTTTTCTGACCCATCTGGGCCTCAGTCAGCATCTGCAAAACTAAAAGATTATCAGCTTCTCTTACATCAGAGTGCTAACAGGCTGACAAAGTTAGAGAGTGTTATTGTTATTTTAACATTGTTGGTTGTGAATCACAATCCAGGTTAACTGAAGATAATCATGGAATGTGTCTGATTAGCCGCAATACTGAGGCCTAATTCAATTCTACGAGCTGAATGGAAATCAGAGTTTGAGAGAAAAACAGCAAGTTTTGTAATGAAAGGATAAGAAGAAAATAAGTTGTAAAATACCACAAAGTACTCAAAAGAAAAGCATGGAATTTTTCAGAAACATTAGCTTTAATTAGCCAAAAATGTGTATATTAATGAACTACTCCTAAGTTATGTTTGCTTAGAATGCCCCTCCCCCCACCCTTTGCTAAAATGACATCCCTGATGGTGGCTTAAATTCCTGTGCTCTGCTAATCTTTGTCAATCAGTGCATGCACGTGGATGCCTGGCCTGTTTGCAAAGTTCTTTGGCCTCTTTTAGGTGCTCAGATCACGTTTGCGGAAAGAAATTGAACTGATTATACAGGCTTTTGACCGCCACTTAGTATATAGGCTGGTGCAAAGAAAGCTACCCAGTTCCAATAGGGGCAAAGGGCCTAGGAGAATTGCTGCTCCTTCTTAAAGACAATTATTTAAATGTCTAATAAAGGAACCCCTGGGTGGCTTAGTCAGTTAAGCATTGACTCTTCATTTAGGCTCAGGTCATGATCTCTCTGTTGCTGCAATAGAGTCCCACATCCGGACTTTATGCTGCCAGCGTGGAGCCTAATTGGGATTATCTCTCTCCCTGTCTCTCTGCCCCTCCCTCACGTGCTCTCTCCCTCCTTCTCTCAAAGTAAATAAATAAACATTAAAAAAAAATAGATGTCTAATACATTTTAACTAGTACATAAATCATAAGACAAGAAATTTACAAGTAATATAATTCACATAAAAGAAAAAGAAAACACCGTGAAAAAAAAATCTGTCTCTCGGACTTCCAGGAATCAAAAATCTCTGAAGGGGAGCATACCCCATAGACTTACAATATAAAAATATCTTATTTCCCTAAATCTTAGGTACTTTAGAAAGAACTTAAAGGTAAAAATAGCACACATCTAAAAGGAATGTTTGGCATTGCCTTTGTGTATCATTAAGCAACTTGAATTATGTTGTCAGCCAGCTAATATTTCAACCACCTCTGGCTTTCTTGGTGTTTATCCAAATATTTGTTTTTTCACATAATGTCCACTCCATGGCCGTGATAGCTTTTAAACATTAAGTTCCTCTACCTTTGGACTTCAGGACATTAGTAGATGATAGATATGAGAGTAAACATATTCCATAGTGCTTGAATATGTATAATTATAATAAAACCTAGCATTTACTGGGAAGTCATCATGTACCAAGCACTGACTTTTACAAATACTGTTTCATTTAAGCCCTCAGAGCAAATAAGGAAATTGAGGCTTGGAGAAGGTAAGTAATTTACCCAAGGCCATAGTTAGTAACTAGTTAGTAACTAAATCTGGATTCAAATCCAGATCTGACTTAAGCACTGGCTCTTAGCACTCACCATACCATTAGGTGCAAGAGCAGTTTTTTAAATCTTACAGCAAATGCTGTGTTTCAGGAATGCAGTGTGTATACTGGGAAAGACTTGGATAGCATAGTCTTTCCAGTTCTTCCATATATAACCATGATTTTACCTGTGCTGTCACAAAAGAAGGAGAGGGAGAAGAGAGGAAAAGGGAGAGAAGGAGGAAAAGAAGAGGAGGGCATTTTGTATTTTTCTCCCCTGGAAAATAAAAGTTAAATTCCAAAAATATATCATTTGGATCATATTAGTGGGTTCTTAATGGATTATCTGTCAGATCCAAACCCATTCTTCTTTTCTCTATTTTGTAAGGCTGGGACTCTGACTCTGAAAATTTTGTTTCCCTGTTGTAAGCAAATTCCTGTTAAAATCTGTCAAAAGGAGCAGCAGAAGGAGGTTAAAAGCAGGAAGAAGACCCATATATATATAAGAAAGAAACAACATGGATAAAAGCAGAAGCTGATGGAATGGGAAACAAAGATGAAACAGAAATTCATTAAAAACAAAAATGGTTCTTTAAAGATATAAGTAAAATTTTCCAACCTCTGGCATAATTGATCAAGAAAAAAAGAGAGAAAACACACCAAAAAATTGAACTGGAGAAAGAACACTTATCAGGAATTATAACAGAGATTAAATGATAATAATAATAATGGGGGTTTTTGCCTCCAAGCTTGATGGACCAGGTGATTTAACTCTTACAAATCAACAAAATTCCAACACCCAATGGAAAATATCCTAGAAATAAAGGGAAAATATGAGATTATCTGATCATCAGAACATATGATAGGAAACTACAAACATATACAAAATAGAAGAATAGTATATGAATCATGGAGGAAGCTGGGACCCGGACATCTAAGGAGAGAGCACCACTACAGTTGCTTGTATTTCTGTGGCAGCACAATAAGGCTGGTTCTGGAAATATACAAAGAAAGTAGAAACTAGGGGCACCTGGGTGCCTCAGTCAGTTAAGCATCAACTTTAGCTCAGGTCATGATCTCACAGTTCATGGGTTCAAGCCCCTCATAGGGCTCTGCACTGATAGTGTGGAGCCTGCTTGGGATTCTCTCTCCCTCTTTCTTTCTGTCCCTCCTCCACTTGCTCTCTCTCTCTCTCTCTCCTCTGCTCTCTCTCTCTCAAAATTAAAAAAAAAAAAAAAAAAAGGTGGAAACCTGAAGCAATTACTGTTGTCAGGGTAAAATTGCTATAGTAAAACTGACCTGAACAGCCAGCTTAACAAGAAGGAGCAAACAAAAATTAGAAAATATCAAAAATATATTATTCACAGCAATAG
Organism: Lynx canadensis; assembly: GCF_007474595.2. Taxonomy (NCBI): domain Eukaryota; kingdom Metazoa; phylum Chordata; class Mammalia; order Carnivora; family Felidae; genus Lynx; species Lynx canadensis. The sequence continues at coordinate 146,752,893 of NC_044306.2, forward strand.
TGAAAGCATACAACATTTGTGTACAATAATGTACAATCTTTCTGAATGTAATGTGGCAATATGTACCAAGAACCATAAAAATGGTCATACCATTTGACATGGTAATCCATACTTTGTATTGTATCCAAAGACAGATCAGAAATGTGTCCAAAAATATATGTTCATAGTGGTTCATGACAGTATTAAAATTTAACTACATGCACAAACATGGTCTATGAAGATAGGGACCTCCCTTTTACCCCGGTTCCTTGATTACTTGCATAATTTCATTACACTTACGTAGAATGTCTTTAGCCCAGCTTCCAATTAAGCAATTCTAAAAACACTAAAATTTTCCCTAATAAAATAATATCACGATGGTCATTCCAAATGCAAGGTGATAAAAATAGTACTAGAGATCTGAATTGGACAAATTGCTGATCTCCATTTCAAGCAACTGGATAAAGCATAATTAAGAATTAAGAGAGAAAAATTGGAAAATAAGCAAGAAAAAAAACTCATAGTCACATGATTGACTATAAATCTTTGAAGGGTTAATTAAATAAGAGTTAAATTAATATGGGGAAGAAACAGAAACTAAATAATTTAACTCCACCAAGGAGTTTTCCTGAATCACCTCCTCTAGGAAGCCTTCACAGACAACCTGTGATCTGGAGTTATCACACTCTCTCTGAGCTCTTATTGCCCCTATATATTCCCCTAATACATTATTGCTTACAGTACTCTATAAGGTGAAGCTCTGTTTATTTCTCTTATCCCCTACCTGAGGGTGACCCTTGAAACTCAACAATTTGTGCCTCAAAACCTGCTCAAAGAAGGACTTGATACATGTTGACTGAATGAACTATGGATGGGAAAAGTAGGGAGGAGAGGATATTCTTTCATGAAAGGGGGACAGACCTGTAGAAAAGATAACAAACTGTAGGGATAAATTCATATTTCTTTTAGTTTAAAAAACATGAATCGCTACATTTCTCAGTTTATGAACAAGACCTGTGCTGAATTTGCTCCACTTGCTTCTCCATATCCATGCTACATTCTTCTCCACCCTGATATATGTCACAGGAAGCTAACCTGGGTGACCTGCACCAACCCAATCTCTTGCCCTCCAGGTGCCAGGGGCTCCTGTCAACGGGAAGCTCTGGTGGCAGACTGGGATTGGTCGGAGAATGAGGTGAGGATGTTAATTTCCCAGGCTCCCTTCAGGCTGCTCACCATGGATTGGCTGTATCTCTCTATGGAAAGCTTCAGCTCTGGTAAGACAGCCTTCTCCCTACAGCTACCCTTCCTGGGTCCCAGTATCTGCTCCCTTCCTTTGCTTCTTGAGGCCTTGGGGAGCACAGTTCCCCCATTTTGCTAACCCTGGAATAACTTAGTTTTCTAAACTCTGCCCACACTTTTAAAGCAGTCCTCCTCTCAAATTGCCTACTTTGAGGTGCTTTCTGATTTGTGCCAGAATCCTGACCATTCAAAGGCCTTAGTTCACAATTCTGCATAAGCTCTTGAAAAAGGGACAAATTTTATGCTGGACGTTATGGTCTTCTAATGGGTTTAGGGAGGTTTTTAAATCAAAAGATATAATAATGAATAGGAAGAAAATATTTTGAGGCAGTGTTAATTAGCAGAAAAGTGTTAAGAGAATTACTGTGGCAAGGGTTAATGCATTTAGGAATTACTAACATAAACCAGTAGAAACTATAACTGTAGTTAGAAAATAATGAAAACAACCTATCAGTTATAATCCAGGAAAAGCATTATTATTACCAGTATACCATCATAACAATGATGCAACTTAATCCTGAAATTTTAAAGAACAATAAAATATTAAGAATCACAATACAATAAGTTTCTCTGTTATGCTATCCATTTTTGAATCCCATTCTCTTAGTGTTTAGAACAGTACTTATACATAGGAACTGAGAAAGTATTTATTGAATGAAATAATCAGGAAGAACACTGAAAACAAAACAGAAAATGTAATCTTACACTTGGCATATTGCATTCTGGTCATTACCTAACAATAATAACATGACAGACCTAAAAACAAACTCAGAAAATAGTAAATGCTCATGAATACATAAATCAAAATTATTGGTATGTAAATAAAATAAAATTATTGGACCTGTACCATAACAATAGATACCATTTATTAGGTTTCTATGCTGTGTTAGGTACTTTAGATATGTTATATATGTTAGCTTCAATCCTCACATTCCTGCCTGGTGGAGGCAGTCAAGGAAGGCAACTAAGAGGAGGTGACATCTGTGTGGACTTGGAAAGGAGGAACAGGGATCATTCATGAAGATGAAAGGACAAAAAAAGTTTTAGGTAGAATAATATCATGCACGAAATCACAGAGACAAGAAAGCAGGTTGCATTTCAGGAACTTTAGACATTTCAGTAATGAGAAAAGAAAAAGATTGGAAACAAAGAGGAATTTTATCCCAAATGCCACAAGGAGCCATTATTTCTGCCTAGAAATGTCATTGTCTAATATTTGCTTTAAGAGTGTGTATGGAGCAGCAGTGAAAAGATGATTGTTCTAAAGATTAAAATGGATAATAAAGATAAATAATAAGTATACTGTAAAGCACTGTCCAGACACTGTGTCTTATTTTTCTTAGGTTGTCACCATACTAAGTAACGCTCTGACCTCCTGTACCAGTCTACTTTCTCAAACCCACCTATGGCTTTGTGCCTGGCTAACTGTTCAGTCTGTTAGGCAGACTCCCAATGGCATGCAGACCAACCACATCTTTTGAAGTTGTGTGTCCTTTGTCTAATGTGCTGCTCTACAGAACTCAATGGGACAAGGGTGCCACCTCGTGTTGCATCACTGACTGTTCACAGTCCCCAACATGCTTTCTTTTCACTTGAGCTACTTGTGGATGCGGCCACTGAAGCTTCCCCCCGGTTGTAATTTGGAAAAGAAAATTGTTAACAAATGTTCTCACAAATGCAACAGAAAGGGAGCCCAGGACCTTTTCAATACAGTGATAATGCTAATGCCTGAGCTTTAGTAGATTAATTGCTATATGCTGGAAAATGCTTAGCCTATGTCCTTTAAATTCCTGCTATCATTGTTTTTAACAGAACTATTGTTAAAAAAAAACCACTTATCTTTAAAAATACAATGGGAATTATAATCTAGGAACTGAAATAAGTTAAGAAAAACCTGCTCTGCTCAGTCTCATAAAGGCTCATACTCAATAATAAGTTCTGAGAAGGGATTCCAAGAGGTTTTTTGAAAGCACATTCCTTGATGTCTGCAAAAGAGGCTGCAAGCCTTTGCAGGCAGACCAACTATTTAAACTATTTTCAAAGAATTATTGGAGAAAGAAGTTTCCTTAAATTCCTGGAGAAGGACCATGCATGGATTCTTTTTGCCTCCTCCTCCCCTCACTTCTTCACAAGCAGCTTTGCTTTATTTTTCTCCTCTTCTAGCTTCATTTTCTCTCATATTTACTGAAAAAAAAAATGAGCTCCCAATACCTGGGAGCTTATTGCTATTTCTTAAAGTATAAGCCAGTATATTGCTATTGTACACACATGGTGAATATGTAATACAAATTAGCATCTGTCCAAGAAAATAAAACCTAACTTTACTGAAGACTTTTCCATGTATTAACTCATTTAATCCTCACCAAAGCCCACTAATATAAGAAATATTGTTCCCATTTTAAAATGGGAAGTTGAAGCTAAGAGAGGATTATATAAGTTCACACATCTAGGAAGTGGTGCAGTCAGTTCAAATCCATAGCCATTATGCCCATAATCATTACGATTTATTGACTCTAACTATAAAACCTCAAACCAAAAGGATATACCAGTACCAATGACCTCATAAGTACAACCAAAAGATGATTAAGTTAGGGGCACCTGGGTGGTGCAGTCAGTTAAGTGTCTGACTCTTGGTTTCGGCTCAGGTCATGATCTCACAGGTCATGAGATCAAGCTTCCCTGTGTGGGTCTCTGCACTGACAGTGCAGAGCCTGCATGGGATTCTCTCTCCCCCCCTCTCTCTGGCCCTCTCCTGCTCTCTCTCTCAAAATAAATAAACTTTAAAAAGGAGATAATCAAAGTATGTGTAAATGTCAACACAACATAAATTTGGAAATTAGATGATCATTTTGCAGTAATGGAAAGCTTCAGTAATCAAGATAATGTGGTACTGGCATATGGATAGACATAAAAATTAATGTAGTAGAATTGGGAATTCAGAAATAAACCCATACATCTATGGCCAACAGATTTTAGACAAGAATGCCACAACTCTGTGGGGAATAGTCTTATCAACACATGGTACTATGACGACTAAATAGCAACATGCAAAACAATAAGGTTGGACCTTTACCTCACACCATATACCAAAATTAACTCAAAATGTAGCAAAGATCTAAATGTAAGAGCAAAAACTATTAAACTTTGTCAAGAAAGCATAGGCAAAAATCTTTGTGATCTTGTATTAAGCAATAATTTCTTAGCTATGACACCAAAAGCACAAGCAACAAAAGAAAAAATAGACAAACTGGATTTCATCAAAATTAAAAACTTTCATGGCTCCAAAGGGCACCATCAAGAAAGTGGAAAGTTGGGGTGCCTGTGTAGTTCAGTCAGTTAAGCATCCGAATCAGTTTGGGCTCAGGTCATGATCTCACAGTTTCATGAATTTGAGCCCTGCATCAGGCTCTGTGCTGACATCATGTAGCCTGCTGGGATTCTGCCTCCTTCCCTCTCCCTCTGCCCCTCCCCCACTCATGTTGTCTCTGTCTCTTTCAAAATAAATAAATAAACTTTAAGGAAAAAAACAAAAACAAAAACAAAGTCAAAGTTCAACCCACAAAATGGGAGAAAATGTTTGTAAATCGTATATTTGATCTGTATCCAGAACATAAAAAGGACTATTATAACTCAATAATAAAGTTAAATAATGCCAATTTTAAAATGATATACAAGTGATCAGTAAATACATGAAAGGCTGCACATCATTAGTCATCAGGGAAAATGCAAATCAAAACTATAATCAGACACCATTTCACACCCAATAGGATGATTATAATAAAAAGATAGATAATAACAAGTGTTATAAATGATAGAGAGAAATTAGAACTTTCATACATTCCTTGTAGAACTGTAAAATACTGCAGTCACTTCAGAAAACAGTATGGAAGTTCCTCAGATGGTTAAACATAGAATTACTATAGGATCTACCAGTTCCATTCCTGGGTATACACCCAAGAGAAATGAAAATATATTCACACAAAAATGTGTGCACAAATGATCATAACAACATTATACAAAATAGCCAAAAAGTGGAAAAACACAAATTTCATCAATTGGTGAATAAATAAACAAAATGTGGTATAGTTATAGAATGACATATTTTTCAGTAATAAAAAGAAATGAAGTGATGATACGTGTCACAACATGAATGAACATTGAAAATATTATGCTGGGTGAAAAAAATAGTCTCAAAGGAACACGTACTGCAGATCACGCTTATAAGAATTGTCAGGAATGGATAAATTGATAGAAACAGACAGTAGATTAACAGCAGCCTAGTCTGGGGAAGATGAGGAGATTGAAGGGTGACAGCTAAGGGATGCAGATGTTTTTTCAGAATAATGAAAATGTTCCAAAATCAACTGCAGTAATGAATCCATAACTGTGAATATACTAGAGGCTCTTGAGAAGTATAGTTTAAATGGGTGAATTGTACAGCATGTGAATTTATCTCAATAAAACCATAAAGAGCAAATTGTATGTGATGGTCACTTAGAAAAATTTTGCCTTGAACACAGAAGCAGAGATTCACATGCTGATTCTGAGAGAATATCATGAGTCAAATGTGAATGTAAAATATTGCAAGTCTCTAAGCCTCATGGAGCTGCCATTCAGATATGTATTAGAGACATTATTGGTTTCCAAAAATAAGAAAGTTAATGAGCAAACAAAGGAAACATACATAAAGTAGTGAAACTGCTGCAAAACAATACCTTGATGATATTGAAGATACAAGTTCATGCAGATAAGTCATTTCCAGAGACAACTAGAGTTTACTTTCAGGTTCCCTTTGCAATGGGAGCAAAGAGGAAATTGAGTCTATATTCTTGAGCCACAAATAAAGCATTGGTAAGCTTGGAGAATTTTCAACTTCTTTAATCAATTTTAAAATTACAACAAATAGAGAGTCAAGAAGTTGTATTACTTCAGGAGAACTCCTTGCTCTTGAATTAATATTTGGAAATCATAAACTGCTAAGAAACACTTTCATTTCAGTGATACCTTAATGATGTAGCATGTAATACCTTAATGATGAAGAATTGCTTTTGAAAAATATTCAGTTTTACTTGGAAGAACCATTCAAGAATTCAAGGCAGAAGTTACAAGGAATATTCTGAGTAGATATGTAGAATATTTATATATAACAGTAGATTGAGTAATATAGTATATATAGTGGAATTTAAGGTAAATTCCATACTTATGTTATTTTTTAGGTTGCCATACTTAAAAATAGATATATACTTAATGAAGGCAAGAGATCCAGAAGGGAAGAGAAGGGCTGGGGGAGATGAGATTGAAGGGGTGATGTCTGAGGATACATACATGTATTAAGACGTATACATGAATATATATATATATATATATATATATAGAACCTTTATTCACTTTATATAAAATTTAATTGGAAGTTATTGCTTTTTAAATTTTAAGTATGAACTGATATTCAGTTATTAAAGATTTTGCAATCTAAAGATCTTTAGCTATAATGCTGCAGTCACAAAAAATCCAAGTCTCTCAGGGGCTCACAACAACAAAGATGTCATCTTACTTGTCATTTGGGAGTTAGCTCTGTGCTCTACATTCTCTCTCCTTCAAGATCCAGGTAGAGAAGGGGCCTCTGTGTGAAGTTTTGTCATTGTTACGGCAGAGGGAAAGGGGAGAGAGCAGAACCTAGGATGGCTCTCAGACCTTTGGATCAGCAGTGGCACACATAACTTCTGCTTCTGTCCCATTGACCAATGCATGCTCCCGGTGATACCTGATATCACTGAGCTGAGCATAATCTTTCCACAGGAAGGGCACTGCTGGTCACATGGCTGTGCCTGACATCACAGGATAGGGAATCATCGACTTGTCACAGAAAGAAGCAGCAAATATGTAAAAACGATAGTCTACCACCACAAATCATAGAAGCTGAAGAAAACCTTAGAGATCATCTGTTTCATCTCATTCAATCTCATTGGTGGATGAAAAGTGGGAGGCCCAGAAAGGGAAAAGTGATTTCCTTAGCTATGTAACTAGCTGAGGCCAAATCTCTGATAATCTCTCCCTATAGTAGGATTCACCTTTTCGTTTACATGAACAATCTATAAATGAAAAACGAATAGTGGGTAGACCCAACTATGAACCTGTACAATAGAAAAAGAGATGCCAAGAGTAACCACTTTCAACCAGCAAATTCAAATTTATTCTACTACCGATAAGTATCATTTATATCCAACAGGGTACTTGAATAGAAAAAGAGAAACGACTTCTATTTATTTTTAGATACAAGTCAGGTCTTAAAAATTATGGAGAAAATGTTATTAATTCAGATTAAACTTTAAAGTGTATTGTGTCACACCATGTTGTGAATAGCAGAAAAAATAAATAGTCTTTCCATATTTGTAAATTATTATCTGATTCAGTAAAGAAGTCCCACATGATTGAAAAACAAATGAAGTTCTGACATCAGTCTTTGGGTTTTTTTTCTCTTACTTGCTAAGGTATGTGAAAGTGTCAACCGACGTCATGTTGTAACCACACCTACTCATCAGTTGCAACCATAGAGCAGCTTGCATATAAGAGTTTGGTAAAAGTCAGTGAAAGAATTCTGAAAATCAAATGGCTATATAAAATTCACAATAAAAAACATGATATATTTTATTATTATTTATAAATCATGTACTATCCATCCTTTATGTCAATAAACTTCATAATAAACTTATGAATATGTATATATAATTTTTTCAGAGAGCTCAGCAAGCACTGAGAATACAGAAAGCTTCTGATATTCATCATTCTTTTTATGCTCATACATTTAAGAACCTGCAAAGTGTTAAAGATCTGTTTCTAATTCTTATGGCAAGTGCAAAAATGTAGCCTCCTTAAGGGATTAAAACCCAACAAGGACAGGGGTGCCTGAGTGGCTCAGTCAGTTCAGCATACTCTTGGTTTCAGCTCAGGTCATGATTTCACAGTTGCAGGGTTTGGGTCCACGTGGAGCCTTGAGTGGGGCACTAACAGTGCGGAGCCTGCTTAGGATTCTCTCTTTCCCTCTCTCTGCCCCTATTCAGCTCGTGCGAGTGTGCTGTCTCTCTCTCTCTCTTTCTCTCTCTCAAAATAAATAAATCTTTAAAAATCCAACAGAGGAAGTAATTAGCATAAATATAACTATCATGCAAAGCAGTATGAGCAGCCAAAAAGAGGAGCAAAAGTAGGGGCACCTGGGTGGCTTAGTTGGTTGAGCATCTCACTTCTGCTCAAGTCATGATCTCATGGTTCATGAGTTCAAGCCCCACATCGGGGCTCTGTGCTGACAGCTCAGAGACTGGAGTCTGCTTCAGATTCTGTGTCTCCCTCTCTCTCTCTGCCCCTACGCCCAGCCCAGGTGCACTCTGTCTCTCTCTGTCTCTCAAAAATGAATAAACATTAAAAAAAAAAAAAGAATGTCATTTCCTCAAGTCATACACAAAATTAAAAAAAAAAAGATTAGTAAAAGTAGTAATGAAGCAATGTTCTAATGTACTTTTACTAGAAACTTCAAATCTAGAATTAGAAATTAGAGTTATATACATTCCTAGTCATGAGAAAAGCTTTATTACAAACTAATAATTAGAATTAGTGCTTATCATAGTGTCTTGTGCATAGTAAATAACCAACATACGTCTCTTGAATTGTGCTAAAGGTAAATGTGCCAGAAAAAAATGAAATGAAATGAAATGAAATAAAATGAAATAAAATAAAATAAAATAAAATAAAATAAAATAAAATAAAAATCTGCAAAGCAACAGAGATTGCCAAAGATTGGGTTTAAGAAGAGGTCTACTGATGGGCGGCTGGGTGGCTCAGCCAGTTAAGTATCCAACTTTTGATTTCATCTCAGGTTGTGATTTCACAGTTTAGTAAGTTTGAGCCTGTATGGGGCCTCTGCACTGAAAGCAAAGAGCCTGTTTGGGATTCTCCCTCTTTCTCTGCTCCTCCCCGCTTGCACTTTCTCTGTCTCTCTCAAAATAAATAAATAAACTTAGAAGAAGAAGAAGAAGAAGAAGAAGAAGAAGAAGAAGAAGAAGCAGCCTACTGATAATTAGGCAGTATAGCAGCAAGACGCATGGAGGGGAGATGATACCCTAATAAGCACACCCAGGTAAGACAGATGGTAGAACCAACTAATCTGGAAGGGCTTAGGTATTTGGCATCCTCAGATATTCTGGAACTGGGTTCTAACCTTGAACAGTTTCCTCAAAAAAGCAGGCTTGAGGAGAGATAGAGATAAATTAATTTGTCTGGCCCCCCATTTGAAGTTACACTGAAAGAGAAACTTCAGGCTTTTTTTCAGGGCTTCCAGTTTTATATGCTTCATGACATTTCAGGGGTCTCCCAGACTCTCCCTTTAATATAGTCTCACCTCAGGGGTACCTGGGTGGCTCCGCTGGTTAAGCGTCTGACTCTCAATTTTGGCTCAGGTCATGATCTCAGGGTTGTGAGACTGAGCCCCATATCGGACTCCATGCTCAGCATGGAGCCTACTACCTCTCTCTCCCTATCTAGAAAAAAAAAAGTGTATATATATATATATATATATAGAGAGAGAGAGAGAGAGAGAGAGAGAGAGCCCCACCTATCACGGATACTCTTAAAACCCACAGATAAAGAATAGCTTTTAAATGCAGATAGTCGGTTGAAATTCAAATTAGCTTCATAATGAACATAGCCAGACAGCAAATTAAGTGTCAATGATAGATTCTAAGATTTGTCCTAGTTTTGATGGGATGAATAGACAAAGAGAAGAAATCTTGAATAATCTGAAGAAGGAAAAAGACTGCAAAAAGAGAAATCTGGGAACAAGGCAAAACTTTTAGCCTTTACATTTTGACCTCAAGAAAAAAAAAATAGTGAGCACTAGGTGTTGTATGTAAGTGATGAGTCACTAAATTCTACATCTGAAGCTAATATTGCACTGTATGTTGAGTAGCTAGAATTTAAATAAACTACAAGTGAACCAAAAGAAATTGTAGACTGTTATTTTACAACATAATTACAATGTTATTATAGTATAGGTTTCATAAAGATTTTTTGGTTTTTATCATGTTTAAGCTGAGGAGGCTTCCTAGGAATTTAATTAAGGTATCAAAATGAGTAGATTGATTTTGTTTCCTTGATTTCCACAACAGAATGACATATTTATTGTTCTTTTTTATGATATGATATGATATGATATGATATGTGGAAATAAGATGCCATCATGTGCAGAGTCTACTGCACTTAAATGATTAACATACAGGGGAACCTGGGTGGCTCAGTTGGTTGAGTGCCCAACTCTTGATTTCAGCTCAGGTCATGATCTCTTGGTTCATGAAATTGAGCCCTGCATCCAGCTAGATGCTGACAGCTCAGAGCCTGCTTGGGATTCTCTCTCTCCCTCTCTCTGCCCCTCCCCTACTCAAGCTCTCTCATCCTCTCAAAATAAATAAGTAAATATACATTTAAAAAAATAAATAAAAGATTAACTTACACAAACAACAGAATTTAACTTGTTAAAATGAATAATAAAAATGGCCTTGACAGTTTAAAAAAACAAAAAAGTAAAAGTACTATATATTAAAATGCATAGGATAAACTCAGTGCATCTGGAGGGAAATTTAAAAATTTAACTGTATTCATGAGGGCTGGGAAAAGAGGAGAAGGGGATTTAAATTTGTTAAGTAAATATTCAAATTAGAGAGAAGAGAGAGAAAACCCAACAAAATAGCTCCAGGAAGGAGCTATTCCTTACACTAAAGAAATAGCAAAGAAACAATTAAAAAGAATAGACAATCTGAAAGCTAGTTTTGAAAAGGCTAATAAAATAAGTAAGTTTTTGGCAATCAAGGGGAAAAGATCAAAGAAAGAAGTCACAAAAGCCATATATTAGGAATAGGTGAAGAGGAAATCCTTAAAATCACAAAGTAATAGTATGCCATTACTTTTTATATATTCCATATTTCAATAGATAGTATCCATATGATTCTAAACTCGAAATACTCCAAGTATATATGGTAAAAATTCTCTTCCCCACCATATCCTCCAACTACCCTGCATCTTTCCCAAAAGCATCTTAACATTTGTCATTTATTCATGAATGCTTCCAAGGACATTTTACTCATTTACAGATTAATATAAATATGATTTCTCTTACCCCTTTTCTCACACATAAAATAAATTAAAGTGGTGTGGTTTAAAGGATTCTTCAGGACAAAATTTACAGGCATGCTTCACAAAACTTTAGAGAAACAGATCATTCCAATCCTATACAAGTTGTTTCAGATCATAGAAAATAGGGAGAATTACACACTGACACCAATGTGGATTGGTTCATTCAGTACCTATTTCACCTCCTTAGAAACCATATAAAACATTGCGTTTTCTCAGAATCTCTCGTGCTTAAATTCCAGACGTGATTCAGTCTCTGCTGTGTAACTTAACCCATATGAAACTTCAATTTGGAAGAGAATCAAATGGGGAGGGAGGCAGGGTCGTGGTATCTACTAGGCTGCAAGTGTATCATGACAAACCCAGAGCTGGTTCCTGAGCCAGTAGCTAGCAGCAGTGTCCTAACCGCAGATGACTTCATGACTAGCAGGAAGTAATGTGATTCTGGAACTGGCAATAGAAAAGTCTCTGGATCCCACCTGATGGGTAACTTCCTACATCATTGGCTTCCTGATTATACCAGAGATGGCAGGCATAATTTTTCAAATTTTTTAAATTCTTGATTGCATCACTGGCATTATCTATCTTGATGACCCAGTTCTACAATATGGATTTGGGTGTAATTCCTGAAAATTCAGGTAAAAGTCCCCTTCAGCTCTAGTGATATATCTCTAAGTAAGCCATGTAATATCCTATAGGATAAATCCCTTTTTGTGTAGCAGAGAATCTGTTGTCTTAAACTGAATGCTAACTAATATACTACTCAATTTACCTTATTTTTATTTTTTTTAATGTTTAGTTTGAGAGAGAGAGAGAGAGAGAGAGAGAGAGAGAGAGAGAGGTAGAGAGTGAGCAGGGGAAGGGCAGAGAAAGAGGGGGAGAGAGAATCCCAAGCAGGCTCTGCACTGTCAGCACCGAGCCTGACATGGGTTTCGAACCCATGAACTGTGAGACCATGATCTGAGCCAAAACCAAGAGTCAGATGCTTAACTTACTGAGCCACCCAGGTGCTCCAACAATTTACCTTAAAACTAAAACTGGACAAGGACAATACAAGAATGGAATACTGTATGTGAATGCCATTTTAAATACAGGTGCAGAATCCTAAATAAAAAGTTAACAAATCACATTCAGCACTGAACAAATAGAGATAGAGGTGGCCAAGTGGGGTTTATTCCAGGAACTCGAAAATGACTCAGCCTCAGAAAACCAATTAATGTGATTCACCACATTAACAGATTAAAGAAATAACTTATGATTGTTCCAATTAACGAAAAAATGCATTAGAAAAAGTCAATACACATTCATGATTTTTAAAAGTAACAAACCAAAAATAGAAGAAAGTGTGCTTAACTAAAAGTCATTTTTTAAAAACCTTCCACAAACATCATACTTAGTGAAAAATAAGAAATTTTATTTTTAGAATAATAATACAGAGATGCCAACTAAAGCCCCTGCTTTTCAAAGATGTAATGAAGTTCTCAGAAAATGAAGTTAGAGAAGAAAAACAAATAAAAATTATAAAGAAAGGATTTTATCCATATTCTTCTTTGTCCTCATTGTGTAGCATTGTGTAGCTTTCATAAACAGCATCAATCACCTTTGCCGACACCCAAACTTCCTTTTTATTTGTCTAGTGGCATGAATTGCCCAAATGGCCAGTTGGTTCTGCGCACTTTTTTTTAAAGTTTATTTATTAATTTTGAGAGAGAGAAAGAGAGGGAGCATGCACAAGTTGGGGAGATTCAGAGAGAGTGGGAGAGAGAGAATCCTAAGCAGCCTCCATGATGTCAGCCTGCTCAATGTGGGGCTCAATCTCCTGAACCTCAAGATCATGACCTGAGCCAATACCAAGAGTTCGATGCTTAACCAACCGAGCCATCCAGGCACCCAGGATCTGTGCACTTTCAATTCAATTAAACTTTATTAATGTTCTCTGATGAAACCATTTATTTTAGGTATTAAGTCTTCTAAACTAGTAAGAACTAGTGTTCTGAAGACAAGATGCAAAAAATTTTATAAGTACAGCATTGGGTATAATTTTGTGAACCACCACTTCAAAACATTGCTTCTCAAATTTGTGCATTCTGGCTGTGAGAAAAACTGCACCACACACTGGTTGCAGGTTTCAAGCACATAATGCCTCATATGAGACAACATCCTAGCCTCTCAAGGTATTGCATTCCCACCTAGCACTATAAGTTGATATTTAGAAGTACATTTTGACAATGTAGAAGGTGAATGGTAAGGGATAAACTATTAAATATAAAAATCAGTTCCTTGGAGTCAGTGCTGTGTGGAATACAGTGACCATAAATAAGACAATCAGAGACTCCATGCAATAGTGGTGCTAACAAAAGCATGGCAGGCCAAGAAATCTGATCTATACTCTTTCTAAAGACCTGCCCTCCATCTACTCTACTCCAGTTTATGGTATTATAGCAGAAAGATGCTAGTGGTGGCCCCCATGATCCTCACCTCCTTGTATTCATGCCCTTCTATAATTCCCTCGCCTGAGTGTGGGCAGGACCTGTGACTTGGTTCTAAGCAACATACTATAGCAAAGGTAATGGGATGTCATTCCTGTGATTATATTATATGGTAGAAGGTGATGGATCTCATTTTTGTGATTACATCATGTTATTAAAGACTCCAGCTTAACACACTAAAGTTAGAGATTCTCCTTGCAGGTCGGACTGGCTACATAATTTGTGGGGCTCGATGCATAAGCAAAATGTGGGACTTTTTATTCAAAAATTGTTAAGAATTTCAAAACTGCTACAGAAGAACATTAAACCAAGTGTGGGGCACTGTAACCACAGGACATCTGTGACCACGTAGAATACAAGCTCATAAAACCAGCTCTGCTTGTGGTTTGATGAAATAAGTGCCCATGTTCATGAAGACTGTATATCAAGGAAATGTGGACAGCTTCTGGACAACAGTCAGCAAAAAACCAGGGCCCTCAGTCATATAGCCAACAAACTGAATGAGCTTAGAATTGGATTCTTCTCCAATCAAGCTTCCAAATGAGAATACAGTCTGTTCAACACTTTGCTTGCAGCTTTGTGAGACCCTGAGCAAAGGACCCAGTTATGTCATATGCAAATTTATGACCCATGGAAACTGTGAAATAATAAATGTGTGTTGCTACAAGCTGTTAATTTGGTGATAATTTTTATGGAGCAATAGAAAACTAGTGGATTTATGACATAAAAGGTTGAGGATAAGTTGTTCTGCTGCTGTTGGTAAATTAGGATTAAGTAATGGTGAACAAATCACCCTACAGAAGTAAACACTGACATTGTTAAGTCCATATATAGTCTCTATTCCTACAGGATGGCCATTTTATCCATGAGCCTATTAAAAAAGTAATGATGTGTCTATGGAAAGAGGTTGACCCACAGTTAAAGGAATTGTCATTTTGTCCATCTGATCAAGATACTCCTTTATGGGGGCGCCTGGGTGGCGCAGTCGGTTAAGCGTCTGACTTCAGCCAGGTCACGATCTCGCGGGGTCACGATCTCGCGGTCCGTGAGTTCGAGCCCCGCGTCGGGCTCTGGGCTGATGGCTCAGAGCCTGGAGCCTGTTTCCGATTCTGTGTCTCCCTCTCTCTCTGCCCCTCCCCCGTTCATGCTCTGTCTCTCTCTGTCCCAAAAATAAATAAACGTTGAAAAAAAAAAATTAAAAAAAAAAAAAGATACTCCTCTATGGTAAGGGCTTTTTGATGAGCATTGATTCAGGACAATACTCTTCTGTTTTAGTTCCATTAAAAAGGGTCTATCCATGTATTTTACTTCTCAAACCCCCTTGTTTCTAAGATTATACTCTTCTTTCTTCCAGTTCCATTAGCCAATGACCATGAGTAAGTCTGGATTTGTGGCTGATAACACACCTTTCATAAAAATTGGAAAATGATCTGAAATACTAAAAATTACACCCATTGGTCCTTAAGCGCCAACCATGAATGAGGTTGTAAGGCAGTAACAGTTGCACTTCCCCTCGGCACCAACAAATCATTTAGATGAATCTATTAATTAGAGTCAAGTATGTAGGTAATAAAGAATTTCCTGTGAGTCCCTAGATGAGGCTGAGGGAGAAATGACAGTGTTGTAGAAGTTGCATAGTCAGAATGTGGGTCTTCTGCAAGTTACTTGTGCCTCTAGACATTCTTAGGTATGGTTCCATGTATATTACTTCCGTTAGATGATGGAATACTGGTGGACATGACCAACTTTTTGGTTATTTTGATTTTAAAATATGTTGTTCATCATTGGCAGCTCCGATCAATACTTACTTGGTCTCATGGCAAACAATTTACTGTCTACCATTATTGTAATCATTCCAATTTACCTCTATTGATTGAGTGCTTCTAATTAGCCTCAGCCAATCTACAATCTCTTCATCCTCACTGAAATGAGGAGAGTATGCTGGAATTCTCCTCTACAATGTATTTCTCAAGGACTTGGTGAAGGGGTTGTCTTCTGGATCCATTTTAGTAATATAGCTAGGAATGAGGAAAGCAGAATGTATATAACAAATTAATCCAACATTTCTACCTCCTAAATCTTTTAATTCTTTTCTCCTTTCTTCTTTGTGGTATGTCAATTTCTCTTAATATGAGATATTGTCTAGATTTAAGTCAACCAAAAAATAAAACAACTAAAACTGCTCCCAGATGTTTAAGCTAGTACATTGGAAGTCAAATTCCTCATAAGAATACCTGTATAGGTAAACTCAGTTAAATCTGAAACTTTAGTCTTCCTTTTTATTGGTCTAGAATGCTCAGATTCCATGCTGATATGTATTGGTCATATTTCTTGTAGCTAATTTTAAACTTTTGCCATAAGTTAAAATTTTGAAAATGTCATTTTTTTTTAACTCTTCAGCATATTTAGAAATGCTCCCAGCCTCCTACGGGTGCTCATCTATATCAATCAGGATTTTTAGTTGGAAACAAAAAATAACCAAGCTCAACTGATTTAAGCAAAATGGGATATTATTAAAAGGATTTGGGGTAGCTCATGGAATTATTAGGAGGCCTAGACAATTAGAGTCAAGACTTCATCAAACAGCAGTCGTTGCTGCCCACAGTGCAAACAGATGGCTTGGATACTAAATGCCATTAATAGCATGGGTCCTAGTACTGCTACAAAACTTAATCTTGCTGCAATGACCTACACAGCTGTCCAGAGTTCCTCTCATCTAATGCATGGACTCCCAATTCCAAGTACAGAACCATGATCACATGTCCACACCCTAGGTCCAAGCAAAGTTAAGAAAGTAAGTACTTGACATTTCAGCATTTTATGGTGGAAAGTACACTCTGTCTCCCATCATATTCATAAAATGGGAAGTTCCCAAAGCATAGGAAGGCAAATTACTTGATGAACAGCCAAAATGAATGATAAATGTCAACTATGGTTAAATTCATGTGTAGATATATGTACTCTACGATCCCCAAATTCTGCTGCTAGAGTTTCTAAAGAAATTCTCATGCATGCCCAAGACAGAAACAAGGATTTTTTTTTTTGAAACAGTGTATATAATAACAAAAATGTGAAAAGAACTCAAAGGCTATTAGAATTACATCAATAGGTTGTGATATGTAAATTTCAGGTCTCTTTTTTTGTTGTTCAGGTATTGAGAAACTACTGTGTCAGATATAATGCTAAACACTGTGTACAGAGACTGGGGTGGATGAGACGTTTACAAATATGAATTTTTAACAATATTGCCTTTAGGACTGCTCCCAATGGAGTGGGAAGATAGACACATAAGTATATCACCAGGACATATGCAACATATCGAAGACTCAAATGGATCATGTACATGGTACGATAATGGTACAGTGAGAAAAATATAATTGGCTGCATAAGTGGGAGAAGTATCACAGAGAAAAAAGATACATATGTAAGTGAGGCCTCAAAATGTCTACAAGAGTATGAAATAAATGAGGAGAGATTCATTCCAGGCAGTAAAAATTTTATTGTAAAGTCACTAAAATTTGTTATATATAGCATAGCTCAACATACACAAATCAATCAATGTGATATACCACATTCACAAAATGGAGAATAAAAACTATGTGATCATCTCTTTAGATGAAGAAAAAGCATTTGACAAAATTCAACATCCATTCCTGATTTAAACGAATGAAGTAAGTATAGAGGGAATGTACCTCAGCATAATAAACGCCATAAATGGCATGCCATAGCTAAGATCATATTCAATGGTGAAAAACTGAAAGCTTTACCTCTAAGATCAGGAACAAGATAAGGATGCCCATTTCCACCATTCTTATTCAACATAGTACTAGAAGTCCTAGCCAGAGTAATCAGGCACAACAAAACAAAACAAAACAAACAAACAAACAACACGAAATAAAAGACATCCATTTTGAAAACAAAGAAGTAAACCTGACTGTTTGCAGATGACATATTATTATTATATGTCAAAAACCCTAAGGACTTTACCAAAAACTATGAGAACTAATAAATGAATAGAGTTGAAGGATACTTAATCAGTATACAAAAACCAGTCACTTTTCCATACTCTAACAATGAACTATCAGAAAGAGAAATTGAGAAAATTCCATTTACAATTGTGTCAAAAAGAATAAAGTACATATGAATAAAGTTAATACGTAAAAGACCTATATACTGAAAGCTATAAAATATTGATAAAATAAATTGAAGAAGACTCAAATAAAAAGATATTACATGTTCATGGATTCAAAAAATTAGTATTTTTTAAATGTCTATGCTACCAAAGAAATCTGTAGATTCAATCTAATCCCTATCAAACTTCCAATGGCATTTTTCACAGAAATGGAAAAAAACAACCCCAAGATTTGTATGGAACCACAAAACACCTTGAATAGCCAAAGCAATCTTGAACAAGAAGAACAAAGCTGGAGGCATCACACTTCCTGATTTTAAACTATATTACAAAACTATAGCAACCAACGTAGAGTTTGGCATAAAAACAGACACATAGATTAATGAAACAGAAGAGAGCTGAAAAATAAACCCAAACATATATAGTCAACTAATTTACAACAAAAGGGCTAAAGATACACAATAGGGAAAGAATAGTCTCTTCAATAAACAGTATTGGGAAAACTGAAGAGACATATGCAAAAGAAGGAAACTGTATCTCATCATTATTTTATACATCATTTTTCTGTACACAAAAATTAAGTCAAAATAGATTACAGACTTGAAATAAGACCTGAAACCATTAAACTCCTAAATGAAAATATAAAGGGAAACTCCTTGACATTGGTCTTAGCAATGATTTTTTTTTTATTTAACACTGAGAGTGAAGACAATAATAGCAAAAATAAATTAATAGGACTACATCAAACTAAAAAAGCTTATGCAGAGCAAATGAAACCACCAACAAAATGAAAAGACAACCTACAGAAAGGGAAAAATGTTTATAAATCATTTATCTGATAAGGGGTTAATATCTAAAATATATAAAGAACTTATACAACTTAATAGCAAAAAGAAAAAAACAATTAAAAAATGGGCAGAGGAATGAATAGACATTTTTCCAAAGAAGACATACAGATGGCCAATAGGCACATACATGAAAAGATATTCAACATCACTAACCATCAAGGAAATGCAAATTAAAACCACAGTGAGATATGACCTCACCTGTTAGAATGGTTATCATCAAAAAGCCAAGAAATAACAAGCGTTGGAAAGGAGAGGAAAAAAAGAAACTCCTAATCAATGTTGGTGGAAATCTAAATTGGTGTAGCAAAAAACGGTATGAAGTTCCTCAAGAAATTAAAAATGGAATTACCATATCATCGAGCAATTCCACTTCTAGGTATATATCCAAAAGAAATAAAAACAGGTTATTGAAGAGATATCTGCACTCCCATGTTCACTGTGGCATTACTCACAATAGCCAAGAAATGGAAACTTAAACTGTCCATCAATGAATGAATAAAGAAAATGTGTTGTGTGTGCCTATGTATTACATTTATGTATATATGTAAATACACATACATACCACATAATACACACACAATGTATACAATTGTGTATATATAAAAATAATATATACATATATGTGTGTAAATATATGCATAAATTTGTGTGTGTGTGTGTATATATATATATATATATATATGCATGCTATGGGCTATCATTCAGCCATCAGAAAGAAAGAAATCCTGCCATTTGTGATAACACAGATGGACCTTGAGAACATCGTGCAAAGTGAGATGAGCCAGACAGAGCAAAACAAATACTGCGTGCAATTACTTATAAATAAATTCCCAAAAAGTCAAACTCATATAAACAGAGTAGAAAAGTGGTTGCTTGTGACTGGGGTGTGGGGCAAATGAGGAGAAGTTGGTACACACTTCCAGCAGTAAGATGAATAAGGTCTGAGGATCCAATGTAAAACATGGTGACTCTAGTTGATAAGACTATGTCTTATAACTGAAATTTGCTGAGAGAGTGGAACCTAAATCTTCTAAAAAGAAATAAATAAGGTGATGGATGTGATAATTAACTAGATGGAAATAATCCTTTCACAATCTATACATTTATCAAATCACCGCAATATACATTTTAAATATCTTACTATGTTATTTAATTATGCTTCAATACAGCGTATATTTTTAAAAATAAAAAATAAAATAATAATGAAGTTGAATTACTTTTCTACCTTAAACTTTTTAGTTTTTTTTTAAAGCTTTTGAAAATGTTGCCATCTAGTGGTGTCAAACTTTTTTAAAAAGTTAGTAATTAGTAAATCCTTCAATTATGTTTCCTAGGAAAAGTTGCCTTACCATTTTTCAAAGAAATGTTATACTTGTGCCTCTGCTTTAAGAGAAAGCACTCTGGATTTAGGATACTGGTTTTTAGAATTTGGCTTCTGAGTGATCACAGGCAAGCTGCTTAATTTCTCTATAAATGCATGTGATAATAGTACCTACCTCCCAGGATTGTTAAAGAGAATTAACGAGAAAATCCTTATAAAGTTATTTAGTGCAGCATTTGGCTCATAGTATATACTCAATAAGTAGTAATTGTTATATTGCTCAATGGGGAAAGAGTTGCAATCTTTCAGTGGCATTGAAGTTTGAGTGATACAGCGCTTAGAACTATGGGACTTTATATTGTCAATTCTGACCAGAGTATTACACTTCTTTCTGGGAGTAGTAGAAACATTGTTTTGGTATGTGGTTGCTATGTAGATGGCAGGCATTAATGACTAGTATTATCTAACTTTGAAAGATCCCTGAATCAACTATGATTGTGATTTACTGTTAAAATGTTTATAATTTGCCCCTGATTTGGTCTGTTAGCTATTCTACAAGAAAATACAAATCTTTCTAGGAGAGCATGAATGGAAGTAAGAGAAAGACAGCTTCACTAGTTGGCTAAAAAAATTGAGTCTCATAGAAGATGCAGTCAGCCCTAAAACTGCCTGTCAAGAAGGCAAGGCAGATGGAAATGGTCCTCTCTATTTATGACATCCGTTCAGCTCCAGTATTGCTATGATTTATTTTATTCTTCAAGACAGTCCTTGAATCTTACTTTAACTTGATTTCACCTGTCCAGCGAAGCATAAACAGTGCGATTTTAAACATGCTTTTGACAGAAATGTCTCCTGAGATCTCCAAAGATACGATGACAAAATGTTAGTCAGATGACACCACTGTTGAGAATTTACAGTTAGGCATCTAGCAATATTCATAATTTTAGTTAGTGGACTGGAGTCAGTCTGGAGGGAAAAATATGCTGCAAGACTGTGTCACAAACACCCCTTCTCCAATATTTTAATCAAAAACTGGGATGAATAAGGCATGCTTTGTTTAAGTTGCAGAAAATTCTGGATGGGCTGATGTGGTAGAAAGCTTGTAAGATGGCCCCAAGGATTCCTACCTCTTGGTATTCACACCTTCATGTAATCCCCTCTCCTTGTGTGTGAACTGGTCCTAATCACTCATTTCTATAAATGTAATAGAACAGAAGTGATGGGAGTCACTTATAAAATCAGATTACAAAGAGATTATGGCTTCCATTTTGCATGTTCTTTCTTGTTCTCTTGCTAACTTGCTGTGATGGAATCGAGCTGCCTTATGGAGAGGTCCATGTGGCAAGGAACTGAGAGAGACCGCTGGCCAACAGCTAGTGAGGAGTTGAAACATTCAGTCCAATAGCCCACGAGGAACTGAATTCTGCCAATACCCACGTGAGTGAGCTCAGAACCAGGTCCTCTCTAAGTTGAGGCTTCAGATGGGACTGCAGCCCAGACAGTACCTGAATCCTGGTGAGGGCCTTTGAGGCAGAGGTACCCAGATAAGCCAAGCCCTGGATTCTTGACCCACAGAAACAGGGAGATAATAATGTTTCATATTTTTAGCCACTAAGTGAGCTGATTTGCAATACAGCAATATAACCATGAGGTCAGCAAACTACAGCCTGTGGTCAAAGCTGATCTGAGGTCTGCCATTGTATGGCCTTTGAGCTAAGAATGCTCTTTACATTCAAAAGATTCCTTACTTCTTTTCTCTTTCTTTCTCTCTTATTTTCTTTCTTTCAGTCTTTCTTTCTTCCAACATGTAACAAAGACCCCTGGCCCACAAGGCCTAAAATATTCACAATCTAGAGTTTACAGATATAGATAAAGCTTGCCAACCTCTGCAGTAAATGATATGACTGATAACAGAATAAAGATTCAGAATGATTACCTTAACTGACTAGAATAAAGAAGTGAAGGGGCGCCTGGGTGGTTCAGTTGGTTAAGCGTCCGACTTCAGCCCAGGTCATGATCTCGTGGTTCATGAGTTTGAGCCCCACATCGGGCTCTGTGCTGACAGCTCGGAGCTGGAGCCTGCTTCAGATTCTGTGTCTCCCTCTCTCTCTGGCCCTTCCCCTCTCAAGCTCTGTCTCTGTCTCTGTCTCTCTCAGAAATAAATAGACATTAAAAAAATTTTTTTAAAGAATTTAGAATAAAGAAGTGAAGTAAATGAGATAAAATTTGGCTGTAGTTCACACAATGTTCTGCTCTTAAGTTCAAAATTTCAATCTCAGAAACATAGGATAATGACTATGTGAAAAGTATGAGAGGATTTTAGTAGGTCCTGCACTCACAAAGAGCTAAAATATAAAATGGATGCTTAAAAATGGTTAATATATGGGTGCCTGGGTGGCTCAGTCAGTTAAGCATCTGACTTCAGCTCAGGTCATGATCTCATGGTACATGGGTTCAAGCCTTGCATTGGGCTCTGTGCTGACAGCTTGAAGCCTAGAGCCTGCTTCAGACTCTGTGTGCCTCTCTTTCTCTGCCTCTCCCCCACTTGCTCTCTGTCTCTCAAAAAAATAAACATTACAAAAAATTTTTTAATGGTTAATAGAATCCAATACTGCATTTACATAAATATAAATCCAGTTCATAAAGAAATACAACCTCAAGACTACTCTACATTAGTCAGAACACATGTAGAGTATGTCAATAGAGATCTTTTAAAAACTATTTTGAGACAATGGAAAAGGCTTTTGTATTTAGTTTTATAGAAAAGGCTTTTAAATTTATTTCTTTAAAATAATTGCAAGATACAACTTTTTAAACCAACATGATAGTGGAATCACTAGTGTTCAAAATTATGTATTTTATCTGTATTAATCTCACTCCATATTTTTTACTCAATTCTTCCTTTGATGTCTACTTGTGTTGAATAACATGTTTATATTTGGCTTCCTCCTGTCTTTCCGTGTATTCCAAAAGGAGTAGAGGGGAAGGGAAAGACATCTAAGAATATACCTGTGTTTGTGGGAGATGGCTGGCATATTTAAGAGTATTGTATTTTATGGTGAGGATGTGGAGAAAAAAGGAAACCTCATGCACTGTTGGTGGGAATGTAAATTGGTACAGTCACTGTGGAAAACAGTATGGATGTTCCTCAGAAAATTGAAAATAGAAATACTATATGATCCAGTAATTCTACTATTGGGTATTTACCCAAAGAGAACAAAAACACTATTTCAAAAAGATGTATGCACCTTTATGTTTACTGCAGCATTATTTAGAAGAGTTAAAATATGGAAGCAACTTAAGTGTCTGTCAA
Organism: Lynx canadensis; assembly: GCF_007474595.2. Taxonomy (NCBI): domain Eukaryota; kingdom Metazoa; phylum Chordata; class Mammalia; order Carnivora; family Felidae; genus Lynx; species Lynx canadensis. The sequence goes on from NC_044306.2 coordinate 146,776,450, forward strand.
TAGACTAATGGATAAGGAAAATGTAGTATACACACACACACACACACACACACACACTCACAAAAACACACAGGAATATTATACAGCCGTTAAAAGGGATGAGACAATGCCATTTGAGACAACATAGATGAACTTGGAGGCTATTATGCTAAGTGAAATAAGTCAGATTGAGAAAGACGAATACTATATGATTCCACTCATAGGTAGAATCTAAAAAAACAACAAACAAATGAATAAACAAAAAGCAAAATTAGATCTATAAATACAGAAAATAAACTGAGGGTTGCCAGAGGAAAGAGGAGTAAGTGGTTGAGCAAAATGGGTGCATGGGAGAGGGATATACAGGCTTCCTGTTATGAAACGATAAATCTCAAGAATAAAAAGCACAGCATAAGGAATACAGTCAATGATATTGTAATAATGCTACAATGAGACAGATGCTAGCTTCACTTGTGGTGAGCATAGCATAGTGTATAAACTTGTCAAACCACCTATAAGTTGTACACCTGAAACTAATGTAACATTGTGTGTCAACTATATTCACATTAAAAAAAAGAGAATTGTATTTTACAACCTCTTAAAATTGGGTCTATTTCTGTCTCTCTGTGTTTGCATATACTGTATTTTCAATACTGTACACATCTGTGCTTACAAAAGTAACCTGGAATTTTGAGGTAAACGTCATTGTAGAATAAAATGCACCCAGGAACCAACAAACAAAAAGATAATTTTAAACTAAGTCTAAATTCACATTTATACATGCCATGAATGAGAAGTATAGAGACTAACTAAATAGGTTTCAGCCTACTTGAATACAAAGTGTTTTAAGTCTGACTGATGATATAATATATTGGAGAGACTCAATGGACTCCATTCTTTCCTTATTTACAATAAAATCTACTCTCTCCTTGCTTTTCTATAAAGCTACTGCAGTTTATTTTAACTTTATAGTCCATGACTCCTTGTTGTTTACTCTTACCCATGAGAAATTGTTCTGAATGTAGTAAGCAGTGACTGACTCACATCTAGTCAGCTTCCACAGCAGCCAGACGGAGGGCAAGCAGGAGAACTGGTGATAAAAATAGGCTTTGATGCTGAACCCTGCAAAGCAGACTGTGGAGGCACTAACAAAGTTCCTCTTGGGAAGATTATTTCTCCTGCAGAATGAGTGAAAAGGAACTGCTATTTTCACACTGTAGAGGGAGGTGCAGGCTTGCACTGAGCTGATTCAGTGGTGAAAAGAAAAAAGAGAGATTAAAGAAAATAAACACACAAAGGAAAGGAAAGAATTGGAGTGATAACATTTCTGCTTATTTTCAATCACTATGTGAATGAAATTACTTAAATACTTAAGGTTAAATTTTTAAATTTTTTATTTTTTTCAATGTTTATTTTATTTTTGGGACAGAGAGAGACAGAGCATGAACGGGGGAGGGGCAGAGAGAGAGGGAGACACAGAATCGGAAACAGGCTCCAGGCTCCGAGCCACCAGCCTGGAGCCTGACGCGGGGCTCGAACTCACGGACCGCGAGATCGTGACCTGGCTGAAGTCGGACGCTCAACCGACTGCGCCACCCAGGCGCCCCGGTTAAATTTTTAATTTCAAGCCTACATTTGGGTAATGCTTACATTTGACTTTATTTTGTTCTACTAGCCCAATACTTGTAGCCCTTAACAATAAATTTTATTTAATATTTAAATCGTAGATCACGATACTTAAAAAAGAAAAAACACCTTTAACTGCTAAGGATGTAGATGGAAATCACCATGTGATAAGCTTCCTAATTATGAGCGTCTGCATAACAAAATTATTTCTTATAGATTTTGACTATGAAAAACTAGCAGATGCAAATATATATTCATTTATATTTATGTCCAGAAAATACTCTTTTTGGTATGAGGTATATAGTTATGTGGCTATTGAATCTTCATATTAAATTTGAGTTTTCTCTGTTACCATGTATGGACCTTAACAGATTCATAGGTAACTTAGAAATGAAAATGCCTCTAAATTTAGCATTGCTTAATATATATTTTATCACTTGATTATTATTAAATATGCTATGATTTATATGATTAAATATCATATTGTTATAAACTGTATATCCATACAATGCAGAACTTTTATTTATTTTTCTCCTGTTTTTATGATGTAAACAAAACAGCAGTTACAGAAAACGAAACATTGGCATGCCCTTCTAATTCAGTCACTGTTTCTTTTCCCTAGTTCCCTTATTATTGTGCCCATATTCATGCATCTTTTAAATTGCTGCTTTCTTAATAGACAAAATGTTATACCTCACCTTTTTCACTTAAAATTATGTTAAAACTGTTTTTCTGCTTGCTGCATGGATTCCTCATCTTAATGTGTAGATAATCAAAGATTTTGTAAAATGAGGTATCACCTGTGGAAGGCTGGCTAACTAGTCATGTCCACAACATTCCACCCACCTTGCGAAAATTTTCACTGTCCCCTCATTTCACAGGCTGGGACACCCAGTTTGTTCCCTGTCCCAGAATTAATTGAATACTGGGATATCAATTCATCCTATCAAACCTGAGAGACATCTGTGATGCTAAAATAGCAATTTATTCATTTATAAGGAGAATTAAGAAGTAAAGGTACAAGCCTATCTGCTTGTGCTTGCTTTGACCTATCACGTTCTCTCCCTCCAGGCAAGCTGCATAGGCAGTTGCTTGATTAGAATGAACCACAAACACGGAGTCCCTAATGCAATTAAGTGCCTGTCCCCACAATAGCTTCCAGCACTTCTAAGCAATATAATAAAGTCCTAAACAGTACTGCATGGGAAGACCTGTTTTGTCTTGAAGACTTCTGCCTTTTTGTCATTTCCACTGGGGAGCAATCCTGTCGTCAACTGACACATTCATTAGGAGTGTCAATAAGTTCACTCTGGTTACAGTTATATTTTTTGGACCTGGGAGCCATTCTCCGTCTTCTGCCTTGATCCCTTATGCTTTGAGTTTTTTCTGCCTCCTTCTTGCAAAATTATCTTTTTTCTTTAATCTTAGTTATTGAGAAGCACCTCACTGAATATACCCATGTGTCCCAACTATCCCTCCCAAATGGCAGTATAGTATTCCATTGAGTTTCTCTATCGTTAGCCATTTGCTGTTTTTCCTTCCCCATCCTATGAAATTATAATGCGTGCCATTTTTTTCTTCAGAATTTTTCAAAAGAATAAATTCCTAGGAGTATTAGAAAATCAAAAGGAGGGGCGCCTGGGTGGCTCAGTCGGTTAAGCATCCGACTTCGGCTCAGGTCATGATCTCGCGGTCCGTGAGTTCGAGCCCCGCATCAGGCTCTGTGCTGACAGCTCAGAGCCTGGAGCCTGCTTCACATTCTGTGTCTCCCTCTCTCTCTGACCCTCCCCCATTCATGCTGTCTCTCCCTGTCTCAAAAATAAATAAACGTTAAAAAAAAAAATTAAAAAAAAAAAAAAGAAAATCAAAAGGAGAAGACTATGTAACTTTTTATATCATTGCCTAATTACTTCAGAAAATGGTTTGAGCAATTTATCCTGATGCCAGCAAAATACAGCAATTTCAAAATAATCTCACCATTAGTCATTTAAATTTCTACAAAATTTTAATATGTTAATAGGAATACAACTATAATATGTCACTCTTTGAGATTGAATTTTTAATTTCTACTGAAACCGGTCACTTTTGCATGTCTCATTATTAATTTTTCCTTGTTAAATCAAATTACATTCTTTTTTCATTTTTTTGAGAATTTGATATTTAGGTTATCACTTTCTATGAACTCTTTATATGATACAGATATTGTTTCTGTCAAAAAAGAAGCTAAACTTTCCTAATTTGTTGTTTTAAAATATCCAGGTATGCTCTTCTATGTTTTATAAACCTCTTCACGTTGTGTCCTGATCACTCATCATATTTTAATCTTTACATTTTTGATAAAATCTTCCTCATTCACTTCCCCACTGTTCCGAAATACCTGATTTGTCATATGTTAAATTATTTTTTAATGTTTATTTACCTTTGAGAGAGAGAGACAGACAGGACACGAGTGGGGGAGGAGCAAAGAGAGAGACGGAGACACAGAATCCAAAGCAGACTCCACGCTCCGAGCCATCAGCAAGCACAGAGCCCCACCCGAGGCTCGACCTCAGACTGGAAGATCATGACCTGAGCCGAAGTCAGACGCTCAGCCAACTGAGCCACCCAGGCGCCCTGTGGTATGTTAATATAAATTATTACATAAAGCTGGTTTTCCTCTCTAGTATTGCTTAGGAAATTTATCGACCATCCTTAGTAAGGAATAAATTCCTGCCGCTCTGGTTGTACCGTATGCAAGTAGAGTTGTCCCTGAAAGAAGCAGCTCCATTGCAAATCAATGCCAAAAAATCAAAACTTTCTCTGTGAATTTTGATTGAAGCTCGTATTAAAAACTGCTATCTGTTCTCTTTGTTCATTATGTTTTAATATGTAGGACCTGTCTCTCACAACTGAAGTAACACAGGCCTGGATTTCAGTTGTTTCAGAGAATTATTGCCTATCTTTTTGAAGTGTTCTCCACAAAACTCTCAAAAGTGATTTATTTCGATTGAGACTTCCTGGGTTTCTTTTTTTGAATGCATATCACATCACAACATATTATATCACAATATATTATATATTATATATTACATAATATGTTTAGTCACTTAAATTCTTTTGCATTTTGGCTTTCATCTCAGTATTATAAGATGGAAACTTAAAACCAATAATTATATGTTAAAATATGCTAAAGATAATATTCCTCAAAGTACAGTAAATTCTCTGTGTTATTTATATCACCTAATCAACACTACAGATTTTTAAAAAATGGATGGAAGGAGGGAAGAAAAGAGGGAGCAAGAAAGAATGAAAATAGAATTTATAATTATAGTCGTATAACTTTTTGCAGCATATAAATGAAACATAAATTATATTTCATATATTATTTGTAAATGACTGCTGTTTGCACTTCTAAGATGCAAAGCTCTCTGCCATTTCTGATAATAAATATCACACTTAGACACCCTGCAAGTGTAAGGTATTATTTTGTGTATCTCCCCTTTGTATTCCCAAATTCTAAAAACAGGAATGTATAGGTTTAGATATATATTGCCCAGGGCAACAAAAAGGGCCTTTCAGGTATGCAAAGACAAGTCTTTTCCTGTTAGCCTGGTCTTGTCTGTTTCACTAAAACTCATGTCTATATCTCTAGATTGCCACAATGTTCATCAGCAGTAACACAGTACTGTATAGGGAACCAGAAAGTGAAAAAAATTTAGAAGAGCAGAAGACTCTGGATTATTGGTTCTGAAATAATTAAGACACCTAAAATATTATTATAATAGGGAGATTTGGTTACAATGTCTCACTCTTAGTGTAATATGTGTAAAAAAGGGGGTTGGGGGTAGGAACAGGGTGGAGAAAGCAGTGGAATGTTGTGATTCTTACACTACCTCTGGGTAAGCCCCAAAACCATGTTTAAAGTTCCTGGTACTCACCTAATGTAGTCAAATTACTTTGGAGGACAATGATTTTTAAGTCTTTACCACCCTCAACAAACATACTTGAAGGTGGAATTTCACACTTAGAGATTACAGCAAAGTTTTCCAGTTAAGACACTTGGGCCAATACGTGGCTTTGTTTGCAACAGCAAAAAAAAAAAAAAAAAAAAAAAAAAAAAAGTATTATTTACCTTATGAACATGGAACCAATAGAAAGTATTAAAAGTTATCGAGAGGGGGGCACCTGGGTGGCTCATTCAGTTAAGCATCTGACTTTTGATTTCAGCTCAAGTCATAATCTCACAGTTCGTGGGTTTGAGCCCCTCAATAGGCTCTGCACTGACAGTGTGGAAACTTCTTGGGATTCTCTCTGTCTCTCTGTCTCTCTCTCTCTCTCTCTCATTCCCTCTGTCTCTTTGCCCCTCCCCACATGCATGTACATGCACTCTCTACCTCTGTCTGTCAAAATAAATAAATAAACTTGAAATAAAAGTTATAGATAGTTACAGCGGATTTTATTATTTTGGATTTAATATGCAGCCTAAAACCCTAATTGAAAAAAATGTTTTAATAAGAGAAATCTGTCAAAAACATATACATATAAAGAGCTTTGGTAACAGCATGTAACTTGAATTCTCAAAGGATATGACTTGCCCCTAAACACCCTGTAGGAAGTGATTTTTCTAATCTGTTCCTGTTTTTAAAATAGAAGATATTAATAGTCACACCATAAACTATCTGAAAAAGATACTTTATTAAATGTATATGACCTTCAGTTAAAGGAAACAAAATGTCAGCCTTTAGATTTTATGCACTATTGCATAATTTTCCCATTAATATTTTCATCCTGCCTTTTTCTAAATGTTCTAACTTCAAGTTGAAGGTTGAGTTAGAAGGCACAGAGTAGAAGTTGCACAAACTGTTGCCAACCTAATCTTTTAAAAAGTGTTTTCAACAATGAATCTCTATTCCCAACCACCTCTCATCTAAACTACTTCTCGGGAGCCTAGAGTTTCCAAAACCTGGACCTAACTTTTCTACTTTATTCCCAATAATCCTCAGTGCTCTTCTTTTCTTCCAGTTGGGCCTATTAAATTCATTCATTCAATAAATATTTGTTGAGCATTTATCATGTGGCAGGCATCAAACCATAATGTAGTGGTAGCACGGACTCCAGAATCAAACCACATTAAAATACAAACTAAAATGCCACCTACTATGAGATTCTTTAACCTCCATTTGCCTCTGTTTCCTCATCTGTCAAAAAAGGGTATTATAGTATCATAAGTTTTTTGTAAAGATTAAAGGATATAATACATGTCAAGTACATAGAACACTTCTTGGCACATAGTAAGCCCTCAATAGACATTAGGTGTTAGGGGCACCTGGGTGGCTCAGTCAGTTGAGTGTCCAACTTCAGCTCAGGTCATGATCTCATGGTTCATGAGTTTGAGCCCCACGCCAGGCTCTTTGTTGATAGCTCAGAGCCAGGAGCCTGCTTAGGATTCTGTGTGTCCCTTTCTCTCTGCCCCTCCCCCTGCTCTCACACACACATTCTCTCTCTCTCTCTCTCTCTCTCTCAAAAATAAATATTTTAAAAAATTAGAAAAAAACATTAGGTGTTATTAGAGAGTGCATAGTATTTAAGAAAAACAAAAAATTACAGCAAAATTGAGTAAGTGCTATTCCAGGGGAAGTACAAGGTGTTATGGCAGGGCTAAACACAAAGCAACTACATTGTCAGGAAAGGTTTCCCAGAAGAAGTGACATTGAACGTGAGTCCTGAAATATAAGTTGGAGTAAGCATAAAGGAGTGGTCTAGGCAAGGAGAGCTATACATGGAAAGGCCCAGGAGCACATTAACATGGTACTTTAGAGACACTGAGCGAGATTCAGTTGGGAGGTAGGGTGGCAGGATCCAGGTCCAGAGTCTTAAGGACAATTTCAACTTTACACCAAGAATAATGAGAAGCAATTTGGGGGACTTTAGGAAGAAAGGCAATGTGACCAATAAATAGCTGCAGCCTGGAGAATATAGATTGGAGGAAAAAAGGGAGAACAGGATCAAAGACTAGATAAAAAGCGTAGTCCTTGCAAAGTCTTTCTTTACTGCTTGAGCTCTCATTGATCACCACTGATCACTTTCTTTCTTCTAAACTCCAATAGCACTTTTTTTTTTTTTTTTTTTTTTTACTGTGGCAGTATGCCTTTAATCCATAGGCTTACCACAGTGTTAATATCCAAGAGGAGACAGAATGAGAGAAGAAATAGTCATCTGCCTTTCCAAGCACAGCTCCAAGAAAGACTCACAACTGTACAGGTGTTGTAGGTCAGATTCCTAGAAAGTAGTCCCTGAGATTGAGTTTAGTGTATGGAAGGTATTCATGGAAAAAAGGAATACCCATGGGATCGACATTTATGGAAGAAAGGAAAAGGAAGCAGGAGTGAGGAGAGGAAGAAGTCAAGCGACAGCCTCAACCAACCCCTTTGGAACCTTTGGAGCTAGAATGGCCTTTCAGATGGCAAGGGCTTTATACTCCACATCAATCAACTATTGGCTATAGGACTTCTTGTGTGATTCTCTGTAACTGAGGCAATCTCTGAAAGCTATTTATAGATAGTCCCTTCAGCAGCTGAGGCTCAGTCCTTCACTGAAAAGGGATTCGGGTGGTGTATCAGAGTGTCACCACATTGGGATAAGACAGCCCGAACTCCTTATTCAAAAAACCTGACCATCAGGTCAGCCCATCAAAATCTTCATCACACTTTACACATGGCTATCTTATCATACCGCCTAGTAGCCATGACCTCCTTCTCAGAATAAAGATGAATTTCCAGTGTAGAGAGACAAGTGAAGAGGACTAAGGGAGGAAAAAGAAGAAGCTGTGTTTGTACTGAGCTCCAAATTTAGCTAGAATATTTTGGGAAAATATGTCCAGGTATATACGTCAGATAAGCAATTGCTGTTGGAGGGCTATTGTCATTAACTAGCTAGAGATACACAATGCTGTGAACTCCTGGAGTACTTAGATACTGAACTTCAACTAAACTGAATATAGCATTCCCCCAGGCTAAGCATGGGACAACTATTTTACTACCCAGTGCTCTCATTCTTGAGGAGATAGATAGATAATTGGTAGATAGATAGATAGATAGATAGATAGATAGATAGCTATACAGATACACACACACACACTTGACCTATTAAATGGTGTTCTCAAAATAGGAAGCAGATATTAACTGTGAATGAAGAGTTGACTGCGTGATCCAGTTTGCATCTGTGGCTCAAATTCAAAAGTGAAAAAGGAATATAATCCACTCTTAGAAGATGTCTATGTCCCTTAGAATACCATAAATGAAATATCTGTGACAATCTCTCAACTTTCTTTGATTCTTTTGCTGGGGCCCTTGTACTCTTGAAGAGAAGAGTGAGAAACCCCAATTCTTTTTTTTTAGAGATAGCATAATTGCTATCTCTAAGGGTGGGGAAGAGAGAGAGAGAGAGGGAGAGGAAGAATCTCAAGTAGGCTCCGTGTCACCATGGATCCCAAAGCAGGGACTCAATCCCACACTTTCCCATTGTCCCACTTTCCCATTGAAAGTACTGACAATCCTGGGATCATGACCTGACCAAAATCAAGAGTAAGATGCTCAACCGACTGAGCCACCCAGGCACCCCAAGAAACCCCAATGTCTTCCAGAAACTATTGCAACAGTAAATCTGTGCTGGTATGAGAATGTCCATCCCCAAGACCTTAGGCCAATTCAGAGGGAATGTGCAATCTAATCCACATTTGAGAGAACATTATCAGTAAAATGGTCTTCCAGACCCACTTGGAGCAGTTTAAGTATTTGGTAATACTCTAGCCATTGGGACACTTAGGTAGCTTTTTGATTCCCCATGATCCAGATATGTCAAAAAATGTACCCTTGTATGACTGCCTTGGTTTTGTGACCCTAGCGCTACTATACCAGCTCATCTCTGAGGAAACTCCAATAAATGTATCTTTGAGAACTTTGGGTTTGAATGTCTGTGATAGATTTTGTTACATGATTTTAGCTAATGCTGAAAACTACATTTCCCAAAATTCTTTTCCCTCTATAGTACAAAGTTAGAGTTGACCAAAAGAGGAACTACGTGAGAAGTTTGGAAGGCAAAAATGAAACAGAAGTCATTACCTTTAGAAGGTCATTGCAGTCAGACATGGTGACAAAAAAAAGACACAGAGTATTAGTAGGTGCTAGCTTTTCCTCCCCTGCATTTGACTCCTTCCCACCTGCTTTTTCTGCTGGCCAACTGTGACTCCATGCCCTCTACCAGGTACTTGACTGTAGATCCATGGAAGCAATACCTAAATGAAGGCAATAACTTCCTGGAAGCTGCAATTTCTGTAGATCTTACCTTCACTTTGGCATCCTGAAGGACTTGGCTTCTTGATTTTCCCTGCAGGCTTCAACTTGTCCACCAGACAGGTATTGTACTGGTGTGATGAAAGTACTGACTGGTGATGATCTTTCTGAGTTTCTAACTCCTTTCTTCCAGACTTTCATTTCCAAAGCTCCTTTCACGTTTAACAAATCCCGTATTCTTATAAATTATATAGTGGCTTTATTATCCTGAAAGAAGCTTGAATGATATATTTTCCAGCCAAGTACGTTAGAGAAATTGGATAAGATATTAGGGTCTACAAATGATAATTATCTTTCAAGAGTGGAAGAGCTTCTTCACCTCAATCTCACCCATACCCTGCCTTGCATCTCCTTCTTACATCATAAAGAGAGCCCTCCATCATCTCCATAGAGGAATCACCTCTGTAAGGGTCCCTCAGATTGAGGTGTACTCTGCCTGTGCACGTATTTCTAGAGAAAGCTATTGATGGCAATAACTAATTACACAATATACAAGACTGCATATATTTCCTATAAACATTGCCTCTAAGGTCTGGGTACATTTACCTGAGAGGTCTTAAAACTCTTCTGTGACCTGATGTCCTTAACAAGGAATAGCACAAATGACAAAAGAGCTAAGCATACATCAGGTGCAGTGTATCATATTCTTCTTAGAAAGTTCAACTCCAGGGGTGCCTGGGTGGCTCAGTCGGTTGAGCGAACCGACTCAGGTTCTGCTCAGGTCAGCGAACTTCTGCTCAGGTCATGATCTCGTGGTCCATGAGTTCGAGCCCTGCGTCAGGCTCTGTGCTGACAGCTCAGAGCCTGGAGCCTGTTTCGGATTCTGTGTCTCCCTCTCTCTGACCCTCCCCTGTTCATGCTCTGTCTCTCTCTGTCTCAAAATAAATAAACGTTAAAAAAAAATTAAAAAAAAAAAGAAAAAAAAAGAAAGTTCAACTCCATATCATATATATAGCAGGTTCATATAAGGTAAGAGGAATCTATAAAATTATTGATGTACAAGGTTATTCATGCCCGAGGGTCTTTGCTCAAAGACTGACATGGCCCTACAACCACAGCTAGAAGTGAAAAACTTCATCAGTGGGTGAGAAGAGGCAAACGCTTGAACCAAGTAGCATCTGAAGGAGCTCCAGAACTACTAGAAACAGCCCTGAAGAATCAAGGTGTTGCTTGCACTAATATGAGGCCCAGACAATGTAACCTGGTTAGATCCATTCAAGATCCTGAATATGACCCATGAGGATGTCTGGTAATCCTTTTTCTGACAGAACTTTCCGATGCAAACCACTATTTATAAGGTTTGCATCTAGAAGCAAAGAAGGCTCAGGATGCCCTGGGAAAAACTATACCCTAATCCCTCAGAGTTCATTAAAAAGGGTTTGACCTAGCCCTTCCCCTTCATATAGTTTTAGCACAATTCTCAGTGCTTCCACCACAATGGGGCACAAAGTATTCGTTACATTGGATCATATTCTGCTTCAGAGCCTGCTGCCTTGCCGATTAAAAAGGTGTTTCCTCTCGGGGCACCTGGCTGGTTCAGGCAGTTAAGTGTCCAACTGTTGATTTTGGCTCAGGTCATGATCTTGAAATTAGTGAGGTTGAGCCCGCATCTGACTCTGCACTGATGCTTGGGATTCTCTCTTCCTCTGTTTCTGTCCTTCCCCTCCTCTCAAAAGTAAATAAATAAACTTTAAAAGAAAAGGTGTTTCCTTTCTATAAACGACCTGGCAATATACAGTGAGACCATATACAGTGACTAGCCTTGTATTTCTAGAATACTTCCCTCAAATTCTTCAATGTCTTAGTTCATCCCTTCCTACTCACTATCCACACAGATGGAGGTTAAAAAGAGTGACCAACCAGACACAGAAAGAAATGTCCATGGCTACATATCAAATAATTAATATGACTACATCATCCATCTTAAAACAGAGAAACTGGCCTTTCACAATTTGTATATATCCCCTCTTCAATAAATATGTATTTCATGTCTACTGTTTTCCTTTATACCTAGCATCACCATAACTTTTGGCTCGGTCAATTCCTGGAAGAAATCCAAAAGAACCCAAAGGAGTCATGGACATCTCCTGATGCAAGGCTTCTGTGGTTTTCATATCCACTATTACTTAGGCCGCATAGCACGCAAGTCTTCCGTTTCTGCAACCAGCATTGTCCTGACTTCCGACAGATTGCCAATTTCTATGTCTATGACCACCTAAGTCAAATCCTCCAGCTACTTCCCATAGTCTGTCCCCCTCAAAGAATTTCACCAGACCTTTCACCCAGGCTTCCATTATATGGCAAATGGAATTGCTCCATTCATCCTTTACTTTACCATCATCATCATAACACCTTCCATCTCCTTCTTCAGATAAGTTCCTGCCCTTTAACTGAAATCTTGAAGATATCAATTTCCCTAGGCCCTTCTCAAGTGCATGTTTTTGGCAGGTAAATGAGAGAGTTTTTGCCTAATGACTCTATTCTGGTAAAATAGGAGATAAGATCATCTTCTAAAAGGGAAGGGAGGGCAAAGATCGGAGGAAAATGTCATCCTTCGTCTTCAATTCATCAGGAAGTCCTATTTGCTCTGATTTTAAAATATACCTTGAATCTAACCACTTTTAGTTACCTCCACTACTAACATATTAGTGTAAGCCAGCATTATGTCTTGCCTGAATCTACTAAATGAGCATTCTGACTGCATCTTTTGGCCTCTTCCACATAAGCAACTAGGATGACCTTTTCAAACCATGTATCACAGCACTTTCTTGCTTAATACACTTCAGTGGCATCTCATCTTTCTTTAGGTAAAGACAGAAGCTTTACAATGGCCCTCTGTGATTGGCCTTTACCTGTTTCTTAGACTTATATGGCAATATGCTGTTCATAGCTTTCTGACACAATAGCAGTAATAGCCATCTTTCAACTACTTGAAGCCACAATAATTCCTTTTATCAGAAGGAATTAGGATAGATGTACTTTATCCCTCCTTTACCTAGTTATCTATTTCCCTTTACCATGTCAGATCAACAATAATTTCTCAAGAAAGAACTATTATACTCTTATAGTACCATGTACTTCTTCCCTATAGTAATTACCATAGTTTCAGTTTTCCCTTAATTATGTTTTCCATTAATTATTTTAATTAATTATTAATTATTTTCCATTAATTATTATCTTATTTACATTTGATTATATCAATAGTTACATTATTATATCATATTTATCGATAATCTATAAGATAATTTGTGGATTCTTGTATAATGTCTTTCACCCACTTAGCTTGTAAGCTGAGTAACAGTCGTACCATGATTATTTTTGCTCACTGTTGTATTCCCAAGTTCTAACCCAGAGCCTAATACATATATGGTAGGTACTCAATAAGTACCTGTTAAACCAATGAAAGCTTAAATTGACAATCTTGGACACTAAGAAAGACAATACAAAGAGCAGATTCTGTGGCTCTTCATAAGAGATATGTACCACCCATCACTACTTTCTAGATTTCTGACCATAAAGCAGGGGACTTCTACTTCCAGTTTTACCATTCTTGCATCCAAAATTCATTTTCACTAATCTCTGTACACTTGACATTAAAACTCCACTCTGAACCCAATGCTTTGCAACTTACCCCAACTGCCAGAGACAATGAGCCAAAACACACAGGAGGGAATGATTTGGACTTTGCCATTATTATAGCCAGGCCTGGCACTGCATCCAATGGAGACAGTACTTAGTAAAGAAAAACACATATGAACAAGCACTGACGTGAATCTCTTATGTAAGGTCCAGGGGTTTTTGTTGAGGCACCACTCCATGGCCAGAAATGGCGGTTATGTTGCCAAAGAAACAGGGGTTGAGTCCCTATAGAATAATGAAAGTGAAGTCATTTGAAGTGGGCATGATCATTAGAACATACTTTTGAGAGCAAGCCAAGAATCAGAAAGAGGAAACCAAATACCAAAGTCTAGTTCAAAGGACAGAAGCAGAACTGTAATCTGGAATGGAGCCACAGTAAGAGGCTAGATGGACTATGGAATGAATGGGTGCAGATCAGGAAGCAGGGAGTTGTGTACAAAATAATCATAGTGAACAGATCAGAATAGACAAATACCTGGGGCCATGGCCATAAATGACTGATTTAAGGCACAGAGGTGGAACAGAGCATCCCACCAAAGAGATTTGATACCTAGGTTTTCTAGGGAAAACCTTGGGAAAGTCTTCCCTTTCTTGAGAAGGAAAGCCTGGGTGTTTATGCAGGGGTCAGAATAAAAATCTCTCCAACCAATTTCCTTTAATTCAGGCCCCTCACATATTCAACATGTGATCCACACCCAATAACAATTAAGCTTTAGTAACAGGGAGGCTTCAGGGAGCTTCAGGTACTATAGCCCTTCTCATATGAGGAGTGCTAAGTCCTCCAGCTTCATTGCCATCTTACTTCTTTCTCCCACTGAATTCTCGTGTTGACCCAAGTTATGACCTATGATTTGTCTTCTAGCTTTTGACCTAACATGTATTCCTTGCATTTGACAACAGATTCAGTTTTATCAACTTTTTTCTTGGGCAATGCTTTATACCTACCTATTCTTTTGCCTCCTTTTTCTTCTAGCTATTTCAGATAATTAACTAATTTACCTAATATTTACTGCCTCTGGAGTCCCTTCTCTAGCTTAAATTTGAATGGCTGATTTCTCTACCTAATCTGTTCTAAACCTTTCCACTCTTAGAGTAGCAAGGGCAGGACTTATTGAATATACAACTTAATACGCATTTAATTATTATCTTATAAATATTTGTCCAATTCCTTGCTGTTTCTTGCATATGAGCCTATTTTACTAAGTAAATCTTAACTTTCTTTAGGAATGAGATTGATTTTATACTACCTCTCTCATACTGATAATACTGAGTACTTTATCAATATATTGAGTTTGAAATAATAACAAATTATAGGTGAGGTACAATGGGTATGGCAATGTTTAACCTCATTCAAAGAAGCCTTCCTGAGAAGTTAAGTGCTACCAGATCCCATTCAACACTTCTACAATCAAATTTAATAAAGTATTATAATCTTAATAAGTAAGATATGTATATATATCCTATACAAATAATGTATTTGTTTTTAAAGAATGTTTATTTTATCAAACCTTGGAAATTTATCATTGGAAACATGCTCAGAAATTATTTAACATAATTTCCTGATATATTAGAGAGTACCACCTTAATATTGATCTCTAACCTATGAGGACAATGATTAAAACATAACTTATTGAGAGAAGCCAAAGACAGTTTTCCTGAAAAAAAAAAAAAATGGCATTCAAGACAAACTGATTTGTAGGTATGAGTGAGCTAGGTGAAGGGGGCACACAAAGCATGGGGTAAAGGCAGGGAGAGGAGAGGCAGAGTGTCCACTGAGTTTGAGTAACTGAAACAAAGAGTAAAGGGAGAGTAAGGGCACAAGATATCCTAGAAGTGGCCAAAATTTGAAAACCTTGTCGAGAATTATGGACTTTATCCTAGGAACAGTGAGAAGCCATTGACAGGTTTTATGAGTAGCATAATATAAGAAGATTTGCACTTTTTTTTTTTTTTTAAAGTCACTGTGGGGACACCTGGGTAGCTCAGTTGGTTAAGCGTCCAACTTTGGCTCAGGTCATGATCTCACAGTTCATGAGTTTGACCCCGTTGTCGGGCTCTCTGCTATCAACTTGGAGCCTGGAGTCTGTTTTGAATTCAGTATCTCCTTATCTTTCTGCCCCTCCTCTGCTCACGCTCTGTTTCTTTCTCTCTCTCTCTCAAAAATAAATAAACATTAAAAAAATTTTAAAGTCACTGTGGACTTCTATTTCTAAATTTTTTTTTTCAACGTTTATTTATTTTTGGGACAGAGAGAGACAGAGCATGAACGGGGGAGGGGCAGAGAGAGAGGGAGACACAGAATCGGAAACAGGCTCCAGGCTCTGAGCCATCAGCCCAGAGCCTGACGCGGGGCTCGAACTCACGGACCGCGAGATCGTGACCTGGCTGAAGTCGGACGCTTAACCGACTGCGCCACCCAGGCGCCCCTCTATTTCTAGTCAAGATGAGTAACCAGGTTTAGGTTTACCCTTCTGCCTGAAATAAGTGGAAAAAATGGATAACATCTGTAAAATAATGGCTTTGAAGATATTGGCTATCAGTCTATGAAGGACATTTGTCCCCTGTCAAATGAGAACAAATAAGGTAAGCTATACTATCCCCAGCTTACTGCCTAGAGAAAGGTTTCAGGCTGCAGTGCGGGAGGAATAACCCTGAATTGAAGAGAAGGAGCTGGGAGTCTGAGGAAGTCAAGTAGGCTAGAAGTGGCAGAGAGAAGAGAAAGCATGGAGAAAGAATTCTAGGGATCTCCAGAGAGTGTCTCTTGAATATTCAGTTAAGTATTCATTAGCACATACATGTGAGGAAACTATCTGAAGCTGGGGGAGAAAGGATTAAAGGAAGAGTATTCATAGCTCAATATGGACTAAGATAGTGCATGTTCCCAACAGCCAGAGTGGAAAGCTTTAGGATACTGAGAAGATTATTGCCCCAGTGATTGGTAAGATTTCATCATAGACTAAATCTTGTCTGGTCCTATCTAACACAGCTTAGCGGCAAAATTTCTTAGAACTAGTAATAATAAGCAAATCTTAAAAGCTGCCAGAGGAAAAAGACATATGATACAAGACCAAAGATAAAGATGAGAGTAAATTTCTTATCAGAAGCAATTCAAGCTGGAAGATAGTGGTACAACATCCTAAAAGTATTGAAAGAAAAAAAATCAACCCAGAATTCTTTACCTTGTGAAAATATTTTTCAAAAACAAAAATGAAATAAGGACTTTTTCAGACATGAAACAAAGCTGAAAGAATTCATCACCAGCAGACCTTCACTGTAAGAAATAGTAAAGAAAGTCCTTCAAGAAAAAGGAAAATAATACCAAATGGAACCTAAATCCACATAAAGGCATGAAGAGCATCAGAAATGGCAACTACATGGGTAAATACAAGGACTTTTTCTTGGAGAGTGATGTTAGCAAGATGATGGAGCAGAAGATACCAGTCTTCATCTCTGTACATAAAAGAACAATTAGATAGTGATCCAGGAATGAAAATAGCCCTGGGAGAACTCAGAGTCAAATTAAAAACCTATAGCAACTTAGTGGAGCAAAAAAAAAAAGGGGGGGGGAATAACTGTACAAGAGGATCACTGGTGAGATTGGCACAGCTGAGATATCTGGAGGTGGCTAGGAACAAAGCAGAAGGATGGAGGCTATCAGTAGCAATTCTACAGTGGCAGGTGCCACTGTGATCCCTAATGGCCACCTCTGTGGAGAACCCTGGGAGACTTTGCTGCTGATTATCTCAACAGCCCTTGCAACAGCGGTGGACTCTATGCAGCTTTCATAGCGGAGGACCCTCTAGTGTTCATCAGCAGACTTCAATGTCCTGGTCCACATGGAACACCCAAATCTTTTCCATTGTAGTGACCAACAGCCATAGCAGCCAGGGAGAATCCCAGAAAGAGAGATGCTGCTCTACCTCCCTCCCACAAAGAAACTGCTGTTGTAATTCCCCAGAACTGGGGCTGCCATCTTCCCTCCAACCTTGCACTTGCCCTGTACCCAACATTGGAGCATCTAATATATAAGCAAATATTAATAGATATGAAGGGAAATAGACTACAATGCAAAACAGTAGTGGACTCAATCCCCCATTTTCAACAATGGATGGACCATCTTGACGGAAAATCAACAAAGAGACATTAGACTTGAGCTACACTTTAGAATAGGGCTAACAGACATACAGAACATTGTATGCAATAGCAGTAGAATACACACTTTTATCAAGCACACATGTAACATTCTCCAGGCCATAATCCTTAAGCCACAAAACAAGTCTCAACAAACTTAAGAAGACTTAAATCATATCAAGCCTCTTTTTTTTTTTTACCACAATGTTATGAAACAAGAAATCAGTAACAGGAGAAAACTGGAAAATTAACAAATGTGGAAAGTATATCTACTCCTGAACAATCAATAGTTCAAAAATTAAATCAAAAGAGAAATTTAAAAATATCTTAAAACAAGTGAAAATGGAAATACAGCATAGCAAAACTTTTGGTGTGTAGCTAAAACACTTGTAAGAGGGAAGTTTATAATGATAAATGTCTACATTAAGACAAAGAAGAGAGATCACTAATAATCTAACTCAAGGAACTAGAAAAATAAGAACTAAGCCCAAAGTTAGCCAAAATAAGGAAATAACAAAAATCAGAGCAGAAATAAAATACAGACCAGTAAAACAATACAAAACATCAACAAAAAAGTAAGAGCTGGTTTTTGAAAAGATGAACAAAATTGACAATCCTCTACCTAGACTAAGATAAAGAGAGAAGACTCATATATAAGTAAAATAATATATGAAAGAGGAGACATTACAACTAATAACCCAGAAATACTAAGAATCATCATAAGAAATGATTATTAATATTTATATACAATTAATAGTTAATAATTACATACCCACAAATTGGGTAACCTAGAAGTAATGTATAAATTCCTAGAAGCAAACAATCTATGAAGCCTGATTCATGAAGAAATAGAAAATCTTAACAGACAAATTACTAGCAAGGAGATTGAATGAATAATCAAAAATTGCCCAGCAAAGAAAAGTCAGGGACCAGATGATTTCACTGGTGAATTCTATGAAACTTGAAGGGGAGGTGACACTCACAAACTCATTTTACAAGGTCAACATTACTGATACCAGAGCCGGATAAAAACACTACAAGAAAAGAAAACTAAAGGCCAATATCCCTGTTGAATATAGATACAAAAATTCTCAACAAAATGCTAGAAAATGAATTCAACAAAATATTAGAGGATTATACACCATGATCAAGTGAGATTAGGTATCGAATGAACATACCAAACATAATAAAAGTCATATATGACAAGCCCACAACTAACATCATACTCACAGGTGAAAAGATGAAATCCTTTCCTCTAAGATCAGGAACCCAGAAATAAACCCACACATAATATGGCCAACTAATCTTCTTCAGAGTCACCAAGAACACACAATAGGGAAGGATAGTCTCTTCAATAATGGAGTTGGGAAAACTGGGTATCTACATTCAAAGAATAAAATCGAACCCTTACACTATACAAAACAAAACAAAACTCAGGGGACCTGGGTGGACTCTGTCAGTTAAGCATCTGACTCTAATCTTGCTCAGGTCAGGTTCTTACAGTTCATGTGTTCAAGCTCCACATTGGGCTCTGTGCTGACAGCACAAAGTTTGCTTGGGATTCTCTCTCTCCCTCTCTCTCTGCTCCTCCCTCACTTGGGTGCACATTCTTTCTCTCTCTCAAAATAAGTAAATAAACTTAAAAAAAAAAACCTCAAAATGTATTAAAGACTTTACTGTAAGATCTGAAACTGTGAATTTTAAAATAAAAGTGAGACAAAGCTCCTCGACATTGGTGTTGGCTATTTTTTTAATTTGACACCAAAAATAAGGGCACAGAAGCAAAAATAACAAATAGGACTACATCCAAACTTAAAAGTTTCTTTACAACAAAGAAAATCAACAAAATAAAAAGGCAACCTATGGATTGGGAAGAAAATATTGCAAAGCATACATCTGATAAGAGGTTAATACCCAAATATATAAGGAACTCACATAACTTGCTAGCAAAAAACCCAATAACCAATTAAAAAATGGGCAAAGGACCTGAACATTTTTCCAAAAGGAAATAAATATATAAATGGCCAACGGTATATATGAAGTGCTCATTATTACTAGTCACTGGGGAAATGGAAATCAAACTCACAATGATCATCTCATACTGTTAGGATGGCTATTATGAAAAAGTAGAAAGATGCCTAATTTTCGAGAGGATGTGGCAAAAAAGATCCTTGTATACTGTTGGTCAGAATGTAAATTGATACAGCCATTATCAAAAACAGTATGGAGATTCCATAAAAATAGAACTACTATATGACTAGCAATCCCACTTCTGGTTATACATTGAAATAAAATCACTGTCTTGGAGATATTTGCACTCCCGTATGTATTGCAACATTAATCACCACAATCAAGGTATGGAAATAGCCTATGTGACTACCACGCACATGCACACACACACACACACACACACACACACACCACATACACAATGGAATATTATTTAGCCTTAAAAAAGAAGGAAATCCTGCATTGCAACATGGATGAACCTGGAGGACATGATGCTAAATGAAATAAGCCAAACACAGAAAGACAATACTGTATGATTTTCACTTATATAAGGAATCTGGGGAAAAAATGTGAATTCATAATAATAGAGAGTAGAATAGTGGTTACCAGAGGCTGGAGGTTGAGGGAAAAATGGAGATGTTTGTCAGACGGTACAAACTTTCAGTTATAAGATGAATAAATTTTGGAGACCTAATGAATGTTTAGCATGGTGACTAGAGCTAACAATAATGTATTACAACACTTGAAATTTGCTAATAGAGTAGTTCTTTTTTTAATTTTTTTTAACATTTATTCATTTTTGAGAGATGGAGAGAGACAGAGCATGAGTGGGGGAGGGTCGGAGAGAGAGGGAGACACAGAATTGGAAGCAGGGTCCAGGCTCTGTGCTGTCAGCATAGCTTCAGGGCTCGAAGCCATGGACCACGAGATCATGACCTGAGCGGAAGTCGCACACTTAACCGACTGAGCCACCCAGGTGCCCCATAATAGAGTAGTTCTTAAGTGTTCTCACCACACACAAAAAGATAATTATGTGAAGTAATGAATATGTTAATTAGCTTGATTGTGGTAATTATCTTACAATGTAAATGTATCAAAACATATTGTCTCTTTTCCTTCTGGCTGCTTGAAACTCTGCCACCATCAGGAACAGCACAGTAACCCTTCCAACCAGGAAGTTTATGATCACCAGCTGATTACTTCGGTGGAAAAAAATGGTCATTGATGTTCTTCACTACGGAAAGGCAACTGTCAAGTACCTAAGACAGAACTTCTGGAAAAACTAGCCAAAATGTACAAGACCATAGCAGATATCATCTATGTATTTGGATTCAGAGCCCATTTTGGTGGTGGCAAGACAACTGGCTTTGGCATGATTTAAGATTCCATGAATTATATAAAGGAAAATGAACTCAAACGTAGACTTGCAAAACCCGGCCTTATGAGAAGGAAAAATACCTCAAGAAAACAGCAAAAGGAACACAAGAATAGAATGAGGAAAGTCAGGTAGACTGCAAAGTCAATGTTGGTGCTGGCAAAAGCTGAAGACTGGAAAACAGGATTAAAGATTCTGCAGTAGCTTTATCTGTGGTGACTGCGCAGATTTAAAAAAAATTTTTTTTTTAATGTTTATTTCTCAGACAGAGAGAGAGCATGAGTCAGGGAGGGGCGAAGAGAGAGGGAGACACAGAATCAGAAGCAGGATCCAGGCTCTGAGCGGTCAGCACAGAGCCTGACGCGGGGCTCGAACTCACAGACTGCGAGATCATGACCTGAGCTGAAGTCGGATGCTCAACCGACTGAGCCCCAGGCGCCCCAGACTGCGCAGATATTTTATGAAAGGATTAATAAACTGAGAACTTAAAAAAAAATACATTGTACACCTTAAATATATTACATTTTTCTCAATCATATCTCAATAAAGCTGGAAAAATGAAACTAAAAGACTTTTTCTTATTTAAATATTTTCAAAATATAACTGACTCCTTAAAGAAACAAACAAAAAAATAACGTATTGTGGGATTTGTAAAATATGTAGAAGTAAAAATATAAGGTGAAAATAGTAAGAAGGCCAGGAAGGGAAAATAGAATTATACTGTTGCAAAGTTTTTACACTACACATTAAGTAGTGTACAATATCATTTGAAGGTAGAATGTGATAAGTTAAAGGTGTGTAATATAAACCTTAAATAAACAACTAAAACTCTATATCTCTTTATTGTGAATAACAAGCAGTTCTAGCTAATAAGCCAACGAAGGTAATGAAATGGAGTAAAAATAACACAATTGTTCTAAAAGAAAGCAGAAAAATAAGAAAATGGAAACAAAGATGGGACAAATAGAAAAAAATAGTAAGATAATATCAATCCAAAAATGTCAATAATCACATTATATGTAAATGGCCTAAACACTCTCATTTAAAAATGAGAGATTGTAAAAGTTGATAAAACAAAAGACCCAACCATGTTAATGTACAGGTTAAAAGTAAAACGATGGAAAACAACAACAACAACAACAACAACAACAACACCATGCTAACACTAACCAAAAGAAAGCTGGGGTGGTCATATAAATACGAGATAAAATAGACTTCAGAACAAATAATATTACCAGAGTTAAAGAATGACATAAAATGGACAAATTCCTTGAAATACACAAACTACACACAACTCATTCAAGAAGAAATAGATAAACTAAATAATTCTGTAGCTATTAAAGAAATAGAATTTCTAGTTAAAAACCTTCTCACAAAGAAAATGCTAAGCCCATATAGCTTCATTGGCAAATTCTACCAAACATATAAGCAAGAAATAATACCAATTCTACACAAACTCTTTCAGAAAATTGATGAGGAGGAAATACTTCCTGAATCATGCTATGAGGACCATATTACTTATATCAAAACCAGAAAATGACATTATAGAAAAAGAAAACCTCAGACTAATAGATCTCATGAGTATATGTGAAAAACATCTTAACAAAATGCTATCAAATCAAATACAATAAGGGGCTCTGGAGTGGCTCAGTTGGTTAAGTGTCCCACCGTTTGTTTCGGCTCAGGCTCAGGCCATGATTTCACAGTTATCTAGTTGGGGCCTACTCAGGCTCAGTGCTGACAAGGTGGAGCCTGCTTGAGCCTACTTGGGATTCTCTCTCTACCCCTCTCCTGTTGGTGTGCACGTGTGTGCTCTCTCTCTTTCTCTCTCAAAATAAATAAATAAACTTTAAAAAATAAAATACAATAATATACAAAATGGATAATACATTATGACCAAGTAGAGTTTATCCCAGGAATGTAAAGTTATTTTAACATTCAAAATCAATTAATGCATTTTAATAACAAGTTGCAGAAAAAAAACACATGATCATCTCAATAAACAAAGAAAAAGCATTTGAGAAATACAAAATCCGGGCTTAATAAAAAGTCTCTTGAAACTAAGAACACAAGGAACTTCCTCAACCTGATAAACCATATACATGAAAACCCTACAGTTAACATTATACTTACAGTGAAAACTGAATGTTTTCTTCTGAAAATCAGAAGCAAGAAAAGGATGTCTATCATACCACTTCTAATCAATTTGCACTGCTGGTTCTAGCCAGTGACAACAGCAAAAGGAAAAGAAAAGGAGAAGGAGAAGAAGGAAAGAAGGAAGGAAAGAACATAGGAAGGGAGGAAGGGAGGAAGGAATTAAAACATCCATATATCCATAGTGGAAAAGAAGTATAACTCCCTTTATTCACAGACAACACAATTTCTGTGAGACGTCACATGAAGTATACAAATAAGTAACTAGAAGTAGTATGGGAGTTTAGCAAAGTTACCGGATATCAATTTATATATGAAAATCAATTATATTTCTATATAGAGTACAACATCATTTCATGTGCTTATTTGCCACCCATATCTCTTAGTGAATTGTCTAGTCAAGCATTTTGCCCATCTTTAGATACCATATGACCCAGATATTTTGAAAACATTCCTAGTCATATCCTAATCTCAGGAACCTATGGATGTGTAACCTTACATGGCAAAGAAGACTGGGAAGATGTGATTAAGGTTCTTGGGATGTGGAGCCTACATTATCCACATGAGTCCAATGTAATAATCCAAGGGTCCTCAAGAGGCAGAAGAGAAAGAGAGTCAGAGAAGATATGATACTGGAAACAAATGTTGGAGGGATACCCCTTAAAATGAAGAGGCCATAAGCCAAAGAATTCAAGCAACCTCTAGAAGCTGGAAAAACCAAGCAAACAAAATTCCAACAAAGCATTCAGAAGGGATACAATTCTGCCAATATGTTGGCCTTTTAGCTCAGAGAAACCCATTTCAGACTTCTGACCTCCAGAATTACAAGATGATAAATGTGTGTTGTTTTAAGCCACTGGGTTTATGGTAATTTAGCACAATGGCAATAGGAAACAAGTACCCCTGATTTCTGAAAAGATTCTTTTATGGAGTCTTTATTTTTACTTGGATAAATTTATATTCTGTACAAGAATGGAATGAAATTAGTAAGTGGTATATTATTGTATAACATCTAAATTTGATATAACGTTCAAGGAATAATAAAATAGAGAAAACATATTTGGTAAGTTTTGTCTTGTCAAATACTGGTCAAAGATACTATGAGTGAAAGCAAAAAAAAAAAGACAGTAACTGAAAACATTTGGGTTGAAATATTTACATATTTAATAAAACAAAATCTAACTTGAGAATATACTCCATTTGGAATAATTTGTTCTGAGGTTTGCCAGGTACTATATTAACCTATAGAGACAGTATGTCCCCAAATAAAAATACTGAGGTCAACAGAGGACAGTCAGCTGAGAGCATCAACAATTTTAAATTAATTAACTACAGTGTTTAAAATATTAAAATACAATGCTAAAGAAGTTTAGAGATATTTTATTAAAAATTACAAACCTAATACCATATTAAATGTATTCTTCATAGGGGCTAGGGGTGGGGGGAAATGGGGAGATGTTGGTCAAAGGATACAATTTTCCAACTGTAAGATGAGTAAGTTTTGGTGATCTAAAGTACAGTATTAACAATAATTAACTATATTAATTAACTATAATTAACAATATAGTTATATATTTTCATATAATTAACTATAATTAACAATAATGTATTATATATTTGAAAGTTACTAAGGAGGGTAGATTTTTTTTTAACGTTTATTTATTTTTGAGACAGAGAGAGAAAGAGCATGAATGGGGGAGGGTCAGAGAGAGAGGGAGACACAGAATCTGAAACAGGCTCCAGGCTCTGAGCCATCAGCACAGACCCTGACGCGGGGCTGAACTCACGAACCGCGAGATCATGACCTGAGCCGAAGTCGGACACTTAACCGACTGAGCCACCCAGGCGCCCAGATTTTTATTTTTTTAAGTTGGCTTCACATCCAGGGCAGAGTCTCTACTCATGACTCTGAGATCAAGACCTGAGCTGAGATGAAGAGTCAGAGATGCTTAACTGACTGAACCACTCAGGTGGCCCACAAGAAGTAGATTTTAAATGCTATCGCTACAAAAAAAAAAAGTAATAATGTGAGGTGATAGAGGTTTTAGTTAACTTATTGTGGTAATCACTTTGCAATACAGACAAGTCTTCAACTTATACTTATGATATTGTACCTTGACTTTTATGATGGTATGAAAGGAATACACATTCGGTCGAGACATACTTCAAATTTTTGAATTTCGATTTCTTTCCCCAGGTTAGTGATATTGCAGTACAATACTTTATCGTGATGCTGGCAGTGACACTGTGCCAAGATGCTGTGAACCACGTGATCATGAGGGTAAACAGCCAATAATACACTTACAATCATTCTGTACCAGACAGCCATTTCTGCTTTCCACTTCTAGTACAGTGTTCAGTAAGTTACATGAGATATTTGACACTTTATTATAAAATAAGCTTTATGTTAGATGATTTTGCCAAACTGCAGGCTCATAGTAAATGTTCTGAACACTTTAAGGCAGGTGAGGCTAAACAATGGTGTTTGGTAGGTAGGTGTATTAAATACATTTTCGACTTAGGGTGGATTTATCTGGACACAACCCTATCATAAGTTGAGGAGAATCTGTATATATGTGTATCAAATCATCATGTTTTATACCTTTAACTTAACACAGTGCTATATGTCAATTATATCTCAATGAAGCTGGAAAAAATTTATTCTTTAGAGTAAAAAAAAAAACATGGTATGAGACACAGATATGGTCAATAAACAGATTAAAATGCATGAATGTCTAGAATAATTATTGATTGTTATTTTTAACATACTGATAATCAGTATTAAGCAGCCTGTTTTTAGTTTACCGTATCCAGATTTGTTTTTGGAAAATAGTTTTTAAACAGTCTATTTTCTACATCGGTCCATTAATATAATAAACTAGTTTGTCAGTTAATACACATTTGAATTATTATGTAATTTTAACTGTTTAATGATTTATTTCATTCTTAAAAGTATCTAAGTCTGGACAATAAATATATAGTCCCTCCAGGCATAAGGTCTAATAGTGATTTATGCCATTTTACTGTCGTCCCTTTGTTCTCAGACCTATGTGTTCTGTCTTAGACAAAGCCATATTTGAATCTTGAAAGACAGTATTTCCCAACTTGTTCCATGCATCATAAATGAGTCTTCAATAGACCATTCCACCATTCTATGGTCATTGCTTTCTAGTTCAGTAATCACACAGGTTTATAAACCATTTAAACTAGTAATCACATAGTTGTTATTCTTTTGTCTTAGTTCACTTACAGTAAAATTAGTTCTTTGGTCAGATTCAGTGTGTGTGAGGTTCCCTAATGCTGAATAAGGCATTCTGACATTAAAAAATAATTTTTTTTATGTTTGTTTTTGAAAGAGAGAGAGAGAAACAGTGCGAGCAGGGGAGGAAAGAGAGAGGAGACACAAAATTCAAAGCAGGCTCCAGGCTCTGAGCTGTCCACACAGAGCCCAATGAGATCATGATGACCTGAGCTGAAGTTGGATGCTTAACCAACTGAACCACCCACGTGCCCCTAAAAGATTTTATTTTTAAGTAATCTCTACACCCAATATGGGGCTCGAATGCCTAACTCTGAGATCAAGAGCTGTATGCTCCAACAAGTGAGCCAGCCAGGCAATCCCCCACTCTCTTTTTGCTTGCATAGTTTCTAAGGAGAAGGTGAACATAATTCTTATCTTTGCTCCCCTATAGGTAAGATACTTATTTCCTTTGCTGCTTTCATGACTTTTTCTTCATTTTTATTATTTTTCTTCACTTTACCTATGCCTATGCCCAGGTATAGTTTTTTTGTTTGTTTGTTTTTTGTTTTTTTTGTTTGCATATATCCTGCTTTGTGGTTCTCTGAGCTTCCTGGATCTGTAGCTGGTGTCTGACATTAATTTGGGGACCTTCTCAGTCATTATTGCTTCAAATACTACTTCTGTCGCTTTTCTCTCTTTTTTCTCCTGGTATTCCCATTATATACATTTTCCACCTTTGTAATTTTCCCACAGTGCTTGGTTATGCTGTTCTGTTGTGGTTTGTTTTTTTTTTTCAGTCTTTTTTTCTCTGTGTTCTTCAGTTTTGGAAGTTTCTATTGTCATTCCTCAGGCTCAGCAATTCTTTCTTCAGCTGAGTCTGTCCCACTTATGAATCCAATAAAGGCATTCCTCATTTCTTTTTTATTCCTTCTTAGAATTTTCATCTTTCTGCTTATATTATCTATCTGTTGTTGCACATTATCTACTTTCGCTATTAAAGCATTTAGCATATTATGTATTTTTGTTAAAATTCTTGGCCTAATAATTCCAACATTCCTGATGCATCTGACTCTGGTTTTGCTGATTGTTTCAGTCTCTTCAAACTGCTTTTGGTTTTTAGTATGCCTTGCAGGTTTTCATTGAAAGGTGGACATGATGTACTGGGTAAAAGGAACTATAATAAATAGGCCTTTAGTAATGCAGGATAGGTTGTGGGGGAAGGGATAGTGTTCTATAGTCCTATGATTAGGTCTCAGTCTTTGGTGAGTTTGTGCCACTGTGAATTTCAATAGTGTTTCTTAGCCTCTCCCCTTCTCACTCCACCTCAGGTGGGATATGATGGCTAGAGTAAGCTGGCATTAGGTTAGGCTCTGATAAAACCCCAGAGGGTTGGGGTTTGGTAAAATACTTTCTTCTGAGGACGGGCCTTGTTAGGAAGAACATAATCATGTGGAGTATTTCAAAATGGTTACTTTTGAAAGTAATTAGTAATATCAAATTTTCCTCCAGTATTCACTGTGAGGACCTAGTAGGGCTCCTGGAGGTAAAGATCAGCAAAGCACGGGGGCCCTCGATGATTGGATCCCCCTGGAGTTTTACACTCTCAGCCTTGTCCACACAGGTTTTCCTACCCCAACACTGGTTGCCATGAAGATTTCTGCTCCTGTAAGTTGTGATTCTTTGTCCATCTGTCTGTTTCTCCAATTTATGGGTGGGGGGAGTGATTTGCCCTGTGACCTCACTTCTTTGACAGATGTAAGAAAAGTTGTTGGTTTTTAGTTTGTTCAGCTTTTTACTTGATGTTAGGATGAAGTGGCCACTTTTTTTTTTTTTTTTTTTTTTTGGAGTGGCCACTTCTGAGCTACTTACATGCTAGACTGGAACCTCTGCCTGATTTTAAAACTTACTGTTACATGTGAAAATATGAAAGATTAATTATAATTTACCATATTTTCTGAGTTGTTATATGATATAAAATATTTGCTTATTTGAGAATTCAAGGTCATCGGGAGAATCCCTTATATGTCAAAGGTTTATTATAGTATTTCCTGCATATAATGCCTTCAAAAACTATGCACTTTTTAATAAGCTGTACCCAGTGCTCTAAATAGCGTATATCACATAGTAGTTAATAAATGTCTGTAGAATAATCAATAAATGAATGAATGAAAAGTTCCTTTGGATACTTTCAGTCTTATCAGATCAAACTTTCTAATGAGCCCAATTTGTCCTGAGAAAGATACAAGCCAGGAATTGCTCTAACTTCTAACATTTCTGCTAGTATTAATATACTTGCGTGGCTCTAAATCTGAACCCTGAATATGTTTCTTTTCATGTTCAATTGAAAGTAAAAACTCAGGAACTCATGAATCTCTATGTAGGAGGTTGTTTATGCAATAACTACTTTACATTCTGCAAAAAAACAAGGACAAAAATACCAAACTAACAAACATAAAATGGAGAACAAAAATTAAATGCATGTACCTTATTTGTTTAATAACCAGTAGTTAGTGCACATTATTTAGTTGTAGATTATCCTTGGCATATTTTACGTCTTAGACTGGCTTTCTCTTGCTTTATAGGAATCTTTATGTTTTTCCATTCCTATATTTCCTTCTTTAACCAACCTAGAACTACATACAAAAAGCAATATGATTTTAATTTTAATCTAAATAAACTTTAAGATATGAGACATTTAAAAAAAAACTTTCTAATGTTTATTTTTTGAGAGAGAGAGAGAGGAGCAGAGAGAGAGGGAGACAGAGAATCCTACCTAAGTAGGCTTCAGGCTCTGAGCTGTCAGCATAGAGCCTGATGTGGGGCTTGAACCCATGAACCGTGAGATCATGACCTGAGCCAAAGCCGGATGCTTAACCAACTGAGCCACCTAGGCGCCCCTATAGGAGACATAGTTTTAAAAGAAAATCTAATGTAAAATGTATATTCATTACCCAATAACATTTAATTAAATATGAATTGTGTAGCAACTGTGTTCTACTAAAGTGACCGGCAGTTAATTACTATTTCTGCTAGATTGTCATCCTTCTAGCCCTCAGCTTAGTTATTTCTTACTTGGCTCTGCTTCTGGAGCAGCAGGCTAAGAAAATTATAAGTTCCAAAAGAGAGTGATCAGAGGGTGAAAGAGATCTCAAAATCATGTCATATGAGGAGTAAATGAAAAGAAGGAAAGAGAAAACCAGGGTCATTGGATGCATAGCAATTAAAGGGAGGCATATTTCATCTCCACATCTGCCTCAGATTTCTTAGCACAGTCCACAAGGCCCTGAATGATTTGGCTTCTGCTAACTTCTCCAGCCTCATCCTGCAAAAATTATTCCATTCACTTTTTGTGTTTCAGCTCTTTTGACACAATTTGATACCTTCCCTCTTCAGGACTTTTATACATACACTACTTTGGCCAGCAATATTCTCTAATCTTTTGCCTGAGTAGTTTCTCCCATAGATATCAGCTCAAGCACTATTTTCTCAAGAAAACTCTACCCTCAAAGAAAGGTCCCTAGGTTAGTTTTCCCTTTAGCAGTTATTCCCTTTGGCAGTTCCTTTGTATGTCTCTCACACTAGACTATATGTGTCAAGGGATAAAGGACCATGTTTGTGTTGTTCACCATTTTCTTGCCATCACAGAGACCATGCATAGTAGGTAGGCAACAGGTACCAGGTGGATGAATGAAAACTCATTCTTATGTTGGATAAATTTTCAACTTAAATTCCAAAGTATCTTTAAAAAAAAAAAACACCATAAAATAGCAACAACATAATAAAAACAGGTATGTGACAAAAACAAAGGAGTAACATTGGATATTAGGTATTTGTGGAAACTGTGGGGAATTGAAGAAAGCACGTGTTGTATAAAGGCATTCAAATTTCAAACAACTTTGAAATGCTGTGATGACAAAATATAGCATGTTCATGTAACAGTTTTGGTTACAGACCGCCATTTTGCAGTGCTTATATTTAAATGATATACCCAGGGGCACCTGGGTGGCCTAGTCAGTTAAACATCTGACTCTTGATCTCAGCTTACTCAGGTCTTGATCTCAGGGTCGTGAGTTCAAGCCCCATGTTGGAGTCCACACTGGGCATGGAGCCTACTAAAATAAAATAAAATAAAATAAAATAAAATAAAATAAAATATCCATTTTATATTCAATATAAATAATATTATAGAGAATACTTAATGGCATGAAAGTATGCTCATATATTAAGTTTTTAAAAATCATGTTTTTAATGTTTTACAATGAACTTGTATTGCTTTTGTTTCAGAAATAAATTGTTTTTACAAGGTAAAGAAGTAACTCAGGTGGCAATATGGAGGATAAAATGGAATAGACTAGGACCAGAGGCAGATAGATTAATAGACTATTGAAATAGTATGGGTGAAAGCTGGTAGAAGCCAAATTAAGGCAGTGGCTTTGAGGACAAAGAAAGTAATTAGATATGGACACAGAATGAATAGGATTTGGTAATCTTAGATCTATTTAGGTTGGAGATAAAGGTTAAGGAAGCATTAGCTTAAACACAGTAATTCCGCTAGTAACCTTGAATCTATACGGGTTGGAGATAAGGGTTATGAATTCATTAGCCTTAAACATGGTAATTGAAATGAGATTCCTTCGGGAGAGAATATAATATAGAAATAGGGCAATGGCCTGAATCATGGGGAAACTCTTAACATCTAAAAGCCAGATGGAGGAAGAAATGCCTATAAAGATCAAGTAGGATTGGTTAGAGAGATAAAGCAACTAGGAAGTTGTCATGGAAAATTAAAGGAAGTGGTTTTCAAGTAGAGATTGGTTAACGATGCTAGTAGAGAAAGCATCTTGCATGCTTCTGATGTTTGCTTCCTGTGATAGGACCTAAACTAGGTTCAACATCTTTCCCTATACTTGGGGAAATTGACTGACTTATATGACTAGTAAATTTGTGAACAATGTCTGATTTAGCTTTGTCCTCCAACCTACAAGGACAAGGTTGTCTACAGAAACCAAACTGTCATTTGATCCTCCATGCCGTCCTTGGAAAGTGTTGCTCGGGACTGAAGGTATACATTGGCCTAATTGTGGGGATAAGTTGGCAGGCCTATTTGGTTTTCATACTAAACAACATCAATCAACTTACTCTTTTCAGTAATAAAGTGATATTTCGGCCCCCATTTCTATCCTTTATTTCTCAAATTGTTCAGAACCTATGCAAGAAGGGAATTAGTTTATTGAGATTCCTTAGAAAATGCGACAACTCATGTCAAAGTCCACAAGAGTCAGGTAAAGTAGGGGCTGAAACAAGGCTAATGACTTTGACAATTAAGAAGTAATCATAAATCATTACTTTCCTTAATAAAGCCAGTTTCTCCAAGGAAGACAACTGAGGGAATGTCTCCATGATGGTGTTGGTGGGGCAACTATAACTACTGCTCCAATCTTTGTTCTGTAAGTTTCTCTAAGAATGGGATTGCACCACCCAGGGGACTACATTAGTCAGGGCTATTTTAGTTGCAAATGAATAAAACCTACCTTAAAATAGCTTAAATGAGGGTGGCAAGGGTGGGTGAGAGAAAAGGCAGAACTTAGTGGCCACTTAATTGACAATAGACCTAACCCTGGATTTCAAATATTATTTGGACTCTACTCTCTATTGCTCATACCTGCCTTCTTCCATCTTTGTTGTGTGGCAAGGTAGGCTCCATGTTATGTCAGCATCTCTAGCATCAGTAAAATTTTTATAGATAACTGTAAACATTGGCTTGGCTCATGTGCCTATCTTTATGACAGGGGAAAAAAGTCATATAATTGACAGCTTTATCACATAGATGAAAGGCACTTCTTGAAAAGATGGACATACAAAAAGTAAGTGATGGAGTATTCTCCACAACATTCCACCCCTTGGTTACCTAGCATCTACACTTGTGCTTCTTTCAGTATATATAATCTCAAAAATGTCCTAGCCTAAGACAGTGCCATTATTCCACGGACAACTGAAAAACTTTCTTGGGAAACATGCTAAAGTCTCATCCAATTATCGAACCTTACTTGAAAACCTAGAGTTCTGATGTGCATTTCTTTTGTTCAGGTCTGGATGTAGCTCTTTGTGGTACAACATAATGAAGATAATTTAATTAGTGGTATAAACTTAACAAGGTGAGTTAAGGGCACCCTTAATTAGCTAGTGGATGAGGTCCTTGGTCGGTTAATATAGTGGTCTTGAGTTTGCTCTCTGAAAGGTGCTCCCTTATCCCTTATACAAAAGTGGGTATTGGAATTATTGGAACAAAGCCTAAAACTCAACATTCAACAGGTTGCTGCTTGCGGCAACATATTAAGTATTGCCAAACCTCCTAGCTAGGGATAAGGAATCTTATTATTGTGCACCTCACCTAGACTCGTTGGTTTCACATTTTAGATTGTGTCATTTGTTGACACTGGTACTATTACTAATCAAGAATAAAAACACAAACATTGCCATTTTGAGATATTTTATTCTCTTCAACAGTCTGTTTTGAATTTCACATTAATTTTTTATTCAAATTCAGGGAATTCAGTTTAAGGTATTATTATTAGACTGCTCTCAACCCTCCTCTAAGATTTTATCCGGTTTTTAGAGATAAGTTCTTTACCATCATGACTTTGGCAGAGGGGAATCTGGTTTGCTTGGTGTCTAAATTTGGTGCTAAAAGGTCTGTTGTTGATACAAATTGTAATCTACTCTTTCAGTGTTTTTCCTCTGCCCTTAACTCTAAATGTATGGATATTAGTGTCTTCTCAGTAGGATCCTCTATCCAATCCATGGATTCATACCATAGCTTCTGACATGAGTTTCCATCACCCTGCCTGCAAGCAGTTAGGCTCACTGTGAACCAAGTTTACATACCTCTTAAGAAATCTGTATCTCCTTTTCAGTCTACTGTCATCAAGAAAGATGCAAGAGTGGGAGTGATTATCAATGCTATCTGGTCCTCTCTTCCTAAACAGGTCATGCTGAGCTTTTACTTGATTGTAGTTGCTTGTGTTAGGCAAACTTCCTGATGGGAAGCAGGGCACAAGCCACAAACTCTGTTTTTGAATTCTGAAATCTTCTTGGCAGTATCTATCCCTTATCATTTGGTGTTCTCACCCTGAGGAGAGAGCCAGGAAATACATGTCTCAAATCATGGGCTCTTTTACCCTTTTGTAACACCACTGAGGCTGCCTTTATTTCCTTTTCAGGCAAGTTCACTTCCCATGGTGACCAAAGGCCATAGGTAAAGTTTTTGCTTGGTTCTACTGTGACATGTTTCTTTCTTAATAGTAGCTAGCCCAAATGGTGAGGCTGTTTCTCATTGGCTTCATTTTGTTAATCTGCCCATTCCTGAATCTATCATTATGACTGAGTAATAAGGGTACTTTTGCTGGCGTGATTCATGGGTTCACCTCTGTGGTATGAAAATTAGGTCTAGGTAATGGACAGTTACACCTGGGGGAAAGGATAGATCTATATTAGTTAGGATAACTTCCAAATCTGTGGTTTAACCCAAAAGAATATATAAATTCTAATACAAGTGAGTCCATCCACCTTGTGGCTTGGCCATCTTCAACACGTGGCTTCTAATACAAATGTGTTCATCTGCCTCAAATTGGTGGGGAACGGGAGATCTTGGACTTCTCATGTGCTGTTTTTATGGACCAGAGCTGCAACAGGAGCACATCACTTCTACTCACATTCCACTGGTTAGAACCTAATTGGCACACCTAACTGGTAAGCCTACTTGCAAGGGAGGTTGGGAAATATAATATGTGTATCCACAAAAAGAATCTAGTGTCTACAAGAGTCCACTATTCTGGTCACTAAATATCTATTTATATCTCTTCCCACACAGAGAACATGTCCTACTCCAATGAGACAACCTAAAGTTCTGTTCAGTTACTAGGTCAGGCCTAGAGTCTAGGTCTTTAGGTAATGTGCAGGCCTCTTCATTAGGTCCAAGTGTAACCTATGAACTAAAAGGGTAAGTTACCTCTATTATTACTCCATGTTCCAGCAAACCCAATGTACATTGGTAGATCAGAGACAGGTAACTACACCATGCTCTCATTAGGAAAAGAGAAAGATATGGGGCGCCTGGGCAGCTCAGTTGGTTAAGCATCTGACTTTGGCTCAGGGCATGATCTCACGGTTCATGAGTTCGAACCCCATCTTGGGCTCAGTGCTAATAGCATGGAGCCTGAAGCCTGCTTCAGATTCTGTGTCTCCCTCTGTCTCTGTCCCTCCCCCGCATGTGCTCTGTCTCTGTCTCAAAAAAAGACATTAACAAAATTAAATAAAATAAAAAAAAGGAAAAGAGAAAGATGTGAGACATTAGGAAATGTGGATACATAACAATGATGAAATACTGTGCAGACATTTTGTGATCCACCTTCCCTCAGAGTACAGGAAGGCTTGATAAGCCCTCAGTCTTTGGGAGAAGTCCCTTGTCCTTTGTCTTTTGTATAGCCTCTTATACCAGACTCTGATATGTTGTCCATTATTCTCCATGGCCACATCCTATGAGGGTACTGGATGTTGTGAGGTGTTTATGCCCTATTTCCTTACACAGGCTTGGGGTTGAATAGTTGCCTCACTGTTTTAACAGTTGAACAACATTTGAACCAGGTTAATGATATGATTATATGCTTAGTAATAAAATTCCTTCAAAAATTTAGTCTTGTGATCTACTTGCTTCCAGTGACTACATCCCAAGTTTTTTGTTTTTGTTTTTGATAGAGAGCATGAGCAAAGGAGAGGGGCAGAAAGAGAGAATCTTAAGCAGGCTCCACACCCAGCATGGAGCCCAACCCAGGGCTTGATCTCACAACCATGAGATCGTGACCTTAGCCAAAATCAAGAGTTGGACACTTAAGCGACTGAGCCACCCAGGCCCTTCCCTTTTTTTTTTTTTTTTTTTTTTTTCAAGTTCATTTATTTAAGTAATCTCTACACCCAACTTGGGGCTTGAACTCATGGCCCTGAGATCAAGAGTCACATTCTCTTCTGAGCCAGCCAGGCACCCTGACCCAAAGTTCTTTCTTACATAATTCTAGAACCTGATTTACTTCTTTCCTTCCTTGCTCCCATGGCTTGTCCCCATGTCTGTTTTTCTAGAACTCCATTCCAGCCACCTTCAGGCCATCTAAAATAATGGCCTTTGATGGAAACACCAAAGCCTTGATATGATCTTTGTTCCTGTACTGTACTCAAGGCCTCCTCCGTTTCATTTTTTACCATTCAAGGTCTAGAAAGTCAGCTTTTCCAGTCCTTTCAAGTATTCTTATGCATTTTCATTTCGGCAATTCTTTCCTTGAGCTTATCTTTTTAGTAAAACCTTGCTAAAGGCAAAATGTAAAATTCAAAATACACTATTGCTTTTATTCTTTTGAACTATCTCCTCTGGAGCTAGTCTCAGTAGATAGGTGATATGATTTTCAATTACGTTGCCATTATAAAACCTGCGTCTCCTTCTTCCAGCCTCCTAAATCAGTTTCTCCAACCTCTGCTACATCATCACTAAACCAATGCAACACATTTTAGATTACTGTCCTAGTAGTACCCCACTTCTGGCACCAATTTCTGGATTAGTTATGGTCATTCTAGCTCCTGTAACATAAATTCTCAAATCTCAGTTTTTTCTTATAAGAAGTCCAAAAGAGTTTTTCTAATTTGGAGGTGGCAGTTTTCCAAGTAGTGATTTAGCTACTCATGTTCTTCTCTTCTGGCACTGGCATCTCCAACATACAGTTTTCAGGGTTATGATACTCACTAGCTGATGGAAAAAGAGTAAGGGAGGATGGGAGGAACTTTATTAAGCTTAGAAATGTGTGCATCACTTCCATTCACATTTCATTGGCTAAAAGTCAACTACACGACCCCAACTAACTTCAGAGGAAATTGGGAAATTCAGTCTAGCTGTACGTCCAGAAGAAATGTTTTATGAATGGCTAGTCAAGTCTCTGCCACAAGGTTCTAAAAAAAAAAAAAAAAAAAGCTAGATAAAAGTAATAGAAAGTCACTCTAGGGGTCTATTCTAATAGGTTTGACTGCATCTTAGTCCCAACAAGATATTCATTTCACTACTATGTAAACTTATTTTCTTCTAAGTAATGGGATTAAAGACAGTATTTTTGATAGTGTTCTAGGTAAAGAAGTTAGATTGCAAAGGGTTAATGAGTTAAATTCAGATAACAGACATTGAACATAGAATCCTCTTTAAAAGCCTAATTGTGAAGGGAAGGAAACAGAGTGGAACCAGAAATGTGGAGGTTTGAAGACAGAAAAGGTAATAAATGGAAGAGAAAGAGGAGATTGAAACTAGAATGAAGATGGACAATTCATCTCATATAAGAGCCAGAAATGTCTCATTCCTGTGATACTGGAGAAGAGGAAAGTTCTGGAAGTATCTAAGTTTATGGTATTTAGAAAATTGAAGGAGTTGACACGTAACAGCATCAATCTTTTGGCGTTTTAAGTAAAGTCATATAATGAAATGTGACTGGGACTTAAACACTGCAAAAAATTCTGGTGGGAAGGGAAAAGAAGGTGCTGATGAATATACAGGGTAGGAGGGAGTAATCCAGCTGAGGTTCTAGAACCTAAACCTGTGGTGTTAAGATACACAAATGTAGTATCATGTTCTGCACAGGACCTCGGCAAAAACTGTGGGAGAGGAACAGGCAGATAGTTAGCTTAGTGTGTATATTTACTATAGCACCTATCACACCATAAAGCCCCTGGAAGCAGAGACTTTGATTTCCAAAACTATGCACACAGTAGGAACATGATGAATTTTTGTTTGAATGAATTGATTCAGTCATTGCCAATTCTGCCATAGTACTCTGTAGAGTACTGGCAACTGCCCACATTTCATATGGTATGCCAATGCTAAAAAGAAAAAAAAAAAGCTAAAAAAATTCAGGCACACTCAATTAAACTTAGCAGTCTTAAAATGGCAACTATGTCAGCTGAGACATAATTTTTATCCTGTGCCAGTACATCTGCCTTTGACGTTTGCTTCATTTTCCTTATGCCACTGTGCTCTTATTGGACCAGAAAGGGATAATTCTGAGTTCAATAAGCCACGCTATTATTTCAAAAGTCCTGTAAGTTCTTCATACACCTACGAATGAACTCAAAACCTCCTTCACAACATTCCAAGAGATGCATAGACAGGGGTGATTATTTATGATGCTCACTTCACAGAAAAAAAGCCGAATCGGTGAGGGGTGGAAGAATTAAATCAGGGTCATTTGGTGAATTCTCTGCAAAGTCTGGCACGTATCGTGCTTGCTTCTCCCGTCTTTTCCCCTTTGGAAACTTTAAAGTAATCTCAGACATCACCTAATCGAACTCCTTCATAACACACAACTGTAAACTCAGATTCAGGAAGTCTATACCTCAAGACTCAGGCCAAAGAGGGCTCTTTCCTCTACACGACGCCATCTCTTAAAGATCCAAAGCCTTAATCACGATTTGGCGGTGGAAAAAAAGGCCAGGAATAAAACTACGTACGACAGTCCAGAAAGAGGCCCCACCTCCCGGATCTGGCGGTCCCGGCCTCCGGCTAACAAAGTGTCTGCACCGCGCGTCCGCACCGGCTTCCCACCCGGCTCGGGGCCGCTGCTCTCCAGCCCGCCCCGCCTGCCCCACGCGCTGCAGCAGTGCCAGCCCGCGGGGGCCCGGAATCTGGCCCTCGAAATCTCACTTTCGTCTTTGGGCCACCCGCGCGCCACGGCTCAGGCGACGGCTGATGGCGTCACCTGCACTTCCGCCTGCGGCTGCGTTCTAGTCACAAGCGAGGAAGGAAGAAGGGAGGTCTGAAGGGCTGTATGTGTGGGGGAAATAGCGAGGAAAGAGAAGCAATCCGGGCGCTCGCAGGCGCTACGACTGTAACCGCGGGCCTCTTCTGTCCCCGCCGTCCCTCCATCGGAAGTCGCTCTGGGCACACTTCCCTCGCTTCCTCCTGGTCTCCCCTTCTCTGGGTCTCCCGACACCCGGTCTCTCTTTACGCCTCACCCCTCCCTCCCTCCTTTGCTCCCTCACACTCCCTCCCTCTCCCTCCCTCCCATCGTCAGGCTCCCCGCCCTTAGTATCGCGAGACGAGGTGAGAGCTGGCGGAGCGGCGGCGGCGGCGGCGGCAGTAGAGGTGACCGAGGCGGTGGCGGCGGAGGCGGCACCGAGCGCTGTGTCGGCCCCGGTGCGGCCGAAGTCGCGGTAGAGCGTAGCCCCCACGCCCCTCCCCCGTCCGCGCCCCCCCTCTTTCCCCGGGGATGGAGAAGGCGACGGTTCCGGTGGCGGCGGCGGCGGCGGCGGCAGCGGCTGAGGGAGAAGGGAGCCCCCCGGCGGTGGCGGCCGTGGCGGGCCCCCCCGCGGCGGCGGCGGCGGCGGCGGCGGAGGTCGGCAGCGGCGTTGGCGGCAGCAGCGGGGCTCGCTCGGCCTCTTCTCCTCGTGGGATGGTGCGAGTCTGCGACCTACTCCTGAAGAAGAAGCCGCCGCAGCAGCAGCACCACAAGGCCAAGCGTAACCGGACTTGCCGACCCCCCAGCAGCAGCGAAAGCAGCAGCGACAGCGACAACAGCGGCGGCGGTGGAGGCGGCGGCGGCGGGGGAGGCGGCGGCGGCACCAGCAGCAACAACAGCGAGGAAGAAGAGGACGACGACGACGAGGAAGAAGAGGTTTCTGAGGCAAGGGCCTGCTTTCAAAGGAAGGAGGGAGGATGGGGCAGTAAAGGGTAGGGGCCGAAGGTGGGAGGGGACTTGCGGTGGGACAGATTCCTGTGGGTCGATCTATCTCAGCGGCCAGGCTTTCCACTGCCCTCTTTCTTTCCCCGGCCTAAATCGTGAGGTGTGGGGATGTGGGGGAGGGTAGCTGACACGTGGGGGTGGGAGGACCACAGAGCCCACGGAGTTGGTGAACAGCAGGTTATCCCGGGATGGTTCACATGGTTAAGGATGGAGGGAATTGGTTAGATTCCCTGTTTGCACACCCGGCGGGGTCTGCCTGGGGTCAGCAGGGCCCTGTTATTCCTGGGGCGGGGGCGGGACCAAAGCGGGAGGGGTAAGATAATAGGTAGCTGAGTCTCTTGGGAAATGACTGGGAGGTTGGTAGATTTCTCCCACTTGTGAGGTGGAAGAGAAAGCAGTTTGGAGGGGAGGTAAGGTTGTAAGGGACTCAGAGCTAAGTATTTGTGTATGTGAGAGACACGTGAGAAGCTGTACTTTTCCATACTGTTCTGCTGCAGGTTTTTTTTTTTTTTTCCGTAACTATTGTGGCTGCTGAAATAGCTTTTAGTTCTTTGCTCTCTCAAGGATTTTGGATGAACCGATCTTATTATTTATATGTAACTGAGTGGCTGAAAATATATCTGACTCTTACATGTACATACATATACATCTTCAGATGCTTCCTTAGTGAGGAGGAATTCAGCCAGGCTCTCTCGTTTTCCAGATATTCTGGGGCAGCTCAAGAGTGCTTTGAAGCCAGTCTTGGTTGTGGTGAGTTGGAATAGGAAGGCCTCTTGGTTTGTCCTAGTGATCTGGTTTCATAACTGTTTTATAATTTTTCCTGGGTCCACAGACAGGCGGCGTTGCAGGACCTTATTCTTCAAAGGCCATATAACCCAAAAGCTCAGTAAAACATAGCATACTGACAACAAACGAAGAGTTAGCCTTACTAGTTATCAACTCTTTTGTAACTCTCTTGTCCACTCCCTGAAATGGAAGCTAGAAAATCTTGATTCGGAGAAAGAAGTTGTAACTTAAGGCAGCAGAAGGAAAACCGCTTTAAAGGCTGATTTTAAATCCAGTTGTACGAGAACAACTGAATTATCTAGAAGTAGCACTTGCCATTTATTCTCTTCCACAAACAACTTATCTTGGTGCAAAGCTTGTTTTTTGAAAATTGCATTATTGGATCTTGAGTTCTGTTCAAATAGAGAAATACCTTTTAAAGAGTTTGAGACTTCCTGTTGGAAGACCAGATTCTCTTTTACCTCAGACTGGATGAAGTTATATAGGGTAGAGATGTAATAGTAAAGTATGTGTGCCAAAAAGATGAACACTCCCTGCTATTCTGTATCCTGTTGAATTCTAAGCATAGATTTGTATTGATAGATTTTGTATTGATTTTAGTTGGAACCTCTCAATATATAGTGTGTTGCTCGGGCTGCATTTGAAACAATGGAGAAAAGGGTGTGACAGGATTCTTATTTTCAATAAAATCTATTATGGTAGTTAGAATCATTTCCTTGTACAGTTCTTTACAGAGATGAGAAACATTTTAGAGATAATCTAGTTCAGCCCTTTTATTTTAAAAATGAGGAAAACAAGGCTTAGAAGAAACTGATTGTGGTGGAGTGTAGCAAAAGTAGAAAATCAAAGTTTTCTAATGGTTCCGAACAGTACACTTTTTATGGCAGTTTATTTCCTCGCATCCCCCTCCCGAATCTTTCAAAAAACAGGCAATGAATTGCAAGGTAACACAAACATGCAGCTGTGGTCAGAATGCCAGTATTTTATTAAGATTTTAAATACTCCCACAGAATATCAAGCTCTGGTTTAGAACTCAATATCAAGTTGAGTGTAGTACTTAGGGGAATATTCTGCTGTAAACTTCACATACCTAGGTAGTTTTGTTCGTTGGAATTTGGCCTAATAAGCAAAACTTTTAGTAAGTTTATAGGTGTGGTAGTTTTGTGAAGCAGGTTTATTTTCTTCAGAAAATGGAAATGATATATTTTGACTTTCATCAACTAGGGAGTTTCTTTGTTTTTAATATGCTTTATTTTGTTCTGTCCACAGTGGTGTAAACAACGGGTTTGTCATTTGTTATGAAGATGAGTCAGGAGAAATAAGTGTAAGAAAGTGCAGCCATTAAAAAAACATCCGTATAGGTACATGATGAGGGATGAGCAAACAGAAAGGAGTACAGTATGTCTTTGCACCTGCCTCCATCCTTGACCAAAATAAAGAAATAAATAAACCTCATAGTCACTGTACACTATAAGCTAATTGGGTGAGTTGTGCAATGTTTTTCATTTCATTATCATTTTATTGACATGTCAGCAGAAGTTTAACTTTCTAGAGCTAGGAAATTGTGGCTAATACTCTTTGTATTTAAGTCCATTTACTAATTCATTCTGTTACTGGCTACACAAAATAAAACGTGGATGACATGATCCCTGAGGTTATCCTTCTAATAAGAATTATCAAAAGGTTAAAAAGAAATATGGAAGGTTATAGTTTTTGTATATAGTTTTGGTTTCAGGTACTTAACCTGAAAAAGTGGATGATAATTTAACAAAAAATATGTATATTTACTATGAAGAAATGTTAGCTGGATATTCTCCATATCTGCTGAAAGAGAAAAGTTCGAAGGAAAGGAGATTCAATTTAAAGAGTAAGGAGCTTTACTTGAATGTTGAAGAAGATCTCATTTTTAAAAAAAAATTTTAATGTTTATTCATTTTTTGAGCGAGAGAGAGAGTCTCTCCCACACACACACACACCACACACACACACACACAACACACCAAAAGTGCGAGTGGGGGAGGGGCAGAGAGTGGGGGAGACCAAAGAATCCGAAGCAGGCTCCAGGCTCTGAGCTGTCAGCACAGAACCGAGCAGGGCTCAAACTCATGAACATGAGATCATGACCTGAGCTGAAGTTGATCGCTTAACCAACTGAGCCTCCCAGGTGCCCCACAAGAATCTAATTCTTATCAAATGTTACAGTAGGTTTATTGAGTTGGATTTTTTCTTCAGTGTTTCAGCATAGGATAATCATGTTTTAGATAATTTATGTAACTTCATCTATACCTGAAAACAAAGGATAAGACCAAGAGCTCTCCTCTGCCCTCTCCTTCCCCCCTCATTTGACTCAAAATCTTAGATCAAAATTGAAAAATGCATAGTATCCTTGTTTTTAGTGGATGACTGACTAATACAGAAGTGTATTTCCTAGCATGAAAGGCTTGATGCACTTCTTTTCAAATTAGTGGACTAAATTAATTTCTTACTCGAATATTACAGGGAAAACAATGTTGAAATTTCAAGAGTTGATACTTTGGAGATTTCAGAAATAACATTGCATTCTATTGAATGCAATTTTAAATGTAATTGAATGGTTTGCTAATGCAGAATTCAAAGAGGGAAAAAACTTGTTAAAGGTAGGATTCATGTTCAAAAGTAATTTTTATAAAGAGGTGTAAAATGTAAGTACAGTAGGAGTGGATTAGAATTCCAACTTCTTTTTGGTAGATAACTTGGTGCTTTAAACTCAAGAGACAAACCTAGTGAAGAAATTTTAGACAAGGGGAACCAGTGAATAAATTAGTACTGACTTACTTTTGAAAGGATTTG
The DNA here is from genome assembly GCF_007474595.2 of Lynx canadensis. NCBI lineage: Eukaryota > Metazoa > Chordata > Mammalia > Carnivora > Felidae > Lynx > Lynx canadensis. The sequence continues at coordinate 146,819,314 of NC_044306.2, forward strand.
TAAGGCTAGGGAGAATTTGTAGATATGGAAGAAGTAGGGTTGAGAATGAGAGAAAGAAAAATTATTCAGTATATTATGTTCCTTCAAGTTCGCTTCCAGATCTTTTGTTGTTTTTAATGGAAAAATGCCACCCCAGTTCCTTTGTTGAACGGTAGAATCCCAGTTGAGTCCAGAGAAGCTTACTTGTTACCCAGTTCATCTCTTAATTGATGAAGCAGTATTTGTAAACTAGATGTTAAGATCTTTGAAGAAATAGTTATGTCATAATTATCTTGTTTCATAGTCTGCCTAAGCACTTAGGAAAGTTCCAGAATTCATTTAGGAAACCAAGAGGAGTTTCTTCCTCTCATCTTGGATCCAGGGCTGCCAAATCGCCGAAGTTTGGATTTCAATATCTTTCAGTTGCTAATTTACTTCTCTTACTGATGGTGCTGTTCCCTAGGTGTTAGGCTGAAAGACATTTAGAGCCAGTTTACTTGTTGAATGCCTGATAACTACCTTAAGCCTCCTACATATATTTACATTTTAAAAACATAGTAAGAAACTATTACTTATTCAGAGCCTACTGTGTGTCAAGTCTAACATATGGTTAAGAGCACGGACTAGAGCTTAGAGTCAAATATGATCCATCATTCAATAGGTGTTGGTGATCTTGGGCAAGTTACCTTAAAACTCTCTGCGCTCTCAGTTCTTACTGTGTAAGTGGTGATAATGTAGATCCTATTTATACCATTGTTAGAGAATTAAATGAGATATACAGGTATCCTGTATTCTCATTTTATTTTCACCCTGTCTCTGTGGAGTAGATGTCCTCATATTCTTTATTATTCATTAAATGATTAGAGTTCCTGCTTTGTGCTGGGCATTTTGCTATACTGGGTAAGTAATGTGAGCAAAACTGTTTTAATGCACATGATTTTAAAATGCACCAGTGATTAATGAGAGTAAGAGTAAATGGTTAAATGTATATGCTGAAATCAAGTGGGTGAGTGTCAGAAGTATACACATGTTGGGAGGGGGATATTCATAATAACTTTAGGAGGGCAAAAGATACAGGCTTAGAAGGGTTTAGGTAGCTTCATCAGGGTCACACAGCTAATTAGCAGAGCAGGACTTAACCTGTCTGTTTGATTCAAAGCCTACTCATTCATTCATTCATTCATTCATTCAATATTCTGTTATGCTGTTTGATGTTAAGTGCAGCATCTTGAAATTTGGCATTTCAGATAGTGTGAAAACAAATTCAGGTAGTGTAGGGGAAGATCATTTTAGGCAGTAGGGCAACCAACTACCGAAGACACGTTGACTATTCCAAGCTTTTCTTGCCTTTTCCTGTTCTTATTTTCTGTTTCCTTCTCTTTTTCTTATTCAACTCATTAAAAAAGAAGAAATATAGAAAACTGCAGATAAGTATATCCATATTCCCACCATCTAGAATTAACTATTAACAAAATGAAACTTTATAATGAAAACTACCCTCTCTAGAGGCAATCTGTTGCTTCTTCCTCGCTCTCAAGATTTTACTTTTCAAGGTTGTTTCCAAAAGCTAAAACATATTTTAACATAGAAGTTTGTCAACTTGGGATTGGAATAGGCTGTGAATACCGTGAAATTAAACCCAAGATTTTGTTGAAGTGCTTGTGTTTATATTTCTTTCCTCCCCCTACCTTCATAGGTGTGTGTAAAACGTTATTAGATACTCAAAGAGGTCTGTGACTGCCTTCTCCCTCCCCTCCCACCTTCTTAGTTTGAAACATTCTCACTGCAGTAGTAGTGGGAATTCAGCAGGCATTTATGTGCCTGTTAGTAACCAAGGTAACATGGTAATGCAGATGACCTATTTGTGTTGTGAAGTCCAAGACTTATTTGTTCTTTCTGGTAAACTAGCCCTATGCTTACTCTTATCTTAAATCCTCATATTTTGCCTTTTAATTGTTTAATTGATGAAGTGTTTTTCATCTAGTCTGCTATGGACTGTCAGATTTGAAGGATTGGAAATGTGCGTTACACATCTTATATCTCCTGCTGCATTGTACCATGTGTGTTATGTAAGTCTTGTGTCTTACCTCTGCTAGGCTTTCATGAAGTCAGATCTCTGAAGTTAAAATAACTAAATAAGTAATAAGTGAATAAATATTTCTTCTTTAGCCACTTACTCTGGAAATATTTGGGATCATCAGAGCAGTACATTTTGACTTCCAAAAATTTGCTAGACTGTTGCTAGATTGCTTCCACTAGCATCTAGTTATACTATCAGTTGACTAGGAAATCAGTTTTTAGGCAGTGTATTTGTATTTATGACAGTTGTTTATTCTACATTCTTAGCACAGGTGATTTAGTGGGTTAGGAAATGTACATATAATGACTTTTCATGTATTTTTTCCATTACTTGACCATAGATGAAAAAAATTTCACTTCACAGTAGTATGTGGGGTAGTACCTGCTGATCACTTGTGTTTTTATTAGGACCATTAGAGGGCACAACATCCATGTAATCTATGCCAAATCTGACTAACTTCCTTTAATTTTCACCTTTTGAAAAAAAAAAATTAGTAATTGCAGGTGAAGGGTGGATATGAATACACATCTAGTCCCTGGAACCTTACCTGTTGATAGTTATGCTTATCCACTTGCACCCAGAAGCAAAATACCCTCCTTTCTTAGGATTTTTTAATTTCTTAATATTATATTTTTGTCTTTAAAACTTTTCTTATCAGTCAAGAGGGGGGAAGTGGAATTGTGGAATGACATAGGTATTATTTTATCATGATTTATAATTTAGGTTTTAATTATTGAAAAGGGACATGTGGATTTTATTTTTCCCCAAAATGCTTTGAAACTCAAAATTAATATAGATCTAATTATCGAAAGCACAATGTAAGTTGCCTTCTGTTATAAACCCTATAAACATTACCTTGATTCTTTAAAAAGTTGACCTAAAGGGTGCCTGGCTGCTCAGTTGATTGAACGTCAAACTCTTGATTTCGGCTCAGGTCATGATCCCAGGGTCAGATCGAGCCCCTTGTCGGCTCTGACTGAGTGTGGAGCCTGCTTGGGGTTCTCTTCTTCTCTCTCTGCCCCTCCACTGTGTGTGTGTGTGGGCTAGCGTGCTCTCTCTCTCTTTCCCCCTCTCCCCCAAATTAAAAAAAAAAAAAGTTAAGCTTACTTCTGGGTAAGAGCTAGACATAAAGAGGGTCAGTTTACAAAATATGTAAAGATCACAGTACTTTGAGAATCCTTTTGGAGCCAATATTATTTAATATGTTTATAAACAATTTTGATAATATGATGAATCCCTTTCAAGGTGTATAGATAGATCATAGGAATTGTGTGTACTGGACAATAAGATTGTTGATAATAGGTTACAATGTTAACTACGCTTTATGAGTCAAGGTAACAAAATATGCTCTTCTTTTTGGTAATGATCTGAAACAAAGCATCCTTTTTCCATAAAATTCAGCCATAGTATTGAACAAGATGAGTTAAGGTATGGAGAATTATAACTATTTTAAGTAATTCTGTGATACATCTGCACAAAACAGATTATGTGTATTTTTGCCGGCTGTACCATGAAATGTTGACTAAAAGTAGGAAAGTTCTAGAGTGGAATAGTTTAAAATGGATTGGAGGGTTAGGGATGGAATCCATGATAAAGGAGGACCGTAGATTATACTTAATTATATACTTAACTGCTTGTACTTAATATTCAGATTAATCAGTACTAAAACTTGAGTTATGGAGAAAATGTGAGGTGCATTAGATACTATTATTTCAATTTTGAAAATAAGTCATCTCCTCAATTCTTATTTCTTGAGCTTATTTGCAAGTACACGCTAGACATGACAAATTTACAAAACTAGTATACCCGTGTCTCTCCAGCAGGGCATAGTCCCCTCCTGAGGTACCACTGGGTTCTCATTTAATCTTTCGTTTTTGTTTTTTTTTCCTGTTCCCCTTGTCCTCCCCCAAAAGAAAGGAACAGAAAAGAAAATAAAAGGCAAGAAATAACCCCCTAAAATTAATTTGTGGTCTGGGTTTTCCCTCTTGAATTGTCTTTTTTTTTTTTTTTTTTTTTTTTGTCTATTTATGAGAGAGAGAGCGAAGAGAAAACAAGTGGGGAGGAGCGGACAGAGGGGGGATAGAGGATCTGAGGCGGGCTCTGTGCTGACAGTAGAGAGCCTGATGTGGGGCTCAAACTCAGGAACTGTGAGATCATAACCTGAGCCGAAGTTGGACGCGCAACCGATCTGAGCCACCTAGGTGCCCCTTGAATTTGTCTTTTAATTAAAGAACCTTTGAGAAATATCTGAGAGAGATCTGTAGAAAAATTAGTTTTATCAGTTTGACTTTAGAATAAGCATTAATGTATAGTTCTGTTTTCCTTTCCCTCTTCCTGTCACTCTAAATTTGAAACCTGATCGGAAAAGGAAGCTTCTTGTTTGTGTTATACCAGTTGTATTTCCAATTGAGTCTTTGACCTCAGAGTCTCTTAAGTTCTCTGTGCAATGTTTCCCTCTTACTTTTTTTTTTATTTGAAAGTTAATAACAGAAATACAAAACCTCTAGTATAGTTTTTAGTAGTTCAAGATGCAGTATAGGAATTAATTCTTTTACTTGACACACATTTATTATCTCCTGTATGTGGCTGATTTCATATATAATAATCTCAACCATTTCCCTCTCAGGAATGTAAAAAAGTTAACTATATTTAAAAATAATAGCTGTATATGTTGAACAAATTGATTTATTCATGTTGTAGGTAGTAAAACTTAACTTTTCGTACATGAAAATTTAGCACCGTGGTGGAATTTTTTAAATATTTAGGAAATATCCCTATTATTATACTCTTAGAATAAGTTATTTAAGAGCCATTATTGGGACCTAGCAAATCAGAGATTATGAGGAATTTGAAGAAACTGAGACATTATTCCTACCTTCATAATATTTAAATCATGTTGAGATAAAATTAATAATAATTTAGAACTGTGAAGATGATTTTAATCCTGTATAATATTTGGGAATCTGTTAGTTTTCAGTGCAACTGTGTGCCTTTAGAATTTATCTCATTATAGGATTGTTTTATTTCTGTTTTGAATACAAGTTGGTTAGACTTGGGTGCCCAGGGTGGCTCAGTCAGTTAAGCCGTCCAACTTCAGCTCAGGTTATAATCTTATGGTTCATGAGTTCAAGCCCCACATCAGCTTTCTGCTGTCAGCACACAGCCCATTTCAGATTCTCTGTCCCCCCTGCCCCCCACTCACTCTTTCTCTCTCTCAAAAATAAACATAAAAAAAAAGTTGGGTAGACTTTACATCTTTTATGAGTGCCTCTTGGAATACTCACTAATTTTTGGTGTTAGGTTCTGATTCTTTTTTTTTTTTTTTTTTTTAAGATGAGGTCTGTATGTGCTATTTTTCTAGAATGTCCTTGACAATTAAATTACACCAAAGACTTATCCATCCTAATTTACTCTGAAGATTTTTTAGTAAGAAGAGGTTATAAAGATATACGTGTGGTTAATGCAGGTATAAATATATTAAAATATGAGAAATTGAATTATAGAACAGTGTAGAATACAATGTTAAATATCTTCTAAATTAGATTTTAAATATGGTGTTAAATATGGTGTTTAAACATTATTAATTAATTAAATGTATGCACATGTGTAGAAGCATGTACATATTTGTAGAAAATTTGACAAAATCAAAAAGATCCAAAAAAGAATACAAAAATCACCTATAATTCTACTTTCCAGAATTAATCATTATTTAAATTTTTTCTTTTTTTCCCCTTGGTGTATGTTAATCAAATTACCTGTCACACAGAGTAAAACTGTCACTTAGAAATCTTGTCTGCTAAAGTTTCATTGATGACTATACTTAAAATATGTCAGTTGAAGAGATAAATCTTCAGATAATGGTTGCATACTTATTTAAGTATAAAAACTAATGAGTGCATTCCTACTTTTAAAAAGTCTTCTAATACATGAGGGTTTCTATCTCATTTTTCTTAGAGTAAATGCTGCTAACAGCTTGGTGCATATCAAATGTTCTAGTTTCTTGGTGAGAGTGGATGAATGAGTGTGGGGTGGAGAAAGGGGTATGTGTGTCTAACAGTACATTAGGATTTGTCTCATTGTTCTTACTGACTTATGAATGTTCCATAGTATGAATGTTTATGATTTATTTCCTCCTTTATATTGGTAGACATTTTCATTGTTTTCAGTACGTTGCTATTACATGTATAATGCTGAAGTGACCATTCTTTTACGGTTATTTTTAAATAGAAAAATACTAGTTTAGGATGGATTCCTGGAAAGAATTTCTAGGCCAAAGGTTTTGCACATGTTAAATTTAATAAATACTCCCAAGTTTTACTTCCATCAACAGGGTAGTAAGAATATTACCGGAGGGGTGCCTAGGTGGCTCAATTGGTTAAGTGTCCGGCTTTGGCTCAAGTCATGATCTTGCCGTTCACAAGTTTGAGCCCCACGTTGGGCTCTGTGCTGACAGCTCAGAGCCTGGAGCCTGCTTTAGATTTTGTGTCTTCCTCTCTTTCTGTCCCTCCCCCGCTTATTCTCTCTCTCTCTCTCTGTCTCTTTCTCTCTCTCTCTCTGTCTCTCTCTCTGAAAAATAAATAAACATTAAAAAAATTACTGGAAATGAGCAATCTTAGTTTTAAATCTTTTAAACAAAAATAATGTTTTTGTTTTATTTTTCCTGATACTGTTGACATCAGTTAAGTTTTTATGTATATTTTTCATTTGGATTTCTTTGAAAATTTGCTGTTTTATCCTTATTACTTCCTATTAGAATGTCTTTTTCTAAGTGATTTGTTGGTGCTATTTAAATTTTTTTTTTTCCAACGTTTATTTATTTTTGGGACAGAGGGAGACAGAGCATGAACGGGGGAGGGCAGAGAGAGAGGAGACACAGAATCGGAAACAGGCTCCAGGCTCTGAGCCATCAGCCCAGAGCCTGACGCGGGGCTCGAACTCCCGGACCGCGAGATCGTGACCTGGCTGAAGTCGGACGCTTAACCGACTGCGCCACCCAGGCGCCCTAAGTGATTTGTTGGTGCTATTTATATTTATGCATATTAATCTTTCACAGTATTTGTTGTTCTCTGCTCATAGTATTTTCACAATACTATGAAACATCGAAACATTTTTATTTTTGTGTAGTAAAATGAATTATTCTATTGTGACTTTTGGAGACCTTCTTTAACCCAATATTTAAGAAAAAATTCTTAGAAATTTTAATACTTCTGTGCTTTGTTTTCAAAGATACATGGATATCTTTTTGGATATAATACTTCATTGTAGGGTCCATTTCTTATTTACTCATTTCAGTATCATTTGACTTTGTTGACCGATTTTTTGTGTCTTAAAAAATGCTACCCTCTTTGCTTATGTTATACCGTCCTCTTCTGTTTATTACTAGCTGCTTTTTGGTTGGTGTTCTTACTTCCTCCTACTCCCCTCATTGTAAATCCTTTGATTATTTAGTACCTTATTGCTCAGTCCTGAGCTCTTTTCAGTCTTGTACGTAATCTCATTTCTTAGGTGATTTTATCTAGTCTTGTGTGTTTACATATGCATAAGTTAGGGACTATCAAGTGTGTCTTTCCAATTCAAACTTTTCTTCTTGAGTAGTGGTTTGAACCTTTTTGGTCACCCAACATTTGTGCAAACCTTTCTTTTAAACCATACTTCCTTTCTCAAGGGAATCGATCCTAGGTCCCATCCAGTTACTATATATAGCTCAGCCCTATATAATGCTTTTATTCTTAATTCAGCCAGTAATCTAAATAAATAATGTATCTCTCCTTTTGCCCAGGCCCATTGTACAGTAGTTGATAGGAATAGGATGATTATTAAGGATAATCATAATGATGCTTCTTTGGAGAGGGAAAGAATAGAAGTAGATAGCAGTTTGTTGGTGCATATTAATACTGAAATCCTTCTGGACAGAAGACTCTGCCTTGGCAACTATGTCAATTCCTTGGTTAAACTCTGTTTTGCTCTGTGGGAAGAATGCACTTTGACTATTGCATGTGTCCTTGGCTTTGTTCTTAGGTGATTCTTCCTTGTTATCTTTCTTTGCTACATCTGAAGTAGAAGGCATTCAAGAGTATGACATCTCTAGGAATTACGCAACTTTTATAGCTCCCTGCCCAGTTGGTATAGATTTAGGAGCTGCAGGGTTATGTAAGGTCAGTCATAGGTTTTTATAGGCCACTAATATAGTTTGGTGGTAAAACTCTTCCAAAAACTTAATAGATTTCTATTCTTCCCTTTTTTTAATTTTTTTTTTATGTTTATTAATTTTTTAAGAGAGACAGAGACAGAAACAGAGTGTTAGCGGGGGAGGGGCAGAGAGAGGGGGAGACACAGAATCTGAAGCAGGCTCCAGGCTCTGAGCAGTCAGCACAGAGCCCTGTGCTGGACTCGAACCCACGAACCATGAGATCATGACCTGAGCGGAAGTCAGATGCTTAACCAACTCAGCCACGTAGGCACCCCTGTTCCATTCTCTTTAAGTCAGTACCATATGACATTATCTTCAGCAAAAGATCTCTTTTAGTCCTAATTTTTTGAAATCTACTCATCCTCTTACTGGTCTCTCTCTGTTCTAGACCTGTTCCTTTTTCTGTTACTGGGCCACCTTGAGGGCATCTGAAATAATAGGCTTGAATGGTGTATCGTCAAAAGTTTTACCAGAGAAGCAGAACAAATAGGAGATTTGTATATGATAGAAAGAGAGATAGACATATATTAAAAGACTTACTACAGGGGAATTGGATTACAGAATTCTGGGAGCCGGCTGAGTCTGAAGTTTGTAAGGTAGGCATTTAGGAAGGGAAGATCTCAAGTAGGCTAGAACCAAGGTCATATGCTGACACGGCTCTCCCAAAGCAGTTAGGAAATGAAGATCCAGGGAAGGGGAGCAATTGTAGACTCAGCTGCTATTCACAGTCTCATTTGCCAGGAAGAACCCAATCTCCTTTAAGATCTTACCTATTAGGTCATGCTCAGTAAGGATGATCCCCTTAGCTTAAAGTCACCTGATTAGGGACTTTAATTACATCTACAAATCCCTCCATAGTAGCACCAGGATTAGTTTAGCCTAACCAAGTTGACATATCAAGAAACCATCACATATAGGAAAGCAACACTCTTCACCTGTTCTTTGCTACTATGTGGCAAAGAACCTTTGAGGTCACAAGTTCTCTCCTTTTATTTGGAGCACAAAGTAGCTGCCTTTGCTGATCTCAGAGGCCTGGATTTACTGGACTAGAGCTTCACTCAGTGGCACTGTTTTATGTTTATCTCTGCTCACAACCCCCTTATTCATGGTTGAGCTGATCTTCTTGCCTGTTTAAACAACCAACACCCCACCAATATTCTGAGTTTTTCTAACTGCTTTTCTTCAAGCTATACACCACTTGGTAGTTATGTAATGTGCCCTCCCCATTATTACAGACAAGAGTTTTACTAAATGGTTTGTCACTGCGTAACAGAGGTTGTTAGTTTTCCAGCCTGACACATTCCTTGCTATCCTCTAGCCTTATCAGAGTTTTTAAGAATTTGTTATGGCAGCACTTTACTTCTAATTTAGTGTATTGATTAAAATATAAGATAGGTTGTTGGAACAAAGAGACTCCAAAACACTTGTGGTTCAAGCAGGATAGATTATGTGATAATACTCTAAGGAAGTCCTTCAGGTTGTGCATAGGTCTAAGTGTCTCCTGTTTTGTTACACCATCCCTTAACCTGTGCTGTCCAATATGGTAGCTGCTACCAGTATGGCTACTCAGTGCTTGAAATATGGCTAGTACAACAGTGGCTGGATTTTTAGATTTGTTTTGTTTTAGTTTAATTAGTTTAAATAGTCAACATGTGGCTAGTGGCTACCATGTTGGAGAGTGCAGATACAGAACATTTCCATCATTATAGAAAGTTTTATTGGGCAGCTCTGCCTTAGGGTGTTGACTTCATCTACAAAGTCTAATCTGGCTCACTAGCATCACATCCATGTTCCAGCCTGTTATGGGCTGAATGGTGTCCCTCCCAAATTCATGTTGAAACGTTGACACCCATTGTTGTTGAGAATGCAAACTGGTACAGCTGTTGTTACCAGTATGGAGGTTCCTGAAAAAATTAAAAATACACATACCCTACAGTCCACTAATTGCATTACTGGGTGCTTACCCCCCAAATACAAAAACACTAATCAAAAGGAACGTATGCCTCTGTATGTTTATTGAAGCATTATTTACAATAGACAAACTGTGGAAGCAGCCAGGTGTCCAATACATGAGTGGATAAGAAGATGTATGTGTGTGAGAGATAGAATATTATCAGCCATAAAAAGTGAATGAAATTCTGCTGTTTGCAACAACATGGATAGAACTAGAGAGTATAATGCTAAGTGAAAATAGAGAAAGACAAATACCATATGATCTCACTCATATATGGAATTTAAACAACCAGACAAGCAATAGAAAAGAAGGGAGAGACAAATAAAGAAACAGACTCTGAAATATAGAGAACAAACTGATGGTTACCAGAGGGGAGGTGGATGGGAGAATGGGTGTAATAGGAAATGGGGATTAAAGAGTACAGTTAACATGAGGAAAAAAAAATAACATAAAATGATTTTTAAAAAAAGGAAGCCTTAACCCTAGTAACTCAGAATGTGACTGTATATAGAAGGTATGCCTTATAAAAGGGAATTAAGGTTAAATCAGGTCATATGGGTAGGCCCTAATCCAATCTGACAGGTGTTCTTATAAGAAGAGGGAATTTGGACACGAAGAGACACCAGAAATGTGTGCACACAGATAAAAGGTCATGTGAGGACACAGTGAAAAGGTAGCTTATTGACAAGCCAGAGAGAGAGACCTCCAAAGAAACCAAACCTGCTGATACCTCAATCTTGGACTTCTAGCCTAAAGAACTGGGAGAAAAAATTTTGTTGTTTAAGCCATCCAGTCTGTGGTATTTGTTAAGACAGCCCTGGAAAACTAATGCATAACACATGAGGAATAAGAAACAGGCAAACACAAATAGCTTTCTTTAACGAATTGGCCAAGAAATTGCAAAATTACTTTCTGGCCAGAACTTAGTTGTATGTCCATTCCTAGGACCTAGGTCTTGTATATGGCCATCCTAGGACCTAGGTCTTGTATATGGCCATCATACCCAGATATAATCTGTGGAGAAGTGTTTTACTAAAAGAAGAAGAGTGTGGATATTGGAGGATAATTAAATGTCTTATACCAATATAATTCTAGGATTACATATCCTTGTGTCTCACAGTACAACAAAGTCATTCCTGGCTCCTGAAATAATCTTGTTGGCCCAGCTTGGGTCATGTGTCCATTCCTGAACCAGCCATTGATAAGGAAAAAGATGCTTTGTTCAGGCCTAGGTCATGTCTTTCTGTACTTTCTAGGAGATAGACTAGGAGAGGTCATTTTCTCCTGAGTCTCATGGAATGCTTCCCAAAAAAGTGTCCCTGTTGCCAAAATAGTGAGGTGGCAGAGTGGGAAGAGAAGAATACTGGACATAAGACTTCCAAGCTATACCTAAAAATGTCCCTCATCTCTCCATCTTTGCTGCCATCATATTAGTCCAGGGTGCTATCTTACTGGGACTTCATAGTAGCTTCCTAATTTGATCTAGCACTCTTCCTTGCCTCCTCACACTACATTTCATTCTTCATGCAACAGCTAGGCTAATCTTTCTGAAATGTAAATCCTCATTTAACTTCTCATTGCCCTTAGAGTAAAATCCAAACTCCTGCCTTGGCTTATAAGACTTCATATGGCTGATTCTTCTTTACTGTTCTAGCCTCATTTTATATCCTTTTCAGTTCATTCCCTTTTGTCTTTTTTTTTTTTTTTTTTTAATCTTTGAGCAAGAGGGCTGGCACCAAAGGGGAGAGGGGTGGGGAGGGGGAGAGAGAGAAAGAGAATCTCAAGCAGGCTACTTGCTGAGCCCCAACAGGGGGCTCCATCCCACGACCCTGGGCTCATGATCTGAGCCGAAATCAAGAGGTCAGATGCTCAACCAACCCTGAGCCACCCAGGTGCCCCATAGTTCATTCACTATCTTCTAGTCCTACTAGCATGTTCTTAGAGCAATGGAGACTTTCTCACTTAGGGTCTTTTTTACTCTTTTTCTAGGATATTCTTCCCCTGGTTCTTTGTCTCTTCTCTTTTAGGTTTTAGCTTAGCTGTGGGTTGTTGGAAGAAACTTTTCCTCCCTACATCTCTCCTTTTCTCCACCCTCCCTTTCAGTTTTCTGCCTGTCACTGTTACTGGGGTGGGAAATAGGAAGCTCTCTTGGCCTTTTGCCAGGCTTATTAGTATTAAATACTTGAGTGGACTCCTGTTTCTTACCACTAGAAAGGGATTTGTGGGTGGGGGAGTAGGAGAATTTGAGTGTTTAACATTCCCAGATTAATAGCTGTTTTTGTTTTTGTTTTTGTTTTTATAAGGGGGAGGTACACGTGGCGGATGGGTAGGGGGGAGAGAGAGAGAGAGACAGAGAGAGAATCTCAAACAGCCTCCACACTTAGGGTGGAGCCCAACATGGGGCTTGATCTCATGATCCTGATAATGAGCTGAAATCAAGAGTCAGATGCTAACTAACTGAGCCACCCAGGCACTCCAGTAATAGCTGTTTTTTTTTTTTTTATTCTTGTGTCCACATCAATTTTGGTTATTTGGTTGGACCTTTTGAAATTGTTATTTTATTCATTGAAAGTCATCAAATATCTGTGATTTTGTATGGCTCACCCTAGTATGTTATAATGCTTTGATTTTGTAGAAGACAGTTGTCATTGATTTGTCAGGAGTTCTAGATAGTGTGCATTTAACTTGTTAGATGACTTTTGTAAACTGCCATAAAATATGCCCATTGAGATTTTAATTGGAATACATTGAAGTATGAATTAATTTGAGGAGAAATAGATGTATAATACTGAGCATTTCCATCCAGAAACATGGTGTGCTTCTATTTTCTTCAGGCCATCTTTAATAAAATTTTATTGTTTTCATACAGGTTTTGCACATTTTGGGGGGGATGGATTTATTCCAGATTATTTTATAGTTCTTATTACCATTATGAATGTATTCTTTCTTCCATTACACTTTGTAATTAGTTATGTTGGAGGATAGGAACCTATGATTTTCATATGTATATGGCCACTTAATTGAATTCTACTATTAAGTCAGTTTATTGAGTTTTCTGACTAAATTGTTATATTGAATTTAATAAATGATTGTCTTCTTTCTCTTCTTTTTCAGTACTTATACATCTTGTTTTTTCTTCTTCTTGCATCAGTTTTGAACATTCCCAAAATGTTGAATAAAAGTGGTAATAGAGGCAGTCGTTATCTAGGGAGTGCTAATGGGAGCGATGCTGTGTCACTATTAAGTATATTGCACATATTCTTTGTTAATTTAGTATACTAAGCTGAAGTAACTCTTTCTCCTAGCTCACAAAGTTTTATCGGAAATGTATACTAAATTTTATCAAATGCGTTTTTGGCATCTGTTGTAATGAGTATTTCTTTTCCCCTCCCTTCCAGTCTATTCATATAATGAGTTCCAATACTAAATTTCCTAATAGTAAACTGTTTGGAATATTTAGTGTTATGTTTTTTTTTTTTAACACACTGTTGGATTTGATGTCATTAACATTTCAATTTGTATTTTATGAGATTATTCCATTTCATATTAGATTTTCAATTTCTTGGAGAAACTATATATTCCTTTCTTCAGTCTTGTAAAAACAGATTTGTGCTTGATAGAAGCAATTTTATGTATCCTTTTTCTTTTAATCTTAGTTGTGGTTTTTTTCCAATGCTTTTTTAAATGTTTATTTTGAGAGAGAGTGTGTGTAAGTTGGGGAGGGGCAGAAAGAGAGGGAGAGTTAGAATCCCAAGCAGGGCTCCATGCTCAGTACAAGAGCCTGACGCGGGGCTTGATCTCATGACCACGAGATCACGACCTGAATCAAGAGTCAGACCCTTAACTGACTGAGCCACCCAAGTGCCCCTAGATGTTGTGTTTTTAACACTTAAATGTCAGAAAGGAGTTTGATAAAGTGCTTCATTTGATCTCTTTATAGCTTGTTAATTTTTAGAAGTGGCTTAAATAATGCATACCTCTTACTTTTTTCATAATTGTGAAAAATTTAATTGTGGTAAACAACATAACAAATTTTACCATTTTAACCATTTAAGTGTACAGTTCAGTAGTGCTAAGTATATTCACATTGTCGTGCAACAGATCTCTAGAAGTTTCTCAACTTGCGAAACTGAAACTGTACCCATTAAACAACTCCTCATTCCCCTCTTGCCCCATCTGGTAACTACTATTCTACTTTCTGTTTCTATGAAATTGACTACTTTAGATGCCTCATATAAATGGAATCACATAGTATTATTTTTTGTGACTGACTTAAATTTCAATAGCATGACGTCCTTAAGATTTTTCCATATTATAGTATATGACAGATTTCCTTCCTTTTTAATAAAGACTGAATAAGCCATTGTGTGTATGTGCCACATTTTGTTTTTCCATTCATCCATTGATGAACATTATAGTAGTTTCCACCTTTTGCCTATTGTACCTTTTGTTTTTTACAGTTAATTCATGTATTTTAAATTTAAGTTGGCTTATGGAGGGAGATAAAAACTTAATCTTACATTTTTAAAATGGTTTAATCGGTTGAATTAGCTATTTCAGACTATCCTTCCCACTATTTGAGGTACTACCTTTATTTCATGTATTTGGATAATAGAATAACAGACTGGATTATATCTACTCAGTCTATACATTTTTATGCACTGCATTTGTATAACCTGAACGCCCACGTACTAAAATTAGTTGTTTGTACTAAATAGTTTCCTGTGTTATTTGACACGTAGCTAACATATGTATGGTTTTATGGTTAACAAAATAATTTTCCATGTTTTTCATTTAATGTAGTCTGTGGTCTTTTGAAACAAAATTTTTTGTTTTCTCCTAACCTCTAAAGCCTCTTAAGCAGGCTTGGCTTCTTTCTTTCCTTTCTTCCCTCCCTCCCTTACAAATTCTACTTAAGAGGCACATGTGCTTTTATGAAGAAGACAAGAGCAGTGCCAGCATCTATGTAGTATTCTTATTGATTGTGATGTCATTAGTCCTTAACTAGGCTGTCTTTGTTTATAATATTTTCTTTAAGTTTATTTATTTTTGAGAGAGACAGAGACCAATGTGAGCAGAGGAGGGGCAAAGAGAGAGAGGGAGAAAAAGAATTCCAAGAGATGCAGGGCTCAAACCCACAAAACTGTGAGATCATGACCTGAGCCAAACCAAGAGTCGACTTGTAACCAGCTGAGCCCCTCGGGTGCCCCACTGGGCTGTCTATGAACTTGAACATCTCCATACATACTTAGGGCAGGACCTACAGATTCCATGATGTATTTTAGTTATTTTGTACTATCATTCCAGTGTTCTTTAGTTTTGTTCCAATGTTTTTGAAGTATATTTCAATAAACTAGGAATAATTTATAACTTACACAGTTGGTAATTAAGGCAATACCAGAATAGAGGAGCTACTTACAAGACTCAAAGTGGATAAAATTTTAAATTCCATTGGCGAGATGACACGTGTTTGAATTAAACCTGTGATAAAGTATGCAGCCATGACACTAAACTGTGACTGGTCTTTTCAGTCTTTCTAATTTTTTTATGTTGGAGGAATCTTAAGGGAGATTGCATTATGTTTTTTTCTATTTTGTTAAGGCATATAGTAAAAGTAAACTGTAAAAATTTAAGTAGTAGAGGAAGATAAGGTATAATATTTGAAAATCTCCCTTCTTTTAGAACACAAGGTGTAAATTTTAAGTGAACTCAATTTCATGCTTTTTTTCTGTACATTTGCACACATATATCTACATGTGTATTTATGTAAACAAATTTTTGTATAAATGTCATCATAAAAGTATTTTGAAAATTTTTTTAACTTAATGGTTCATTGTAGTCTTCCCATATAAATATATATATCGTTTATCTTATTTCCCTTAATGGTTGGGGAGTATTTTCTTGTTAGGGATCATGACTTCCCTAGTTTTATACAGTGTTTGTAGCCAGTGTTTTGGTTGTGCCCAGTGTTCTGCTGTTAACAAATAGTACTGCAGTGGATTCCTTTTGATATATTTATCTTTGTTGTGTATGTTTCTGTAATTTGCTAGGATATATTCTACTGGTGAAAGTGCTAGACCAAATGTGCACGGGTCTGTTTTTATAATTGCCATTTTATTATGTGTGTCAACACCATATTTTTTAAACTAGTGGTTTAGTATGTTTTGTGATATGGTAGGTCGATGTTAGCTTTCAAGCCCTATTAATACCTGTTCTCTCTGGGTGTTGTGCTTTGTTGACTGCTTATCCATGAACAGCCAGATAAAATATCCCCTCTTCCCTGAAGTTGTTCATAACACTTAGCCCACTGAGTAATTATAATCTCAATACTAATATTTTAATAACTAATATTTTAATGAGTGCTTACTATATACCAGGCAGTTTGAATTGCTTTATGTCTCATTTAATCCTCACAGCAACTCTGAGGTAGATAATAGTTGTATATACATTTTATAGTTGAAAAAACCAAGACAAAGAATAACTTGCTCAAGGTCACAGCAAATGATGGAAGTGGAATATAAACCGGGGCAGTCTCACCTAAAAGTCTGCTTTCTTAACTCCTATAAGCCACTGCCTTTTTTACTATTCTTCTATGGCCTCCTCAGTAGTTAACTCTCAAGAAATATGTTTTGTATAAATTTTTAGAGATCACACGCTGATTTCATCTTTCGTCTAGGTCCTCTTTACAGATCTGTGTGAATGACACCTTATTCTAATTATGTAAGTAGTAATAGTCCTGGTATATTGAGTTGATTAGAACACCAGGCTATAAAATTGTTCCCACCTCTCTCTTCCACTCCCAGAAGACTTTGTCAAGTGTAGCCAGTTAATATTGCTCTGTTCTGTTATGTCTTACTTACCTAACTCCATTTTGGGAAAAATCACATGAGTGATTTTGGGATCGATTTTCATAGATTGTGAGTGAATAGTATACTATTCTTAACCTTTTCTGGAACATCATATCAAAATACATACCTTGTAGATGATGTCTTTTTTTTTTTTTTTTTTAAATTTTTTTTTTTCAACGTTTTTTTTTGCGACAGAGAGAGACAGAGCATGAACGGGGGAGGGGCAGAGAGAGAGGGAGACACAGAATCAGAAACAGGCTCCAGGCTCTGAGCCATCAGCCCAGAGCCCGACGCGGGGCTCGAACTCACGGACCGCGAGATCGTGACCTGGCTGAAGTCGGACGCTTAACCGACTGTGCCACCCAGGCGCCCCTGATGTCTTTTATAGTAAGTTCTCAGAATGTAAAGTGAGACCAAGGCTGTTTTAAACTCTGCTATACCTCTTAATTCATGTTGTCAAGTAAGTATGATATGCGAACTGAACCTCTCAGAGACTCACATAAAAAGGGACATAGTAATACCTTCTTTTGGTGGGGGTCAGATGAGTTAATGTATGTGAAAACATTTGTAAACTATTAAGGGTCTCCATAAATGTTAGTTGTTAAAAGTGAAGGATTAGGAAGGATGAAGAGCTTTGTGAAAATAGTTACTGACCAGTAAGATGTTTGGCTATTTAAAAAGAAATACAATTTATAATCTATAATTTAGAAAATCTCACTCTTTCATTTAAGTTCCTAATTCTGTTTATTTTATTGAGTTTATAGACTGCAGTAAAACTCTTCAGGGGTAATTGTGCATGTGGGTTAATTTATTTTAGATGGAGCCAGTGTTAGCATAAGGAATGAGATTCTGTAATGAAGATTCTACAAATGATAGTTGCATGGGTTAGATGCCCTTTTAGGATTATATTCTGGATTTATTAGGTCTTTAGCATTTAAATAGAAGATGTCCTTAAATTGTCCAGAATTGAAAAAAATTGTAGTACTTTATCTTACTGTTGTTAATAAAGAGGGAGTGATAAGAGTAATGCAAGATTCAACATCCTTTTCTTACTCTTGTATCTCCTTTTCTGGGAGTGGTGAAGCAAACCATATTTCTATGACTTCTGCTGTAGGTTTAGCAGATGATTCTATGATTCTAGATAAAATGGCAAAGTATCAAAGCAAAGATTTGACCACACTGTTTTCTAAACTTGGAACGTTAAAACACATCTTTAACTTGCTTTGTGGATTGTTTTTACATTTGTACATTTTCTTAATTTTTTTTCTTATTCTGCCCCCATGTAGCCATTACCTCACAGTCCAACGCCTCTCCCTCATTGACCAGTTTTCTGCTCCAACCCAAAGTTGGAGTTGAGTTCCAGATCCAAACTGGAATGTTTTAAGTTGTGGATGTGCCTTAGTATTTGGGAGGTCTTTTCATATGTGGAAGTTTCTTATTTTACCCTTATCAGCAGATCCTCTTGTCTTTTATACCAAAATATAAAAAAAACACGGGCTTGGCATTTCGACTTTTTGTCCTCCATGCATGAGCAGCTTCATTGTGTATCCCATGGAGCCCAGAATAGCAGCTTTGCTTGGCTCGAGAACCCATTCATTGGCTTAGGTAGCCTTGAATGTTAAGTTTCATACATCTTAATTAAATAGTAAGGTCTTTCTGACTTCACTACCAGAAGCAGAAGTTTTCCTGAATATCTTAATCAAAGGACAATTAGTAATAAGGGTCAGATTCTAATTTCATTATACTCCAGGCATGTGAGTACTTGACAGTTTCTGTTCCTAACATAAAATTACATTCCATTATGAAATAACCCATTCATTGCCTTCATATTTCTTTTTTATGAATATTTCACCTGGAAAAAGCATTTATGGAAAGAGTTTGAAATTAAGTTGGGAAACTTGTTTTTGAACCCCGCCTTAATACTATGACTTGGGGAAAGTTACTGCTTAACCTCAATTTTTTTTCATTCATGTTAGGGCTAATGATTTTTTTTTTTTTCCTAACAGTTTTTCTAAAGAATGGACATTGTATATCTAGCACACTGTCTTACATGTTGGGAGGTGTTAGATACTTTTCTTGATTAATTAAAATCTTGAGTGAAGTTGTCATTGTTCTTTTTTAGTCAGGAGCAGTTTTCTTTACCTTTTTTAGGTCATGAATTTTAGTTATTAGATTCTGATGAAAACTGTGGACCTATTCCCCAAAACGTACTTAAACGCATACATATAGCATTTTGTATACTGTTTCAGGAGGGGTTCTTAAGGCATAAGTCTATGAACCATGAATCATGAATCTTAGGTGAAGAGTACTGGATTTTGTCTTTTATCCATTGAGTTCATTGACCTTCTGTACTTTTTATCACCTCTAAAATTAAAAGAAAACAGTATTTTTCCCTACCTCTGCCCCAGTAATAACAACAATAGCTACAAATTTTAAATTACTGTCATCTTTCTTCCTTTGTTCTCCTTCTTCTTGAAACTATTGGAATCTTGACTCAGAGAAAAAACCTCTTTGAGAGGTAATTGGTTTTTATGTCTGCTTTTTTATTCCTAGAGGTATGAAGGATATCTTATGGAACAATAAGATGTACTTAATAAAGCTTACAGCTGTTTCCTCATGTATTTAAAATTTTTTTTTTTCAATGTTTATTTATTTTTGGGACAGAGAGAGACAGAGCATGAACGGGGGAGGGGCAGAGTGAGAGGGAGACACAGAATCGGAAACAGGCTCCAGGCTCCGAGCATCAGCCCGGAGCCTGACGCGGGGCTCGAACTCACGGACACACGAGATCGTGACCTGGCTGAAGTCGACGCTTAACCGACCTGCGCCACCCAGGCGCCCCTCCTCATGTATGTAAAAGCAAACTGTAAACATTAATTTTCTTTCTTCAGTCTTATTTTATAGTTGTTGTTCTTTTAAATATGGTGCGTTGAGCACATTCCTTAAACTTCCTTTTTCCCAGTGTCCCACTGATATTTTAATGATTGAATTAAACCACAATTCTGAAAAGCAGGAACAGATGTTACCATATTAGTCAACTACCTTAAAGAGGAACAAAAGGACCTCATTAGGTCTGTGAGTTTAATGTATGTTAGCATGTGTGTGGGGAAGGAGGGGAGAAGATCCAACCTAGGTGTGGATAAATCCGGATTTGAATGATGTCATCAGCGCTGTTTCTCCCAACATTTTTAGTCTCTCTTTTCTTCTGTTTTAGCTTTGTTTTCAGCCAGGCAATGATGGCTGCCAAAG
The DNA here is from genome assembly GCF_007474595.2 of Lynx canadensis. Taxonomy (NCBI): domain Eukaryota; kingdom Metazoa; phylum Chordata; class Mammalia; order Carnivora; family Felidae; genus Lynx; species Lynx canadensis. The sequence goes on from NC_044306.2 coordinate 146,839,614, forward strand.
GAAAGGGGATGGGATATTCTAGCCAGACCTGAGTCATGTTGCCACCCCTGTTGGGTTGGGAAGAATCACCTCCTAAATCACATGGAATGTTTTCCCCACAGACAAGAGGGATTATGTTACTAGAAAAAGGGGGTGGGGAGAAAGCATGTTGAACAGTAAAATTACAGTTCACAGTCCACTACAGGTACCATCAGAGGACCAGAAATTTTGAAGAAGATAGAAAGTTCACCGGATCGGATTGACAGCATAATCTCAGAAGGAACGGAACCCAAGATACCAGAGGTAAGCTCAGGTTTCCTAGGGGAACCTCGGAAAGGCTCCAAGCTTGGAGTCAACAAATGCAAAGAACAGTAGTGGGTAATTGGGTAATAATCAAGAATTTTTAAAAGAATTAGTTTCCAAAATGCTGTTAGTTGGGCCTCCTTCCCGCCCTTTCTTCACCTAAACAGCTCTGGTGGCAGTAGTGCCTGTCCTCAGGCCTGAAGTCTAAGAACTGTGCTCTTAGGAAAGTAGACCAACAATTCAGTAGGGCAACTACTGAGATGTTGGAACCTGAGAGAGAAGCAGAGCAACTAAAGCATGCTACTCCAGAGGAAAACGGTTTTCACGTTACCAGTGAGCTTGACTTCCAATGCAGGTACCTACCTTTCTTGGATGCCTTATTTATATGCCCTGACTTGCTTAAATCATGCTTACTACTGTCCCTTTTAAGAGAGAAGCCACTTGGGTAAACAAACTGAACAACCTCAGAGAAAGCGCACTTTGGCTTCCCATAGTCTCTAAAGTAATCTTTTCATTTGCCATATAAACAGACAGGGATAATCAGACAATTGAGGAGAATCAAGATGGAAGAGGATTAAGATGAATAAAGAACAACTGATGTCAGATATAATTCGAAGAAAACTTCAAAGAAAAACTGTAATTGGTATTTCATTTAAGGTATAAGAACATGTTGCAATCATTAATCATAATTTCACTGAAAAAGGGGCAGAGAACCAGAAGAGATTTTGAAAATTATAAAAGAAAAATTTTAATGGATTAGCTAAATAACAATTTAGCATGAATTAAGACTGAGTGGTGATTTGGAGCTAAAGAGCAAATCTCTGCATATATGAAGCAAAAAAAAAAAAAAAAGAAAGAAAAAAACAAGAAAAATAAAGAGATATGGAGAATACCTCACAAAGTTTTCACATCTGTAAGTTTGAAAATACGAGTTCTAGAAGCAGAGAACAGGAACAGTGGGAAGGAGAAAAATAATGAAAGAAATAATTGAAGAAAATGTCATGAGCTGGAGAAACATAATGAATTTCAGATTGAAAGAGCCCAAGCAGGATGAATGGAAAAAGAGTTACATCTAGACACATCTGGTAAAATTTCAGAACTCTAAGGATAAACAGAAAATCCCCAATTATTGCCAGAGAAAGGGAGTAAAAAATGGAAAATGAAATGACTGTGTTCTTAGCAGCCTTCATGAATGCTTGAAGACGGTGGAACAGTATCTTCACATTTGGGGATAAGAGATTGGACCTAAATTTTCTATACTCAACCACACTATTTATCGTAAGAGGACAAGTACGTTTTTTTATACTTGAAAAGCTTTGCACCTTATATGAAAATATTTGAGATACTATAGTACAATGAAAAATTTAGTCCATGAGAGAGGATATAGTAGTAGGGCAGTGTGGGTGGGAGGAAACCTGGTAGTAGTTACAGTGGCCAATTTTGGGGCCTTCACAAAGAACTGAAGAAACCTAAAATAAAATTCAAGACTCATCTGCCTGGGATACATGTTCAATTCTCTTTCAATTAGTAATGTCTAAATGATAAAAAATTGTATTTCCCTCGGTAATTAGTATTCACTTGGGTACATTATAAATGTACTTAATTGATTTTTAGTTTTAGAATCAACTTAGAAGATATATAAAATAGGTTGTATTATAAAACTTTATAATGTAAAAAAAGAATAGTAGGAAATTGAGGGCAAGAGAGGAAGGGTTAGTGCTCATTTCTTCAATGGACAGTCAATAGATAATATAAAAATGGTGAATTGAGAAACAGAAGTAAAATAGTATTAAAGTTAACCTGTAACCACACTAGACACTAGAAACCTATTAACAGCGTAACAGTGTATTGCCATGTTGATGCAGACGGGTATGAAAAAGACCTGTTGTTCATTTTGTGCCTTTGTGGCCTTCGAATTTTGAGGAAAAAAAAAAAAATCTTACTTGCATATATCACATTTATAACATTAAAAAGATTGCAGAAGTTTTCATCTATCTAGTTAGATAATAGTGATTTTATTTATCAAGTGACATTCCAGGGTCACATGGTTTTTAGAAACTAAGGTAGAAGTAGAAGACACTTTGGGATTAATTCCAGGAAATCGGAAAGTTGCATAGAATACCAATGTGGCTATTTTTATGTAGAATACATAATTATTTCTTGACTGGCATATACTCTTGATTTTATATGTCAATTCCTGAGTCCTTTCCATGATTCTTTTTAAAAAAAATATTTATTGTTAAAAATTTGGATATATGGGAAAATTTTGGACCGCTTTTTCCCACCAGTGACTCTTAATAAGATGACATTTTCTTTGATGTACTAAAGACCAGGATTAGAAGCCTAGTTTGTCTGTAAGGAGGAAATCCTGTGATCAGGGAGAGCCACAGCTAATAGACACAGGGTGTTGTCTTCTGGAAGAACTGGAAGAAGGAAGATGGCAGTAGAAATGGCCTTTTTTTTATCCTTCTAGAGATGGCACTGATATTATGTCCCTAGCTAGATGATATTTGTTGAATGAAAGGATTAATTTTATTTGTTTGTTTATTTTAATAAAGTTAATTTTATTTTGATACCACTTTAGTGTAAGGTGGTTAGCATCCTGTTTATGGTGTATGTAGGTAAATTTTTTTTTTTTATATTTATTTATTTTGAGAGAGAGAGAATGGAGGAGGGGCAGAGAGAGAAAGGGAGAGAGAGAATCAGCACAGAGCCTGACACAGGACTTGATCGCACGAACTGTGAGATCATGACCTGAGGTGAAATCAGAGTTGGACTCCTAACTGACTGAGACACCCAGGAGCCCCAGTAAAATGTTTTTCTTTAAGCTTAGTTATAGGGGTCTTACATCAGAAACTTGATCTTTTGGGAAGCGGATTTCTACTTGTATGTTTTGCAGATTTGATTTTAAAAATTACGAAATTTTATGATATTATTGCATTTAAGTATTGAAAGTGTAAACTGCATAAGACCCTATATTAAATTGTACATAGTTTTCTAAGTAAGTTGAAATGCTAAAAAAAAATCAAGTTATGCAAATGTATATTCTTGAAACAATTATGAAAAATACTTTAAAAACTAAGTGTTTTACTGGAAATTGTGGAATTTGTATAAGAGGGCAATGGTTTCTTTAAACATACAAAACATATTAAGTATAAAATTATGTTTGGCAGTTCAGTTGTGCTTTTAAATATTTGAAAGTTATTAGTTATTCAGTGTCTACCCTTTAAAAAATATCTACTGTCTTCACTGGGAGACATTGGCATATATGTTCCTGAAGAAAACGGGAGTTGATAGGCTTTCTAAAAATACTTGACTGTGATAAGAAATTGGTGATGGAGGAGTCGAAAGATATGAATGTGGGTTAAATTTGACTTCATAAAGCATGCTAGTGAGAGATCTGTCATACAAATGAAGGTGTTAAATAATAACTTCTATTTTCTTATATTGTGATTTTTTTTTGTTGGAGATTTGGCAGTAAAGTGGATACTTGAAATTTGCGGGGGGAAGTTGAAAGTAATGGTAACAGATAGGTGTGTTGTGAGATAGCATCATAATGACCAAAGAGATAGTTTACAGTTACATAGAATGAAATCAGTATTTCCATACACACACATACATACATACATACATACATACATACATACATACATACATACATATATGTGAGGGTTGTGTTGGAATCCTGTCTGTATATCCACCTTGGGAACTTCCAAAAGTCAATTATGCTCTGAGATATCTTTATGTGAAGATCCTTAAAGATTCTTTATCTATGGTCAGGATGAGGTTAGTGGAATAGGGAATGGTACCCTATTTTGTAATTTTTGGTCTAGCGTTTGGTGGATCGAGACATTTAATGTAATACATTTCTTAGGATATGGAGTTATGAATCTGAGAGAATAGTCAGTCTTTTGGTATTTGCAGTAATTGTTTGCCAACAAACTATTCAAGTTTTGTTATGAATATATTAGGCTAGAAATAGAGTGGTAACAGGCGTCGTGAGAGACCATATTGATTGGAGCTTGTTGCCATTGACTTCAAACCATTCAGGAACCAAAGGAGGAGAGCCAGTGACAGTATTGGAAATCCAAGGTTACTTGGATAGTTTTTACAACCCTAATTATTTTCCATGCCTTTGGAAAATATCTTAAGCATGTTACCTGGAGCTGTTTCTTCAGTCTCCTAGAGTAGGACAGTTGTCCTTCAGAAGGGTGGTGGAATTTGGTGACTCTAAAGAGTTGGTTTTGGACTTAAGTCTTTTCTTGTAATTTGTATTTTATCCTCAGGCCCCTTTTCGTTCTCTACTTTTTCTGCCTGTGTGGGATGTGTATGTGTTGGGGGCGGGAGGTGGAGGGTTGGGACTGTAGATGTGTTTGTATTTCATTTTGTTGGTAGCTACTTGTTGCTTTGGAGTAGAAGACAGCTAATGTTTTGCTGACCAAATTGAGAGTGCAATACTGTCAGTAGATTTAGCCAGTTTAAAACTAAACAAAACATTGAAATAAGTAATTCCTTTTATATATGTACTTATAAATTTTTATTTGAAAATGTACAGTACAGACAAATTTGGGAGGGGTGAGTGTGACCTAAAAACAATAAATATTTTATCAATTTTGTATACATAGAACCTATTGTGAAATACTGGAAAAAGAATGAATTCATGGTGTGACCCATCCTGAGTAGAGACAACAAATGCAAGTGTCCAACAGGCACACTGTTATTGGAGATGTGAAAAGAGGAACAAGCTGCTTTGTTTCTTACTTTGCTTACTATGTTACTTATATTTGGACAAGACTGTGTTTGTATTCCATTCGTACATAAGACACATCTGGATGAAATATTTTATTTAAATATATTGATATTTGACCCTTTTGAAGAAGAGTTTTAGGTTTTATTTATTTGTTGGCTTAAAGAAAAATGAAAAGGGATAGTAATTCAGAGAAGTGGAAAAAAAATCATTGAAGATTTGATGTTAAACTTTGTGGAGAAAGAGGTTCAATTTTTTCTAGATTATGGACTCTTGGAGGTGGACTGACTTTGTCATTCTATATCCATTATGCAGTATAAACCCTGTCACCTGGTGAAAACAAACGATTTGTATTAATGCTTGACGAAAATGGTAATGATGATCTATCTAAGAAAAAAGTTTGCTAGGGCTTTTTATAGTATTAGTATGAAAACTTATTAAGCAATAAAATAGGTTATTATAAAATATTCATTGTTACCTCAGTTTAGAATATACTCCTGGATGGCCTTTGTATTACTCTCTTTATGAAGTTACAATTTTAATATCCTTACCTAATCCTTCATTACCTAAACCTTTTAGGTATTCCTGCACATATCCATAAGCTTGTCCAACTGTTAACATTTAGTATGGAGGTTCTAGTGTAGGTTTAATCATTCTTATTTGTAAACATTTTATCAAAATTAAACCTGGAATGTATGACAAGAAGCTGAGATAAACTGTTTAGTGCTCTTTATGTTGATAAAATTGCTTATGTATGGCTCTATCTTCTTACTGTGTATTTGATTTTTTTTTAATAATGATGGAAGGAATCCTTTAGAATTTTATGCCTTTTTTTTAATGTTTATTTTTGAGAGAGAGACAGAGTGCTAGTGGGGGAGGGACAGAGAAAGAGGGAGACAGAATCTGAACTAGGCTCCAGACTCTGAGCTGTCATCACAGAGCCTGACCAGGGGCTTGAACTCCTGAACCACAAGATCATGACCTGAGGTGAAGTCAGATGCTTAACCGACTGAGCAACCCAGACATCCCATAGAATTTTATGCCTTAAAAATGTACAGTTTGAAATAAACGTGGAAGGGAAGCAAATATATCCACCATTATTTAATTAATTTCCTTGGTAAAATATACCCAAAGAATTCTGTATCTTTAGAATACTAAATTCGGGCAGAAACTTCAATTTACTCCTTAGTTAAGAACCAATTAAACCTGGATAGAATTTATAATTTAGCAGAAATAGATGTAAAAAAATTGTTTTAATTTTTAAACAGATTTGTTAATGCCCCATTTTTTCTCTTCTCCCATCCGCATCATTGCTGGGTTGTTTTGTTTTGTTTTGTTTGTTTTGTTTTGTTTTGTTTGTTTTTTGTTTGGTAGACAGCAATTGAAGTTCCTTATCTGTCAGGGAATGAATTTATGTGATTTATTTTGGTAAGGGGCAGAAATTAATTGAGAGGAGGTGTAACTTTCATTTGCTATTCCTTGAAAAGTAGAAATGATGAACTAAGGATAATCTAGATATGTTTTTAAAACTGAAGCTGAGGGCGCCTGGGTGCGCAGTCGGTTAAGCGTCCGACTTCAGCCAGGTCACGATCTCGCGGTCCGTGAGTTCGAGCCCCGCGTCAGGCTCTGGGCTGATGGCTCGGAGCCTGGAGCCTGTTTCCGATTCTGTGTCTCCCTCTCTCTCTGCCCCTCCCCTGTTCATGCTCTGTCTCTCTCTGTCCCAAAAAAAATAAATAAACGTTGAAAAAAAAATAAAAAAAAAAAAAAAAACAAACTGAAGCTGAATTTTGATCTGGGTTTTTAAATAGATTTGTATCATTAATACTTAATATTTCTAGGGAAGCAGTCAGTCTCATTTAGTGTCAAATATAAATTAGTCCAGCTTCTTTAGAGTATGGTAACATAAAATTTAAATACATATATCAAGAAATGCACCATACAGTTATATTAAGGCATGTGTAGTGTGTATGCCCTTTTATTGGGCATGCTTATTGCAGCATTTTGAAACATAGACAGTAGAAATACCATCAGTAGGGATGGGTTAAATCAATTATAGTACAGTTTTTCAGTGAAAATTTTAGCAACTGCCAAAATGGATAGATCTGCTTGTGCTAACCTGAAACAATTATGGAGTATTAAATTATAAAAATAGGATGCAGAAAAGTATGCATAATATGCTTCCATTTGTATAAAAAACTAATCTTACACTAAGATATACATCATGTATGTAGGTTATTTCTGGAGGAATACACTAGCTAATTGTACCTTGTAGGAGTTGGTAAGAGGTAGGTTAACTTCTTTTGTTTTCTTTCATGTTGAATGTTTTCCACGAACATGTATTACTTTATAGATAAAAACCATAGTTAATAAAAAAGTAAGTTATGGTGGTAATGAAAAGAATATTACTGTGCTACTAGTAGATAGACATCTAGAATCCTCAGTTATAGCATGATTGGTTTAGGAGAAATATTATGTAAAATCATGGAGATACTGTTGTTTTAAGAATGTTTGGGCTTTCAGAAATTTGACCAGATTTTATTAGTCTTTTAGTTCTATTTAATTCTTTAATATATGTATCTCATTAATGCTTGGTCCAGGCTATTTCACACTTGGGTTTCAAATTTCTGCTTAAATAGAACTTACAGTTAGAAAAGAAAAAAAATGAAGATATTATAAAATAATGACTACATTTCATACATTTTGAGAGGTGAAGTTGGTTTAGATTTTATTTTTCTAGTAGTTTGCTTTTATGTAGGACAATGAAATTGTTACATTTGTCCTGCCACCAATTATCTGTCCTTGTTTTGCTCGAAAATGTGGATTTTGAAACAAAAAAATATTTGATGGGAGTAAAACTCCCTTAACTAGGAATTTTTGATTAAAAATAGTTTTATGTAGATGAGTAAACAAAATGTTAAATCATACAAAATAATGTTGCTTGCTTGTCATCAACACATTTCTCTGTGTGTGTGTGTGTGTGTGTGTGTGTGTGTGTGTGTGTGTTTGGTTTTCATGTTCCTTATTCAAGGAAACCAATGCTGGTCCTAATAAATTTTAGAAGATTTTTACCCTATCTTGGTATTTATTGAGCTTCTTCTGTCCTTTTCCCCCTTTTTTGTGAGAGGCTTTTCTCTCCACTTTGGCCATTTGAATCTTACTTTACTAAGTATTTTGTTTTATAATTTGTTATTTACATATGTTGGTTTGAATTTGCATAACTGTTCATATGTTAACTACTATTTGCACTTTAATGCTTTTGCTGCTGGCAAAAAATAAACGACCTTGTGCCATTGAAATCAGTTTTAGACAAATGGCAAAACAGGGTTTTTTTTTTTGCAAGATATGAAGTTGAATTAGAAGGAAGGTAGGTGGCTCATTTTAGGATGTAGGATTTTAAGACTGATACATATGAATCTCTTTCATAACCTTTGTCCAGAGTATTTAATGCTGTGGCATAGGTTATCATATTAACAAACGTACTAGAAAATAAAATTAACAGTAAATAATTATTTTGCTTATATAATAAAAAAATTAAATAAGTTCTGAAATATATATTCTGCTTATAGTATCAAATATTTCTAATATCTTATTTCAGTGACCTAAATAATGACCTAAATAGTGACCTAAATAATAATGTTTTGTCATCAAGTTATTTCTAATGGTAGCAGTAATTTAAAGAGATTATGATGCATTACTGGATATCCAACAATTCCTTTATTCATGCATTTATTGTTTAATCAACAAATGCTTAAGTGCTTGCTCTATGCCAGATACTTTGCTGGCCCTGGTTATATATTGGCGACAAAATGTTTCCTCCTTTGATCAAGCTCTGATCCGTAAGAGGGAGAGAGAGAGATGATAAATGGTTTGTAAGCATCCATAATTCTGTAGGAAAGCTGTAATCAATATTTTATTGGTAAAAATTTAACAGTAAATATCTAAAAGATAAGAAAAACACCCTGTGATCCTAGAATGGAAAGGAAGGAGATAGTAAATGGTCTGATTGGTTTGAGGCATAGAGGGCCTGATTCCTTGTCAAATAAAGTTGGAAAGACTATTTTTTGGTTTATGGGGGAAAAAAAAGTGCCCTAAAGTGAGTTCTTTGAACTCAAACCTATCTTTGCTTGCTTATGTTGGAGGAAGATTTGAAAAAGAGAAACCTTGTTGACTTCTCTTAATCCAAGGGTGAAGCAATTTATTGATGCATAGAAAGAATTGACCTGGAAGAAAGGAAATCGTGAAAGCCACTTTGCTAGCTAGTTTCTCTTAAGCTAGGTCTTAACAATGGAATTATTTTGTTTGAGAAGCCTCCAAATGCCAGGCATACCCATACTTAGATGTAAGCACTATATATGGCTTGAGGGAAAACATTTTTAATATCATTTGTTTCCCATTAATTCCACACAAGCCTTTGGAGTCAGACCGTTCTGGATTTCAGTTCCACCTCTGCTATATAACTGCACACTGTCTGAGACTTGATTTCCTTATTTGTAAAATAAAGATAATATCACCTGGAGGAAGTATAGTAGATAGAGGACAGACTCTGGAGCCAGCTGCCTAGGTTTAAATCTTAGCTCCTCAGCTTAATTAGCTTAGTTGGGAATAAGTTGAGCAAATTTTCTTAATCCCTCTGTGCCTTAGTTTCTATATATGTAGAATGGAGATAATAGTTCCTCCCTTTCTTTTAGGATTATTGAGAGAATTAAATGAGTTAATACTACAAAAGATTTGAAATGGCACGTGGCATATAGTAAAGTTTAATGTAATTGTCAATGTTATTTTAAATTTCTATGGGCAGGATTATTGTGAGGTTTAAATAACATGTTATTAGGAAAAAAACCCCTTCTATATTTCCTGACGTATTAAGGGTACCCCCTAAATATCAGATATTACGTAGTAATTTTTCTTATTTAATATTCATATAAATCTGTTAAGAAATTTTATGCTTTATTGCCTATACTTGGAACAGTTTCTGATATACAGTAGATATTCCATGTTGAATGAATGCTATGCTGTTTTACAGGTAATAATCTGAGGCCCAAGAGAACTACAACATCTCTTCCACTAAAACATGACAATCATTTTGAGGAGACATTACTGGCAATGTCATTCATATCATGACTTTTCTCAGCTTAGATTTGGCTAAGTTAATAATAACTCCTTTATCTAATTTTTTCCTGTTTTTTTCCTTTCTTTAAAAATTCGTTTTCTTTAGTTAGGAAATTTAGACTAGAAGACTGTTCACCTTAGGAATCACACCAAGTTAATTTGTGTGGCACTCCTACATGTGCACAGTTATTTTATTAATGCCACAGAGCATAAAACATTGTTTCTTTCCCATTGCATTTTTCGTATTCCAGATTATGTAAGGAAGCAATTGACAAGGTAACAAATTTTACTAAATAGAGGATCAGTTACAGTAATGAATATAATATAATTTGGCTCTGCAGTCAGTCAGCAACTTTATTTGCTGTTTAATGAGTCAGGTACAGTTTTTGAATTTCTTTTATCTGAAATATTTTAACTCTTATAGTATTTGTGATAAGGGGGTGAAGGACCATTTCTTTGGTTAGTAAATGAAATTAAAGACTTGTTAGAAAATGAATATAACCATGATGGGTTATGTCTTGCCTCAGAACTTGTAAATCAGTGAATGTTAATCTCATTCTCTTAGGTATTTCCAAACAGATTAGTTTCTAGAATACCAGTTTACTATTCACAAAATCTACATTAAGGTTATTTTTGACACCCTTAAGTCAGCAACTATAATGTATATGTTATGTAATGCATTTGCCTAATGTAGCAAATTCCTAATTTGGTATTACCTTGCCTCTTTCTTTGCGTATTTAATATAGCCATTAATCTCACTACAAGGCTTTACTAAGGATAAATTGCTACGTAACCCACTTCAACCTCTTTTGTTCAACCAGGAAGCCAGACGTGTTTAAATAGCTTTTTAAAAATGTATAATTATTTCTTTTTTTGAAATTTTAGGATTTTAAAATTTGGAATGATAAAATAAGAGACTTTATTATTTTGTCTGTTAAAATTACTTGACAGAAGTTTGCTTTGGAATAGAGCTGCTGTATCTTTAAAAAATACACAGTGAGTCACCCCCTGCTCTTTTGGTAGATGCCTGGCTAGTGAACAGCTAAGCTGCTTTAGGCATGTAATAGAACATTCCATTTCCTGTTCCCTTGCTGACACAGAGGAGTGTTCCTGATGGCAATGATCTAATCATAGTGCAGTAAGAAACATGCAGTTTGATAAAACATGTGGAGACAGCGGCTGAAATGGAAGCATATGTTCTAGAAGACATTCTTGAGGTAGGGCTAGGTTTGTAAATGAAATGAAAGTTGAAATCTGAACAAAGAAATCTTATCCTGCCGGAATTATTTTACAGATGATAGATTAGAGGAGAGAGCATAGAGAGGCCAGAGCATAAAAGCAAGAATCTGGTCAGACCTTATTCCTTGTGAAAATGTGCCAATCTGGTTCACATGATTATTGAACAAGTCTAGAATTATTTTGTTTAAAACTTCATGTTTTTGTAAATTGTAGATGTATGCTTAATAGGAAATAAAAAAAAGAAGAAAGGGCCTCGGACTTAGTGAAAAAATGTTGGCTGGTGGTGGTGACCTTTAGATTAACTCATTAGAAGGTGGGGTCTACAAAGCAGCTTTGAGTAGGTTTAGTGTCATATGTCTTAGAATTCATTTACATATTTAAGCCCAAAGCTCTGCTTGCTGTAACTATTAAAACAGCTGGTTATCTTAGTTTCTAGGGTAAAATTAAGCATATATATCAGTCTGATTGCTTAATTTAGCTGGTACATTCTGGTTCTGGATTTTTCATGTGACTTTGACATTATAAAATTAATTATTAAGTTAAAAAATAAAAGGCCCTAAAATTTAAGGCACTAATGCTTGAGAGCTCACAATAAAAATCTGCATTTTGAGTCATGAAGATTTTAAATTAATTTTCTTTTTATCCTGGTTGTATCAATTTTATAAGACCTCTTTGAGTATAAATCAGTTCAAGGAAATACATGTCAAAGTGGAAGTATAATGGGCTTTGGCCTTGGATATAGTATAACTACCAAACATCTGTATTTGTAGGTATAGATATTAAAATACATTTTTAAATCTGTGGATGTGTAGAGTTTTTTTCCTCCCTCATTAAGAAAAAAACTGGCTAATTTAAGATAAAGAGCCTCATGATGGTGAGTGGTATTCCTAATATTTAGACTGTAAGACAATTTATTAAATATGTCACTGTCTTCAGGAAGAGATTGTATTAGGAGGAGAGGGCTTGGGAAAATAAGCTGCAAAGGGAAGCTAGGCGGGGTTAGCAGGAGAAAAAGCCTATGCGCATTATAAAGTGCTGCATGATCAATGAGCATTTTCTGGAGTCCCTCAGTGTGTGCTTGGAGCTGACATTGCAGCAAGTCTCATGGCTGTTCTGCAGAATGAAAACTGATTCCATTGTATTATCTAGCTCCTTGCAGACACCTGCCAACATACTCTTTCCCCCCATCCTAAAAGCTTATTGTCTGAGTTGAATTCTCTGGTTAATTTCCATTCTTTCTGTCTCTCTCTCTCTCTCTTTTAAACTTTGATACTATCGGGTTTTCTTAGAGATGGTACGTATTATCTACTTAGAAATAGGGGTATGTACTTTCATCAAGGAACTTCAGTAATTAGGAGTGGTCACATGACTTGGGGGCTCAGTTTAAATAAGTCTGATTAGATTATAAGGTCTAGTGGTATATTTTAATGTGTTCTTAAAACATTTTTTTTGTGTGTGGATTTTAAAGAACTGTACTTTACAGATTACAGTAAATCTATTGGTGTTTTCATTAGCCATTTAAAATTTAAGTATGTAACAGATTTTGGAAGTCTGAGTTATTTTCTGGGAAAAACCCACTTGAGTATAGTTTTGTGCCTTATGTATATGTTTTTCTAATGCTGTCTTAAAAATTGACATTTCATTATTTCCACTAAAATTGTTTAGTGTTATTTTCTCAGTTTGTTTCCTGTATACCTGTTGCATTAAACCATACTGAGTGGTTTTCTCTTTATTTAATATTATTTGATTTAACTGCATATTCATGAATAATTGGCAGACTAAGTATGAAAATTACCAAGTAGTAATAAAATATGCTTCTTTTCCAAAATTGTAAGTAGTCATAATGATCTATGTAAATAAACTTATTAACTGTCTGAAACTAAATGTACCATTTTTTAAAGTACCTCATATTGCACGTCAATAGATAACATTTTGCCACTACAAGATTTCCAGGAAATTGTTTTGCTTTTTTAAAAAAGAATTAACTCTTTGTATAATGTCCAATAATGAATAATGATGTTCATCTATATACCACAGTGATAATTTTATTATTATACCTAATATTGAGCTATTTTAACTTTGTCACTATAATTTTCATCTTTGTGACTTTTTTGAACATCTCAAATTTTATGTAGATTTCTGCTTATTTATAGTAAACATTGGACCCCTTCTGTTTTTCTCTGTGTTCAAGTGTAATCTGGTCCTTTGAATCATAAATTTCTTAAAGGTGCTCTTATTAAATCTTAGGTAAAAAGAAAACTAAATCAGTATTAGTGGATATAGTGCAGATTAATTCTCATGGTGCTATATAGTTTACCTTTTAAGTTGTGATTGTTTATTATGTGTACTTATGTGTATTTAACTTGAAGTTTTAAGTGATCTTCAGAATCTTAAATAAAATATTGTAAGTACCTAAACTTGAAATCAAACTGGCAAAGATTGATTTCAAATTAATATCATTGCTTCCTAGCTCACCTTAACTAATAACTTGGGGAAAATAGCCAAATATAAGGTGATTAGAAAGGGCTCTGGGGACCCAATAATTATCTTTTAAAAAATTAGGTTATTTTTTGCTGAGACATGATTATAATTTTAGAATTCTGATGCTTTTCCTATAGGTCATATGTAATAATGGATCTTAGTACTTAGATCAGTCAGAAGAAATAGTCCTCCAAACTTTTTTTTGTATATTCCAAATTTGTGTGGGGCCGAATGAGGTATATGTCTGAGAGGTTATATATAAGCTTTTTATAAGATGAATCATATGAAAGGTCATTTCAGAAACTTGATTACTATATATTCTTAGTTTTATATTTATAATTGAACCAGTTTTTAGTAGTTGTCTATAAGAATTACAAATGAGGGAAAACTTCACAAATATTTTATCTTTTAATTTTAATTAAATTCAGAATGCTTTTTGGGGGGTATAGCATTTGATATATTTTTGTTTTTAAAAAATCGCTATTTTATGAAAATAAGAATAGTTTACAGTGTGAAGTATAAATAAGCTGTCATGCCCAGTCTGTTCCTTTGTTAACCAAAGCATGGTTTCTAGCCTTCATTTGTACTTGATTTTATAGGTTGTTATATGTAAGCTAAAAGCCCCCAACTTTGTTTCTTCCTTAAAGAAAGATCCAGTAGGTTGAGGATTTGGCTAACCCTTAGGGTAGAACTAAATTAAGGATCAGATTTAAACATAGGAAGTAGATTTATTTTTTATTTTTATTTTTTTTTAATTTTTTTTTTTTTACATTTATTTGTGAGAGACAGAGAGAGGACAGCAACGAGCAGGGGAGGGGCAGAGAGAGAGGGAGAGACAGAATCAGAAGCAGGACCAGGCTCCAAGCTGTCAGCACAGAGCCCAATGTGGGGCTCCAACCCACGAACCGCGAGATCGTGACCTGAGCCGAAGTCGGACGCTTAACCGACTGAGCCACACAGGCGCCCCAGAAAGTAGATTATTATAGAACCATTTATATTTATCGTGACATTAGAGGGTTTCTTGCATTTGTTTTGTTTTCTAAATAAGATTGAAAGAGTCACGGGGAAGTTATGTTATCCTTTTGATTTGTCAACATGATTGGACTAATGGTAAATAGTATATTTTAGTTCAAATGGAAAATCCACTTTCTGTTTACCATGAAAATTATTTTTAGTAATTATATAAATCTCCATGAAGTAGACTCTGACCAGCTACTTGCTATATATCTTTTATTCTGTAGAATATATTGCTTTATAAAATGTACACTATTTATATATTGTATCAGCAAGTCTTCTGTGGATTTTTAAAGTTTTATATTTAGTATAACTATGGTGACATTTTCACAAGGAAGAATTAGAATAACCCAATCTTAGGATGTAAGTATAAGTTTATCTAGAGACAGAAAAATTTAGCTAAATATGTAAATTATTTGAATTGATATAGATAACATTTTCCATTTTATTAAGAGGTTTTGGAAAGATCAGATGTGTTGGGCAGATTGAATCTTATAATTTCACTCCATTATTTATTGAGTACCTTCACTGTGATAGGTGCTTGAAATTCAGTGAGATTAGTCCAGCTAATTTTGCTTCACAAACTAAAGTTCAGAAGACAAAATGTCTGCCATTAGTGTTTAAGTATTCTTGCATTCAGAATGCATTCAAATGTGTATTTGAATACTAGCATTTTACTTCATTTGTTTGTTCAAACAGTTTGAAACCCGTGTTTTCAGTATTCTGAATTTTCAGTAGCATGTTTCCTTATCTGAGCACATATTTTTCTTTATTTAAGCACCTTATCTTTTTTATGGTTATCTGTGTAATTGTTAGGAATATTTATGACGTTGGGCTCTCCAGAAAGTCTCCTGGATCCCATTTTCTACCTTTTGTCCTTAAAGATTTTTCTGTTACCATTTAAATCAGCATATTGTGTATATGTGTATATGTATGTATACATACAACACACACATATATGTTTGCATATACTGTACATAACACACATTCATGTTCTTGCTGTATTATGCATTATGAATACTTTTATTTAAAAATTGAGTTTATCTTGGAGGGAGGGGCAGAAATTGTAACATTGCTTTCATACACCAACTTTGGGGGAATAGTAGATGGTAGCTAAAAGACACACGTGTATTAGTTTATAATCCCTATAAAGAATACTTATGTTTTAGGGGCGCCTGGGTGGCGCAGTCGGTTAAGCGTCTGACTTCAGCCAGGTCACGATCTCGCGGTCCGTGAGTTCGAGCCCTGCGTCAGGCTCTGGGCTGATGGCTTGGAGCCTGGAGCCTGTTTCCGATTCTGTGTCTCCCTCTCTCTCTGCCCCTCCCCCCGTTCATGCTCTGTCTCTCTCTGTCCCAAAAATAAATAAACGTTGAAAAAAAAAAAAGAATACTTACTGTTTTAGTAGAGTAGGAAGACTCCACAAACAGCTTGCAAAAACATAGTGTAACTAGAAGTATGTGAATTAATCTATTACTTATTTGAGAGTAAGGGCAGGGTTGTCCAGATGCCACTAGTCCCACATTAATCCATCATAGTCTAGTGGTTAATACATGCTGTGGTGTATGAATTACGAAAGGTCTGTGTCATGTATTATCCGCATATACACACAAAACCATTGACACTTTCCTGGCTCTGCATTGTTAGGGGTCCTTGTTCCAACACTTGACTAAAGAACTCATTCCGATATGAAATGCATTGATCACTACAAAGTTAGCATTAAAGTTCTGCTAAACCACTGGTGTTTGATTTAGTGTATAGCTTCCAGATTTGCAGACAAAGGCCTTTCAGGAGGTGTTTGTAAACATTTAATGTCTGTGATAACTTTTGGTTAAATGAGTATTTAGATCAGTATTGGTCATTAATAATTTGGTCTTGGATGGAATCAGGCTTCTAACTAGCTGGTTAAATATGGATATATGTTGTACATTGGACGCCCACATAGTTTTATGGTGGCAGTATAATTGAGCACATTAGTTACCATTTATTGAAAATTTATTGTATAGAGGGACTGTGCCAAGTACTTCACAAACATTATTTTATTTAGTCTTCTGAATGACTCTCTGAAGAGGTAGGTATCCATTTCCTAGAATGCTTATAAGGAATAAATGAGATAATGCCTATAAACATTCAGTGTAGTACTTAGCACACAGTTAATACTTAACTGTTAGCTATTTTTTAAAGTGATGATAACCCTCATATACTATTTTATGTTAGTATCATCCTCCCATTTGACAGACCAAGAAAACTTTAGCCTCAGATGAGGATTATCCTTGCAGTTCTCAATTTTTTTTGATCTCAGGATTCTTGTACATTCTTAAAAATTTGGGGGGACTCACTAGGATTTTTGTTTATGAGAGTCGCATTTGTCAATAATTTGGCTAGAAATTAAATTCAGAAAGTTAAAATTATTCATTAAAAATAATTAGTATAAACTCATTACATGTTAACATACTTTTATAAAAAAAATAACTTTTCCAAAAGAAAAGAAAACTATGGGAAGAGTGGCATTGTTTTACATTTTTTTCAACTATCTTTGAAATCTGGCTTTATAGAAGATAACTAGATTCACATCTGCTTTTATATTCAGTCTGGTGTACTACATCATTTTGTAGGGGGTCCTAAGAAGAAAATCTGATCTTACACTTATATTAGGATAAAAAAAGGAAGAATATTTTAATAACTCTTTAAGATAATTATGGATATTCTTTGATACCACTCTTAAAACTACACAAATTGTAGTTTCCTAGAGGTTAGTTGCAGTGTGGAATCTAAAAAACCATTATCAGTGAATTCCTTGAACTTTGTTAGATTAAAATCCAGTCATTTAGTGCACATTTTGAATGGATCTTGTACTCCTGCATGAGTTTATAACATCATACATTGGTCATTTTGGAAAATGATTTCTAACATACTTATGGACCTCCAAATATTGTTACATTTCATTCTGCAGTATTAAAAAACACATGTGTTCGTATCACCATTTATCTTATAAAAGTCAAAAACTAGGAAGCTGTCACAATTCAGTGTCTGATAAGACTTTCCAAAATTCTCATTTTTGCTTGAAGGCTTGAATTTATTATGGTGACAAAGAAAATGAGTTTTCCTTGAAATGACAGGCTCACTTCATTCATTTTGAGAAAATGTCTGCCAAATAAGTATCTGTCTGAAATGAAAATGGTATTCCATGAAAAAAAGCTACTGGTTTAGGTTACATTTATACAAGTGTTTGTCTTGAGATAACCACCACACTTAAGTATGTAACAGAAATGTTTTCCATTTTGTCACACAGAATATTAAAAAGTCATATACTCAAGGATGGAAATTTAAAAATTAGTACTTTCTTACTGTTTGATAATGGAAATAGGCTTTCTCCTCTGCCCCCCTTTTTAAAAATTATCTGTGCATGGCAGAAAAGAATATGATGATTGGTACCATGGCCTTGATTCGTGTTGAGGAGCCAGCATTTTTATCCACCATTACTTTTATATCATCAGTACAAATGTCAACACAGTGAAACAGGCAAACATCATCTTAGTTATTATAAGAATAGTTTTGACCTCACAGATTCTCTGGAAAAGTTGGGGAGCCCCATGGATGCTGTGGACCACACTTGACTAATGACTGGTTTACAGTATATTGCCCAAGTTCTAAGATTTAGATTTAAGTCTATTTGATTCAAATGTTTTCTTTTACCATTTTGTCAAATTTCTTAATTCATCACATAGTACCAACTTCTTTAATCTCTTTTGAAACTCCCTGTGGGACTTTTTCACTCTTCAGTTACAATATAGCAGGCTTAAGAAGTGGTAAAAAACTGGGGCACCTGGGTGGCTGTCTGTTAAGCGACCCACTTCAGTTCAGGTCATGATCTCACAGTTTGTGGGTTCGTGCCCTGCATCAGGCTCTGTGCTGACGGCTCAGAGCCTGGAGCCTACTTCAGATTCTGTGTCTCCCTCGCTCTTTCTGCCCCTCCCCCTTTCGTGCACTGTCTCTCCATCTCTCAAAAATAAATAAATGTTGAAAAAATTTTTTAAAAGGGAAAAAACTTTGGAAATTTAAATAATTGCTTAAAATTTTAAGTCCTAGGTTAATCATTCAGAATTTATGAAAAAGGAGTTTGAGGACTCCTAAGTGAAGTAGTGAGTAAAAGGAGAAGCTAGAAATAAGTAGAAATGGTTCTACTTATAGAATAACATTAAATAGTAACACTTTTGATTTTGATAAAGACAGTTATTAAAACTGAAATGGATTGTAAATTCTATCAAATGTTTTATGTTATAATTCTACTGAATGATTAGGAAAGGAGTTCATAAACTTGAATACTCATTTTAGCAAGTGAAGCAAATATATGAAGTAGTTGTCAAATTTTAATATTTTCATTTTAAAGGCTATTTATTGGCTTCTTTTCTATGTCCAATGTCAGGTGTCAGCTGGTTTTCATCCAGCCAAGGAAGTTTTTTCTATGGGACTAGCTCTTTTTTATATTGTCTATGAAAATGAAAATAAGATTCAGGTCAGGTATATCTTGATTATTATAGAGTAAGCTGTTAGTTTCAAATTCCTTTGTGTATTAGCAAAATTATATTATTTAAAATCTAATTTATACCTTTGTTTTGTATTTATATAAACATGTATATTTATATGCCCTACATTTTTGCCAGTTTTGAAATTGGCATTGAAATCATGTGTTCCCATAAGAAACAAGGAATGTCAGTAACATCTGTACATCTCTTGTCTTTTCCACTTCTCAAATGGTAATAACTCTTCTCCCCACTTGAAAATTCCAAAAGATTGTTGAGATGAGAAAAAGCGTTGAGCCAGTGTTAAACAGCTTGTTGGTTTTCTCTGCTGTCTTAATTTTTTGTTTAGTTTTGGACCTTTTATTACTAGCGTCTTTCTCTGAGTTTGGAAACCTGCTGCCCACTTCATTTGATTTCTTTTTTCTTCTGTGAATTGTCTCCATTCTGATCCTCTACTTGATGTTTGGTTATTGTGTTCAGCCTGACTCCTTGATTTCACACAGATATTCTCATTTGTTGACCTTCTCATTTGTCTGGCTAGTGTTTATCCTTAGCTAGTTCTATCCTTGAATTTGTCCTGATGCCACTTCCCCAGTCCTTGTCACATGTTCTGCATTTTTAATTTATGCCCTGTCATCGTAACAAAGACCAATATGTATTTGTGTGGACTGTTGAAGCAAGTTTGAGAAATACAGTTTCTAAATTCTTATATTTCATTAGGAAATACTGATTAAGATTTTCCAAAAACATGCTGGTGTTTAAGTGTTCGCACATATTGTAAAGTTTTCCTTCTTAATATTTTGTCACATGTGTAATAATTTGTTACCTTCTCAAAATATCTTTCTCAGTTTCTCTTTCCTGTTTTTAATTTTCTCTGTGAAATAAAACAAATGGAGAAGAAAGTTGCCCTCCCATAAAACTGTATCCATTTAAAGAACCCAAATATTAAGAGTAAGCCTCACTTATGTCATTTTAAACAATCTTGGCAGGGTGAATCATTATTTTATAAGTGTATTGAATTACAAAGATTTATCTTTTATAAAGTAAGAGTGCTAAATTCTGTTGATATTGACTTTTAAGTATTTTTAGATTATATTTAATGGACTTTTACATCTTGAGCTTATAGTGTTGTATGATTTTCTGTGAATAGTTTCATTCTTCTCGTGTCTTTAGTGACTTAGCATTATATGTTGAACACAGTAAATGCTTGTTTTTCATTTTAATTTGAGGTATTCTATATAGTGAAGGAGCCACCTATCTTTTTCCCTTGAGAAGTTTTTTGAACTCTTAGCTTTGCTCTGGTGTATACTGTATGTACATGGAATGAGGAAGAAGAAAAAGTCATTCATATAGTTATATTTTATGTTTTATAATCTTTGTATGCTATTTGGTATAAATATATTTTATTCCTGATTTTCTTAATCTTTAAAGTTAGGTTGTAGCATATAGTTTCTCTATGATCCCTTCTAGATTTTTTTTTTTTTTTTTTTTTTAAATTTTTTTTTTTTTTAATTTTTTTTTTTTCAACGTTTATTTATTTTTGGGACAGAGAGAGACAGAGCATGAATGGGGGAGGGGCAGAGAGAGAGGGAGACACAGAATCGGAAACAGGCTCCAGGCTCTGAGCCATCAGCCCAGAGCCTGACGCGGGGCTCGAACTCCCGGACCGCGAGATCGTGACCTGGCTGAAGTCGGACGCTTAACCGACTGTGCCACCCAGGCGCCCCCCTTCTAGATGTTAAAGTCTATAACTAGTCCTCTTAAGGTATTGACTTCAATAACTTCCAAACAGAAAATTTGAGATAATGGTCCCGTATATTTCAAAAGCTTTATAACCCATTTTACTGCTTCATTTCACATTAAAGAAACAAATCCAAATTCAGTTTTGCATCTGATCTATTATTTGACTTATGCTACCCACCCATCTTTATCTTTACCTTATTTATTCTGAACTGCTTCCCTTTACATTGTATTCTAATATTCTGTTACTGCTCACATTGTCTACCAGCTACCCTCTTCACTATCTATTCATTCTTTAAAGTCCTATTCCTTCCCTAGGGTTTTTCTCTCCTTGGTCTCCCTTTCAAGTTCATTATGTCTTACCGTTTTCTGCTCTTAAAAAGTTACATGACACTGTACATTTAAAATATTACATGGTCTCTATTATATCCTTGAATAAATGGAAATTCTCTAATATGGCTACCTTGGCACTCTTTAACTTTTTAAAAATTACTCATGTATTTATGTAAGATATTTTATCCTGCAAAAGAATTTGAAGTAGTTTATAAGAATATATACTCTAAAAGTACAAAAGGCAAAATTAGTAAATTAAGACCAGAGATAAAAGTAGTATACAGCAATGTATAAACAGTATGTGATTGCTAAACTTAGATCGGATTAACTAGCAGCCAAAGCCAAATTGGAAACTTGATGAGTTTTGAGCTTTGCATTGTCCATAAGTTTCACAGGCATACATTTTGTGCAATTTAGGTGTAAGAAATAATTTTTGTTTGGGCCCCCATAAGGGAGGTACTGCATGTTGTAGTAAATGATGTCTTCAGCGTTCCAAAAATAAGCTTAATATTGTTCTATAGAATGTAATCTAGTAATTATGATAAAATGCAATTTGGTTAAAAAAAATATATGGTCTGAGTACTACTCAGTTTTCTGATGGTCTGGTTTGTTCCAGGGATAAAATTTAGAACATCCAGAGCAGAGGTTGCAGACTAGTGGGTTCTTGGCCATACCAGACTTTGCAATGTGCTTTGGATAGCTGACATAACATTGACCCATACGGTGACCACTTATTTACATTTTCCTTAATTTTCTTTGCACTGTTGTGTCTTGTTTTTGTTTTGATTCCCGTATCTGGTTGAGCTGTTCCCTTATATTACTAATTTGCTAAGGATTTTTATCATCAAAAGGTATTGTCAGGTACTTTTATCTGTATCTTTTGAGGTGATCTTATTATTTTCCTCCTTTATTCTGTTATTATGTGAATTATATGAATTAACTTTTAGATTTTAAGCCAGCTTTGTATTTTTGGGATAAATTCCATTTTGGTCATGATATATGACACCTTTTTGATATGGCCAGGTTTGATTTACTTATATATTGTTGAGGATTATTGTTCTTTATAAGGCAAGGCATATTGTTCTTTAGTTTCCTTTTTATATAAAACCTTTGACGATTTTTTTGTATCAGAAAGATGTTAGCCTCATAAAGTGATTGGGAGTGTATCTTTTGTAAATTTTTTTTTAATGTTTATTTATTTTTGAGAGATAGACACAGAGCGTGAGTGGGGAAAGGGCAGAGAGAGGGAAAGACAATTCAAAGCAGGCTCCAGGCTCTGATCTGTCAGCACAGAGCCTGACGCAGGGCTCGAACTCAGGAACTGTGAGATCATGACCTGAGCTGAAGTCGAATGCTTAACCGATTGAGCCACCCAGGCACCCCATGGGAGTGTGTCTTTTCTAAAGTGTATGTTTTCTTTTTTTTTTTTTTTTTTTTTTTTTTTTTTTTTTTAAATTTTTTTTTTTCAACGTTTATTTATTTTTGGGACAGAGAGAGACAGAGCATGAACGGGGGAGGGGCAGAGAGAGAGGGAGACACAGAATCGGAAACAGGCTCCAGGCTCCGAGCCATCAGCCCAGAGCCCGATGCGGGGCTCGAACTCACGGACCGCGAGATCGTGACCTGGCTGAAGTCGGACGCTTAACCGACTGCGCCACCCAGGCGCCCCTAAAGTGTATGTTTTCTAAAAGCTTGTTTATAATTGAATGTTTGATTGAATTGGCCACTGAAGTCGTCTGCAACTAGTATTTTGTTTTGGGGAAAATTGTTAATTAAAAATTCACTCTCTTTGATAGAAGGCTATTTAGCTTTTCTTTCTGTCTGTAAGTTTTGATAATTTGTAAATCTTGTAAGGAATCTATTTCAATCTAAGTTGTTGAATTAATTGACAGTTGTTTATCATAGTCTTGTATTCTTTAAATGATGGTAGGAGCTACAGTAGTGTTCCCTCTTTCAATCCTGGTTTTGGTAATTTAGATTTTCTCTTTTTTTTTTTCCCTTGGATAATCTAATATGAAATTTGTCACTTTTATTTTTGGTAAACCTTAAGGTTTTCATTTCATGTCATCAATTTTTCTGTTCATTTTCTATTTCATTAATTTCTGCTCTTGCATTTCCTCCTTTATATTTTCTTTGTATTTAATTTGTTCTTATTACTTTAGTCGTTTTTAAGTAGAAGCCTAGATTACTGTTCTCAACTTTTATTCTTTTCAACTATGAATATTAAAAGCTATAAATGCCTTTATGCACTGCTTTAGTTATATATATATATATATATATATTACAAATTATGATGTGTTATATTTTCATTATCATTTAGTTCTAAATGTTAACTAATTTCCCCTGTGATTTCCTCTGACTCATTCAGCTTTTCTCAACTGGGGTTTCATGGGACAATTAAGCTCTGATTTTTAAGACATCTGTTTTTCCTGTGCATGTAGAATAGTACTGATTATATATCATCCTTGAGAAAATTGAGAATATAGTCACTCAAATCATTTTTGGTCATTTGTGGTTCAGATGAGGAATTCTTTTCTGAGAAAGGTTCTAGGAGTTATTAAAAAATGGTATATTTCATTTCTCATATGTTGGGATGCTACAGGTTTCCAACTTAATTAGGTGTGGTCAGAGAATATACTATACTCTGCTTTCAGTGGTTTTGTTTTGTTTTTTTTTTTTTTTTTTTTTGCTTATTTATTTATTTTGAAAGAGAGAGAGGGAGGGAGGGAGGAACAGAGAGAGAGAGAATCCCAAGCAGGCTCCCATTGTCAGTTCAGAGCCTGACATGGGGCTCAGTCTCATGAACTGTGAGATCATGACCTGAGCTGAAATCAGGAGTCCGATGCTTAACCAACTGAGTCACCCAGGTGCCCCTGCTTTCAGTTTTTAAAAATGTATCACATCATGATTTGGACATTTTTTTGGACATTTTTAAATGTTTCATCTTTCAAAATTTGGTCCATTTTGGTAAATGTTCCATACGTACTTAAAAAGAGCGTGTTTTCTGCAGTTGTTGGTTGAGTATTCCATAAATGTCAACTAGATTATATTAGTTAATAATGTTGAAGTCTCTTATATCCTTACTGAGATTCTATTTGTTCTATCAATTACTGAGAAACAAGTTTCAAAATCTAGAATAACTCATTTTTTTTTTTTTCTGATCCATCAGTTTTTGTTTTATGTATTTTGGAGCTCTGTTATGAGGTATATAAACTTTTAGGATTATTATATTTTCTGGCTAAATTGATCCTCTTATGTAGTCAAATGTCCACTTTATCTTTGTTGGTATTCCTGGTTTTATCTGGATTCTAATTTGATATTAATAATAGCTCTACCAGTTTTGAAACAATTATTTTTTTAAATCTTTATTTATTTATTTTGAGAGCACCTGTGCATGAATGGGGGTGGGGCAGAGAGAGAGGGAGAGACAGTCCCAAGCAGGCTTTACACTGGTACACAGAGCCTGATGCATGACCTGATCTGAGATCAAGAGTCAGATGCTTAAGTGACTGAGCCACCCAGGCACACCACAAGTAATGTTGCCATAGTATATTTTTCTCCGTGCTTTTAACCTTTCTCTGTTTCTATATTGAAGTATGTTTTCTGTAGACAGCATAGAGTTAGCTCTTGCCTTTTTATCCAGATTGTCCAATCTCTGCCTTTTAATTGGTGTTATTTAGTTCATTTTTACTTAATGTAATTATCAATATTTTATGTTCGAAACTACCATCTTGTTAATTGTTTTGTTTGTCCCATTTGTTTTGCTCCTTTTTTCCTTTGTTCATGTCTCTTATTTGATTATTTTTAGTGTTTTATTTTATCACCTCTCTTGCCTTATTACCTCTTTTTATTATTTTTTTTTGAGTGATTGTTTTGGCGTTTCTAATATACATGTTTTAATTATAGCTGCCTTCACATAATTTACCATTTCACATACAATGTTAGAAACCTTACAGCAGTTTATTTCTCCTTTTATGTCTCTTGTAGATTACTGTCATATATTTTATTTCTGTATACATTGTGAATCTCCAGAATAGATTACTTAAAAGTATTTTTTAATAAGGAAGACACCTATTTTTATATCATTTCTGGTGTTCTTTATTACTTTGTGTAAATCCATTTTCATTAGGTATCAACTTGAATAATTTCCATTCACCCAAATAATTTCCCATAATGTTTTCTATAGTATAGGTACGCTGGCAACAACTTCTCAGATTTTGTCTGCTAATGTCTTTTTCCTCTTATGTTTGAAGTATATTTTCACTGCATACAGTATTCTTGATTGAGTTTTTTCTTTAACACTTTAAAAGTTGTCTTTCTTTTGTCTTTTGGCTTCCATTCATCTTTTCTTTTCTTTTCTTTTCTTTTCTTTTCTTTTCTTTTCTTTTCTTTTCTTTTCTTTTCTTTTCTTTTCCGTTCCCTTTCTTTTCCTTTCTTTTTCTTTCTTTCTTTCTTTCTTTCTTTCTTTCTTTCTTTCTTTCTTTCTCTCTTTCGTTTGTTCTTTCTTTCTTTCTTTCATTCTTTCTTTCATTCTTTTTCTTTCTTTCGTTCTTTCGTTCTTTCGTTCTTTCTCTCTTTCATTCTTTTTCTCTTTCTTTCTTTCTTTCTTTCTTTTTCTTTCTTTCTTTCTTTCTGAAAGAGTATTTATTGAAAATATGGTTACTGACAGGAAGCTCCTGGCTGCTGCTGGGTTACTCTCTTGACTCACAACTGGAAGTGTTTTTTGTTTTTGTTTTGGGGGGATGGGGAGCTTCCAATTTTATTTTCTCTTCAACATTCCATCCCAAGATAGGTAGATCTTGTTGGCTTCCATTATTTCTGAAGTCAGCAGTCACTCTTAATCTTTCTTCCTTTATACATAATGTTTCTCTTTGGCTGTTTTAATATTTTTTCTTTATTATTGATTTTCAGTAGTTTTTTTTTTTTTGGTTTTTTTTTTTTTTTTTAGTGTTTATTTTTGAGAGAGGGAGGGAGGAAGGGACAGAAAGAGAGGGGGACAGAGGATCTGAAGGAGGCTTTGTGCTGGCAGCAGAGAGTTTGATGTGGGGCTTGAACTCACGAACTGAGATCATGACCTGAGCTGAAGTTGGATGCTTAACCGACTGAGCCACTCAGGTGCCCCTGATTTTCAATAGTTTTATTGTGACATGCCTTAGTTCAGTTTTCTTTGCATTTATCCTGCTTGAAGTTTGTTGAGGTTATTAGATTTGTGAATTGATGTTTTTGTGTTTAAACTTTGAGAACTTCTAGGCATTATTTCTTCAAATATTTTTTCTACCCTTCTTTTTTCCTTGGATTTCAGTTACATACTATATTGTATTGTGTCTGTCTCTGTTTAAAAAAACAAATGTTTATTCACTTTTGAGAAAATGAGCATGAGCAGGGGAGGGGCAGAGAGAAAGGGCAACAGGGATCCGAAGTCAGCTCTGCATTGACAGCAGTGAGCCAGATGTGGGGCTTGAATTCACGAACCACGAGATGTGACCTGAGCTGAAGTCAGATGCTCAATTGACACAGCCACTCAGGTGTCCCTATATTGTATTCTCTTAAAGGTAATGTTGCCTCTTTATATTTTTTTCAGCCTTATTTGTCTTCATGCTTGAGTTTGGATAATTTTTATTGCTCTATCTCAGGTTCACTGGTCCTTTTTTCTGCATTGTCATCCATTGAAATCTAATAACACACACTTTTTTTCAGCTGTGGAAATACTATTTGTCCCTTATTTTTGTAAATTTCATTTCATGTTCATGTTTTTCTTTGAATTGTTGAGCGCTTATAAAAGAGCTTAGAAGTCCTTGTCTGCTAATTCCATGCCTGTCTTTATTTAAAGCTCCATTTCTATTTATGTGTTTCTTCCCTAGTTATGAGACATATTTTCTTGCTACTTTGCAGTTTGAGTAATTTTTATTTGATGCTGGATAATTTGATACTACATTGTTGAATGTCTGAATGTTATTGTCCTTCTTTATAGAGTATTGAATTTATTTTGGGCTAGCAGTTAAGTGACTTGTGAATCAACTTTATTCTTTTTATTTTTACCCATCTTTCTTTTAAAAAAATTCTTTTAATTTAAATATTTATTTATTTTCATTAAATTTTTGCTTTTAATTCCAGTAAACACACAGTGTTATATTAGTTTTAGGTATATAATATAGTGATTCAATAATCCTGTACATTACTAGGTGCTCATCGTGATAAGTGTACTCTTTAATCCACATCACTCATTTCACCCTTCCTCCCAACCACCTCTCCTCTAGTAATCATCAGTTCTCTATATAGTTAAGAGCCTGTTTCTTGGTTTCTCTTTTTTTTCCTTCTCGTTTGTTTTGTTTCTTAAATTCCACATATGAGTGAAATCATATGGTATTGTCTTTCTCTCACCATTTTTTTTTTTTTTTTTTTTTTGAGATTTTGAAGCATTGTTACGGCATCTTTCTAGTAGCCTGTACACTAGAGTAGCCCTTTTATATGTGGCCTTTCTGGAATCTCTACCAAATACTTCATGTTTTCAATGAAATCTCTGTCTGGCTGGTTGGATATGGATGTATCCCAATCCTGTAGGAGCTCCTACAGTTGTTTCACTTACAGCTCCCTAGTAGTTATTTTCTCAATTCTTCTCTCCAGTTTTGTTTTTTTGTTTTTGTTTTTGTTTTTTTTTTTTTGCCTCACACATACTAACTTTTCTTAGCTTCTGCAGTCTCTAATCTTTGTCTCCTGAGCGAAGTAGGACGTCAGCAGTTCTTTGCTTTGTTTTCCTCAAATAGTGCTGGATGTGGCAAAACGATGGGAAGGTAGTAGAGTTCCCTTCTTTGTTTCTTTTTTCGTTATCATACCCTTTTTGTCTGTTGTCCATTGTTTGAAAAGAGATGGGAAGCCCAGTTAGGTACCAGTTACCTTGTTACGATGGTAAAGCATACAGTCACTGTATTTAAACTGTGGGGTTGTGGAAAGAATTATGTTAAGTAGACTGAATAAGCTCTGGCAAATTTGCAATGGAATATCTTTCATTCTTAACACAGTGCCACATCTTACAGTCTTTCTAGTCCTCATCTATTTACTTGTAATGTCATTTACTCAATAAATGTAGGCAGTATGTACTCAATACATAGAGTGTCATTGGCAGTTCCATTGTAGATGCTTCTGCAACAGATGACTGCCAGTATACCATGTTTGTATAGCACATCTAATATGCTTTGTTTCATATTTCATGGTACATTTTAAGAAGCCGTAAACATTTTTAGTTAAAAATTCCAAAAATTCCTCTCAACTGACTATGTGTAGAAAAGTGAATGCATTTTGAAGTAATTTAAAATAAAGCGTTTCAGGTTATTACTAATGACTCTATTGTCAGCTCTTTAGGAATGGGATGGAAAACTTCATTAATTATAATAAAATCTCCTAGAAGACTTAGAAGTTATAGAATGTTTCAAAGAAAGATAAATGAACAATGTTATTTTCTGATATATTTCCTTTTAGTCCATTTCTTTTTCTTTAAAAAAAATTTTTTTTTTTAACATTTATGTATTTTTGAGAGAGAGAGAGCCAGTGAGAGCCAGTGAGGGGCAGGGAGAGAGAGAGAGAGGGGGAGACACAGAATCTGAAACAAGTTCCAGGCTCTGAGCTGACTGTCAGCACAGAGCCCGAGGCAGGGCTCAAACTCACAAACCATGAGAGATCATGACTGGAGCCGAAGTCAGACGCTTAACCGATTGAGCCACCCAGGCGCCCCTCTTTTAGTCCATTCTTTATGCAAATACAGATTTGCACATTTTTGACAAATTGGGATCATATTGTTTAAAAATATTATATATCTTGATTTTTTTCTCCCTCACACATTATTTATATTTTTCTGTGTTCTTTCAATTTGTGCTGGAAGTATCAATTTAGAAAATGTGTCAAATTTATTTTTATTTTTATTTTGGTTATTATAAGTAATACTGCAGTGATTATTTTTTTGTTTTCTTCTAGATTTCAGAAAACTTCTGGTAGATTTTCTAGATCAAGGGATATAGACTTTGAAACCTTTCTGTTAATTACATTAATGCATATTCATTGTAAAGACTCTTGAAATGTAAAAGAGAAACACAGATATTTTATTATTTGTATTGTAGCCTGTATGTTCACATCTGAATTGTTTTTACTAGACTAAAAATTTTATGTCTTGAACTTTTTCCTGTTTTATTAATTTTTTTTTTGAAAATAATCCTTTCGGTGATTACCTAATATTTTGGGTTGACAATATAATTTACTCTGTGTGTGTGTGTGTGTGTGTGTGTGTGTGTGTGTGTATTTTCCTAAGAAAGAGTGAGTGGGGGAGAAGGGCAGAGGAAGAGAGAGAGAGAGAGAGAGAGAGAGAGAGAGAGAGAGAGAATCCCAAGCAGGCTAAGTGTTTGGCATGGAACCCGACGTGGGGCTTTATCTCACTACTCTGGGATCATAACCTGATCCGAAATCGAGTTGGACACTAAACCCACTGAGCCACCTAGGTGCCCCTTACTGTGTGTTTATATTGTTGGATATCTGGGTTACTTCCAGTTTTTCAATTGGAAAAAAGTTTTCAAAATATCCTGTAGCCATTTTGCTAATGGAAATGTGACTTTTTTTTTTGAGACCATCTTTATGTATTGATGTGAATCTTTGTCAAATCTGATAGAAAATTTTTTTTTCTGAATTTAATTTATATTTTTTGTTAAAGGTATTTTTTGCAGAACTTTTATATACATGTGTCTTTTTTGTGATTAATTTCTCTTATACTTAGAAAAATCCTTTTCCTTTTGGAGATTAGATAATATTCATCTATATCAAGTCTTGCTAGAATTTATTTTGAATTATATATTATGTGATAAGAATCTTAACTTTTTTCCCTACGGCCATTAAATAGATGATTAATTACTGAGAACATACCCTTTGTATTCCAGGATATCTATTCTTTGCAGAATGAATTTATTTTCTTTAACTAGGATTGACTAAATTCTGTGAATAATCCTTGAGTAAAAACAGAGCTTGATATCCAGAAAACCTATAGTTAAACTTGAACACTAGTACCCAAAAGGTATACATTTGGCATTGAGTTGTACTCCTATATAGTCTATCCTTTGATGGAAAGGAGAGAATGATGGAAAGGAGAGATTGGTAGTTGAGATGGGGACATCTGAAATCTAGAGATTGATGCCTGATTGTAAGAGTGCAGGATTCTCTTTTCTTCATCAGTATCTAGCATAGTGCTGAGTACATTTTAGGTATCTTGAAGTGTTTGTGTAATACCTGAGAGAAAGCATGAGAAAGAAAGGTTCTGGTGTCTTTTATGTAACTTATGAAATGTTTGACTAATTTTGAATATAAACAAAAGATAATAGGCAGAATGATTAAATGCCTTTCAATGAAAAGAAGTTATTTTTATCTTCATATAATAAAATGATTTTCATGATATAGCTATTAATTTTTATCTATTAAGCCGTAGTTTAACCTTGGTTTTGCATTAGTATCACCTAGGGTGCTTAAAAAAATATTTATGCCCAAACCATACCCCAGAATGATTAAGTCACAGGCATACATATCTATGCCTCCTATAATTTTCATCTCCTTAAAAAAGTTTTTGACAACACAGCAAAGTGTATCTTTAGCATTTCGAGGAATACTTTTGCAATGAAAATTTATATTGGTTTAGTATGTATCCTTTTTGAAGCCAGAAAAACATCAAACACCAAAATGTTCTCATGCTCACAGAGATTTACATATGTTTTTTAGTCTATCACGAGTTTTAGAATCCAAAACAAGAAACACCGAAGATCTTTTGTCTCTTTTTGCATCAGTTATGGAATGGTTTGGATTACAAAATAAAGAGAGAAGAAACACTTCTCTCCAGATTATGTGAATATATAAAAGTCTACCATGACCGACTATGGAATCTCCCCATCTGAGATTTTTTAGAAAGTACCAGCCAATTCAAAGGTCGGTTTCCATCCAGTGGAATAAAGAAGCAATTTTACTTCCTTGGCATTATGGACTAAATTATCTTTGTCCCCTTGGAGGACATTAGTACTCTTTTTTGTTGTTCATTCTAATGTACAGCTAAAGTTGAGAATCATTGCTGTAAGACTGTGGATAAAGAGAATTTAAAACAGTGTGCCCGTAAACTCTCCAAGTGTCTTAGTCAATTTGGGCTGTTATAACAAAGTAACATAGACTGGGTGCCTTATTAAACAACAGAAATTTCTTTGTTTTTTTATTTTTTTAAAGAATGTGCACAATTTTTAATGTTTATTTTGAGAGAGCAAGAGCACATGAGCGAGTAGCGGAGGAACAGAGAGAATCCCAAGCAGGTTTCATGCTGTTAACGCAGAGCCCAATGTGGGGCTCCATCTTGGACCCTGAGAACATGACCTGAGCCAAAATCAGGAGTTGGACACTTAACCAACTGAGCCACTCTGGCATTCCTAAACAGAAGACATTTTTATCTCATAGTTCTGGAGACTGGGAGTCTGAGATCTCAGGATGTCAGCGTTGTATCGGGTTCTGGTGAAGACCTTCCAGGTTACAGACTGCCAACTTTTTTTTTTTTGTTTGTTTTTTTAGAAAACCAGGAAGTGGGGGGCAGAGAGAGAGGGGGGACAGAGGAGCCAAAGCAGGCTCTGTGTTGACAGCAGGGACTCCGATGTGGGACTCAAACATACAAACTGGGAGATCATGGAAGTTTAACCGACTGAGCCACCCAGGTTCCCAGCAGACTGCCAACTTCTTGTTGTACCCTCATGTGTTAGAGAACAAAGAGGGTACTCTCATGACCCTTATAAGGGCACTAATCTCATTTGTGAGGGCTCCATCTTCATGACATCTAATTTTAATTACTTCCCAAAGATCCCACCTCCTAATACCATCATCTTGGGGGATAGGATTTCAGTATACGAAGTTTTGAGGGGACACAGACGATGTAGTCCAAAATACCAAGGAAGTAAAATTGCTTCTTTATTTGAATGCTAGATGGAGACAGATCTTTGAATTGCTGGTACTTTCTAAAAAATCTCAGATGGGGAGATTCCATAGTCTGTCATGGTAGATTTTTTCAATATTTAGATAATCTGGAGAAAAGTGTTCCTTCTCTCTTTATTTTGTAATCCAAACTATTCTATTCCATGATTAATGCAGATAGAGACAAAAGTTCTTCTGTGGTTCTTTTTTTGAATTCTGAAATTCATGATGGATTCAAAATATATGTAAATCTCAGCATGAGAACATTTTGGTGTTTGATGTTTTTCTGGCTTCAAAAAGGATACATACTAAACCAATAAAAATTTTCATTGCAATAGTTCTCCTCTAAATGCAAAAGATACACTTTATAGATACGCTGGGTTGTCAAAAACTTTAAAGGAGACAAAAAATATAGGAGGCACAGATATGTATTTGAGTCCCCAAATAAAGGTCTTGTCACAGTTAAATATCTTTGGTGGTATAATAGTCATTCAGCAAATGTTTATTGACTCTTGTGCACTGTTCTTGGCTTAGACTACAGCAGTGAAAAAGGTGAAGTTCCTACTTTCATGGAAAGTCAGTTGGAAAGACTGAAAATGTACAATTTGACTAGAAAATAAATAATACAATGTATAGTCATCAATAGTATTAAAACATAAAGCCAAGGTGATGGGGTAGACTATAGCAGAGAGGAGGAGATATTCATATAGACAGAAAATACCACTCTGAGAATTGATGGATCTAGGCAGAAACCTGAATGTTGAGAAGAAGCTAGCCATTTGAAAATCTTGGTGAATTACAGAGAGAGGGAACTGTAATTCTGAATTCCTGGGTTATGCTTCTAGTTAATGTTAAGGCATTAGAAGAGGTAGACTTAATGCGGGTGTTTGTGTAAGATAATGGGAAATTGAGACCGTGTTTTCTTCAGTTAACTAGAAGACTTCTTGCCAGGAGGTGTCTGGGAGCCTGACTTCTCTTTGTCCTTCTGGGTTTCTATTTCTGTTTTTTTCTTTTACTTTCCTTGTCTCTTTTATACCCTCCCTCCCCCACTCCCCAACACATAGACTATATTATTTATTCTGCAGTCTGTGGGAAAGGGCCCGGGGCAGGCATGGGGATGACTTCTGTAATAATCTCGAGGCATAATTTGAGGCAAATGCAGCCAAGACTAGAATGAGATATTTTGGGAAAAGACTGGGGAGTTTTTAAAATGTGCTACAGCCACTTTCTCTTGAATTTGCTCCTAGGGAAGAGGAGTTACATGTTAAGTTTTTTATTTAAAAAAAAAAATTTTTTTTAACGTTTATTTATTTTTGAGACAGAGACAGAGCATGAACGGGGGAGGGTCAGAGAGAGAGGGAGACACAGAATCTGAAACAGGCTCCAGGCTCTGAGCTGTCAGCACAGAGCCCGACGTGGGGCTCGAACTCACGGACCGCGAGATCATGACCTGAGCCGAAGTTGGCTGCTCAACCCACTGAGCCACCCAGGCGCCATGAGTTTTTTAATGATGAACTCTTCAAATTCTTGTGTATCTTTTTATATAGTACAAGTTTTAGGTTACCTTCCTTAAACAGGATGTTTAATCTTCACAATTCCTAATATTTATATAATTTTTGTTTGTGATTCATCTAATTTATTATGTAATTCATGGAGAATATGTGTTTAGTATTATTTTGAAAGTAAAGAATGGCTTTGATTTTGTTGGGGGATGTGTGGTGGGGATCAGATATCCAACAAAAGGCATTTTATAATTTTGGTTTAATCTTTGTGACTTGGGGTGAGGGTGTAGTATACTAAAGTAAATTATCTTTTTTTTTCTGATACTAGACTTTATTTTATACTAACATTATTTTTGAGGTATAGTGTTTAATTATGTGACTGGCAGCATTCCAGTTAGTCCATTTCTTTTACAAAAATATGGATTTTTGATGAAATTATGCATATATTTTAAAGCTATTTTGTCAGTATGCCATGTAGACAGCCACATTTCATAGGCATTCTTGAGTTTTTGTTTGTCAAATAGATCTGTCCTTAAATAATTTAACTCTTTATCAAACGAAGCATTCCTGATGGCTGTTCAGTAAATTTGGTATACATTTGCAATGTACCAAATGAGATTTTTCATTTGCAGTGAGAAACTAAATAATGTGTTTGGATAATTTAAGAGTTTCAGTATATAGACTTATGTATTTTTGTTACTAATTAAATGATAGTTCACATTATTTTATTATGACACTAGGTGATAGACAAAATTGGTGATATTTTAGTAAAACTCCATTGAAGGTTTTATTTTATTTTATTATTTTTAATATAATTTATTGTCATATTGGCTTACATACAATACCCAGGGCTCATCGCAACAAGTGCCCTCCTCAGTGCCCATCACCCACTTTCCCCTCTCCCCCACCCCCGCATCCACCCTCAGTTTGTTCTCTGTATTTAAGAGTCTCTTGTGGTTTGCCTCCCTCCCTTCTCTGTAACTATTTTTTTCCCCTTCCCTTCCCCCATGGTCTGTTAAGTTTCTCAAGATCCACATATGAGTGAAAACATGATATCTGTCTTTCTCTGCCTAACTTATTTCACTCAGCATAATTCCTTCCACTTCCATCCGTGTTGCTGCAAATGGCAAGATTTCATTCTCTCTCATTGCTAAGTAGTATTCCATTGTATATATAAACCACATCTTTATCCATTCATCAGTGCTGGTATAAACATTGGGGTACAAGTGCCCCTATGCATCAGCACTCCTGTATCCCTTGGGTAAATTCCTAGTAGTGCTATTGTTGGGTCATAGGGTAGTTCTATTTTTAATTTTTTGAAGAACCTCTACACTGTTTTCCAGAGCGGCTTTACCAGTTTGCATTCCCAACAGTGCAAGAGGGTTCCTGTTTCTTCACATTCTCGCCAGCATCTGTAGCTTCCGGATGTGTTCATTTTAGCCATTCTGACCGGTATGAGGTGGTATCTCAGTGTGGTTTTGATTTGTATTTCCCTGATGATGAGTGACATTGAGCATCTTTTCATGTGTCTCTTGGCCATCTGGATGTCTTCTTTGGGAAAGTGTCTATTCATGTCTTCTGCCCATTTCTTCACTGGATTATTTGTTTTAGTGTTTATTTATTTATTTTGAGAGAGAATTCCAAACCGGCTCTGTGGCTTATTCCTAGGAACCATGAGATCATGACCTGAGCTGAAATCAAGAGCCAGACACTTAACTGACTGAGCCATTGAGGCACCCCTCTGTTCAAGGTTTCTATAAAGCAAATGCTTATTTACAATTAGTTGGTATATGAAGTGCCCGTATGTTTCAGTTAGCTTAGGATACTTCGAGTTTATACTTGTTTTTCTGGGATAGTTTAAAAAATGTTTTGATTTAGACTATATATATATATATATATACACACACACACACACACACACACACACATATATATATATACACACACATACATACACACACATATATATATATATATGTGTATATATGTATATATGTGTGAATATATATACACTCTAATGTTAGGGTAATGATGGCAGTAGAACTCTGAAGTTACATTGGTTCATACAGTTTTTCCCAATATTTTTAGGGTTTGTATCACTAGATAACAGGAGCTGAATGCCAAGTATACTAACACAGTTGAATACATCAAGTCAAAGATTAAATAATATGTTTAATGAGATGCTCATTCACCTGAATTTCTGTGTGTTGGCTCAGTTTGGTTAATTGTTTTCTCTTGAAAGTGATTGTTACAGGATTCTCTTCTTTTAAATGTTACCCCATATTTACTGTATTAGTTCCTTATTTGTGGGAACTTAATATGTCTTTTCAAGCATGCCAGTATTTTTATTACAATTGTTATTTGCTTTTGTTAATGTTTTGATTACAGTTGCATAAGTTTTAAATGTCCCCAGTTCTCTTTTCCCCTGAGCCATGTTATTTTAATGTGCTGTTTGCAGAATGTGAGGTTTGTCAGGATGCATTTATTGCATTACAGCACAATTGTCTGTATTGCTATAAACATTACATGATGTAAAATAGTATTCACTATATCACCATCGGAATATAAGACTTGAATGGTATTTGTATAGTATCTTCTTTCCCACCTTCTACCACAAGAAATCTTAATGTATATGGGATATATTCGCAGCACATGATCAAAGTACTTTTTCAGAGCTGCTTAATTTAGAGTGATTGGTGGGGAGTTGGTGGCTCAGTTGGTGCTATTCAGAATATATCCTGAGTTCTAAATAGGCAGCAAACAGAACATTTGAGTCAGAGAATGTTTATAGATCTCCTTCTGAAAATTGAATATTAAACTTATTTCAAACATTTTAAATGCAGAAATAAAATATGCTTTTATTTTAAATTTAACAAGCATTTACGTATGACCTTTGATGTATAAAGAACTTGGTGGAAATCGAGATGACGTAGACATATACCCAGACATGGACCCTACCAACCAGGAGTTACTGATCTATAATTGAGACTTATGTCCAAATTAATTAACTTAACAGTGTCTATTAAATTTCCCCATGAGATTCTTTCAATAATGCAAATGATAATTAATTTTTAATCTTTTAATATCATATTTGCTTAAACCAACTACAAAATAACTCTTTCCCTAGGATGAAGACAAGTTTTTTGTGGAAACACTATGTGACTCAAACTGTGTGTGCCCACTGCTTCCTGTCTGCCAGTAGATAACAAAATCAGTGAATTAAAAAAGTAAGATATCAGTGGAGAAACCAAGCCAGGGCAAGTTATGATGAATTCCCTTGAACATGTATTTTCATGATTGCGATTTTATTTATGTCTAGTGAAATTATTCCAAAATAAGAGTTATTTACCGATAATTTGATTTTTCAGGGGCCATTTGAATAATTCTGTGAGCATTTTATTTGCCTGTGCCAAAAACAACAAACAAAAAACCCCCCACAAACTTAGTTATGGAAAGCTCTTAATATATTTCAGTCCTTGGAAATGGTCCTTGAGGTCAGGTGCTAAATAAGGGATCTAGTATAATAGGCACTTAAATATAAACTTTAAGATATAAAGGAACTATTTAAATGTCTACTTATTTTATAAAGTGTGAAAAATATTAGTTCTTGTCTAGTCTGACATTTTATAAAATAGTTTTATTATGATTCTTCACATATACCTTTGACATTAATGTCTTTAACACTCCATCAGTGTTTTGGGTCATTAGCACTGTTTTCCAAAGCACCTCTTCCCCTTCAATTTAAGATGCGAGATAAAGTACTAACACAGCTGTATATGAAGGTTGTATCTCAAGCCAGAGACATCTATACCTTTAAGACACTTAGGATTTTCAGTTTTCCGCTATCTAGCTATTTTTGACTCCACAATGAAAGCATTTACTGGGTAGTTTTTAAAAAGTTTTAAAAGTCTTCTTTATAATAACATCAACATTTAGAATTGAAGACCAAGAATGCATTTTTATTCTTGTTACTTTTCTTTGCCTTGAAAAGATTGGCATGTGAATTTTATATTTACTTTATTTATATCCTAGATATAGATACTATTCTTAGACTCAGATAAAACAAAATTGTTGGGTAGAGAACAGTATTTGTTGTAATAACAATGATCTGTTTTGGTAATTACTGAAATTTATCAAGTATGGTACATATATACTTATAACAGTTTGAATGAGCAAGAATCTAGTGTTTTAATGTTATTTGTGCTCGTTATTGTTTGGTGTGTCAAGAATATTCTTTTCTAGGGCACCTGGATAGTTCAGTCAGTTAAGCATTCAACTCTTGATCTCTGCTCAGATCATGATCTCATGGTTCATGAGTTCAAGCTCCAAGTCGGGCTCTGTGCTGACAGCATGGAGCCTATTTGGGATTCTGTCTTTCCCTTTCTCTGCCCCTCCTTTCTGTTCTCTAAAAATAAATAAATAAACTTAAAAAAAAAAAAGATGAAAAAAATTCTCTCCTCTTAGATTTCATCCAGCCTTGGAAATTATTCATTTAACAAATATTTTATTGAGTGCCTATCCTATTCTTTGGAGCTTGGGTTATGTAAGTGACTGAAACATAATCTTTGCCATTTTGAGATAGTATAAAGACTTCGGCATTGATTTAAATGAAATGGGAACCATTGGACAGTTTTGAGCAAAAGAATGATAAGATCTGACTTATACTTTATTTTTATTTTTATTTATTTAATTATTTAAAAAAAATTTTTTTAACGTTTATTTATTTTTGAGACAGAGACAGAGCATGAATGGGGGAGGGTCAGAGAGAAGGAGACACAGAATCTGAAACAGGCTCTAGGCTCTGAGCTGTCAGCACAGAGCCCGACGCGGGGCTCGAACTCAACGGACCGCGAGATCATGACCTGAGCCGAAGTTGGCCGCCTAACCGACTGAGCCACCCAGGCGCCCCAATCTGACTTATATTTTAAAGGGAATTGGAATACTTGAAAATCTGACTCTTATTATTTGAGCTTGATTCAGTTTTGGATATTATATATATGAAATTTATATATATTATACATAATATATATGAAGTTTAAGAAAAGTTCAGTCGTTTATATGGGTAATGAGGGTCTGTTAGAAATCTCCTGCTTTGCTGCCTCCTCTAGGGTATTTTATTGATCAGTGGAGCCAATGAGAAGGTGAAGATAGTAAAGGCAAGGCTCTGTACTTTCCTCTGAGGAAAAAATCCTGGAGGAAGAAGAGCTCTCTTTTCTTGGAGATGGGGAAGAGAAACAAAAGATAATAGATTAAGATATGTAAGTTGAGGTATCTATAGCACATCCAGAAAAAAATATCTAGCAATTTAGATAATAGAGAACTGACGCTCAGCAGAGAAGTCTGTTTGAGAGAGAGAAATATTTCAAAGTTATCAGATTAGGTCATATTTAAAACTTGTGTTTATAGATGACATTACCTTGCTTGTATAAGTTAGTTAAAAAGGCTGAAGTTTGAATGGAGAGGACGTATCATATTTAAATGATTTGGGCAAGGAAGAGAAGCTCAAAAGGGCCTGATTAGAAAATACTTGGGAAAAAAAAAGAAAAAAAATAGTTGAGATAATGGGCACATTTAATTGTGAACTGAAAAATGATCATAAGAACACAGATAGACTGAATGAAAGTGGAAAGGTTTAGGGTCTTAAAATGCAGTTAGGTACAGGTGTAATAGAGAATAACAAAATGATAGAATTAGAGTGGGTAGATGTTAATAAATGTAAAACTTCAGCGTTAGAAAAAGATACAAGTGTTCAAGATATAACCATGAATATAGGTTCTCATTTTGACTAGGTTATCTTTATTACACCTTTCAAATTTTGGGATTCTTGGAATGGAGCATTCATGTTTTTTCTCTTTGTTGAATTCAAAGGAAATATTTATAGCAGCAATCTGTCTTTTTAATTTACTTTTTAAATTCCTTCTTAAATTTGATGTAAAATTTGGAGAGCAAAATTTGCAATTATTTTTCCCTTTTTTATGGTAAAATATACATAACCGTTTACCATTTTAACCATTTTTAAGCATATGGTTTTGGTGCATTATGCCCTTTTGTCAGTTATCTTTACATTAACTTTATTTCTGTGAACTTCAAAAATATTTTTATTTTGGTTAAAAAGGTTCTTTGACCATAATGGAATTAAGCTTAAAATAAAAAATAGACTTCTGGAAAATCCCCAAATATATGGAAATTAAACAGCACATCTTAAAAATAATGCATGGGTCAAAGGAGAGGCCACATAAAGAATGAGAAGGTATTTTGAATTGAGTGAAGTATACCTGAGTTTGTGGTATGCAGTTAAAGCAGTTCTTAGAGGGAAATTTATAATATTAAATGCTTATTTTTTAAAAAAAGTTTTCAAATCAATAATTGAAAGTTCTACATTAAGAACTATAAAAAGGGGCTCCTGGGTGGCTCAGTCGGTTAAACATTGCTCAGGCTCAGGTCATGATCTCATGGTTTGTGGGTCCAGGCCCCATGTCAGGCTCTGTGCTGACAGCTCAGAGCCTGGAGCTTGCTGTAGATTCTGTCTCTGTCTCTGTCTCTCTCTCTACCCCTACCCCACTCACACTCAGTGTCTCTCTCAAAAATAAATAAACATTAAAAAAAAAACTTATTAAAAAAAGAACTATGGAAAGAATAAGATCAAGGCAAGCAGTATAAAGATAATAATAAAGATAAAAATGGAAATCAATGAAATTAAAACCAAAAACAATGAAAGTAAAACTGAGTTTGGTTCTTTGAAAGGATCATTATGATAAAGCTTTAATCAACACTGATTGGGAAGGAAGCAAGACAGACAGATAGACACACAGGTTACCCATATCAGCAGTTGAAAAAAGGGACATTACCACAAATCCCACCCTTATACATTAAAAGGTTAATTAAAAGGGACTATTATGAATAACTTTGCCACCCAATTTAACTCAGGTGAAATGGACAAATTCTGTGGGAAACAGACTATCATGTTTCACTCAAGAATGCATAACCAGAATATTATCTAAGAGAGAAATATTTCTAATTAAAAACCTTCCAGCAAAGAAAACTTCATGTCCAAATGGCTTCATCTGTGAATTTTTTGAAACATTAAAGGAAGAAATAATTCCACTTCTATACTAGCTTTTCCAGAAAATAGATGATGAATGATTACATCCCAATACCTTCCTAAGCAGACATTATAAAAAAATAAAATTATAGACCAATATGTATTATGACCCTACATGCAAAATCCTAATAAAATATTAGCAAATAGAATCGAGCAATATATAAACAAGTTTATACAACATGAACAGATGGTGTGTATATGCAAAATTCATTTAGCATTTGCTAGCCAATCAATGTAATTCACTATATTAACACATTCAAGAAGAAAAATCATTTTACAATCTCAACAGATACAGAAAAAGTTTGATAAAATTAAACTTGGGTTAATAAAAAAAAACATTGTCAGTAAACTAGGAATATTAAGAGAACTTTCTTAGTTCTGATAAAGTGAATTTATAAAAAATCTACAGCTTATGTCATCATACTGAATGGTGAGATTGAATACTTTTCCCCTAAGATTGAGAACAAGGCAGAGATGTCCGTCTTATCATTCCTACTCAACATAGTACTGGAGATCCTAGTTAGGTAACTTAAAAAAAACAAAACAACAGCAACAACCACAACCCAGCACAAATATAGGAAAGAATGAAATAAAACATCTTTTATTGGTAAATGACATGACCGTCTATGTACAAAATCTGATGGAACCTACAAAAAAGATAATAGAACTAATCAGTGAGTTTAAACAAGGTCTCATAATTCTGTATATTAAGTATGAACATTTCAAAAATGAAAATTTTAAAACATATCAATTAAAATAAGACCAAGAAAAATGCAACACTTAAGAATAAACAAAACTTAGGCACCTGGGTGGCCCAGTCTTTAAGCATCCTTCGTCTCAGGTCATGATTTCACGGCTGGTGAGTTTGAGCCCTGCACAGGCTCTGTGCTGACAGCTCAGATTCTGTGTCTCCTTCTTTCTCTGCCCCTCCCCAGCTCATGCTCTGTCTCTCTGTCTCTGTCTGTCTCTCAAAAATAAATAAAATATTTTTAAAAACTTAAAAAAAGGGTAAACAAAACCATGTATATTATTTATGTGCTGAAAACTACAAAACATTCATGAGAGAAATTGAAGGTGATCTAAATAAATGAAAACATATATACTATATTTATGGTTTGAAAGACTCGGTACTGTTAACATGTAAATTCCATCCCACTCATCCCCCCAATATGGCCTGTAGATTTTGACATAATCTCATTCAGAATCCTATCAGAGCTTTTTAGTTTTGTTTTTGTTTTTAGTAGAAATTGACAACTTTCTGATAACTATAAAGAAAAAGACCCTAGAATAGTGAAAACAATTTTGTAAAGAATATAGTTGAAGGATTTCAAGACTTAACTATAAAGCTGTCTTAACTAATACAGTGTAATATTGATGAAAGGATAGACACGTAGATTAATAGAACAGAATAGAGTCTAGAGAAGATCTGTGTGTGATCAACTTGATTTTTGACAAAGGTGCCAAGGCACCTTTCCTCTCAATAGAGAAAATGTAGTCTTCTCAATGAATTGTGCTGAAACATTTAGATATCTTTTTATGGAAGGAACTTCAACTCATGCCTTGCACTTTATACAAAAATTAACTTGAATTGGATCATAATCCTAGGTATAAAAGTTAGAACAATAAAACTTCTGGAAAATAACAGAAAATCTTTGTGACCTTGGGTTAAACAAAACTTTTAAATAAGGCACAAACAATGCAAACATAAAAGAGAAAATTATAATTTGGATTTTATCACATTTCAAAACTTATGTTCTTTAAAATATACTGAAAAGAAAATGAAAAGATAAGCCATCAGCCTGGAGAAAGTATTTGCAAACCATGTGTCTGATAAAGGATTTGTATTCAGAGTATAGTAAGAATTTTTACAACTCGATAATGAGGAAACAACCAAAAAAAAAAATGGGGAAAATGTTCTTAACAGATCTTTTATTGGAGAAATACACCAATGGCGAATAAGCAGAGGGAAAGATGCTCAATATCATTAACCATTAAGGAATTGCAGAGTAAAATCACAATGTGACTTCATCCTAGGAAAATAGGAGGAATAAAAGAAAGGAAAAAACTGATAGTACCAAATGTTAGTGAGAAGTCAGAGCAGCCAGAACTCCAACAGTGCAGGTACAAAAGCAAAAAGCTATTACCATTTGGAAAAGTCTGTCAGTTTCTTACAAATTTAAATATAGAGTTATCATATGACATAACCATTTTACGTATGTACCCAAGATAAATTAAAACATGCTCACATGAACCTTGTACTCAAATGTTCATTAGCCAGTGAATTAACAAATTGTGGTACCTCCATATGATGGAGTACTATCCAGCACTAAAAAGGAATGAACTACTGTTGCATGCTGTGGCATCACTGAATCTCAAAGGCATTATACATTTTGTGAAAGCTGCAGTTAGAAGTCTGGATGATTCCATTTCATTCTGGAAAAGAAACACTGAAAGTAACAGGAAACATGGTTGCTAGTAGCAGAGGGTAGTTATAAGGAATTGAACCTACAAAGGGGCAAGAGAAATATTTGAGTGCTAAGAAAGACTTATCGTGATTGTGATGGTAATTACATAACTATGTATTTGTGAAAATTCATAGATTTGTACAACTAAAAAGGTGACTTTTATTCTGAATTACACTTCAGTAAACCCGACTTTCATAAAAACTTAATTGAATACAGAGGGAAAAGAATGAAGAGAATATAATATTTTTCTGATTTTGCTTCTTTTGAGAAATAAGCAGTTGCTTTAACTGAAACTTACTATGACTTGATTTTGATGCCTGACTTTTTTCATTCATTTAAAAATAATTAGGTTGCATGTACATACTTAAAAATGAATTATATATATCAGGTTAATTCTTTGTATCTAAAAATAATACAGATTGTTATGATAGCTCTTTTGGAATTTTTGTTAGAATTGTGTAGAGATGGTTGGGTTATTCCTGATATTTTTCTTTAAAGATCTGAAGTAGTTTTTTTCTTATTTGCCAAAATCACACACTAGGAAATTACATCATCTTTTTTTTTCTTTTAAGGTAAGCAAGATAGAAGGGTACAATCAAGTAAAAAAATTCTCTCATTGATTTCAGTCTTCAGTTACCACTGTTAATACCTTGGGTTTCTACATCTTGAAATTTTTTGTTTGTATTTTACACATGCATATGTTTTGGTTTTAAAATCAACTTAGATGGATACATACCATGTTTGCTTTTCTGTGGCTTACATTTTTCACTTAGTGTAATTTGGGTATCTTTCTGGATTGATAACCATATATTCATTCGGTACATGTTTTTAAGTATTTACTCTTTAAAACTAGCAAGGAAAAAAAATAGGGTCCTTGCCCAAGCAACTTATATTCAAAAGATAATAAACAAATTGGGGGAAAATGTCACTATTGATAGGTTTAATGAAGGTAATTAGTGAAAGGGTAAAAAGATGAAAAGTGAAGGGACAGAACGAGCAGGAAATGTGCATTAGATAGTTGTAGTATAGGACTTTATATCTAGATCTGCTTTATTCTGCAACTAAATTAATTGTTCTGTTGATTGGCAT
The DNA here is from genome assembly GCF_007474595.2 of Lynx canadensis. Taxonomy (NCBI): domain Eukaryota; kingdom Metazoa; phylum Chordata; class Mammalia; order Carnivora; family Felidae; genus Lynx; species Lynx canadensis. The sequence continues at coordinate 146,884,205 of NC_044306.2, forward strand.
GTGGATTACTTATAGCTGTTTTCTGTTATAGTCAATACTGTGATGGACATCCTTGTACATGTTTTTTACATGTACAAGTATTTCTGTAAACTAAATTCTTAAAAGGAAAATCACATTTTTAAATGTTGATTATACATTCTGCCAAATTATCCTGTAAAACACTAGACATTATCTGTCAGTGGATGAAAATTGCCTCATTTTAATTTTCATTTACCTGAATCCCAGTGAAATTTTGCATATTTACTGATTGTTATTTCTGCCATAAATTGCCTACTTACACCGTTTTGCCCATTGTGGGATTTGTCATTTTCTTACTGAGATTTTAGGATTTCTTTATAATTCTGTTTATAATATATACATCATATTTTATAATACTTTCTCAATCTGTCACATGTCTATGGAATCTTTAGATTTTTCATTTTTATGGTGTCAAAATCTATCACTCTTTTCTTTCCTAGCTTCTCGGTTTTGTGTCTTTCCAGAAAAGCCTTCTTATATTAGTTTTAGTCTCATATATTTTTTTCTGTGACTTCTTTAGTTTTATTTATGTTCGTAGTAGATTTTAATTCATCTGGAATAATATATATATATTATCTGGAATTATACATATATATAATATAATCTGATATATAAATAAAATCTAGAATTATATATATATAATATAATCTGATATATATATATATTTTTTTTTTCATTCTGTGATAGGGACCTAACTTTTTACCAGTTTCCTAACCATTTTCCCCAAATAATTTATTGAACAATATATCTTTTACCCCCGCTGACTTGAGATACCACTTCTATCATATTTAAAAGTCCAAAATATGTGTGTTCTGGATTTAATACTCCATTGTTTTAAATAATTTCATTTTACATTTAACGCCTGATAGGGAATCCCTGCCCATTGTCTTTTTCAAAAAATTTTTGGCAATTTCTGTGTATTTTCTCTTCCAGATGAACTTTAGAATCAACATGTCAAGTTCCATTAAAAATCCCTTTGGGATTTTGATTGGAAGTGCATTGAATTTACAGATTAATTTGGGGAGAATTGACATCTTTACACTATTGAATCTTCCCATCCAAGAACATGGTATGCCTCTCCATTTCTTTAGGTGTTCTTTTATGTCCTTTAGTAAAGTTTTATGGTTTTTTGATGTAGGTCTTAGACTTTTCTTGTTAGGTTTATTCCTAGGTAGTTTTTGTTGTTATTGTGAATTACATCTTTTCTTCCAGTTTACATGTTGTTTTTCAATTGGTTATTGCTAATATGTAGGAAATCTATTGATTTTTGTGTGTTCATCTTACCAAGTACTTAGTTTTCAATGGATTCTCTTGAAATTTCCAGAAGGATGATTATATTTTCTGCAAATGATGGCATTTTGTTGTTTCCTTTTTTTCAGTATTGTATGTGTTTAGGGGATTTTTTGTTTATTTTGTTTTTTTCTGGTCATATTGCATTGGTTAGGTTTCCAGATCTGTTTACTACTAGCTCTGATTTGGGCATCTTTCCTGATGGAATCCTTTCCAATTTTTAAACTGTTACATTTATATGTGGCTGACATTTCTGGTAGAGCACGTTATCAGGAACAAAAGTTTCCTTCTTGACTTAACAAGTATTTTCATGGTAATGAATATCGTGTGTTATTATGTGTTCTTGTTGAGATGATATATATTCTTTTCACTTCTAAATTTTAATGTAGTGCATTACATTGATACATCTACCTACTGGTTATGATGTTTTCAATTTTTAACTGTTACTGAGCAAGTATTTATTTGGATATTGCATTATACCAGGAACTTTGGCATACACTGTTGATAGTGCTAAATCTGAATGGTTCTTGTCTGTCTTTAATTGGAGAAGAGAACTAATTAACAGATATCCAAGAATAAGATAATTTTAGGCTGTGATGGTACTGTGCAGAAAATACGGATAGTGGTGTGGTAGAGAGATGAGGCTGGTACTTTCTTTGGTAGTACAATCTGAGAAGGTAAAGTATGAATTAAGACATGAAGAAAAAGCATTCTAGGCAGGGGAAGATTACTATTTCTGTACTTAAAGTGAGTTGTACTTCTTAGTATTTTCTTTATCAACCCTTTCTTGTATGTGTTGTATGACACAACTGCTGAATTTAATTTACTAATGATGTGTTTCATTAAGTTTTTGTTTTGTTTAGTTATTTTGCTATTCCTGCTCAGGTTTGCTACTAGAGTTTTTATGCTTATGAGCTAGGGAGTTTTCCCATCTCTTTCCTGGGCTTTGTAAATAATATCATAATGCTCTGTTCCATCTAAAGGGTAGATCTATGACTACCTTTAAGATATCTTCTGTTGATATATTCTATTATGTTTCTACCTTTTCTTGAGTTAGTTTTGATTATTCCTTTTCCTAGAAAACCATCCATTTTGTTTAGATTTTCATGTTTCTTGATTTATAGTTTTTCTTAGTTTTCCGATTCTAATGACTCATGTTTTTTTTTCCCTATTATTTTCTATAATCGAATTGCCAAAGGCTTGTCTCTTTTATGCTAGACCTACCTAAGAAGCAGTTACTGGCTTTATTAATTACTTCTGTATCTCTTCTTAATTTCTTCATTTCCATTATCATTATAAATTATACTGATACATTTTGACTTGGATTTTATTTTTGAAGATTTTTAAGACTACATTTTTTCTATAAGGACAGTTATGGCCAAATCCCATAGGAAATAATATGCTTACAATTTTAATTTTTATTTTGTCTGTATTCTTAGATGTTTTTTTTCTTTTTAATTTTTAAGTGTCCTTTATTGTTAAATTTTAGTTTCTGTTAGCTTTATGGACCAAGAATGTAACCTGTATTATTATTATTTTTTTAATCTTTTGAGATTTTTCCTTTCTTTAAGGTATGGTCAGGCTTTTGTTTGCTTTCAAAGACTGTATTCTCTGTTCATGATATACCAGGTTCTGTATTCACTATGATATATAAGTATAATTCATTAATTCTATTTCTGAATCCTCCATATCCTTGCATAATCTTGCTCTCCTCATTTTCTGACATAGATTATGTGGAAAGTATCCCACTAAGTTGTGTGAATTTTCTAGTTGCTTTTGTTTCTAGTATTTTTACTTTATATATTTCAATGTTATATTGTTAGGCACATAGAAGTTTGGCTATTACACACTCTGGTGTATTAAATCTATTATCATTATAAAATATCCTTTTTCCATTCAATGCTTTTGCCCTTGAGTTCTTTGATATTAATAGCACCTTTGACTGGGCTTACTTTTTCATGCTTCTGTTTTTAGCCTTATGACTAAAAATTACAGCTCTCATGATAGCATATAGTTGAGGTTTTTTTATTTTGTTTTGTTTTAAATCCTATTCTGTTTGTCATTTTTTCAAATAAGAGAAACTTTCCCACTTGCTTTTCTATTAACTTGGTGTTTTGGTCTTTGGTCTTTTTCCTCCTATTGATGGTTATTATAAAGATGTCTTTTATTGTCACTCCCCATCCCACCCCAACCTGCTGCCCCTTATCTTTAGACGTATTTATTAAGTTTTCTGTATTTTGTTTCCTTCCCACTTTGAAAACTATGTGTTTCATTTCTCTTTTTCAGCAGGCATTGAGTTAAATTAAACCGTACTTTTAATTAGTTGCTTTCTTTGCTGAACATAGGTTTTTGGCATTATATCTTTCAGTCTTGGCTTTCCTATTTTTTAAACTGATATTTTAGTAATATGTTTATGTTATAATATGTTTTCACTTTTCTGACTTTAAGGAATCACTTATTAACAACCAACCTGAGATGATAAAGATAGGTTGTATTATACTAGTTTCTTTTCCAGCTGCTTAGTGTTAATGATTACCAGGGCTGTCCTTTTCTTGGATTCATTTTTGTTGTTGAAGGCATACATTCTCTAAAGTTAGAAATATTTGTCATTTTAAAGCTTTCAATTTGCGTATCTAAAAAAAATTATTCTACAGTTTAGAATTTTACTTTCAAAGTAGTTTTGCTTCAAAACTTTAAAAAAAATCTTTTTTAGCATTTATTCATTTTTGAGAGAGCACACGCATGAGTGTGAGCAGGGGAGGGACAGAGAGAGAGAGGCAGACACAGAATCCAAAGCAGGTTCCAGGCTCTGAGTTGTCAGCAGAGTTTGACGCGGGGCCCCAATCCACAGACCATGAGATCATGACCTATGCTGAAGTCGGACGCTTAACCGATTGAGCCACCCAGGTTCCCCTGTGCTTTAGAGCTTTAAATTGCACAATTTTCTTCTAGCATCTTCAGTTGTATTTGGGGAGTCTGATATCAATCTGATTTTTAATTCTCTTATTAACAACTCTCCTTATAAAGTTTCTACACTTTACATCCTTGGAATGTTCAGATTTTACCAGGTTATGACTGTGTATGTTTGCATCTGAGAATGAGTATGTATATCTGCATATGCATTTTAAAGCCATTTCATAAGAATCATTTTATTCTAAGGCTGTTTTTATGATGACTGATGGATAATGATAAATACCGGAGACAGGTTATAATAACTTATAATTAAAATGCATTGTACTATTGATGTTTTGAATTTGGGTAAAGTTTTAAAAAATCTGTAACTTTAATTCTATTGTAGAAAAACTACTTATAAAATCTAGATTTGAGAATTCCATATAATTTTACTTATTTTAAACATTCGTATTTGTTCAGTTTATAAAGTTTATAATTAATATTCATAAAAATTTCATATTGAATTGTGATTTCATACCGAGTTGTTGTAGGCAGATAAGTACTTTGAAGCTTAAGAAAAAAAGTCATGTTTTATATTAGCTCTGTGACACCAGTGCTATGCTGACCATTATATCACCAATTCTTAGCGTATTCCTAGATCTTAACTAAAATTTATTAGATAGATAGATGAGTATGAATGAAACAGTGTAGGAATAAGTCAGTGTTTTCTTAATAGATTTTTTGAAAGCTAAATTTATTTTTAGTCAGGTTCACTTCATTTTTTACATGAATCTCAGGGTACTGATACCATAATGAGTCATATTATTAATTGATATTTTTTTACAGGAGGACTTTAAGTGGGTTTTTATTTTATGTTATTTTATTTCAGCATATGCATAGATCAGTGTTCAGTGATTGTATTGAAGGTTTTATCTTAATGCTACAGAAAAACTATATCCAAATTTACTAATTTTGGAATACTTTACTGTTTTAAGAATTGTAGTATTTTAGCTGAAGTTTACCCTATTTAAGACTACAAAAAATACGGATCAAAGAAATTTTTATTAGACTTTAGGGCCAGGTGTAAAAGAGAAGAAATTATGATGAAGGTAATAATGAGTATTTCTTATTTTATCTATAATTAATCTGTGTTTGTCTATATACAAAGAACTAGGAAGAACAAATATATTTTACTGGTCTTGTTTTAGAGACATAAATCTGTTTATTCAGTCATTGTTGTAAAATTATATAGATTGAAATTAGTTTCTTAACTTTAATATTTACCTTATTATATGCAGCTTTTTTAGTATCTTTTTATAAGCAACAGATATTTTCGTAATGGTAAATAATACCAAGATTCAGAAACTGTTATTCCTTTGAATTAAGTTTATGTAACCTATTCTGAATATTGCTTGAGTTATTCTGTAATTCAGTACATGATGATGGTCTCAAGTCAAGTTGTTCTAATGAACCTTTATTTTTGGTAGGTGAAATGGTATCAGTTATGATCTATGTCTTTAAACCCAGTCTATGTCAGAAATGACAAAACTGGTCATAAAAATCAAACACTGACATTTGCTAAAAGTAAAAATCATACAAATTGTAAAAAGTTTATCATAAACATTGTTTTGGAGGGATTTTTCTGCATTGACTGGATTAAGAGAGCTTCAGATTTTAAGTATGGTGAGTTTTGGTTTGAAGATACCTTGTTTTCCTGGAGCAAGTGTAAGAATTCTTTGTTATTCTAAAAACATTTGTAATATAATCAAGATCTAGATGATCTTTCTTGAAATGTAGATTATCATCTTAAAATTCTGATTACCAGCCTTAAATTGAATGATAAATGGGCAAGGTAGTTTCCAGAACAGCAAAAGTGGTAATTGATGGATAGGGGTGGGATAGAAGGGTGGGGAGTATTAAAGGTCAAGAAGTCCAAATTCTGGAGCTGCTAGCATTCTCATTTTTTAAAGTATTTTATTCTCAGAGAGTGACTCTTTTTCCCATTCTCACCTCACATAGTCTTTCATTTGATGTATTGAAGTAAGTTCCTAATTGATTTGTCTTTGTTGTCACATCTGTCCAAAACCATCTTTTTAAAAATTGGTTATCTTAATACTTAAATCCTTCAGTAACCTACCATAAGAATTCTGAACTTCTCAGCACAATATTGAAAGGCCTCCTCTTCCTTAAGCATTATTATTTTTTTTAAACCATTCTCATTCAGAATTGTTTTTTCCTTTCTCTATATAATGATATATTAGTGTCTATTTAGTACTGTTTTTCAATCTTGTTTGGTATAGTTACTTCTTTGCACATAGAATTGCCTTTCTCTGTTGTATATTTGTGGAAGGCATCGATTATAATAAAATGATTTTTGTATTTCCTTTCTCCTTTGGCTGCCTTACTGCTTTTTGCGCATCGTATGTAATTGGTGGTGAATATTTGTTAAATCAGATGGAACTGGTATATTTGATGTCTAGTTAATCAGAATATACTATATCTTTATTCTGGGGAGTAAATATCAGTTTATTACTAGATGGACTTCTCTCTTTAATATAGCAGTGATAATTTATCTGTTTTGATAAGGAGTTAGTTTGAAATGTAATGCTAATATTTACAGTTTGGCCAGATGGCTCTTCTTTTCCAAATTTTTATATGGCATTGTGTTTTAGTATAAAAGGACTGGGAGTACCATTAATGGTATAAGCAAATTCCTTCAGTGTTGACCTTTTTGTTTTTTGGGTTTTTGTTTATTTTTATTTTTAGAGAGTGAGAGAGTGAGCATGAGTGGGGGAGAGGGGCAAAGAGAGAGAATCCTAAGCAGGCTCCATTCTGAGCCTTGATCCCACGACCCTGGGATCATGACCTGAGCCGAAATCAAGAGTCAGATGCTCAACCGACTGAGCCACCCAGACATCCTCAAGTCCTGACCTTTATTAAAAGACCTTGGTTTTCATTGTTAAGTATTTGCATATGAGAAAGTAAAAAAGAATTTTGATTACCTTGTTAATCTAAATAAATAGTAGTACTATTAAATAACGATTTTTTTTAAACAAAAGCAACTTCTTTTGATTAAAGCATCATCTTTAATCTTTCAAAACCAAAAGGCTTTAACTTGCACAAAAGCATAGAGACAAGTATGATAAAGTCACTATAAACCTTTTTCTCAGATTCAGTGTTATCAAGAATTTGCCACACAACTTTGTTTTCCTGAATATTTTTATGGCACATTTCTAGAACTATTCCTATATATGGCTACTGTAGTATGCATCTCTAAAAGATGAGTGTTTTCTTACTTAACCATAATTTCTTTATACTATGTAATATCCAGTTCATACTCAGATTTCTTAACTTAAAAAATTTCATAAGGTTTGTATTATTTTGCTGGTTATGTCTTTGGAGTCTCTTTAATTTAGAGCAGTTCTTCATTTTTACTTTCTCTGCCTTTTTCAATAAACATTTTCCACATTTCACTTTTGTCTGTCTGTCTGTCTGTATTTATTTATTTATTTACTACTTAACTTTGTGGTTCTCAGCTTCTCACCTCCCAGGGTCTTTTTGTCTGTTTTTGTTTTTCCTCCAAGGGGACATTTGGCAATGTCTGGAGATTTTTTGGTGTCACAACCTGTGGTAGAATTGCTGCTGGCCTCCAGTAAGGTAGAGGCCAGGGATGCTGCTAAACATTCTGAAATATATAGGGCAGCCCCCAACAACAGAGATAATCCAGCCCAAAATGTCAACAGTGCCAAGAATGAGAAACAATGATTTAACTTGCTCCATTAACTTTGCCTTAATTTTTATAAACTAGAAATGATTTCTGAGGGCTCTATTAGATTATTGTTTTCAGAGGGGCAAGAATACTTCATAGGAGATACTGTGTATTTTATGTTGCATAACTCAGGGGCATATAATGTTAGTTGTCTTAATATCAGTAATTACACAGTATGTTCAAGTAGTGACAGCTTTGTCCCTAAATATAGAACTTAAAGTCCGCTTTTTTAGAGCAGAGTGAAAAAACCCTTTTACTCCAGCATGGAATTTTCTAGTGGAAAGAATATTGAACTAGTTAATTGGATAACTGGTCTCTTTGTGCTAGATATTTAGAAACCTGCTATTTAAATGAGGGTCCTGTGCTTCTGTTTTCTCATCTGTAACAATGAATTGAACCTGGTAATTTCTAAGGCCCTTGCATTTTGATGGATCTTTATATTAGACAAGAACTTGATGTACACACACCATTTCATAAAATATCCAGCTAGTGAAAACAATATATCCAAAATAGTTTAAATATAACTTAAATTGTCATGCTTTGAATATTAATAACTTTGACAAGTTATTTCCTTTAAAGAATAAATTTAATAAGGACCTACCTTTCCTTTATATCTCTCCCCTCTTCATGGAAATTATCTTACATTTCATTTAAAAAAATGTTTCAAGGGTGGGAGGGAGGGAGGGTAGGGGATGGGTATTGAGGAGGGCACCCGTTGGGATGAGCACTGGGTGTTGTATGGAAACCAATTTGACAATAAATTTCATATTAAAAAATAAATAAGTAAATAAAAATTTTATGACAAAAAATGTTTCAAAATATTTATGTGAATTTCTTTTATCTTTTAATTTTTTTAAGTTTATTTATTTGAGAGAGAGAGTGTGTGTGTAAGCAGGGAAGGAGCAGAGAGGGAAATACAGAATCCCAAGCAGGTTCCATGCTGCCAGCATAGAGGCCAACATGGGACTTGAACCCACAAACCATTAGGTTATGACCTGAGCTGAGATCAAGAGTCAGATACTTAACCAACTGGGCCACCCAGGTGTCCCTATGTGAATTTCTTATTCAGGCCATTTTTAATGTTCTAGAACTTGGCTGTGGTTCAAAATGAACTTTTTTGCTATGGAAATAATGTAATAAAAATGAGTAAGGTCAATGGGAAAACACATTTTAGTTTTTAATCTGAATTAGCTCAGGACATGGTAGAGCCGGATATGCTCATAACTCAGTTGACCTTTGAATAAAGGATTATTTATTTTTGTATTTTTATGACTGCATCCCCTATGTCAGTCTCTCTCCAGTTGTTCTGTAATGTAGTAGAATCTTTCCAGTTGAGGAAAGAGGAATTGGTATTAAGGGAGGAAGTTCTCTTCTACTTCCTACAGCATTTTTCCTCCTCCCATTCCCTTCTGTACTTTTTACCCTGTAATAGTGTTCATTTGTGTGCATACTTTGGCTCTCTCATTAAAGAAATAAGTTCCTAGATAGTAGAATTGATTTTGCACATTTCTGCATCTCCTCTACTGCTAACTAAACAGTAGTATCTCCTGCACAAAGACTGTTGGCCAATGATGAGCATTTTGCCCTACCTGTTACTTAATGTTGCCCTATGTATGATTTTTCAATATCTGTAAGATATACCTTTAAATTTATTTTTTCTAACTACGTCTCCCCTTTCCAAATACACTACAGCCTTTTGGAATCTGAAGGTGAAGAATCCCCAAACCATCTTTTATTTACTCAAGAATTATTTGAGTCCTGACAATAAGATGGGCATAGTTCCAGTTGGTGGATATGTATCAGTGAGCCAAACAAAGTTCCTGTTTCCATGGAGTTTAGAAAGGCAATAAATATTATAGTAAGTCACATGTAATACATTTATGAAAAAACTGCATTATGAATAAAGATCTAGAGATGGCTGAGAGACTTGCTTAGGTTGCACAGGTAGCATCTGAACCAGTGTTGGTACCTAGGTCTTTAGATCCTAACAGTGTCCTTTGAATTAATTTCTTCTTCATTAATCTCAAACTGGGGGGATATCTATCTCCATTCCTATTCTTTTCTTTCTCCCCAGTGCCTTTAAAAAAAATCTTACATATAGGGGCACCTGGGTGGCTCAGTTGGTTGAGCATCTGACTCTTGGTTTTGGCTCAGGTTATGATCTCACCATTTGTGAGTTTGAGCCTGGCATTGGGCTCTGTGCTGAGGGTGTGGATCCTGCTTGGGATTTCTCTACCCTTCTCTCTGTCTGCCACTTCCTGGCTTGCTTTCTCTCCCTTGCTCCCAAAAGATAAACAATTTTGTGTGTGTGTGTGTGTGGGATTGAGGCCTGGTGTCGGGCTCTGCGTTGAACATGGAGCCTGCTTGAGATTCTCTTGTCTCTCTTTCTCTGTTTCACCTCTTCTCTTCTTCTGTCCCTTTCCCCTGCTCATATGATCTTCCCCCACCCCCCCCCCCCAAAAATCTATATTTTAACTTATCAAGATTTTCATAAAGTAAGAATAGTGGACTTAAAAATCAACTTTTGTGGAGAAGTTTGTGATCAATAAGAAAACATATTTCTCTTAAAAAAATTTTTTTTAACTTAATATAGAGAGCAAGCATGGGAAAGGGGTAGAGGGAGGGAGAGAGAACCCAAGCTCAGTCCCAAGACCCTGGGATCATGACCTGAGCCAAAATCAAGAGTTGGTCGCTGAACTAACTGAGCCATCCAAATGCCCCGAAAACATATTTCTGTACTTAATACCATCATGAAGAGATTGAAATGTATTTTTCTTAATAAATTTTCACCGAGCTCAATTAGGGCAACAGCGTGGCATAGGGGACTTTATGTCAGAAAATCACTTTTGATTGAAAGTTAATACCTTCTGTGAGCTAACTTTCTGACCTTCCCTACAGTAAAATACTCTGTTCTAGAAAATAGAAGTTTTATGCTTGTCTACCAGTGCCACATTCCTTTTTCTGTTGTCTTAGATAAATTTGTTATTTTGGTCAAAATCTTTTCATATTTATCTTTCTGCAAGCAGTATGTCTTTGAACAGTTTTAATACCTCTGATCTATACTTTCGATTTGGCACTTAATCATGCACTGCTCTTTGAGATACTTTATTTTCTAAAATTCTAGTCTGAAATATTATTTAATTTTTCATTTGTTTATTTTACCTGTGTTCATTTTTCCATGTTCATTTCCTTGTTTTTCTTTTGTCTTCTCCCATTGGATTGGAAAGTTGTAGATATTTTAACAGAAAATTTCACTGGGAAACAACTTTTTCTTTAAAAAGACTTATCTGGGGGGGTGGTGTCTGGGTGGCTCAGTTGCTTGGGCATCCCACTTTCGGTTCAGGTCATGATCTCACGGTCCATGATTTTGAGCCGCGTATTGAGCTGTGTGTTGACAGCTCAGAGCCTGGAGCCTGCTTCAGATTCTGTGTCTCCCTCGCTCTCTGCCCCTCCCCCCCCCCCACACACTCTCTCTCTCTCTCTCTCTCTCTCAAAAATAAACAAATTAAAAATTTAAAAAGACTCATCTCGCCTTCATTGAAGATAAGAAGACATAGTTTTTATTATGCTATAATTTTGAATCACAACTTGCTATGGCTAAATTGTGTCCAAAAGTCTACTTCTTAAAATATAACATTTATGCTTATACCACTACCTTAAAGGATAATTTACAACTAAAAAGAATATAATCTTGTTTTTTTTCGTAACTCCCTATCATTTTAACAGTTGTTATTGATTGACTAAAGTTAATATACTGCAAAATTTTGTGAAATTTTTCAAATATTTACAGAGATTATTTTCAGAGTATTCAGTGTCTATTTGTATTTGAAGCATTAGAAATCTGAAATCATGCTAACCTATGTTAATCTAATGGAAATTTGGAGAGAAACATATTATTTCCTCCCAGATTAACATTCAGTATTAAATATGTGTTGGTTAAATATAGCAGTTATTCCTGGTTATTAGATAGGTGATTTTTAAAGATCAGTTTCTGATCATCAGTTTCTGATGTTATAATGGCTAAAAATTTATTGCTTACGGTTTTTTCATATTTCTTACATTTAGATAGTAGGCATGAGCATAATTGTGTTCTAGATTATTAATTTCTTTTCTATTTTAGTTATTAGTGTTAGAAGTACTTTAGATTTGTGAAATAAATATGTAAATTACTGATATTTTATATAGTAATTATCAACTTTTTATCAGCAAACAGGAGAATATAGCTCAGTACTTACTTGTAAGTAGCAGAATGGTAAGGGAGATCACAAGACTTCCCCATGTGTTAGGTGTTTGCTATATTCTAATTCTTTACATTTTAAAAAATTGAATTTGGTATATGTTACTATATTACTGGTTCTCAGTGGGTCCATAGTCCCTCAGGGTCCCAGAGACCATTTCAGGATATCAAAGAGGTCAAAACTATTTCATAACAATACTGAGATGTTATTTGCTTCTTTTACTGTATTGACATTTGCACTGATGATGCATAAGCAGTGGTAGGTAAAACTGCTGGACTGTAGTCAAGGCAATGGCATAAAATTGTACTAGTGTCGTTTATTCTTCTGTGTACTCACAGTTAACAAAAAAAGCCAGTTTCACTTAGAAATAATCTGGGGAAAGCAATAAATATTAATTTTGTGAAATTTGCACCTTTGAATACATGTCCTTTTAATTGTTTGTGACAAAATGGGAGGTACACATAAAGCACTTCTGTGTTTTTGTTGTTGTTGTTGTTGTTTTTTGAGATGTGAGGAGAATTAGCCATTCTTATTTTCACGAAATGCCATTTTTACTAGAAAATATAACTGATGGACACAGTACACTTACCAAACTTGGGTATTTGGCAAATGTTCTCATCAGATATGATATGGAAATGAGCTTGTCACTTTAAGGAAAACTTTTGGCAGTATTTGTTGCCAATGATAAGATTAAGCTTTTAAGCACAACTTGGAATTTTAAATTGTATTTGCCTGGGCTTTATAGTACTTAAAAACTTTTCTGATAAAACCAGTGGTGATATTAACAAATGTGATTTTTTTTTTTGATATTGTAGGTGAATATTAATATATTTAATCCTTCTCTGAAGTTTTTGAGAGTGCAGTACTTTATAAGTGTGTAAAGGGGTCCTTAGAGCAAAACATTTAAGAACAGCTGATTTAGGTCCTCTACTAAAGTCAGAGGTTTCACAGTCTAAGTCCTCATAGCTCCCCGTATCTCACTCTTGCCCCATTAAATTAAAATAGAAAAGAATACCTAATTTTAGTTAAAAAAAAAAAAAGAGAGACCTGCATATGAGTAGCACATTCTTAAGTTCTTCTACAAATGTAATTTCTCCTTTAAACAGTGGGCTTATCTATCGCTTGAATTTATTTAGGATTGTATTTATCATGATATTTACATTAAAATATATTTTTTCTCTCTTCTTCCTTTTTCTTCTATTTACTTCTCTTACCACTTCCCTTTCTCCTTTCATTTCTCCCTTCCTTCCTTTTTTCTTTTTTTTTTTGTGTTTGTTTTCTAGGTGGAGTCTTTCATTTTGGATCAGGATGATTTGGAAAATCCAATGCTGGAAACGGCTTCCAAGTTGCTCTTGTCAGGTACTGCTGATGGTGCAGACCTCAGGACAGTAGATCCAGAAACACAAGCCAGACTGGAAGCTTTACTAGAAGCTGCAGGTAGGTCTGCAGACTTTACATATGTAATTAATCTATCTAATTTTCCAAAGTTACATATAAATCTAATAAAAACTACTATGATTAGGGGCACCTGGCTGGCTCAGTCATTAGAACATGCAACTGTTTTTTGTTTTTTTTTTAATTTTTTTTTTTTTTTTAACATTTATTTATTTTTGAGAGACAGAGACAAAGCATGAGCAGGGGAGGGGCAGAGAGAGAGAAGGAGACACAATCTGAAGCAGGCTTCAGGCTCTGAGCTGTCAACCCAGAGCCCGACACGGGGCTCGAACCCACAAACCGTGAGATCATGACCTGAGCTGAAGTTGGACGCTCAACCGACTGAGCCACCACCCAGGCACCCCATAAGAGCAGTGTTTTAATTAGAGATTATATACATAGTCAAAGATTTGGCACCATATATATAAAATATAAAGGAAAAGAAATTCTAAATCTCTGTGATTGTTAAAAAAAATTTTTTTTACATTTATTCATTTTTGAGAGATAGCACGAGCAGAGGAGAGGCAGAGGGAGAGGGAGACACAGAATCTGAAGCAGGTTCCAGGCTCTGAGCTGTCAGCACAGAGCCTGACGTGGGGCTTGAACCCACAAACCATGATATCATGACTTGAGCCAAAGTCAGATGCTTAACTGAATGAGCCACCCAGGCACCCCTCTATGATCATTTTAAATAACCATAAATAACCAGATTTCCCTCCACTTTAATTTTTCTAAAGTGTATATAAATATATTGTGAACCTTAATTGATCATTTTTTTAGCATCCTGATTTGCTATACAGTGTACATGCAGTACATGCAAATTGCTACTTTATTATATAGCATAAAACCAACCTACTACTATTTGGTAATCCTTTCAATAAATATCTTGTAACACAGCATCTAAATATTTGAAGCACTCATGGTTAAATTTGATTTCTATCCTGAGTAAAATTATAGAATGGACTATTAAAGGGATCTTGACCAAATACAAATGAAAACATAATAGGGGCACATGCAAGGTTCTGTTCTGGAAGATAGAAAATTATGTACAGAACAGTTGATACAGAATGTTAGCATTTGCCAGAAATTTGGTGTTGCTCTGGGGGTTTATGTGAGAGAAATGAGAATTGTGAAATTATTTGAAAATGTGTCGTAAGAGGAAAAGAGAATGTTTGTCCTGAAGATGGGAAACCTCAGGTTGAATATAAGAGGGATATTTGTTTTTGTTTTTGTGCTCCCAAGAGGCAGAACCAGATTGAAAAATGCTACATGAAAGTAGATTTCAGCTGATGAAAGGAGTTACTACTAATGGAGGAAGAGTTCCTTTTAAATAATTTTTTTTTTCAACGTTTTTTTATTTATTTTTGGGACAGAGAGAGACAGAGCATGAATGGGGGAGGGGCAGAGAGAGAGGGAGGCACAGAATCGGAAACAGGCTCCAGGCTCCGAGCCATCAGCCTAGAGCCTGACGCGGGGCTCGAACTCACGGACCGCGAGATGGTGACCTGGCTGAAGTCGGACGCCTAACCGACTGCGCCACCCAGGCGCCCCGAAGAGTTCCTTTTCATAGGACTAATAGTTGCCTCATTTTCTCATTTCTGTATTTATTACCATTTTTTCCCTGTTTTTTCTACAGTAGCTAGCCCTCCCCCCCTCCCTCCCTCCCTTCCTTCCTCCTCTTCTTCTCGTCTCCTTTTCTCCTTTCTTTTTTTAAATGAAATATTTTACATATAAACCCAGAGGGAATACCCATCATCCAGCTTAAACAGCCATCAGTGCGTGGACAGTCTTGTTTCATCTTAATTTGTTACCACCCTGCTGAGATCCCCTACCCCTCCCCTCCATGTTAATTTAAAGCAAACTAAGCATTATATAATTTCATATATAAATACTTCAGTATATACTGCAAATTAAGACCTTTAAAAAAAAATAACCAAATACCATTGCATATAAAGAAAAAAATAATACTAATTCCATCATTATTGCCAAATACCCTGTCAGTGTTTTGATTTCCCCACTTGTTTCATAATGGTCTTTTTTAGTTGGTTTATTTAAATTAGGATCCAAACAAATTTTTCATTTTTTGTATAAGGTTTTAAATTCCAGTATAGGTAACATGTAGTGTTATATTAGGTTCAGGTATACAATACAGTGATTCAGCAATTCTATACATAGTCAATGATCATCATGATAAGTGTACTCTTAGTCTCCTTCACCTATTTCATATTTACATATTTTTGTATGTAAAATTATACGTGTTTTTCATGTTAAAGTTTCAAGTTAATTTGAGTTCTTAATTGTTAACAGGTTCCTTCTTCCTCTTCCCCCCCCCCCACTTATTTGTTGAATAAATAGATTTTATTTGACTCATTTTATGGCACTTGTGCATGTTGTATTTCCTGTAAATCGGAATTCAGATCCAGATATTTGACCAGATTCAAATTCATTTTGGCTTTGGCATGAACAGTTATTCATGGTGTATGTATTTCCTGTGTATCACAGAACCACTCTTGTGGTTTCATTTTTCATGGTGTAGAGATTGATCATGGTTTAAGTATCCTGAGAAAGTATGCCTGAAAAATAAGAGTTTTTGATTCTGCCTGAAAGTGCCTTTGATGCTGTCCTCATACTTGATGGTTTGACTACGTATAGAATTCTAGTGTAAAAATAACTTTCAGACTATTGAAATTATTACTCCATTGTCTCCTAATTTCTGGTGTTGCAGTTCTGAAAGTTAATGCCACACTTATTTATAGTAGTCTGCTATCTCTGCAACTTTTCCTATGTCTTCCTTCTCCATATCATTAGAATTTTCGGCATTTAAAATTTTGCTCACATTTTGAATATTTTGGCTGCCCTTTACATTTCGGATTTTCTACAAAAAAAGTCTGTTTTTTTGTTTTTTGTTTGTTTTTTTTTTTTTTTAGTCAATAGCATAGCCATAAAACGCTACACTGGAAGGTATATGTGCATGTTTTGTCAACTGGTGGGTTTCACTATGCAGTATTTATTATATATTGTAAATGATATGTATTATATAATTGGTTTACTATTACAGCACAACAGTTTATTCTAAACATAGTGGCATGACATTTACTATTCCTTAGTTTCTGTAGATAAGACATATGGGCACACAGTGTGGCTAGATTTTCTTGCCCAGAGTCTCAGGGGCTGAAATCAAGGTATCTGCTGATGAGTAGAGTTCTCATCTATAGGCTGTAGGAGAAAATCTGCTTTCAGGCTTATTGTTGTTGATAGGAGTTGTAGGACTGAGATCCTGATTTCCTGTGGACTGTCAGCTGGGGCTGCTCTTACCTTCTTGAGGTTGCCCTCATTCTTTAACATGTGGCCCAGTCCATCCTCATGCCAGCACAGTAGAATCCTTCTAATGGTAAGAATCTCTGATTTCCCTTTCTCCAACTAGCCTAGAAAAGCTTTGTTTTTCATGGGCTCATGTGATAAGGTCAGTCTCACTCAGATAATATTCCTGTCTTTAGGTCAACTGTGCCACATTATGTAACCTAATCATGGGGATAAAAGCTATCAAATCCACAGTCCCAAGACTGTGAGTTCACAGAGTGAGTTCACCAGAGCTGGGTAATCTTGGGAACATTGTAGAATTTCCAGTACACAGTGACTTGGTAGAGACCCTTTCATTTCTTTGAAAACTCCCCAAATGTCAGTATCTTTAAGTGTTTTCTCTGGGGTTTTTTAATTTCTTGACAGAGACATTTACCAGTTTTTGTCTGGTGAATGATAAACCTGGCTACCTGAATTTTGGGAGCTTAGAGTGGGAAGAGGCTGAGGATCTCACTGTTTGACATGCATACATACACTTATTTAATCTTCATTTCCATTTAGTATAACTGTCTCTTTCTTATCTGTATCTAATGACTACTAATCCTGGGCCTTTCTGGTTGGTTTCTATAGAGAACAATCATCTGGCTGTGCTGTTTGGGAATGGAGTCTTTGAGTGTTTGACTGCTTCTCACAGTGTTCAGCTAGTCTCTCTGTATAATGACCCAAGCCTTACCCCTGTATCTGGGACCTGTACTTCCTGAGTCCTGATGGGCTGATCACCTTGTTTCTCTTTTGATATCTATGTTTCTGTTTATTCTGTTCTGCTAAGTCCATTACTTCTCCTCTTTTTTTTGTCTTTATAAGTGGGAATTAGGTTGAGTAAGTCTTAGGGAAAAAAGAGAAAATAATTATCTTAAAATCAGAAATGTAGGTAATTTTTCAATGTACTTTTTCTCTTCTGTATTTTATGTAGCCTATACTGTCTTATTAGGACATTTTTGGTCACAAGTGACATGGTTCTGTTGTTCAGTTGATTAAATGTTAGAATTGGGAAAGAATCATTTGACCACATCTTTTCTGATTTTTGATCTTCATTGATTAATATTTAATAACTGGATAACCAGTAGAAAAAGGATCATCATAATCCAGAGTAGCTACAATGAATTCATTTTCAATCAGTGTGTTATTTGAAGGGTTACCATTTATATCTTAGGTTACTTCCTACCTAGTTATATTTACTAAAATGGTTATCTTTACTTATGAAGATATGAGAAGATAAAAATTTAATATGGAATATTTTGTTTTCACTGTTCTTTCTTTTTAAGGCAGTGGTTACTTTCTACTAATCCAGATATATCCTCTTCCCTAGTTCTCTTGCTGTTATTGACAAATAATTGTTATATAACTGATCTGAATTGGCTAAAAAATTGGAGCTATTGTCTCATGTGAAAATGCGTCTGTGGCTTTGGTTTCTATAGTGTTAGGATACTTAACTAATCATAAATATCTTAATAAATACTACTATAGCAGATTCAGACTATGGTTGGATTTTATTTTTAGTGACACAAATTATATAGTAGGTATCAGTTTTATCAGACTGAGACTGTCTTTATTCCTTGCACATCTTGATTGTAACACATACCAAATTTGATTGCTCTGACCATTTGTTATATCTAAAATCATAAAGGTTTCCTGCCAGAATTATTTTTGGTTCTATAAGATGTAGTATTTGATATCTTGGGTTTTTCAGAAAGAAAAGGAGATAAGTATAAACTTTTGTAAACTTTATTATTATTTTTTAATTTATTAAATGTTTATTTTCATTTTTGAGAGAGAGAGAGACAGTGTGAGCATGGGAGGGGCAATGAGAGAGGGAGACACAGAATGTGAAGCAGTCTCCAGGCTCTGAGCTGTCATCACAGAGCCCGACGTGGAGCTCGAACTCATGAACCGTGAGATCATGACCTAAGCCGAAGTCAGATGCTCAACTGACTAAGCCACCCAGGCACCCCAATTTTTGTGAACTTTAAACACAAACTTATGTGATGTTATTAAGCCCTTCCAATGTGAAAGGATATGTTTATTATTACCATTTGAGTGGTTTTTTTTTGGATTGATGTCTTAGTTAATTAGTTTGCTTTAAAACCTGTGATAGTGCTTCTTGAACTTTACTGTGCCTCTGAATTGGTTGGGGATCTTTTTTTAAAAATGCAGGTTTTGGATGAGTAAATCTTCGGGCCCAAAATTCTGCAGTTCTAACATGCTCCCAAATGACAGCAATGCTTTTTGTCCATGTACCACATGTTGAGGAGCAGTGATCCAAAATATCTAGGTGTTTATCTTCAAGTTGGAGCAGATGTTTTTAATCCTGGCTGTGCATTAGAATCTTGGCACTTTAAAAATATATGTATGCCTAGGCTCCACCTCTTACTTAATACATCTTTAGATGGAGGAGAGCTTAGCATCTGTATTTTTGAAAAGCTCCGCTGAGACGGGCAGCCTGGATTAAGCACCACTGAGTTAGAATAATAAAGGTTAAAGATAAATTTGCTTTGTAGTGATATCTGGAAAAGCAGTAAATTATATTCATGCAGGTGGTTACTAACCAGTTCTGCTTTTGAATTTGTTTTCTTTTGGTGTTCTGAATGATTTTTAGATATGATTTTGAGTACATGTAATAAGTTATAGATGTAATTTGAAATAAATAGGTGCTTATATATAGGTTATCTTTTGTATGTATGGCCTATTATGTCTTGTTAGGCCATTTTTGGTCACAAGTGGTAGTAAGCCACCTAAACAGTCTTAAGCAAAAGTGGGGATCTACCGAAAGTATGGGGATTGTTCTGATTCCTGGCACTAAAATAACGTTATCAGAACTCTGTTTTCTTTATATTTCTCTGCCCTCCTCTCCTCTAATTGACGTATTTTGTGTGGTCTTTTTTTCTCTGTAGTCATGAAAGTGGCCAAATAGCTCATCACTCACATCTTAGCAATTTAGTAACCTTTGAACATATAGGTCCTACCAAACCAATGCAAAAGTCTGAGTGAGGACTCCTAGTTGTTCCAGCATAGGCCAAAGACCCATTTCTGGCACCAGAGAGTCACAGGGTCAAGCACTTACAGACCACATGGAAGGAATAAGATTATTAGAGAATTGGAGAACAGTGATTTCCCAAAAGATTCCAGGCAGACAATATATATGTCAAGTGTAACATTTGAAGGTTGTTTGCTAACATATATAGAGTTAAGTAACTTGACTTTTGCTTTGTTTCTCCTTTTGGGTGTGTCCATATTGGTGTGAAAATAATATAATAGGAATAGGCAAATTATCTACGGCTGATGGTAAAGCCTTTGCAGATCCTGAAGTGCTTCGGAGGTTGACGTCGTCTGTTAGTTGTGCGTTGGATGAAGCTGCTGCTGCACTTACCCGGATGAGAGCTGAAAGCACAGCGAATGCAGGGCAGTCGGACAAGTAAGAACATTTTCTCTGTGATTGATATAAAAACGTTTTCTTAAAAGTAGCTAATGTTCACTGAGCTTTTATTTTGTGCATGGCATGGAAGTATATGTGAAATACTATATGTGATATCTCGTTTTTACTCACATAAAGCCCTAAAGCAATGGATTTTGTTTTTACTCTCATTTTACTCATGAAAAGCTCAAGGCTTTTTACTCTCATTTTTACTCATGAAAAGCTGACAAGTGGCAAAGCTCAGACACCAGTGATGCAAGACTGACTTCTTAGCCAATATGTTATAAAAGAGCTTTTGCTTATTTAATAGATTTTGTTGTCTTTTAATGTTTTGGTGACAAAGAAATAAATGCTTTCTAATTAGTCATGCCATTTCTAGTTCATGTGCATTGTTCTGACCATTTTATTTTATTAAAAAAAAATTTTTTTTTTAATGTTTATTTCTGAGACAGAGAGAGACAGAACATGGGTGGGGGAGGGGCAGAGAGCGAGGGAGACACAGAATCAGAAGCAGGCTCCAGGCTCTGAGCTGTCAGCACAGAGCCTGATGCGGGGCTCTAACTCACAGACCGCAAGATAATGACTTCAGCCGAAGTCCGATGCTCAACCGACTGAGCCACCCAGGCGCCCCTGTTCTGACCATTTTAAATAGCAAGGTTTTAATTTATTTGTTTTATGAATGTTCAAGAAATATCATGGATCTAGTTCCCATAATTTGAATGTAAGTGAGTCCCAGGGATTTTATTTTTGTATCCCCTACAATTTCTTTTCTATAGTACTTTATAGTTACGGCTCAGTGAATATTTTGTGACTTTGCTATTTGAAGTTTTTCTGGTGATCTCACTCAATAAAAATCATACCATCTCATATATAAAACCAATTATGGATAATATATGAAAAATGGATATAAGCTTTAAGGAAGCAAATGGAAAAGAATTATTAATATGTTACATTTTTTTGATTACTCAGAGGCTTGTTTTCCTTTAATTAAAATGAAGCTATTTTATTTATTTTAGCAGTTGCCTTTAACCAGTTGAGAAAATGGGAGTATTCTTTTATATATGGGTTTAGAGTGTAAAAAACAGCATTTAAGGATTGTCTTTTGGGGCACCTGGGTGGCTCAGTCATTAAGCATCTGACTTTGGCTCAGGTCGTGATCTCAGGGTTCATGAGTTTGAGTCCCATGTCAGGTGAGCTTGAGCCCCACTTTGGTGAGTCCCACTTCTCTCTGCCATCCCTCCCCAACTCTTCTCCTGGGATTCACTTTCTCTCTCTGCCCCTTGCTCACTTGTACCCACTGTCTCTTAAAAAAAAAAAAAAAAAAAAAAAAAAAAGGATTGTCTTTGTATAATAGTGTTTTTATGTAACATCTTTTAAGAGCATGAAAAAGAAGCTGTATAGTATTAACAAGAAAATTTGCTGTTTCTCTTGGCTCTGTATTCATCTTCATTGGTTTAGATTTTTGTGTTTTTATTAATTTACTGTTCTTCTCATAGATTGACCCTCTTTCTTTTGTTAACTTCAAGTTCTGTTTCTTAATTAACAGTTTTACTACCCTGTAATATTATCGATATTCTCTTAAATACGGTGCCTGTTTAGACTGTCAAGAAAGAAAGTTAAAAGCACCTTGAAGAGTATATTAAGGCTAGTTCAAGCAGGAAATAGAACAGAAAAATAAAAAGTCACTGATTCTTTGGCATTGAGTATATTAGAAGAACAGAGCATGTTTGTGACAATCATTTATTCAGCAAAGCTTGAGAAATATAGTGGAGTGCATTGATGTTATATGCTAGATTTTATTAGTTAAGTGTGCTGCCATGTGCCAGATCTCATAAGTTTGAAATTTGAACTGTTGCTACAGTAATTCCTATAAGCTTGTTTTAAAGCTAGCATACACATATGGAAATGTCTGAATGCAAGCCTGAATGGGATAGTAGAGTAGGGTGTGTGTGTGCCTGAGGAAGAAAGAAAATATAAGAGTCCATGTGAAAGAGAGAAAAGATGTTCTTACACAGAAACGTCTTGTAGGAAGGATTTGTCTTACATCTGTTTAAAGGTAATAGAGAACACTGGGTCTGAGGACTGTTAGTGTCCTTTAAAATGGGAAATTACGAGACAAGGACACTAAGTGTTGTTCAAGACATTGACGTAGGTAAGGGGACAATACAGTTAACAAGTAAGTAAAATATGTAACATGGCACACGATGATGAGAACTATGGGGAAAAATTGAATGGGAAAGTGCCAGGGCAATGTTTGGGGTTGGAAGTCATGGTGCATTTTTAAGAGTAGTCAAGGAGATCCTCCCTTAAAAGGTGGCATTTTAGCAAAGACCTGAAATTGGTAAGGGTGTGAGCTGTGTCTGAGAGGTCTTGCCAGAGGAACAGCAAATACAGGTATCTTAGAGTTGGAGCTTCATTAGCATTTTTTATGAAAAGCAGGAAAGCCAATCAGTGTGGCTAAAGTGGAAAGACTAAGTGATGAATAGGTGATGAAACCAGAGAGGTAAAAAGTAGGAGTGTGAGACCCTACCACTGGACAGATCTTGTAAGTACTTTGGCTTTTAGTGTGAGATCAGAAGCCAAATGGAGGATTCTGAACAGAGGAATGCCATGATATACTTTCCTTTAAACAAGATCTCTCACTCAGGCTGCCATGTTGAAAGAGTCTGAAGGAAAACAAAGGTAACAGCAGGGAGACTGTTTAGGAGACTTTGCCATTAATCCAGGCTAAAGATGATGTTCTTGAATCTGGGTGGCAGTAATAATAAAGGTATAGAAAAGAGGTTCCATGGATGACTTCAGTACCAGAAGTGACAGGACCTTGAAAAGGATGATATAAGAATTGACTTATATTTGAAATAAAGAGAATGTTAATTAAGAGCACTGGATTTAGTGTTTTTCTTCGGATGGATTTTATCCAAAAATAGAATTTTTTAGAAATGTCCATAGTTGGAATTATTTTGGGAAGTTTATAGGGCAAACACTTTACTCTCAGTCTAATTTTCTGTTGTTCCACTTTTTCTACTTTCCTTTTGCTTGAATTTAGCATTTGCCTCGCCTGGGTATTTTTCAGATTTCGACTAAATATGATACATAAGTAAATACTTCAAAAAAGAATTTCCTTATCGTTTATTCATATTTTACTCAAAATTATATGCTTGTAACTTTCCTGTCTGATTTCCCTTTAATTGATGGAAGGATTCAAGTAGACCTTTATAATTAGTATAAGTTTTACCTGTTTTATTAAATACATTTTTATTAACTTTTATATAAGTTTTCTCATGACCAAGCAAAAAGGAAGTATAATTATTACCTGTATTTTGTTCATGTGATTTTCCATAAATTTTATGTTTTAGAATTTTGGGTTTTTTCCAGTGATAGTAAAGTGGACTTTGTACTTCAGTGCATAGCTATAAACATCTTATAATGTTGATAATTCTAATTCAGTGAATTTTATGAGTAGATTTTAGTGAACTGAGTCATTTTCAGTTTTCTGTTTCTTATGGATCATATTGAAGTGATCATTCTTGTTTAGCACGACTGTCCAGATTAACCTCAAAAACCAATACTTATGGTGTGTAATTTTTAACATTTTTATATGCTAATGTTATAATATTCTTCCCTAATAGCCGCAGTTTGGCAGAAGCCTGTTCAGAAGGAGATGTAAATGCTGTGCGAAAGTTACTCATTGAAGGGCGGAGCGTAAATGAGCACACTGAGGAAGGGGAGAGCCTCCTTTGTTTAGCTTGTTCTGCTGGATACTATGAGCTTGCACAGGTTTGTAGTATCAAAATAAAGCACATGGGCTGTTTTTGTTTTTGTTTTTAATCTGGCCTACTTAGACAAGAAATAATAAAATAAACTCAACCATTAGGCTCATTTCAACAAATTTTTGTTAGATACATGTTGTGATTATGGGCTCTGACTATAAATCACTAGGTAGGTGTTAACGTAAACATGTTCCACATGTTTTGATGAATATATTGTTTTCTAATATCATTTAAACTTTTTCTTTCATAAGGTTTTGTTGGCAATGCATGCAAATGTGGAAGATAGGGGAATCAAAGGTGACATTACACCTTTAATGGCTGCTGCTAATGGAGGACATGTCAAAATTGTGAAGTTGCTGCTAGCTCATAAAGCCGATGTCAATGCACAGTCTTCAACAGGTTATTCATGTTTCTTCTTTCAGTTTTGTTAAATGTTAGCACCTTTTGGTAATAACTATGTCACATGAAAATCATCATTAGTACAGCTTTTGCAGTGCTCTAATTATGAAGTACTGCACATTTTCCTAAGTGTATGCATTAGATTTAAAGTATAAAAATATTTTGAATAAAGTTTCTCTTTTGTGTCTGAGGATGATTACTTGGCCTTTTGAGGTTCTTTTAGATTAAATTAAACACTGGCCCAGTTAGAAGGACTACCCTCTTGGAAATGGGCTATAGTTCTTCAATCCAGGTTTCCTATTTTTCAGGGAAGAAGGGAAGGGAAGATAGGGAAAACAAGAAGGATATGGAACAAAAGGCAGGTCTATCATTGTCTACTGTTACTAAATTGTGGCCTATAGAAAAAAAAAATTATGAAAACATTGTGTCCTACAATGGACATGACTTTAGTTTAAACTAACTTTATTTTTTTCTTCAAATTTGGGCATGGATGGATTTATATAAAACTTCTAAAAATTAAATGAAAATATATTTTGTGCATCTTCATGCAGGATTTTCAAATTTGTTAAATAATTGAAAGAATTTTTATGATCTTACAGGTTCTGGTTGGAAGGGGTTTAGAAATCATTATTTTACCCAGAAGGTTTATTTTTTCCCCCTGTAACACAGGAGATTTTTATCATCAAGAAGGAATGTTTTTGAAATTATGTAGCTTTGATCAGTTAACTGATAATTGAATTTGTAGGAAATCAAATATGTATAATTAAAAGGAGCAGTATGAGATGTACCTATATATGATGAATAATTATCCTCCCAAAATAAAGCTTCTGAAACATTTCTCCAATTAAGGTTACAATGAACATAACTTTTTTTTTATATGAAAAGTTAATTTCAGAATTGCTCAGTTCTTTGATAACTCTACAGTCGTGTTAAGTGTGTCTATTTTCCATATATATTTGACCCTGATACTAAATGGAAAGAATTGGGAGTTGATTTCAGTAAGATAAAAGGCAATGGGAAAGGAATGATATATATTTTCTAAATTTATTAAAATTATAGTCTCCCATTTCAGTTTTCTTCCTGATGCTAACTAAATTAGGATCTTTTTATTTTGATATTTTATGTTAATGTCTTTTTGTTTTTCTTAAAATAGGCAATACAGCACTTACATACGCTTGTGCTGGAGGCTATGTAGATGTTGTAAAGGTGCTCTTGGAATCCGGTGCTAGTATCGAGGACCATAATGAAAATGGTCATACTCCTCTTATGGAAGCTGGAAGTGCTGGACATGTGGAAGTAGCCAGATTGCTGCTAGAAAATGGGGCTGGCATTAATACGCATTCCAATGAATTTAAAGAGAGTGCCCTTACATTAGCTTGTTACAAAGGTACGGTATAAAACATTTTTTTAAAACAAAGTTTTTAAGTACATGAGGTGACAGTTATTTTATATAATAGAGTTTTTAAATTAAAAAGCAAATTAAGAGGTGGCAATAGAATATGGTATGTAATTAACCTAAAAGGGTTTAAAGTGTTTCAGAGTTTAATATGTAAAATTTTAAAATATAGACTTAATATTATAAATATATGTCAATGAAAAATGACTGTTACATGATTCAGTTGTTTTATCAGAAACAGTTATTTAATTTTAATTATGCACTATACTTTTTAATGGTTTTTGTGTCAGAATATTTTTCATGGTTCACACGAAAGAATCCTATTGACTCCAGAAGTATTTGGCCTATAAATTTAAAAGTAAATACAATCAAAGTAGCTAGAATGATCCATTAATAGGAATGTTCTTAAGCTATTTCTCATGATACTAAGAAGAAAGGAGAAAAATTGAAGAGACTAGAGGAGATTTGAGAAATGAAAAGTGGTGTGAAGAGAGTTTGAATTCTGAAGAACAATTCTAGAGTATCGTCAATACATTTCATAAAGTTAGAAGGAAGAGCTAGTTGAAAGTGAGAAAAACACGTACCCATACCTTTGTATTTGTATATGTATATGGATATGTGACTATAAAAGGGGTATGTGATATTTTAAATGATGTCAATCAACCTGAAAATATTGGTAATACAGAAACATACCCTCCTTTGAGAGGGCAAGACAATTGTCTGGAAAGTGTCTTGGTCTTCAGCTAGTTAATGCTCTAGATTCTAGATTCTAAAAAAGATAACCACAGAGCCAGTACTTCTCAAAGTCTACCTTTTTGACAGATAAATGGCTATTAACTAAGGAACTTTTTAAAAACCAAATTTTATGTCTGCTTTCATACCATCTGCAGCTGTGTCATCTTTGTATCATAAAATAAGTGATAATCTTGACCATTAGGTGTCAAGAAACAGCGCTTACAAGGCAAGGTACAGAGTTCAAGGAGGCACTTCCTCTCAATGGCTGAATCACTTCACCCACCAAGCTTGTGAGAGAACACTTCCTTAAATTTTACACCTAGGCCCTTGATTGCCTTACCCTAGTACTGGCTCTGGTGTTGTTTTGTTTCATTCTATTTTAGAGTGGCCAAGGTTGTGTAAGGTCATCTGGAAAAATTTCCTTTAGAAACAATGGTTAAAATAACCCTTAAATACATACATGACTAAAATATAAGTTAAATGTGAAAATATGCTCTATCTAAAGTGCTTTTGATTGGTGTTAACAGAGCTTCAGGTAAGGATGGTTAGGAAACACAGCTGAGATCCCTTACTTCCCTAGTACTGTTTGGTAATTAGGCAGAGGCTTATGTTCATTGGGAGGAGAGGAATTAAGCCTTGGGACAGCCTCTCCAGGACAGGCTGATTGATTGGGTGACTCTCTCCCCTTTTCACAAATACTTTTGAACCCGGAACTGGCTGTTTTTACCACTTAGTCCCAGCTGGCCAGAAGAGCTTTGAGACCAGGCTACATATAACTACTCTTCCCTCTCTCCTTTGCTTATAGCCCCACCCTGCTTTCCAAGGGGCGTCTGAGGTTGGGGCTTGCAGGCTTTAATTAGAAGCTGGATATAGAACTGAGCTGGTGGAGAACATCTCTGCTACTTACAAGGAACCATGGACCCTCTCCCTTTCCTCTAATTTTGGGTGAGGTCTTCTAGGACATAGATTGACAAGGAGAAGATGCAGAAGGGATAGAACTCAGGCTGAGACTGAACGTTGATGTGGATCTTTGGGAAGGGAGAATGACAGAGAGGAAAGGGAGGGAGGTAGGTAGCAAAAACAAAATACGGCAGATGCTAAGTTACTTATTGAAGTTAGTTTTAATTGTTTATGATTTTACCATCTGCTCCTTCCCCTTGGTCCTGATTGAGCATTGACTGCAACTCTTAACAAACAATATTGGAAAAAAATTAAGTCATTTTTCTATTGTTACTTGCATAGTGTCTGAAGTCCTTGTCTTTTTAACTACTCGTAAGATGTCTTTATTTGAACTGAAGCATATGGTTTATTTGAAACTACATAAATGTAAATACAAGGGTAAGAGTGTGTGTGTGTATGTATATATTATATACACATATATGTATGTGTGTGTGTATGATACCTAAATAAATGCATAAGTGTAAACTAAATGGTGTGGTTTCGAAAATATTTTTTTATATATACAGTTCCCAATTTACAGGCAGATTGTTCTTAAAAAGTCTGTGAGGTAGTAATTGAAACTTAAAACACATTTCCTCATAGAAATAACTTCAATTATTATTATCCCAGGCAACTAATTCACAAAAGCTAATTTGTTCCATACCATAAATAAATAGAGCATGCCTCAGCTCTTAGAAAAGGTTATAGAAGGGATATTTGGGGTTTTAGATTTCAGTGACATCTTTGCTCTGTTGCATTGGGGTTGTAGTAGCGGCAACAGGGTAAAAAGTAGAAGAGCAAGAATCACTTGTATAATTTATGTGTGACAGTTGAGGGTGGCTTGTAGCTGACTTTAGTGTTATGCTTATAAATTTATTGCTATAAGTTAAATATAACTTTTTAAAATACTGTAACTTGTTACATTTTTTGGAATAATAAAATATCTTATAATAATCTTACACATTTTGGTTTAGGACACCTAGAGATGGTGCGATTTCTTTTGGAAGCAGGGGCAGATCAAGAGCATAAAACAGATGAAATGCACACTGCTCTAATGGAGGCTTGCATGGTAAGACTGGTGAAATACATACATGAAATGTATCTGTATATTTCATAAAGACAGTGCTAGTGTATGTTGGGGACCTTATTCTTGAGTTCAAAGATTTGTTTATTATAGATTTATTGTAGAACAGAACCTCAGCTATCTGAATTGTGACCAGTGTTCAGAGCCAGTTGTACAATATTAACTTCTACTAAAGATGCTTTCTGGAGCTTTACAGAACTACTTTTATTTTCCTAGTCTCCCATAACTATGCTGGTTTTACATAGTTGGGACAAAAAGCAACTATTTAAAAAATTGATCAAGGATATTAAGAAGAATATAAACCACAAGTATGCATATAATACTAAGCATAGCAAATACATCAAACCAAAAATGTAACTTCTGAAAAATTTGAAATTAGAGTGTTATTTGTGTAACATAATTCCCCCTATATGAATGGTGTTTTCTGAGCTTTTAATTCCTTTTGTAAGAACTCTCTTTTTAGAGTTTGTACTTAAGAACAGGTAATAATAGTCCTCTTAAACTTTTGTATCTCAGTATATGATTTGTGGCATAGAAATGGATCAGAATAACATTGTAGACAGATTTACAAGAAAAACATGCCAAAGATGGAAAAAGGCACCAAATGAATTTAAGTTTCTTATCTCAACTTCCCTTCAGAGAATGATTATTGAAAGGATGTTAAATTTTAATTACTAATTTTTAAAAATATTAGGTAACTAATTGAAACCTGAGTTATCTTTGTTTTCTTTATTGTCATGCTAATATTTCCTTTAGTAAATTATCCTTTGAAGAAACACGAGTTTTCTTTCAAGGTCTTAAGTTTCCATCTGTTAAAATTAGGATAATATCCTTCTCTCGGGTTGTTGTGAGGATTAAATGGTATAATGCATATAAAACACATCAGTAATATCCCCATGATAAGGAACTTAAAACATCCTTGTGACCACCACTAGATTAGAAAGTATATAGATTAAGAAATTAAAATAGAGCATTTTGTAGACCTAATCAGTACGTACTGGAAGTGTTATAAGTAGATGAAAGATATTAGTAGTGGCCCGACATTTCAAAGCTTGCTAAGAGAATGGGGTTTTAAACTGGACTTTAAAAGAAATGTAGGAGTTGACTATATATGGAGGTAGAAAATTCTGAACCGAAGGAAGGCAAAGTAACCATTGTAATGGGGCATTAAAGTTGTGTAACATGGCAAGCACAGAGGTAAAAATGGGTGTGATGTGTACAAAAAAAGATGAAATGTCTGTGAGGTAATATATAGAAAGAAAATTTATATTAGAGGTTAAAAAAAAAAAAATTAGAGTGTCTTGGAGTTGCCAGTAGTTAGGAAAGCTGTTGGAAAGGGAGACCAGCAAAGGGGACAGAAGATAGAACTCCTTTCTCTTTTAATTTTTACTGGCATTTAAATGTTGAAAAACAAAAGGAAGTACCATCTACATACTGTGTTCCCTTTCCCCTAACACATTATCTACAATTCTCTACCTTCTCCAAAAAATACTGCCAATTTTTTTCCTGCCTAATCAAAAGTTTGCTTCTCTTTAAGGTTTCGACGAGAATTGTACTTTCCCTTTCTAAACTTTATCTAGTTAGCATTTAAGTATATACCATGAGGTGCTGATGTTATATCATAGTAGTCTTTTGTTTCATGTACTTAATGTCTTTTTTTCCCCTAATGGTTAATAAGCTTCTTCATTGAAGGAAGGTATTATTTTTCTACATGTTTCATAGCCTCAACCTCTATTTCCCCATCTATGCCACAGAAATACAGATAGGTCTTAATTAATACTTGATTTCTCATCTGCTAAATGTAGATTTATTATTCTTATTTGACTGTCAGTAAACCTTCATTGTACAGTAATTGAGAAATCTTCATATTTTTAACAATTGTTTTTAATGGTGCTGATTTAATTTTTTTAATTGCATTGTAATTAGGATGGCCATGTTGAAGTAGCTAGGTTACTTCTTGACAGTGGTGCCCAAGTGAACATGCCTGCTGATTCATTTGAGTCACCATTGACTTTGGCTGCATGTGGTGGGCATGTGGAACTTGCGGCTTTACTTATTGAAAGAGGAGCTAGCCTGGAAGAAGTCAATGATGAAGGTTATACACCACTGATGGAGGCAGCTCGTGAAGGACATGAAGAAATGGTGGCATTACTTCTAGGCCAAGGTAACCATACCAGTGAAAACAGTAAAGCATAAATGTGTAAAACATAACATTAAAATAGTACAAAACTGGGTTTCTGTATTTTCTCCTTCTAGTAGATGTGTAACAAGATGTTGTCACAAAAACAACGTATTTGCTTTGAAAATAGCTTCCATACTGTGCTAAACAAAATCAAATAGACTGCTTTAATATAGAACTTTTCAGGCATCGTGTGCTTTGTGAATACAAGCAGAGAACTGGGGGTGAGGTAGGGGTGTAGATTATGTAGAGGCATATATGAGATTTGACATTTCTCAAAGTGGTATATTGAGAGAATTTCTCTTGGGGCAGGATACCTATTAATAAATATTTGATATATCTAGGGTTTCATGGGACACAGTATGGGAAATCCTACCATAAGGATGAACTTGAGGAGAACGTAAGAATGTATTTATAAGAAGGTGTAAAAGAATCGGCACACAGTAGACTTTTCTTTTGAGAAAAGTGAAATGGTTACTTTGCGGTATTAAGCCATATTCAGTTTAGAAGTAATCTCCTATCTCTCTATATATTTGTAGCCAAGTTTTATATCTCTTTTAATTTTTTTTTTTTTCCAATGTTTATTTATTTTTGGGACAGAGAGAGACAGAGCATGAACGGGGGAGGGGCAGAGAGAGAGGGAGACACAGAATCGGAAACAGGCTCCAGGCTCTGAGCCATCAGCCCAGAGCCTGACGCGGGGCTGGAACTCACGGACCGCGAGATCGTGACCTGGCTGAAGTCGGACGCTTAACCGACTGCGCCACCCAGGCGCCCCTATATCTCTTTTAGTAGTAAGGTTTTTGTTTGGACAAATTTAAGAGGAGTGGAACATTAAAAAAAGCATATTGGCTATAACTTTAAAAGCAGAGGTATTGTAGCACACTTCTTAGGTTTGAATCACAAGTTTCTAACCTTCTGTGCCTGAATTTAGTCTTCTGTAGGGTTGCTGTGAAAGTTTATATATCTATATCTGTAGATATAGATATATAGGCACACTTATGTGCCTTCTGGCTGAATAAATCTTACTCCAGCTGTGTGCATCAAATGTAGACTCGTGGATGTATTTTTAATAACTTTTTCTTTATTCGTACTGCCTCTCAGTAGGGGAGAAGCACTATATTTAGCAAAATAATATAAATGTTTATTTTTGAAGTATAGTTTATTAGGAAACAATCATGTTTTGCTTATCTCTGGGATAAGTTAGTGAGTTCCTTAAAATAATTAGAATTTTCATTCTAGGAGCAAATATCAATGCACAGACAGAAGAAACTCAAGAAACTGCCTTGACTCTGGCTTGCTGTGGAGGCTTTCTGGAAGTGGCAGACTTTCTAATAAAGGCAGGAGCTGATATAGAACTAGGGTGTTCTACCCCTTTAATGGAAGCTGCTCAAGAGGGTCATTTGGAGTTAGTTAAATACTTATTAGCTGCAGGTAGGCATTTTTGCATTTGGAAAGAGTTTTTTACATGATTTATCCAAGTAAAAATGTTATAATGCAAGTAACTTTTTTCTGATGTTATGATACACTGATTGTGTGTTTAAAAATGTAAAAAGTTGTGGTAACTTTATAACTAATTTACCTTATTACTGTTTGAAGTATCTGTAGCTTTAATTTCAAGCAATAATCTATTTCTGATTTTTTTATTTTTTGCTTTTAAAGATGCTGACAGTCTTCTTTATTTCTAGAAATGGGTGACTATTTTGTCTAATTTGAAGACATATGGCTTATTTAGAAATTTCTGTGTCCATCATTTATGTCTTACAATTCTTTTATTAAGTCTCTGTATTGTTTAATACTACTACAGGAGCTAACGTTCATGCAACAACAGCAACAGGGGATACAGCACTAACATATGCCTGTGAGAATGGTCATACCGATGTAGCAGATGTCCTACTTCAAGCAGGAGCAGATCTGGTAAACTATGTCACTTTTTAAATCCTAATACTTAAAACCAAGACAAATTAATTAAAAGTTCAGTGGAGATTACAGATAAAAGGTATTTCTTTTAATTTTCTGTTGGCCTTTTTGCTATTTTTTCTCTCATTTGGTCATTGTTTTTTCCTACACTCTTTGGTGTCTGTTTTTTTTTTTTTTCTTGTTAGTGGCGTCATACAATCTATTTTCCCTTGTCCCCCATAAAAGGGAAATTTTGTATTAGATACATTAATACAAAGTTTTTCTTAGGTACTTAGCTATTTTTAGAATATAAGTATTTAATACTCCTCAACTTACAACTTAGTAAGAAGGATGAAATACTGAGTTTATTGTAGGGTGGATTATGAAGAGATGTCACAGCAAAAGTACAGACAATAAAGAAGCTCAGAAGATGTAAAGACGTCATCTGAGATATTACATTAAGGTTTAGAAAGGTGGATATGGTGATGTGACAAAAGAGATATTCCTGTTGGAAAAAATAGTGTGAGGACAGCCTGACGGGGAAGGAAAAGCAAACGTGTGTGGGGAAAATAGTCTTCCAGTTTCACGTGTGAGGAAGTAGAAGTGAGACATGAAAAGGTAGTTAAAACTTAAGTACCCATATGTTCGTGGGGCTGAGATTAACAAGCAAGTGTGTGTTCTTGTAGAAGTTCATAGTTTATGACAAAAATTCACAGGCAAGCAGAAACAGACTCCTCCATTAACTAGTTTTGCCAACTTTAACTTCTCTTTCCTCATTTATGGAAGGGGAAGAGTGGAACTGGATTACTATTGTGGTCTCTTTCAGTTCTGTGTATGTTAGTAAAGCTCTTGAAGCCCTTATGGCACATATTATACTCTAGTTAGTTGTGTGCCTATTTCTTCAGGATTAGATTTTGAGCTTTCCAGTGTTTACCACAGTGACTGTGAAACATACAGCAATGTATCTTGCTTAGTTAATTGCAATTCAAACAACTTAGTGTGTGGCTTAAGAGAAGACTCGAAAGTTGTTCATCAGATGTGAGTGTTAAAAAATATATATATTGTATGTATTATAACTCAAATCTTTATATTCTAAAATATAACTTGGAAAATTTCTCCAAGTGTTCTCATTACCCAGCAATAAGAAGAAGGCAATAGATTCTCCATTTTTTGAGACCCAGAAATCTCTAGTAAGACGTTGTAATTGGTGGTTTTTGAGATATTAAGTCACTAGCCTTGTTGTTTTCATATAAGATAATGTGGTTTTAACGTTTATTTATTTTTGGGATAGAGAGAGAGCATGAACGGGGGAGGGGCAAAGAGAGAGGGAGACACAGAATCGGAAGCAGGCTCCAGGCTCTGGGCCATCATCAGCCCAGAGCCCGACGCGGGGCTCGAACTCACGGACCGCGAGATCGTGACCTGACTGAAGTCGGACGCTTAACCGACTGCGCCACCCAGGCGCCCCTAAGATAATGTGGTTTTAATGGGAGGTCCATAAAGAAAGGGAATGATGTACTTGCAGAAATTCATACAGGTAGGATGCAAGGTTACAAAAAGAAAATCACTTGGAGTAGATGGGGATAATGCTGATTGGAGAAGGATGTGCTAGAGTGCCATTCACTGGTCAAGTTCCACAGTCCTTTTGGTAGAGAGAGAGAGAAGGAAAAATTACCCAGATGGATTTAGATGAAGGTGTCACAATCACATGAATATAATTTCAGTTCTTAAATTACATCTGTAGAACATGTTTCTAATTTGAGTTTTAAATTTAAAAATGTATTCCTTAAATTTATTTCATTTCAAAGCATGATATTTAATATCTTTAGACTTAGAAATTAGTCCAGTTCTTTTCCTTTTTATTTTCATGAAAAAGAATAACTGTACACTAGCAATTAAATATCAATTAAGTCTGTGTTTTTTACATAGGAACATGAATCTGAAGGTGGAAGGACTCCTTTAATGAAAGCTGCAAGAGCTGGTCATGTTTGTACTGTTCAGTTCTTAATTAGTAAAGGTAGGTTTGGGTAAGCAGTAGTTTTTTTTTTCCCCAAAGGTGTCTATTCCCTGCCCTTGGATATTTAGAGATTGAGAGGTAAAGGACAATTTTTGGGTATGACTGGTGGAGGGATGCTACTGAGATTTTGTGAGTGGGTGGTTGATAAATATCCTCAATGCATAGAGCATCTCCAAACAGTTCCATAGTCCCAAACTATGAAGGATTGTCATACTGAGTACCATCCTTGTGAAGGAACACTTACATAAAGAAAAATTTCTCTATG
The DNA here is from genome assembly GCF_007474595.2 of Lynx canadensis. Taxonomy (NCBI): domain Eukaryota; kingdom Metazoa; phylum Chordata; class Mammalia; order Carnivora; family Felidae; genus Lynx; species Lynx canadensis. The sequence continues at coordinate 146,919,301 of NC_044306.2, forward strand.
TAAAATTTTGAGGGTTTAGATAACTTAAAGTCTGTTCTGTTTATGTAATAATGTATCCTGAAACTTGGATTCTTATGCCACTGAATTACTTTAAGGCAAGTCACTTTTCTACTCTACATATCCTTGGGCCTAAGTTTCCTTCTTTGTAAAATATAGAGAAATGGTCATAAATACGGTATAAAAAGTATTCAAAACTGAAATGTGATAAAAACCAAAATGCATGGAAGATTTTCATCTATGGTCAGTAATTCTACTTTGAATATCAAAAACCATTTTAAATGACTAACGTATCATATTATTACTTCCTTTAAATTATTTGTGAGGTGTTTACTGTGTAAGTTCAAGTTGAAATAGTGTTGTATGCAGAATTCATCATACTTTTTTTTTTTTAATGTTTATTTATTTATTTTTGAGAGGAGAGCATACACACACTTGTGTGACAGGGGCAGGGGCAAAGAGAAAGGGAGACAGAGAATCCCAAGCAGGCTCCACGCTGTCAGCACAGAGCCCTATGCAGGGATTGATGCCACGAAACCTGAGATCATGAATTGAGCCAAAAGTAAGAGGCAGATGCTTAACTGACTGAACCACCCAGGCGCCCCACAGATTTCATCATATCCTTAAGTATAGGATATGAAAGATTTTACTGTTGATTCAACATTGATAAAAGAAAGACTATACAAGCCATGTACAATTAAAATGGCAATATATACCATTTCCTTCTTAGCAAAAATACTAAAGAAATCTCAAGTTTGTAATTGTTAATAATAGCAAAAGAAACTAAGTCAGAAATAAGTTACTGGTCAAATTACTTTGGGCAATTTGAACACTTATTTGTGATGTATATTTATGCCATAGTATTTTCAAGAATGGAATTATTTATATAATCACAATCCTCTCTCTTTGATAAATTTTAATTAATCAGATTCCATTTTCTTTCTGCTATTTTATATCCATTTCCTGCATTGCCTAGCACACTGTCTAAATCAGAGATGAATTCATATTGGAGGGGCAGTGTACCTGTTTTCATGCTCAGATATTTCCCAGTGAAAGAAGCCAGTAGTACTATTACTTTCTATTCCCTGGTAATTCTCTACATACCTAGAGAAGGACTTAAAATGTAGATAAAATTTTGTTTTACTTTTTTAAAACTAATTACATTAGGAGTAATATATACATTTATTTTTATCTTCTACCAGTGCATACTAAAATATTCACGGATGAAATTATGTCATGTTTGTCTGGGATTTGCTTTAGAGTAATTCAAGATGGGAGAGGAGAATTGATAATGGGTTTATGTGAAATGAGATTGGCTGTGTGTTTATAATCATTGAAGCTGGGTAATGGGTATATGGATATTCATTATGCTATTTTCTCTATTCTTTATGATTTTGAAATTTACCATAATTTAAGAAACCTCAATCTCCTAACATGATTTCCTATGTCTTGTCTGTTTTAGGAGCGAATGTGAATAGAACCACAGCTAATAATGACCATACTGTACTGTCCCTGGCTTGTGCAGGGGGTCATCTGGCAGTGGTGGAACTACTTTTGGCTCATGGGGCAGATCCTACTCATCGTTTAAAAGTATGTAACTCAAATGTTTCGGGTAGCATTGTGAATTAATTCTTCACTCTTGAACATTAGAAAATATCATCTACCAGTTCGATTTATAATGGCATTCTAAACATATTCATTTTCTTCTGTTTTATTAGAGGAAAGTGTTCTTTACTAAACCTAAGATTTGAATTGCTAGGGCCTGTTAGCTTTATCATCCTTAATGGTTCTGTAAGTTAACTTATTTTTTTTTTTAATTTTTCCCTTTCTGTGTCCACTCTTAGGATGGCTCAACTATGTTGATAGAAGCAGCAAAAGGTGGCCATACGAGTGTTGTTTGCTATCTTTTGGACTATCCTAATAATTTGCTTTCGGCCCCTCCACCAGATGTCACTCAGTTAACCCCCCCATCCCACGATTTAAATAGGGTAAGATTCAAAACGAAAACATTTTATATCATATCTTCTTTATCCTCCTTTGGCTCATAGTTTCAGTTTAAACAGATCTGACTATACTTTGTTATAATAGTAGTTCTCTTTATAGGTATGCAGTTGAAATGGTTAATGATATAATCTGGTTTAATATTCAGATTGTAGATTGATGTGATTTTGCTTTGTTTTCTTACTATGGCAAGAATAACTATTTGAATTCAAAGTGCATTAAAAAAAGCGTTGTGGAGAATAATTTGGCAACAACATATTTTAAGTAAATATATCAGTGTCTGAGATTAATACCATATTACAAATATTTTGAAGAAGTCTTTATAACTTATTCTTAAAGCATGTTATTTAATGGAGTGTGTAGGAAAAGCAGAGATATAATCAGTTTCCTTTGTCTTAGGCTCCTCGTGTACCAGTTCAAGCACTGCCCATGGTTGTCCCACCTCAGGAGCCTGACAAACCACCTGCCAATGTTGCCACTACTCTTCCCATCAGGAATAAAGGTCAGTTATACTTCTGAAGACTGTTTTGTACATGTTATCCAGGTAAAAATGATAAGATTACCAAAAAACCTAGCCATTTATAATTATTTTTCCACAAAAGGTGAATATTACTAAGTTGACATAATTAAAAATTTTTTTTACTAGTGAAAAAGGCATGTTACTGTGAGAGAAGATAGTTAATAGCACTGATTTATGCTAGAATTGTCAGCATTAGCAGGAGAAATTCAGATGCTCATCTCTGATGCAGTTCTGATTATCCACCATTTCTTGTAATAACTGGTCATTTCTATTCGTGTTAAACTGTTAGGCTGGGTATAGTTGGATGACATTTTTGTAAATTACTTAAATTTCTGTAGTGATCTAAGGCATAAAATGAACAAGTTAGATCAAAATTAAACTATATTTTAGAGTAACTGGTTTAATGTAGATTTTATATCTGGGCTACCTTTCTCAGTCAATAATTGAAAGTTACTTCAGATATGCTTGTTTGTTTCTCTAGAACTCTGAGGTCCATATTTGACTTGTGGATGTTACACCATGCATGTTTTAAGTCATGTCCCAAAACATTACAGCTACCAGTTTGAATCAGTTTTTCTTTTTAAAAAGTTTCACCTGAAGAACCAATGTGGTTTTAATTTTTTGGTTTTTAGCTACCTATATTATTTTACCAACAAGAATACTAAGTATTTCCACCAGCTCTTTACAGTCACTACTACCAGTCTAGAGCCTTGGCACCTTTTTCAGTTGGTGTAGCAAACAACTGATTGCTGCACCCATAGCCAGATCTGTTTATTTACCTGGCTGTCAGAAGATACAGTGGATGGCGTAGTCCAGCATCTTTTCTTCCAGGGAAACTGAATCCCAAATCTCTACTGGCCAGGTAGCTGTGTGAATATGTGAATTTATATCTTGCCTTTATCAGTCTTGAAGATGGTAGTCCCCCAACAAAGACAAATTTTAGCTGGATTTAGATTTCCCGGTACTTCTCAGTGGTTTGGGTACTCTTTGTGTGTATGTGTGTGTGTTTAAAAGACATAGACTATCAAATGTGGAAAAACCTTGACTTAGAGGTCTAAGTTTTCCTTACATCTTAATAATCTAGCGTTATTTTTCTGTTCTGATGATAAGTTTTTACATCTCTATGACCAGATGAAGTATCTACACATAGCCTTAGATTTTACTTTAATTGCACCACTTAGATCTCACAGACCTGCATCCCTCTATTGTCTAATTTTAGCCATGTGATATTTTTAAAATTAATTTCCCAGAGATTTCTCTATGCACATAAAATACATACATTTTATATTTATGATAAAGAAGGTGGATTTGTTTTTAAACTTCTTAACAGTGCATTTTCACCTTCTGTGGATATGATAACTTGGTGCATAACTGTTGGCACTAAACCTCCCAACAGTAACTCTGTAATGAGGATGCCATTCATGTGCACTTCTGAGGGGGTTTCTTTTTCACACAGCTGCTTCTAAACAAAAGTCCAGCAGCCATTTGCCAGCAAACAGCCAGGATGTACAGGGTTACATCACCAATCAGTCTCCAGAGAGCATTGTAGAAGAGGCTCAGGGAAAGTTAACAGAACTGGAACAGAGGATAAAAGAAGCCATAGAAAAGAATGCACAGCTGCAGTCCTTGGAACTGGCTCACGCTGACCAACTTACCAAGGAGAAGATCGAGGAGCTGAACAAAACAAGGGAGGAACAAATTCAGAAGAAACAAAAGATTTTGGAGGAGCTACAGAAAGTAGAACGAGAGTTACAACTGAAAACTCAGCAGCAGCTAAAAAAGCAGTATCTAGAGGTTAAAGCTCAAAGAATTCAACTTCAGCAGCAGCAGCAACAGTCTTGCCAACATCTGGGACTGCTAACTCCTGTTGGGGTTGGAGAACAGCTTTCCGAGGGAGACTATGCACGGTTACAGCAAGTGGATCCCGTTTTGCTTAAAGATGAACCCCAGCAGACTGCTGCTCAGATGGGTTTTGCACCAATCCAGCCTCTGGCCATGCCTCAAGCTTTGCCTCTGGCGGCAGGTCCCTTGCCTCCAGGGTCCATCGCAAATCTTACAGAACTGCAAGGAGTGATAGTTGGACAGCCAGTACTGGGCCAAGCACAGTTGGCAGGGCTGGGGCAAGGAATTCTGACAGAAACACAACAAGGGTTAATGGTAGCCAGCCCTGCTCAGACCCTCAATGACACGCTGGATGACATCATGGCAGGTGGGTTTATATTGTTATGAGCAGGTATCAAATATGATTTGCTTAAGGCGAGTAAGAGTGTGCCAGAATTTTTTGCCATTACCCAACTTGAGAACTATTTTTGGACTCTTGACCCATGTATATCCTTAGAAGTATTAGTTCAATCTCAGAAGTTCTCAGACGGATACAGGTCGAATTAAAGATTAGCTCATGCAATACAAGTGACTGAAACTTTTTGGCTTAGCTGGGTAGGCTGGGGATCTAGGTTTTTTCAGTAGTGGGGTTGATGTTTGAGTTTTTGTTTTTGATTTTGTTTTTTCTCTTTAAGTTCAGAATACTAAGATTGAATTTTGGCTTTTGTGCTTCTGTATTCACACCATTAAACTGGGAAATTGATAGAAGTTGAAGTGCAAAACTAGTAGGACACATCAGGAAGCTTATTTGTGAACAGAAATACTTTATATCCTAATGGATCAGACTTCAAACCTGATGGATATTAAAAAAAAAAAAAAAATTAAACACTTTTACAACGATAATAAAGTACCAAACCAAATAGGGTTTGATTGTATGTCAGTGATTTTATCCCCTGTGAATGTTAATGTGTAGTCTCTTTCTAACTGTATTATGGGAAGTTGTGGTCCCCTGACAGTATCATAAATGATATATCTTTCAGTGTGTAGCCAGAGAAATTATATTCCATTAAAATTAGTTTCATTGCAAGAAGAAATATTTTAGAAGGTTGTTTTAATGATTCTAGTTTTTGGTACTTACTTTTTGTGAGTTCTGTAACAAAGTAGTAGAATGAGATTCTACAGGATTATAAGCCATAAGAATGCTATACTGTGAAGGATAATTTTCTTGATTTAAGAAAAAGATAAAAAAGAAAATTTGAAAAGGAAGGAAAAGAGAAAAAGGCAGCAAGTAGTTGAAATTTGATAGTATTTATCTGTTTTCTTCCCCCTTTTTTTATTCTTTGCTCTATACTTCTATATGATTAAGTTTCTCTAATTTTGAAACTGTTTTGGCAGCATTATATAGTATGATGAGGTTATATATAATTTATCTTTCATCTTTCAAAAACATAAAAGAAAATTAAATTGTATAGTGTTGAGATATTTAGCTAACATTCAGAAATTAAGACACCAGCTAATGAGACAGATTTTGTTCTTACAAATTGCTCTAAAGTTTCCTAGTTCTCTTTTAGTATCACCCCAGCAACAATATGTGGAATGAAATTCTTTGCTAATCTTAGAGGGTGCAATAGTCTAATAATCATTAGTAAGAACTGTGAAGATTCTTATAGTGATAAATACAAAATATTTCTATATATTTGAAAATTACTATTAATCACCATTAGCTGCTTATAATAATTGGGATTGCAATTAAAGAAATGTTAGTATCTTATGAAAATTGTACATAAAATTTTTCTATAGATTTGAAAATTACTATTAATCACCATTAGCTGGTTATAATAATTGGGAATACAATTAAAGAAACATTGGTATCTTATGAAGATTGGAGCACAGTAGCCAAAAGTCCCAAATTTGGTGTTACTTACATGGCCATTAATCTAGGTCATAATGGTCTTCTTTCTATTATGTTGGTTGAACTACCAAAAAATGTATCAAGTTATTTAAATGAAGAATGGACATTCCTACCAGGGAATACTTAAAAAAAATTTTTTTTTGATATGCTATCAGAATTTACATGATGTTCTTGGGCATAGTTATCAACCTTGATTTGCCAGTTGTACAGTTTTTATGCTGATCAGAATTATCAGAGGTTTGTAAAGTAGTTTTTCTGTTAATTGGTTTACCAAACAAAAACAATTAAATTCTGCCTTTGTGTTCCAGGTGTTTTCATATAAAAAAAATTTCAAAAGCACACAAGTTTTTAGGAAATAGGATAAATACTTCCCATTATAAAAATACTTTTCCTCTTTATTATGCCCATTTATATGGAGAGAGGAGAGATGACCAGACGGAAGAGCAGGATTAAAAACATCCAACCACTTACCTGCAGTCCATCCCTGTCATCATGCATGTGCAAATGCATAAACATACACATATACTAATGCACTCACTTCTACGACTTTTTTCTTTAGACAACTTCTTTGGTAGTATTTGTTCTTTCAGTTGACTGATGATCATTTCCATTTCTTTCTTTGGGTTTCTTAATATTTTGTAACCTCATTAGGTGCCGTATTCCTTCCCCACTTAAGCATAACCTCTTCTTTTTCTTTAAAGAACCTAAATAAACTTGTTCTTTATTCCAATTTATTAGACTCTTCTTGTAAGATTCAGTATCATTTTCTGTAGTACTTGGCTGACCCAAATCTTCTGTCTTGCCTGTTCTCCATCCTTGTCAGAGCAAAATCAGTTCCCTATTTAGCTAGTCTTAACACCTTGCCTTTGCTGTGCTCTCAAGTTCTTTCTTTCCTTACCTAATGTTAAAACTTTTCTAGAGCATCTGGTGCTCCTTCTCTAAAATCAGACCCTAAAATGAAGTACCACATGTAAAGATCTATACCAGAGTTCCTTCAGGTACCTGCATATTTATAAGTTGTTACTTTTAACTGTAGGGAATGATTAAGTGACAGGCAGGTATTTAGTTCTAATAAACCAATTTCATAACTACCCGAAATGAAATGAAATGAAATGAAATGAGGGAATTGGTGTTTCCTCTCCTTTTAGATGAGGTGGCAAGAACAAGCAATTTGACCCAAAATAAGAAAACTAATTTTAGTGTGTTCTTTAAAAGAACTTATTCCAGTTAAAATGTAAATAACAATATAGTCATTTAATAGTAAAGCTTAGATTTTTTTTACTATTGTGAAATAAAAATCAGTTCTTTGGACAGATTGGTGTTCATTCTGTTTAAGCTGATTTTTGTATTTAGCATTTTTATTTGTGAAAATCAGTCAAATCAGAGGAGATTATGGAATCTGTTTTAAGAGCCATAGATTTTATATGGTTTTGAGATTTTATATCTAGAATGTGTACATTTAAATTAACTTGATTTTTTTAACATAAAACTATCAATATGGAATAACAATATCAAGGTCATTAGATGATCAATTTAATATATTAGTACATGCCCTTTTCTATTTATCTGGATCCCTAAGGATTCAAACAGTGTTTTGTTTTGTTTTGTTTTGTTTTGTTTTGTTTCCTTTCTTTGTTTTTTCTTTAGCTTTTAAGTGGACTTAAAAATGTATAATCATAGAATGTGTGTTGCTATAATGTATAGTGTATGTTTGTGCCTGAACTAAGGATTTCATGTAAAATAGATTTCTTAATTGACAATCATGTTTATAATTGTTATAATAAGGTCAATTTCAGTTTTATTCTTGGCAGGATCATAACCTCTTTTGCCTGGTTTCAGATCCAGTTGTGAATCATGATTGTTTTCTGTCTGATGTAGTTGATAAGTATGTTGGTAACACACATCCACGCTACTGTTGACCATTCAAAGATTTATGCCCACACTTCAGTGCTATAGCATTTTTAATAGGGGGGAAAAAGGGTTGGTGTTCACATATCAGCTCCAGAAGTGAATCCATGAGGGAATATAAATACCCTCAGTTGCCACCACTTCTGGAGTCCTCCCACCTCAAGTACTGACCTAATTAGCCCCTTATTAATTTGCATATTTTGGTGAAAATAATATTATGGAAAAATTATACTTAGAACTAACAATAATCTATATTTGAAGGATGATTGTGCATACATTTATTTCTACCTTAATCTTTTAATTTTGTCCTCGTCAGTGTGATTGCTGGTTTGATTGGTGGGCATTTTAACCCCCTCAGAATAATTCTACATGTGGGAAACTATATTTCTGTGTGAGGATCAAATTTTTATATTTTACTATACGGTCCTACTGAGGACTACCATTCAGAAAGTTACCATCCCCCAGTCTGCAGTTAGTAAAAGAGTAGGAAGTGTTTTAAATGATTCTATAGTTAGGTTCTCCCCAGTGATATTACTTTCATTGGAATATAAGGTGTGACATTGGCAGGTTAAAACTCACACTTTCCTCCGTCTGAACTTGACTGTTTTACCTTTTATTCGTTTTCTGATTAAGAAGCTATAATGAAAAAAAAAAAAGAAGCTATAATGAACAACTATCCATTTGCATTTATATTCAATTTTAATTCATAAGAATATTTTTGTTTTCAGGGTTATTTTGAATTGAGGTTTTATGAATACATACTGTAAGAGAGGAATTTGGTTTTCACATGGATTATTATTTAGAAAATGGGTTATTCTCAATATACTTTTTATTTTTAGATTGTTATCCCAAGTCAGAAATAACCAGAAAAGTGAGTTATTAGTGCTGTGACAGTTTACCTATAGACCTTTTGTTTTAAGAAGTCTTTAAATATTTTCTAATAATTATTTCTTACTGTTACCTAACAATGTTTCATCCTTATTAAGTGCAGTTATTTTGTTCAACAGCAGTCAGTGGAAGAGCATCTGCAATGTCAAACACTCCTACACACAGTATCGCTGCTTCCATTTCCCAACCTCAGACTCCAACTCCAAGTCCTATCATCTCTCCTTCAGCCATGCTTCCTATCTACCCTGCCATTGATATTGATGCACAGGTAAGCTCTAACTTCAGGATGGATGGTTTTTAACTAAAATTATATCATCAGTAAAAACATTAATCATCTTAGACTTAAGTCATCTTAGACTGTTTTGTCTCCAGCCAGAGATCTGAGCCACAGTTAGGAATGCGAATCCACATTTTAAAAAATAAAATACCAAATACAGATTATTACTGATAATTATGTGATGGTCTGGTTTTCAAGGTCATCAGTAACTTTTTTTTAACTGTAGTCTAGAAGAGGTTGTTAAAAGAAATAACTTATTTATAATTAGTATGTATTTTCTTCTAATCTTAAATTAGAAGCTATGCTTCTAATTTATAATGGGTTACACATAAAAGATTCTTCCATTTATGTATCGTATATACTTAATTGCATTTATATTGTCTTTGAAAGTTCTGATCTCGCCAACTAAAACATGTAGTGGTGACTGTCTGTGTCTTAGGACTAAGTCAAAACAAAACAAAACAAAAAACCCAATTAGAAAATTAGTTTACCATGTAATCTCAGGTCAGAGTGAAGTTGGAGAGGGGAGGATAGCTTGTGTTTTGTCCTGGAAAAAAGTTTAAGATAAGGCCTAGCTTAGAAGACTGCTGAATAAGGTAAAGGGTATATGGCCTTATTCAGTACTGAGAACTGTTTGGTTTATTTAGTTTTGTATTTTGATTTTTACCTGGCGTTGGGGAGTTCCTGGCTAGCTCAGCTGGTAGAGCACATGACTCTTACTCTCAGGGTCGTGAGTTCAAGCCCCACTTGGACATGGAGCCTACTTAAAATAAAAATTAAAAAAAATTTTTTTTAATTAAAAAAATATATATCTGGGGTGGGGAAGGCATGACATGGGTGAAGGTGGCAGTATACATAATAAAACTTTTTATTTTGTAAATGATCAGTTCTTTGTAACCCTGAATTGCCTGAAGTGTGTGTGTGTGTGTGTGTGTGTGTGTGTGTGTGTGTGTTACCATTAAGGCTTTGTACTCTCAACCTATTGAAAATAAAGCTTCTGGGGCTTCAGGGTGGCTCAGTTGGTTGAGCATCCGACTCTTGATTTCAGCTCAGGTCATGATCTCATGGTTCGTGAGTTCGAGCCCCACTCGGGCTCCAGGCTGACAGTGCAGAGCCTGCTTAGGATTCCTGCTCACTCCTCTGTCTCTCTCTCAAAATAAATAAATAAAATTTTTTAGGATGTTTAAGAAAATAATGCTTCCTTTTCATTAAAATGTTTCTTGGTAATACTGTGAAAAAGGAATTACATTTCTATTCTTACTTGCTTTCCAAATGTTAAGTTATATGTACTTTTTTTTTTTTTTTTTAAGCACTTAAAGTTGTCAGGGCTATTTTAAGGAATTGTCTGAGTTTCAGACCACGTATATGAAGTAACTACTTTTAAATAACCATTTTCCTGATGAAGAAACCAAGGCTAAGAGAGATTAAACATATCGCTGAGGATCAGTTCATTTAGCTAAGTGATGGGGTTGAGAGTCATACTTAGGTGGGTTTGACTTCAAAGACACCCTCCTTAACTACCATACTCTATAGTATGTTTTTTAAATTTTTTCAAATTAAAAAAACTATGAAATATTCGTTTATGAACCACATGGTTTATATTTAATAATATATAGCAATATAGAACTGGGTTGAACTTGGTATTGAATTTGCATTATTTTCCTCCAGGCTTTTTTCCCTCTGAGGCTGTTATGTTGTAACCTATAGCTGTTATGTTTTAACCAGAGATCTAATTTCTAGTTTTTATATGGAATTAAGAATTGATCCATAAGGAAAACTAAAAACCTCACCAAATATAAAAGGATTTTTAAAAAAAATTCTTTTGAATAAAATAGCCACAGAAAAAATTCCTCATATGATCATGATTTTATTGAGTTTGAAATTGTTATAGTGGTGGTGAAATTTTACCTGACTATACTACTCAACCAGCTATCTCTGTGTTACAAGTTAATTTCTAAGAAGTTACATAGAAATATTTCTAATTTTTTTAAATTAAAAAATCTAATATGTTAATTGTAGTTGACATGCTTATGTAAAAAGATTGACTGTGTTCTTCTTAAATATGTGGTCTCTATATTGAGGTTTTTCAGTTGGGATAGTCTATCATGAGTTAGACTGCTTGTCATAGAGTTTACAAAGTTCCTGCTTAGAGATACTAACTATTCACCCAACAGCTAATTTATGGTCGAGCCGTCTTTCAAACCACCCCATCAATCTAGGTCTAGAATCTATGCTCTTAACCACTGCACTATGCTACCTCCTTTTCAACTTTTTATCTTAAGTATGAACACTGATTTTAATTATATTAACCTGGTAAATTAGATTATAGAAAATAGGTCCACCACCTAGATGGCATCTTTTCTTTCTTTCATCTTTGCATCTTTTCAGCATGTTTCCTTGGCCATAGGGCATATTTACGTCAATTCTTAATTTAAAGAAAAACAAAACAAATGTTAATTTTTTTAAACCTTCAGCGTATAAGTGTCTTTTAAAATATGCTAATGAGTCTTCACATGATCATACTTTAAACTCATTTAATTGATCATTATATGCAGAAACTAATATTTTTAACAAGGATGAACAGGAATCATGTTTAATTTCTGGAACTTGAAGACTGCTGAAGATGAGAGTTTTCACTCTTTGTAAGGTTCCCCAAATCTTACATTCTATAACTAAAAATTACCTTTGGTGTGTAAGTATGTGCCACAGGCTCTCTACCTCTCACATAATGATTTTACTGAATCAAGTTTGTCAGGATATATTTGTTTTTATTCGTTTTGTTTGGTTTTGGTTTTGTTTTTTTTTTTTGTTTTGTTTTGTCTTGTTTTAAGTAAGTTCTGTGCCCAGCGTGAAGCTTGAACTCACGACGCCAAGATCATGAGTTGCATGCTCTAGTGACTAAGCCAGCCATGTGCCCCTTTCCTGAATATTTTTAATATATTTATATTAAGTTATATCTATCTACCTATATATATAATTTATAGATATAATTTATTTATATATAAAATATATATAATGACATTTAATATATTTTAATAGCATATACTGTGCTGTTATCAACATTTACTTTAGGAAACATCAATAAATGATAGTTTGAAGGAATTATTTGAGACTTTTACTGTATCTTTTTTCATAACGTAGCTCTAATCTTTATTTTGCTGGAATGGCATAACAAAATTTGTATCTGGGTACTGTTAGATACAGAAATTAGTAATGTAGAAACTTTTAAGAACTATAGGTTTTATATGAAACAGTACATCTGGTTGAAGGTTAGAGTTGAATACTGGTAAATTAAATATTTTCTGTATTGTGTGAAATAACATAAATCCATGATTATCTTTTAAAGAGGGTAGACATTAAATTTAACTTAAATGTCAGGACTGAAATTATAAAGTATGTAAAATTATGTTTTGCCTTTAATGGATAAATATAAATATCTTTTGGATATTTTTCCCTTGTTGGTTTTGCAGTATGGAGAACAGTTTCATCACAATGATTTGATGAGAAATATTAAAGAGACCAGGAAAAATGAGTTAATAGTGGTATGCAGTATGCTGCCATTAAAGCATTCTTCTTTCAAATGCATGCATTCTACTTGTTTATGTGAAGTTTTAAGCAAGTTATTTATTATTTAACTGATTATTGTCATTATTCCCTGATAATTCTCATTCTTCCTAAATGCTTTTTTTTTTTTTTAATCTTTTTTGTATTTTATGTGCTACCTCTGACATGTTTAGAGAATGAGAGATTTGGGATTTTGAAGGTTATGGAAGTCTAAAAAAAGCTTAGCCCTTGAAGTCCTAATAATTTTCAAAGTAATTTAATTATGTAGGTATAATTAATAGATATATTTCCTTTTTTATTTTTTGTTTATTTTTACAGACCGTTCAGGTATATTTTTCACCTATATCCCAGCTCATTAAAAGTTGCTTTTTCCGTTAGTATTGCATCTGTCTTATGATTCCTTCTTATTTTTCATTCCTACATAATTGAATAGTCATGTTGATAATTTACATAATATTTTTACATTGAATATAATTTTAGCATTTTTATAAGAATAGAGTCATCATAACAACATCTGTTACATACAAAATTGTATATTTTATGGTATCATAGGCTAAATGGAAATTTTCTTTAGAATGTAGACCTGAATGAGCTTTTAACAAAGCTTTGGGCATCTCTCTCCCTTTCAGGTTTCTCTTAGATATTGATACATGACAATGTGTGTGACTTCTTAGCCAGTGTAATATAACATGACTTTAGTGATACATTGCCTTTCAGAAAGTCATCAACCTATATTGTTATCATTATTTCCTTGATTAGTAATCTTGAAAACACCTATTTTTTTTTTTTCTGTGCCTTATCAATCATTGTTAATTTTAACCCAGACTTTTGCTTCAGTTAATTTGTTTCTTGAGGTATTACAAATCAGGATAGTGTTTCTTACCGTTTGGGGATTGTGTAGGTGTGTATTAGGAAGGTGGAAACCTCACTTCAGAATCTTTAAATTCTTTCATTATTGTCTTTAGAAGATTATCGTAAGATATTAATGAAGTTGCCCACTCTTAAGTTCCCCAAGGAATTTGACAAGCCCTCTTTTCTTAGCTTTAAATATTTTTCCTTCAACTCTCATAATACCTTGTTTGTATTTCTTTCATAGTTTGAACTTAAATTTTCCCTTTGCTGTAATCACTAAGCTCCTGGTGAGCAGGGACTGTATTTATTTATCTTTGTCAACCCCTGAAGTACCTAACAGAGTACTTTGAACATAAAAGGTGCTTAATAAATGTCAGTTGAGCTGATGTTTTATAATGTGGGAAAAAACCAATATTTTACTAATCCACTAAAATTTCCCATGCTGATCTTTTTCAAAGTTTGTTTGTTCAGTTTCTATTTAAAATTGGCACCACTTTCCTAAATTACTCTTTTAACCCCCAGAAACTCTTAGAAACCTAATAAACTTCATCATAAAGTGGACTCTTCATCATAAAGTTGTCTCTTCTAATGGTCTGTACACTAACAGAGAGAGCATATAAAGCAGAGAGACTTAACATTATATTGACCTCCATTGGCCGTGCCTTAGGACTGCTTTATGATGGGGAAAGGAGGATTTTGATATCCAGGATCTCCTTGGTTTTTTAAGCCGATCCTTATCAGTTATTAGCTTGTGTGACCATTGGAAGGTTATTTCTCTGAGGCTTTGTCTCTTTTTTTTCTGAAATCAAACATAATAATTCCTTCCTTATAAACCTGAAATGAAGATCAAATACTATTACACAGTCAGAGCGGTCACTCATTTAAGTATTCATGTCCTTCTTCATTGTTGTAGTTGGTGCATCTCTCCCTTGTGGCCATCCCTGATCTCTGCAGTCAGTAGCTCTGCTCTCTGCCAGCCTCTTCTGCAGAGCAGCTTTTGCGGTCTCCCTCTTCATCACTGACTAGTAGGCTTTTTCTTATTTCTTGACTCTATCGATTTTGCCTTTTGTCTCTTGTTATTCTTTTTTTTATGACAGAGTTTGGTTTTTAGAGTTATTGACCTTCTGGGAGAAAATGCCGTTTCTTTTTGTATTTATTACATAAATATAATAAATGTTATATAAATATGTAAACATAATAAATATATATTTCATATATGTTTGTTTTATTAGAAATAGTCTTTGAATCTGTAATCCCGTATAGCTGTTGTCATTCATTTAACTTAACTGTCATTTATTGTTTCCTAGGCAAAGCATCACTTAGTGTTGCTAATCTAGAGTACTCTTGTAGTACTTTCCTCTCTAGTAGTCTGCCCCATGAATTCCAGCCATCCTGACCTCTCCAAACTCTGCCTTTTCAACTCAGGGAGATTGACAGGCTGTGTTTGGGTACCCAGTCTGCCCTGAAGCCTTGAAACTCTCTAGGCAATAAGTTGAGTTAATCATTTCTGTCCTCCGAGATCACTGCCATCCATGCACTGCCTCTCTAAACACCATCA
Organism: Lynx canadensis; assembly: GCF_007474595.2. Taxonomy (NCBI): domain Eukaryota; kingdom Metazoa; phylum Chordata; class Mammalia; order Carnivora; family Felidae; genus Lynx; species Lynx canadensis. The sequence goes on from NC_044306.2 coordinate 146,934,599, forward strand.
TTTCAAATAGTTTGCCCCCTCCCCCCCTTTTTTTTTTGGTTCTTTGAGATAGGAAAACAAATCTTGTCTGTGCTGTTGTCTATGCTACTCCATTAATGGCTAGAAGTAAAAGTGAGTCCAACAGTGTTTAATTTAATCATGTAGTTGTAAATAACATATGGTTGGAAAATCATACTTTTTTTTCCTTCATGCCTGCTTTAAGAATTGCCCATAAAGTTCAAATGTTATTTTGTAGCCTTTACAAAATCACACGTTAGCCGCTGATGGAAAAAGAACGACTTAATACCCGAATGTTTGATACAGTAGAATGGTACATCTGTATCTGTATTTGGTATAAGTATATATTATATAATTGATGCTGTCATTTGAAAATTATCTAATAAGCTAATCAAAAAATAATTTTTTTATAGACTGAAAGTAATCATGATACGGCTCTAACACTTGCCTGTGCTGGTGGTCATGAGGAACTGGTACAAACACTGCTAGAGAGAGGAGCTAGTATTGAGCACCGAGACAAGAAAGGTAGGGCTTACTTCTGTTAATTTTTTTTTTTCTGGAATATTTGTATTTTGTGAAGAAATACTGCTTCTAGGCCTATTGTGATAGATATAATGGAAAACACTATTGTTCTTTTGCTTAGCATGTAGTGAGAAGATCATTATTTTTCCTCTAGGTTTTACTCCACTTATCTTGGCTGCTACAGCTGGTCATGTTGGTGTTGTGGAAATATTGCTGGACAATGGTGCAGACATTGAAGCCCAGTCAGAGAGAACCAAGGACACACCGCTATCTTTGGCTTGTTCTGGGGGAAGGCAGGAGGTAACGTTTTCTCCATTGTAATAATTGTCCATCTGTTTAGCAAATATATGTTTTAACTTTTATGATTTGATGGTAATAGAGGATTGGCATCTGGATTTATCACAGTAACTGTCCTTTTGCTAATAGATAATAATTTCAAGTATCAGTGTTAGCATAAGCTATCGTGTCACAAAAATCATGTTTATTATTCTGTTCATCTGAAAGTAGTATCTGCCGTAGGAATCCCTGTGTGTTGCATTCGGGCTAAGGAAATGATTAAGGCATTCCCAATCAAATCTGTAAACTCCTCATAAACAGGGCCTATAATCATTCATCTTTTCCTATCCTAGAGTACCTAGCATGAAAGGTACTTAAGCTCAGCTTCTTTTGCTCTCTATGTATAAGATTAGTAGGGAATTAAGAGCATTCAGTTTTTAGTTGTTCTTTTCATCTTCCCCCACTCCTCAAATCTGGAAGAAAGGTTCTCGGATAAGATTGTATGATCTTTTCATTTTTTTTTAAGGAAAGTAGAACAGCTGGTGTGATCAGGTATAGGCGCAAGAAGTTATAGCTTTACACCCATGTGTGTTTTCTGGCATTTAATGAACAGCTGGGCAACCTAATGTTTTAAATCTGCTTTTTAAATCCAGTTGTAAGGATTTTGATTAGCCAGTTGTGCTGTCTCTGTGGACTGACAACTTTTCAATTAGGGAGTTGTTGAATCTCAGATTTAGGAAGTACCCTGGGTTAACCAGGTCAGTGTCTTACTTAGTTTAGAAATCTTTTTTTTTTTTTTTTTTTTTTTTTTTTTGCCATCCTATTATAAAGTTCTCCTGATTATCAAACCTGAATTATGCCTTCCCTAAGTTTCCCCACTATTCTTAATTCTGTTCTTTGATTAATTGAAAGAGGTTTATACTCTCTTATATCTACAGATATTTGAGGCTGTATTTGCCAGTTACCTGTTCTCTATTTGAAGTGTACCCTATTCTTTTGATTATTGGTTTGAGGATATCTTTTCCAAATCCTTCAACTGGCTGTTCTATCCATTATGTCAGTATACCTCCTGAAATACTCTATCTAAAATTACTCTGGCCAGGGAGGTGGTAGGTTTTTACTTCCCTATTTGTGCAAAACCAAACTGCCTCCCACCCTTTGCCTGTCATAACACATCAGGTTGTATTGAACTCTAGTCAGCTAAACCCACTGGAGTTTTTAGTAAACCAGAAGATAAAGATTTTTAAGAGGTAGAATAATTCTTGTGCAGAAAGAATGGGAAATCTAATAAAATGGTACATGTATATAGAAAGATAGGAATTAGTGATCCTTTATCTTGTGGATTAAAAAGAATTGGAGCCTAGTGATAATAGTTTTTTTTTTTTTTTTTTATACAATTGTTGCTTTGGCCAATTTATAATTTTTAAATTTATAATTTTTGCTCCTTTATATTTGGAATAGATTATAGGTGTGTGGATAGTTAGACATACTTTCTAGAGATGTTTTGCATAGGAGACAACAAAGAATGTGTCTCTACTGTGCTGTTCCTTCTGGTTGATAATGTGAATACATTTGTATTGTTTCCCTTCCTGCATTCCATAGTAGAGGTGATTGGTATATTAAAAGGATTTTAACCCAAATAATAGGAAGTAAATAGTGAAAAAATAAGCTACTTATTTGATAAATTATCTCCACCGCATCAGAAAATGTAGAGATTCCTATTAATCTCAAGTTGAAATGGTATGGCAGAAAATTTTGCAATCAATAACAACATTAAATTGAAAAACTTAGTTGGGAATGAAAATGGTTCTGTTTTGGAATATGATGAAGGTAAAATTTTGATATAACTGAAATTTTCAATCATTGTATAGCTTGAAATAATACTTGCTTCATAAAATAACAATTTTTTCAGTGTTGAATCAAAAAACAATCAGTTGATTTCCTTCCTTTCAAAGCAGTATTAAAGCCTATAGCATACTATATATAATCTTTGAGTATTTCTTTCTTTCTGGGAATAGACCATTCCCTTTGAGAGATAACTAAGCTCAGTTATCTTTGTGTAATGGAATTAATAACTTTAGAAATTTGATTAGGGTTTTCTACTTTCTTGCTTAAGGGACTCTGTAAAATTTAGCCTAATACCATTTTTTGGTCTTGTGTTTATAACCTTGTCACATAAGCCACCTACTGTTTCTGGCTCTAAAAGCAAAAAAGTGATGGACAGAAAGTCGTAATCTAAAATTAGTCATAGCTTTATTCCTATGAGTAAAGTTTTAGCTTGTATGTTAAGATAAAGCACTGTTCATTAACATTTATTTGTTATTTCCTAGTTAGTATTGTAGGATATTTTACTAATACTAAGTGCAAGGTAGGGGCTCCTGGGTGGCTCAGTCGTTAGAGCGTCTGACTTCAGCTCAGGTCAGGATCTCGCAGTTTGTGAGTTCGAGCCCTGTGTCGGGCTCTGTGCTGACAGCTCAGAGCCTGGAAGCTGTTTCAGATTCTGTCTGTGTCTCCCTTTCTGCCCCTTCCTCGCTCATGCTCTGTCTCTGTCTCTCAAAAATGAATAAACGTTAAAAAAAAATTAAAAAACAATACTAAGTGCAAGGTAAGAGCTATGATCTTGGACAGTCCCTTAACTTTTCTCTGCCTCATTTGTAAAATGAAGGTGAAAATACTAGCACTTGTGTCAAAGAGTTGTTTTGTGCATTAATTAAATGGCATAATGGACAAAAGACGCCAATAAGTACTTAAATAAATGGTAAATGTTTTTCAGCTATCAGGGAATGTAAATTAAAACCCCAGTGGGTTACCACCACACACCCAACTAGAATGGCTAAAATTATAAAGACTGGCAATACCAATTTTGCCAAGGATGTGGAGCAACCAGGACTCACTTATTATTGGTGGGAGTATAAATGATATAACCACTTTAGGAAAAGGTCTGGCAATTTCTTATAAAACTGAACATACACCCAGAAATTCTACTAGGTGGAACCCATAAGCAATGAAAATGTATTTCTGGAAGAATGTTCATAACAACTTTATTCAAATTTACCAAAAACTAGAGACAGCAAAGCTGTTCATCAGTAGGAGAATAGATCACCTATAGTATATTCATATAATGGAATGGTATGCAATACCCGCATATGACTTTCAAACACTGATTTCATCTATATGAGGATTTAAGATAGATGAAATTAGTCTATAGGTGAGATTGACTGGGAAAGGGGCATGAATAAATAACAGGATTTAAATTACATTAGTTTTGGGGTGCCTAGGTGGCTCAGTCAAGTGTCTAACTCTTGATTTTGCCTCAGGTCATGATCTCATGGTTGTGAGATTGAGCCCATGTAGGGCTCAAGATTCTCTCTCTCCCTCTCTCTGTCCTTCCCCTACTCATGCCCTTTCTCTTTGTCCATTAAAAAAAAAAAAAATTATTAGGGGCCCCTGGGTAGCTCAGTCTGTTGAGCGTCTGACTTTGTCTCAGGTCATGAACTCAGGTTTTGTGAGTTCGAGCCCTGCATTGGGCTTGCTCCTGTCCGTGCAGAGTCCTCTTTGGATCTTCTGTCCCCCCCCACTCTTTGCCTCTCCCCAGCTCACACCTTCTCTCTCAAAAATAACCATTAAAAACAAAGTATTAAAATTAAAAAAAAAAATTAGTTTTATGCATTTGTCAGTACTCAGTGAATATACACCCAAGTTTTGTGCATTGGTTGTAAGTTATATATTTTACCCCCAAAAAATTTAAAGCAAATAATATTCTAGATAATGATACACATGCTAATGCACTTAAGGGAAATTGCAGGTGTCCATTTTACTTTGAAATGAGATGCATCAGAAAATGGACAGATGAAAGATGTAATAAAGTAAGTGTAGTAGAATATTAATGGTAAAATCTAGGTAGCAAGTGTATGTAAATTTCTTAAGCTTTTCCATATGTTTAAAATTTTTCATAAAATATTGGGAAAAAATAAATATTACTTTTATTCCAAGTTTTTAAACATTGTTATTGATTATAAGTTTAAAAAATATTTTTAAATCATTATAAATGAAAAAATCTTATTCCGTTTTACCACTATGTGATGAAATAACAGAGAAATGCTAATTGCTAAGATAGCATTGCACAACAACACACTGAGATCCAGCAGATCTGAGACCCTGGTCTTTCATGAACACACTGTGCCATTTTAACAAATTCCAAAATGGATTTTTTTTCCCAAAATGGATTTTAATTGAAAAGCCTGCTTTCTGTTGGCTTGTAAGAGCTCTTGCTATCATTTGAAGCTGATTTTGTGCAAAGGATTAAAAAAAGGACTTTCCTCTGTTTTCTTATACGATATACCAGAAAAATAAAGAAATCAGAAATACACACTTTGCAAATTGTTTCACCATAAGAAGAAAACACAACTTTTCCTCTTTTCTTTTCAGGTGGTGGAGCTGTTGTTAGCTCGAGGGGCAAATAAAGAGCACAGGAATGTTTCTGATTACACACCTCTAAGCCTGGCTGCTTCTGGTGGCTATGTGAACATTATCAAAATATTACTAAATGCAGGAGCTGAGATTAATTCTAGGCAAGTTTTATTCTCTCTCTATAAGCCCCTTAAGAGTGTTATGACAAAGCTATTTGTAGAACACTTGTATTTCTTACGCCATATTTAGAAAATGCCTTCATTACGAGTTTAGAATCCAAATTGTTAGAGATTTTTAAGATTAATTTTATTTAAGTATTTAAAACTATTCTATTGATATAGAACTTGAGAAACCATCACTTACTCTATTTCTTATGGTACTAAAAGTAAACACAGTTATTATGCTTTAGGATGGAAAGCCCATCTTAATAATCACTTAATAATTTAATAGTTACTTTTCAGCCCAAGTCATTATGTTGGATGAGCTACAGAAAGTAGTCTAGGTCTAGGTGGTAAAAGATTTCTAATGGAGTCTTGGTAGTATCTCATAGACTTACTAGGGCTGAGAAAAATTATTATTTTAAATAGTCCTGCAAACTAAAGAATCAAATCCTGAAATAGAATTCTATAAAATTCATCCAATTTTTTCTGGGACATTTAAATTTTATATCTTTTCCTTTTGTTCTCCCCATACCTCCACCCCCAGAACTGGTAGCAAATTGGGCATTTCTCCTCTGATGTTAGCAGCTATGAATGGGCATACAGCTGCTGTTAAGCTCCTGTTAGACATGGGCTCTGACATAAATGCTCAAATAGAAACCAATCGGAACACTGCCCTTACCTTAGCCTGCTTCCAAGGAAGAACTGAAGTGGTTAGTCTTCTGCTTGATAGAAAAGCAAATGTGGAACACAGAGCTAAGGTAAGAAAAATCTGAGATTTATACATGGATTTATTTATTGCTTCGATATTTAAGGTGTACAGTAGCATTATGCTAATTATAATTTTAGTATTTTCTAGTAACATATATCTTACATATGTGTTTAATCAGAAATCATTCTGTGTACTCGGTCAAGCATTAACTCTTGAAAATACTTTAACACTAAATTTTTATAGGTAAAAATGACATACTAGGGTTATCAGCTAGAAAATACGTACTTTGTGAAAGAGAAGAGAGGAAACATTTATTAGTGCCAGTTATATGCCAAGTGCTTGCATCTTGGCAAGTTTTTTTCACAAGTTTTTTTCACAATAAATTGACATTAAGTAGAATCATCTTTCTGGATCACACTGTAACTCAGGCTGTAGTGTCAGTGCTGAAATTTAGTTGTGACTCTTTGTAGCAATTATATCAAGTTGCTCCCCAGGTGGTTCTTTAAACATTTTCGCTCTTTTCAGTCTCTCATATGTTGCTTTTATTTTTCGCTAAACCTAGACTGGCCTCACACCACTCATGGAAGCTGCCTCTGGTGGATATGCAGAGGTGGGCCGAGTTCTTTTGGATAAAGGTGCTGATGTTAATGCCCCTCCAGTGCCCTCTTCGAGAGATACAGCTTTAACCATAGCAGCAGATAAAGGGCATTATAAATTCTGTGAGCTTCTCATTGGCAGGTATGATGTTATCATGCCCTTCATATGTGACTATGGTGTTACTAGTGATTACTATTCTCTCTGGGCAAATTGTACTATTAAAATATCAAATGTGGTTACTTCTGTAAACTACAGTTGCATGTTTTGTTTTATTTTTTACACCTACTTCTGTTATTTCCCACCTATCTAGAGCTATGCTACGTTGTCTGATTTATTTCAGTGCAACCTAGAAATACTTCTCTTCTTCCTTTCTTGGGTGTGTATACACTTTTAAAGTACTATAATACGCTATTTGAACATCCAGCTGTTGGCCTGCATATTCACATCTCCGACACAGTTTGAGTTTTCCAGAGAGTTATCGCTGGAAATCTTAAAAATCTAGCAGCAATCTAAGATTTTGTTGTTGATTTTGTTGTTGTTGTTGTTTTTTAATTTGTTTATATTTTGTTTTTGTTTTTAATAGCAATTAGGGCTTTTAAGTGACAGTTACAGAATTGTTCAAGGTATCAGACAGGATCCAGGGGAATCCCTGCTTTCAGTCGCTTAGAAGTTCCTGCCAGTCTTCCAAAGATGCTTGCCAGCTGAATTGGATTTCTTGCTTTAACAGTCTTAAAGACATTTGCATGGTGTCCTAAGCAGTAGTATTTAGTAGTGGCTGCTATCACCTGTTATTCACCATGAGTCTTACCATGATGCCCACTGAGTGCTAAATCTGCATGTTATTTTTAGATTCATTCTTTTCTGAAGCCACATAATAAAAAATACATAAATACAAGTAATCTGAAATAGATACAAGTGCCTTGTAAGATACTGTTTATGTCTCTTGCATACTGTTTGTTTAATGTATTGATTATGCTATTAACAGGATGTACTTATATTTTTCACTAAATAAAACTTCACATTTTCTCAGGATTGAAACCCAGAATTATGCAGTCATTAAAATAAGAAAAGCAATTATTAGTATACAGTTGTTTTTTAATTTGAAGACTTTTAAATTTGATGGTTAGAAATTCCTTGTAATTTTGAGAGAAAAATGTATTTAAGTCCTTGAATATTATATCTAATATTTCACTTTTATAGAATATTTTTCATATGTTAATAGTTGATTTTTATCGTTATCTGTGTCATTCCATTTATTTTAAACAATACCTGTGTCATTCGTTTAGGGGAGCTCACATTGATGTACGTAATAAGAAGGGGAACACTCCATTGTGGCTAGCAGCAAATGGCGGACACCTTGATGTGGTTCAGTTACTAGTACAAGCAGGTGCAGATGTGGATGCAGCAGACAACCGCAAGATAACTCCTCTGATGGCAGCATTTAGGAAGGTAGAAGTCTTTCATCCTCATTCACTTGGATGTTTTTCAATTTTTCTGGATATGTATAGTTTAGTGATTACTAAAGACTCTCATTTTAGGATTTAGCGGTAGTGATGAAAGCAGTAAAATAATAAGCAAATAATCACTCATAGCAACACTGAAAGGTAGACACAGGTATCCCAGAAAAACCATTAATATTACCCATATTGATAAGTTAAGCTAAGTAAACTTTTAAAAAGTAGTTCTAAGTAGTATTTCCAAAATCGAGTTGCAATCTTAATCTTTCACACAAAATGTAAATCCAATTAAAAGTAACTAATTACTTATGAATGAATGTTTTCTTGTATTAGCACAGCAGGGAAAAAATTAACTTAAATTGGTTTTATTTTTAATCATTTGCTTTAATTACTAGGAACAAGAGAATTATATAATGAAAACCCAGCCACCAATATTTTAAAATGCCTGAAAATCAAATGAACTACATTCAGAAGTAGAAATAAATTTTGTGAAAAGAGAAACTTTGTTTCTCTTCCTATAATGCATAGCACAGAGTGATTTAATAGTTTGGTTGGTCTCTTAAATTCAGCTTTAATTTGTTACTAGGAAAACTGGATTACTGTTCAGTGTTTAAAATTCAAGTTTTGTCATTTTGAGACAGGTAGGTAAAATCCCTTGGTAGGTTCCAAATTATTTTGTTGTATTGAAGATTTTAATATATAAATTGCAAGAAATCATATTTCTTCTTTTTTTTCTTATTATTCTCTCTGTCTGTGCTTTGTACCACCTTGTCCCTAGGTATTCTAGACTACCTAGACACTGAATTTCTTGTTATTTCCTCTTTTTTTCTCTTTCTCTTCCTCTTCCTCACTACCTCTTCTCCAAGCAAGGTAACATATCATTCATCTTCCTAACCACTCCACTATGTTAGTATCCTCTTCTAGAACTTTTTCCTCCCTTCAGTCTCTGTCATCCTTTGAAACCCAATCTTAGTTTGTTAGTCAAAGCCAACATAATCTGGTGCCCTTAGAGCTCATCCCCTATTTTGAATTTCTGATGTGGAGTCTTCTCCTTGCTTGGTCTTTTGTTTGTTACCGTCTCTTACGTCACCATTGCTCTCATCTCAGAAATACCCATATTCTTCATTATTTTTCCAGACTTATTCATTCTTTGTGTATCGTTTAAATCTCCCATTCTACAAAAACACTTCCAATCCTATTTGAGCTCACAGCAGGACATTTAATCCTCTAAACATTGTAGAAGTTCTACAATCGGTTATTTTTATCATTCATTTTGACAAAAATTATCTTGTTACTACTCTATCACGCATATGTCTTCTCTTTCCAAATAGACTTAATTCCTTAAGAACAGTGTTTATCTTTTATATTCTTTTGTATTCATCCCATTATTTATTTATTTTTTAGTATCTACCATGTGTTACTGTAATGGTTGGCCTATTACATTGTACAGAGTACAGCAGTTGCACTTTTTTTTTTGTTTTTAAAGAAATATATGATTTAATAAGGGGAAGTAAGATCCACATACAAAGTCAGGTAACTGTGAGGTGTCCCATATAATTTAAATACCATAGAAGTGTTGGCAAGTTATCAAGAAATGATGTAAATGGCATTGAACTATTCATTAAAAGATAGGAATAGGAATAGTTTAAAAAGATGTAGATGAAAAGGAAGAGATAGGGAAATATACTAAATATAAAAAGTCTGTTTATCAAAACTAGCTAATTCATAGGAATTGTGTTCAGAGAGCAATAGTATAGATTGGAGAAAGAGTCTCTTGAGTCCTGGTCTAAAAGTTTTGAGCTTTACTTAGTGAACTGGGTTACAGTGAATAATATAATCATAGCTCATGCTTTAGGAAAGTGTATCTTATTTCTTTTGTAGTACTAGTATAGTGTTATGCTTTTAGTTTTTATCTGAAAGAACAAAATTGTTATTTCTATTCTTTCAGGGCTTAGAATTGAAATAGGATGCTCACTTACGAATTAGCTAGAAACAAATGAATTTTTTTTTTTTTCTTTCAGACATATCCCCATTTCTTCATACTAATTTTTGGCTTGTTGGCTTTTCATTCAGTGTTGTTTAGAATTTTAGATCAGGTTATTCTGTACTGTTTCGGAGGGGTGGGATGAGAATGAACAGTGTAGATTTAACTTATCAGAACCAAAGTTTGTCTCTTTTTCATTTACAGTGCAAATGATATCTAAGACTTTATTTTGTGGCACTGATGTCAAAGTACTCTTAATGAAGACAAGACTATAGATTTACTGAATCCTGTTAAGAGTCTGTTTTCAATCTGATATTGGTATCTGTTTTTTAGGGTCATGTGAAGGTGGTGCGCTACTTAGTCAAAGAAGTCAATCAGTTTCCATCAGATTCTGAATGTATGAGATACATAGCAACCATCACTGATAAGGTAATAATAGTGATTAAGTTCATCCTAGTATATGAGCTAGGGATCACATTTGGTTTTTTTGTAAGTGTGTGTGTGTATCTCACGCTAAGAAAAAAGTCTTAGTCTAAGCAATAATGTGTGGTATGTAATAGTTTTCATTTATCTAGTATTTGGGAATGCAGTATTGTATTTAAAAGGTGCTTCAGATTATTCAGTTACCTAACGAAGCAATAAAACATTCTCTAAGACCTAACTAAAACTGAGCATAGTACTTTTTATAGTCATGGGCAAGGAAACTTTATGTTTTCGATATAATATAAAAGTTGGAGTAATTATCAGCTTAAGAATGAATTGGCTAGGATTTTTGCCGAAAAAGTAGAGAAAGTGAAATAAATCCTATTAGAGATCTAATTGAGATGTTCCCCTGGTGATGTTTTAATTTGGGGTTTATACTAACATTTGACTAAAATCCTAAGACATGTGTCTGAAAATGCAAAGAGGTCAATAAATCTAAAAATGTCTTTCTCAGCAGTCATTACATAATAGGGATCACTTTTTTTTCATGAGTTTTATTTAACATAGCTAATTCATGGTCTCGCCCGCCTGTACATTTCTCTATGATAATTAACATTCCTGGATACCACTGTTTTTTGCTTTTTGTGGGATTTTTTTGGAGGGGTGGGGAGATTAAAAATAAGGCTTTCGTTGAATAGGGAAAAATAGCCCTTTCCTGTTAAATAGTATGTCCCGAGAATGAAATCACTGAGAAAAGTATATAAGTACCCATGTCTATGATTTCTTTAAGTGTGATTCCTGCACAGGAAGTTGTAGCAACAAAGCTTAAATATTTGAAACAGTTCCCGTCAATTAAGTTCTTTAATTTTTTAAACCCATTTTCTTTGTTGACATTGACCTTTCCCTTCAGCCCATTAACCAGCTGGCATAAATTAATGAAGCTGTGTTTGCTATATGATTTCTTACATTGAAATTTTAGGAATGAGTAATTTTAGTTTCCAAAATACTAGTCACATGGATGTTATTTTGAAGGACAGTAGAGGCTCTTTGCTTGTGTAACTTAAAAAAACATATACCATTTAGATTATGGTTTTGTTTTTACCCTTTTTTGCCCTACCACTGATGTTTATTGCTTATGTTCATTCAGGTACCTTGATTAAATATCTTTGTGTTTTCAGGAGTCTCTCTAAATGTGAATTGTGTTTTGAGGCTGCAAACATCTTAATTTTTTATTTTAGGAGATGCTGAAGAAGTGTCATCTTTGTATGGAATCAATAGTACAAGCCAAAGATAGACAGGCTGCTGAAGCAAACAAAAATGCCAGCATTTTATTAGAAGAGTTAGACTTGGAAAAGGTAATGATAATCTTTACATGTGAAAAATACCAACTTTTTTCCTTTTCCTTCTCCCTAATTTGTAATCTGTTATCTTTTATTTTTCTTTCATTTTGTCTTTTGTTTTTGGTTTAAATTATGTACATGTTTTTCCCTCAAGTTTGGTTCAAATTGAATTATGACTATCTTCAATATCATTAAAAGAATTTTCTTTGTAATCAAATTAACTAAATTTTATTATAGGAATTGAATTCATCTGGAAGTCAGAAAACCTAGCCTCTAATAATCAAGTTGAGTCTTAACGAATGAATGATCTCTTTATCCCCATCCAAATTGATCTTTCACTGATCCTACACCTTGTAATTTGTTGCCAGCAGATTTATCAGAGTACCAAATGCATTACCAACACATAACCAACCAGTGAGTTACAGCCACTTGGTAGAATGTTTAATGAGTTCATTTTTTAAATGGATGATTTCTTTTATACTTTTCTCTTTCAGGCAGAACAACATCATTCCCACCTATTCTCACGGGCAGTAAAATACTCCAAACAACATTTGGTTTTGACAGTCCCATAGTTCCTTCTTTCTCCCCCTTCCTGTCAATAACTCTGCATTCTGGAATGTAATGCAAATAGTAATCACAGCAAGAAAAGAGTTGGTTGACATTGAATATTATGGAATACATATTCTGCCATATTTCATCTTTTTTAAAAAGGTTAAAAATGCTTCAGATTTAATATTACTGTTTAAATTTATAAAGGATATAGAGTGATAATTTTAATCTTTTTGATTTGAGTCAGCTCCTTTTTTATTATACTTGCTGACTTTGTTAAATTGTGTATTTCAACTTACATAAACAAAATATGAATTATTCTCAACATTTTATTCTAATTTATTTATTTTTTTTAAGTTTATTTATTTTGAGAGAGAGAGAGAGACTGTGCATGCACGAGCAGGGAGAGGCAGAGAGAGAGCGGGAGAGAGAGAGAATCCTAAGCAGGCTCTGTGCTGTTACCACAGAGCTGGACTCAAGGCTCAATCTCACAAACTGTGAGGCCATGACCTGAGCTAAAACCAAGAGCCAGATGCTTAATTGACTGAGCCACCCAGGCACCCCCATTTTGTTCTAATTTAAATGTGAAAATACGCTATTATTTTTCAGAAAATATACTTAATACTGGAGGTTCTTCATTTTTTAAACTCTGGTTTAATTTCTGATCAAACAAATTCACTTTTTTGGTCATTTTGAAATTTTAATTTTTTTTTAATGTTTATTTATTTTTGAGAGAGAGAAAGAGACACAGAGTGTGAGCAGGGGAGGGCCAGAGAGAGGGAGACACAGAATCACACCCAGAGCCCACCGGGGCTCGAACTCATGAACTGCGAGATCATGACCTGAGCCGAAGTCGGACACTTAACCGACTGAGCCACCCAGGCGCCCCATCCATTTTGAAATTTTAAAACAACATGAGCACATTGAGAGGTAGATAGTTATTATAACTATTACTTGACCTGTTTTCATATTCAGTTTTATCTAATATTTAATGCCTCTTAAATACCGAGCAAAATAATAGGGCCAATTTGTATGATAAAATGTATTATTTTGGTCTTCTCACTAAAAAAAAGTATTATTCCCTTCCTCTTACAGATGGAGAAATTAAATCTATGGGAAGTTAAATAACTTGATTAAGCTAGGGTAGGATTCGAACCCAGTTTTTTCCTTCCAAATTCCCAGGGTCCCACTCATTCCTAAACTGACCATAACATACCTCTTAGTTCTTTTTAGTTCTTTCTTCCCAAAGTATTATAATATCCTGTTTTTGCATTACTCTCCTATTTTTGCACTAGAATTCTTCTGTTTCTAAGTTATATTATGATACTTACTGTTTCTTTTTGCATTTTTATCAAATCTAGAAAGCATCCTTTCTACAACTGAGACATAAATATCTGTTTTTAAATAAAATCTTTAATTTCTTCATGCCTTTGGTACTTACACATTACATTAAATACATCTAGGGACTTAGTGCATACCTGTAGATTATAGAGACAGGAGACCATTTATAGGAGATATCTTTTTAAAGATACCTGTTCTCAGTCAACTTCAGTTTTTTTTTCTTTATTACAATAATGTGTTCAATTTAAACTGAAATATGCATAAAGAAAAACATGTCACCATTGTAAGATAACTAAAGCTAAAAACCTGGCATGGTAACAAAGTCTGCACCTCTGCAATTACTTACAAAGTCTTTTAAGACTGTATGTGATATGCCCACCTATAATATTTCTTACACCTCTGATCTTATTTTTTTATTACTTTTGGTCACTTTGCTCCATCCATACAGACCATCCTCTTCTGCTCTTCCTGTGACTTCTGCCTTGAATGTCCCTTCATTTGCCTCTTATTTTAGTCTCCCTTCCACAAACACTCTTGCTACTTTTCTTCCCTTCTTTATTTTCACTCTGTAACGTTTGAAATGTATTTTATTTAGTTATCTTATTGGACTCTCTCTACCACTACAATGTATGCATCACAAAATGGTGCGTGTCATAGGCACTCAATAAATATTTCTTGAGCAAATGAATATTCACACATATGGAGATGGTGATACTTTTTATGAAAAAGGGTCATGTGAACGCATTGCTCTAATACTTGCTTTTTCCTCTCTCAGTAATTGATGGATATTGTCAGTTGTTAGTGATTTAAATAACTGTAGAATATATGCCATAGTAAGTTTGTTGCCAGTTTTTTGTCACTACAGGTAATGTTACTATAAAATCCTTATACATATTTCCTTATATTTTGGTGCTTTTATTTTTATAAAGTTTCTTCACTTGGGTCAATATATTTTAAATTTGATATACTTCCAAAATATTTTCCTACTGTTATCAGCAACACAGGTGTCATTTTCTTGATTTCTTTCCAACATTTCTTAACCTTGATGTTCCAAGAGCCTCAGATTTAAAGTAAGTCAAAAGGAACTGCTTTCAAATGTCACTGCATATTTTTCCATAATATTAAAACTCAAACTAATAAATAATTCTTAATCATAAGTTAATTAGATGTAAATTGATTCTGCTGCATGCACTGATACTTTATAAACAATTTTGAATGGGGGCGGTGTAGAGATAAAATTCTAGATTACACAGGAGGTACGTCTCTCCTAAACTCTACCCCAGTATTTCTGTTTGAAAAATTATCAGATTGGTATCTGATAGGGTTTGGTTCACTTTTTTCACTTATTATTTATGTCTGGGAAAATACCTTTTTCTTTTTTTATTCTTTTGCCTTTTGAGACACAGTATATTCTGGCTCCACCATTTCTGATTTAAGAACATCTTGGAGTTGGTCTTGTCTGATCCAAGTTGAATGTTCTATATAGGTAATTTATTGCTTGTATAATAGTGCTTCTCTGATCAGCCTTTCTAATTTGAAAATTTTGGTTAATAGGTTTGTAAAAACTGCTGCTGAAAATACTGCCCATTATATTTACCAGATTCTCTTATCCTTGTTCAGTGAACATATATTTACTCAGCATTTATTATGTGGAAGAGTCCCTGCTTTGGAGCAGTTTAGCTGGTCAAACTGAGGACTTCTCTTGCAGTTAGTTGCTTGCTCTCTTAGGAAATTAACAACTAGGTTATACTCATGGCTGTTGGTATCCTAGTGGATACTGTTGATCTGCATTTTTGATATATTTCTTTCACCCTTGCACTTTATTACTTATTGTTTCTCCCCCTATCTTTTTCCTTATAAACTTGCATTACCTATGTAGGGTGTAGTTTTACAATATTCCTATTAGATATTTTCCATTGGGCTTTTTTGCCTATACCTGAAGCTTTTAATATGCCCATCCCATAATCTTAATTTTATACATTTCATTCTGTGATTATCTTTTCAGCTTTACTCCCTCTAGAATTCTACCTCCAACAATCCTGACAACCCTGCCTACCAAAAAATTTAGGATCCACTTCTACCACCCTTCACTGTTCTTTACTCTTTCTTTTATTTCACTCCCACCTGTAGCCTAGTAACTAAACGTGTAGGAAAAAAACATTCACTTGATGACGAATTTTACTTTAAATGGGTGACATTGAACCCTTTAATGCTACCTAGTATACTGTGTTTCCCTAATTTCATTCATTCTCCCACTTATCAAGACCACTATTACTTTCTCTCCTTTATCCTCACTTCCAATACATCTGCTCCTTTATCCTCAATTAATGACCTTATATTTTACAGTGAGAAAACTGAGCATCAAAAGTAAACTGTCAGACTTTTCCCCACCCATTTCCCCATCCACCAATTTCTACCCATATTCTTCCTCCCAGTTACTAAATAAACTTTTTTGTAACCAGCCCCATCTGTTGAACTAGATCTGGTCACCCTTACTCAAAAACATTGTGGCAATTTTTTTCTCTGTGTCCTATATCATTTTTCCTCTTCTTGTGGATCATTCTCATCTTCATACAAGCTTATTTCTCTAGTCTCAAAAAACCTTTTGATTCCTCCACTCCCTGTCTCCAGTTTTCAGCTACAAACTCATCCCTTTGCTTCCCTTTGCAGCCAAACAATAACAGCAAACTCATCTATTTTGACTCTTTCCAGTTCTTCCTTCATTCAGGCTCGCACTCTCACAACTCCACCAAAACTATGCTTTTATGGTCTCTGGTGACTTTCATGTAGCCAAACCCAGTGCTCAGTGCTCTATCCTCATGTCATGGAGCCTAATAATACCTGACCTACTTCTTCACTTGACCTCCATTGCACTACACACTCTTGGTTTTTCTCTTACCTCCCTGGATGTTCCTTCTGTGTCTTCTTTGCTACTTCCTCCTCTTTTCCTCTCTTAGTTGGCAAGCCCCTTGGCTCATTACATTATCATCTTTTTCCACTGGTTACCTCATCCTGCTTCTTAAATTTAAATAAATAACAGCTGATCCCAAAAATATATCTTTAGCACAGATATCTTCCCTAAACTCGTCTCATCTCCTGCTAGTTACTCAACATGTCCATTTGGATACCAATTAGACATCTCATACTTGTTTCCAATGTCAACTCCTAATCTTTGCCCACCCTAGAGCCACAACTCTGTCTTGGAACTGCTTATGCTAAAAGCCTTGAGGTCATTATTGATTCCTCTCTATCCTCCATTGTCTTAGAAAATCTTGTTACCTTTGCCGTATAACTGTATCTAGAATCCTAGTCTCTTTTCATCACTTCTCACCCTGGTTCAAGTCATTAATATCATCTCTTACCTGTATTACCCAGTAGTTACTTAACTGACCTCCCTGATTCCCATTGCTCAGCAGTCTATTCTCCATCCTCTTAAATCATTTAAATCAAATCTGACACTCTTGCTCAAAACCCTACAGCACTATTTCAGACTAAAAGATAAAGTCTTTGAGACACCAAGGTGATCAGACAGACCCTCTGATATTCTGTTGCAAAGTCATTTTTCTACTATTTTCAACCACAGGGGCCTGCTTGAACATACAGCTTATGTATTGGCTGTTCTCTTTGCCTGAAATATTTCAAATCTTTTAGATATTCACTTAAACTTTACCTTTGTGAGACTTAACACTGATTACCTATTTAAAATCAAACCCCCTTACCCGTCCCCATATACATACTTCTCTTCCCCTTCTCCAGTATTATACATTGTACTTAACACCTTTTTGAAAACTAACATATTGTCATCTATGTGCCTCCCCCCAACTAAATGTTAGTTTTATAAGCTTCATGAGGGTAGGGATATTTTGTCTGGTTTACTGACTAGTCCTAAAAGATTAGAACCATGCTTAGTATATAGCAGATTATCAATAGATTTTCCTTGGATCCTTCCCTTTCCCTTCCCTTGAATACTCCTTGATCTCTTTTTCTGTTATTGGTGTCAGTACCTATGAGTCAGTAATGAAATTTTGATATCACTTTCAGCTGCTCACTTACCCTTGCTTCCCGTTCACTACATCCATCAAATGAATTCATGTAGTAAATTAACTTAATCCAGCACCTGGCACATTTAAACCCTCTACATATCATCATCACCTTTAACTAAGCTTTGTCAGTCTCTGTTTCTTCCTTTCCTCTCAGTTATCACTCCTGATACCTGAAGTATCGCAGTAGGCTTAATAGTCTCCCTATATAAATAAATAGTTTTGCCTCTGTCACCTTTTGCCTTCATTTTAGTCTTTCTCCTTTCCAATGTAACTTTTCCACAGTTTCCATAGTTTTCTAATACACAGGTGGAATTGCGTTACACCCTTCTCAAAAACTTTCCGTCTGTCTTAGTTTGTCTGCTTGGGAAAATCCAAACATTCGGGTCCTCCTAGCTTACTCCTCCAGGCTCATCAGTCGCTGTGGTTTTCTACTGCTCACATAACTTGTTCACTTTCATATATCCAAATTTGCAGATGGTTTCTCTTTAGTCTGGACTACTTCTTCAATTCTTAAATTTTTACCTTAAAAAGCTTAACTCTCAAATATCACTTTGTTTCCTAAACCTCAATTAGAAATCACCAGTTAGTAGTGCCCTTTCCTTTTCCACAATAAGGTTATTCTACAACTTGACTCTTTTCTTCAAAGCCTCTACCCTTCCCCCACATATACTGAAAAACATACAGCAGTTCCCCAGTAAGTGAAGTGAGGTGCAGGTTTGTACCTTGTGAGAAAACAGAGGATGTAGGCTGAATTTCTAACCCTGTTTTCTGTACCTCCAGACTTTCTTAAGTCTTCATGGCTTATTCTGTTTTCATCTGTTCTCTTTGGGACCTTGCATCAGTTGTTACCACCTCCCCCATACTTTTTTATCTTTAGTGTCTACTGTTTAACTCCTACCTTCTGCCTGCAGCTTAAGGTAATTATTATAATGAAACTTTACCTCAAATTTAGCATTTTGTTTTCCAGATATTTTAAGAGAATGATCTATGTCTTGTTCACTCTACTTTTTAAATTTTTTTTAATAATTTTTTTTAATGTTTACTTATATTTGAGAAAGAGAGAGAAAGCACAAGTTGGGGTGGGGCAGACAGAGAGGGAGACATAGAATCCGAAGCAGGCTCCAGGCTCTGAGCTGTCAGCACAGAGACCGACGCAGGGCTCGAACTCACGAACCGCGAGATCATGACCTGAGCCGAGGTCGGATGCCTAACCAACTGAGCCACCCTGGCACCCTCTACTTTTAAAATTTTTAATCCTCAGAACCATTTACCTACTCCCTCACTACTGCAATGAACTAACTATAGCAGGGTTACCAGTGGCATCTCAACTGCCAAATCCTATTACTTATTTTCAGTTCTTATTGATACTTGTGATACTTACCAATGTTGATTACCTTCCTTCATAAAACTCTTCTCACTGAAGCCATTTTTCTCTTGATTGTCTTCCTCTGCCTGATTATGCCTTCCTAAAGTCTCATTTGCTCTTCCTTTTAAATATTGGATATCCCATATATATATATATATATATATATATATATATACACACACACACACACACACACACACACACATACACACACACACACACATACACATAAATACATATTCATATAGTTAATAACTTTTTCCCTTTGGTGATCCACTAGTTTCATATACCTCCTACAAACTTATGATGCCTCTTAATACATATGTATCTATCTTATCTAATTCTGCTTAATTTTTTAGAGCTTCATGCCTTTATTGGTTCTTTCACAGCCATAGTCTGAGATCTGTCCTTCAGAAAGAGTTTCCCTAGGACCTCTGAATTTGTGCCCCACTTTTTAGTGAGTCGAAAGGGTTAGTAGAATCTATGAGATTATCAAAATACTAGATAATACTTAGAATTTATAAGATGTAGAAACGAGTAAATACCTTGCCTTTAGGGCTGAACTCTACTGTGAGTCTGATAATCTAGACTTACTGTTGTCAAAGGCTAGACATACTGTTGTCAAAGGGCCAGTCTCCACTGATTGAAGTCTGTAAGCCCTAAGGGCACTTGCATACCCAAGACCCAGCTACACCTACAAACTAGTCTACCTCAGCCCGTCACCCCTACCCACATCTAGGCCAAATAGGTTTAGAAGACTGCTTTCTGATTTAAAGCTCTCTATTCTTTTTTTTTTTTTAATTTTTTTTTTTTTAACGTTTTATTTATTTTTGAGACAGGGAGAGACAGAGCATGAACAGGGGAGGGTCAGAGAGAGGGAGACACAGAATCTGAAACAGGCTCCAGGCTCTGAGCTGTCAGCACAGAGCCCGACGCAGGGCTCCAACTCACGGACTGCGAGATCATGACCTGAGCCGAAGTCGGCCGCTTAACCGACTGAGCTACCCAGGTGCCCCTAAAGTTTTCTATTCTTAAGGTAGTTCTTTCCCCCTTGATACCAGTCAATGATCTACCACTAGACAAATAAAAAATCCAGCAAAACCAAAAATCCATCCTTGGCTTAACCAGTGGGTTTCGCTTGTCATTTTGATCGCTCGTAAGCCTTTCTCAAGGCTTTTCTGTACATACAGCCATGACACAGATAAAGTATGTTTTATTATTCCTAATTCTGAATTGGAGAGTTTTAATATATTTTTAAAAATTTTTTTAATGTTTATTTTTCAGAGTGAGAGAGAGCGCAGAAGAGGCTTAATACATATTTATGGAAACGGTTGCTTTGAAAAGTTTTTTTGGCACATCCTTCACGCCACTTTCTACTCCTCCTTTTCCTCTTTAACTTAAGCTTATCTGACAAAGTCAGCTAGGCAGGCTAACCTCACTAGAGTTCAGCGGGGAGAATGCACGTTTTCCCAAGGGCAGGCAGCTAGCTCCATTAAAGCAAGGATTCAGTGAGCAGAGTCACACATGCTTACTTCCTTCTTTCAAACTCTCCAGTCAGATACTATTCCTCCTCCCATGTAATGATCTAAGGAATGAAGGTCAGCAATTTTTTCTTTCCAGTTCTTCTGCAAGGTCAAAAGCTCCTCTTTCACTTGTCTTCAGACTGAAGTTTGTGTGCTTCTGGAGGCCTAGCAAAACTTTCTAGGGCTACCATGCAGACAACTTTTGTATCTTTAACTTCCATTTGTATTCTTTCCTGAAATCCCTCTACCTGAGAAAGTAGCAGTGTTCTACAGAGTCTCCTTAATTATTTCCATTTTCAGGAGCAAAAGATTTCTCTTCACCAGAGAGAATGTAATTATGGTGCACTGCCCCAGGGTGTAAAAACTTTCAAGGTGGGCCGAAACTTTCAGGTACCTAACAGACATAATTTGAAATGACAGTAAAGTCCAGCAAAAGCAAAAACCTTAAAAAATTTAACAAAAATGAAATGATTTGTCTTTTGGGCTTATATTTGAGCTCTGGTTTCATTAGTTAGCATATTGTGACATTTTCCATAAATTGAGTGTCATTGTTTTGACACATGTATTTAAATGTACACATAATACACAAAACACTAGATTATGGGCAGGGAGTACACAGTTTGAAAACATCTTTTAGAGGACAAGGAAAGAAAACAGTTTGAAGATGATTTTCTCACTTTATGAATCAAAGAGGAAAATTTAATTGTTAATGTCACTTATTAAGAGATGTTATACTTTTATTCTTACTCATTGTTTTGACTATGAAAGTAACACCATTAAGTGCCCACTTTCACAAATAGAAACAGGGTACAGTTATATAAAATAAAATTGAAAGCCACCATCTTTCTGCCACCCCTCCTCCAGGCTCACTTTAGAGTAGTCATTAGCTTTCATTTGTATCCTCTTTGCCTTTTTCTCTATTTCTACAAACAGAGCCACATAACAGGTTCCCTTCCCAGTAAGTGAGATCATTGGACTGCCATGTGCATCCTTTTCTTCTAACCGGTGTAATTTGGGAGCATATTACCAAGTATAGAACACTTAAAAAAATTGTTTTCACGTTTTTTTATTTTGAGAAAATGTGCAAGCAGGGGAGGGGCCGAGAGAGGGGGAGAGAGATTCCCAAGCAGGCTCGGTGCTGATATAGCATAGAGCCCAATGCGGGGCTTAAACCCGTGAACCATGAGATGATGACGTGAGGCAAAATCAAGAGTCAAACACTTAACTGACTGAGACACCCAGCTGCCCCATTAATGGCTGCCTAGTATTTTGTGAATGTGTACTGTTGTTAATTTATTCCCCCCATTCTTGGCATTGATGGATTTACCTTGTTTCCATTTATTGCCACTATAATCAGCTCTGCAATAGAAATTATTTTTTCACTATGGTTATTTTATAGAATAAATTCTTTGGATAAGCAGTTTGTAATTTTAACAGGAGGCTTTTGAATTACCTTTCCTAAAATACAACTATTTATACCCACAGCAGTATAGGAAGGAACTCATTTTCCCAAACTTGTGTTGATCCATGATATCTTTTTTAATTTTGCAAAATTAATGAATAAAACATGGTAACTTATTATTTAATTTACATTTTTTAGTGATTGTGAAAGCTATGTATCTGTCATTTATCCATTTTAAAATTAGATTATCTTATATCATTAATTTGATCTTGACATTTAAAAATATTATTTTCTCTTCACAGCGATTCGACTATAATCTTGATTAAACAGTAAATTGAACTAGATGACTTTGAATTTTATGGTATTCTAGTTCTCTTATGATAAAATGACATTGTGTGACAACTTTTTTTACAAAGTAAATCTGTTTTATTTATCCTTTAATAGTTAAGAGAAGAAAGCCGGAGGCTGGCCTTGGCTGCCAAAAGAGAAAAGAGAAAGGAGAAGAGACGAAAGAAAAAGGAAGAGCAAAGAAGAAAACTAGAAGAAATCGAAGCCAAAAATAAAGAGAACTTTGAACTCCAAGCTGCTCAAGAAAAAGAAAAGCATAAAGTTGAAGGTATTTTCTCTAACTTACCATCTAATTTGATTTATGTAATATTGTATTCAAAATGATATTTCCTTAAATATCAATAACTTAAGGTAAAAGTAGATTTCTGTCATTAGCCCTTAAGTATTGTGTGCTATTTTCATTTATTGACTTCTCCCTAGCTTTTTATTGTGAAGAATTTCAGAGCTACAAATTGAAAGAATGATAAAATGAACACCTGAGTACCTTCTACCTAGATATTAAAAATAAACATTTTGGGGCGCCTGGGTGGCGCAGTCGGTTACGCGTCCGACTTCAGCCAGGTCACGATCTCGCGGTCCGTGAGTTCGAGCCCCGCGTCGGGCTCTGGGCTGATGGCTCAGAGCCTGGAGCCTGTTTCCGATTCTGTGTCTCCCTCTCTCTCTGCCCCTCCCCCGTTCATGCTCTGTCTCTCTCTGTCCCAAAAATAAATAAAAAACGTTAAAAATAAAAAAAATAAAAAAATAAAAAAATAAACATTTTACCATATTTGCTTTATTTTTTTTTTCTTTCTAAACATATGTGTATATTTTTTCTAAGCTATCTGAATATAAGTTGCAAACATCTTGACATTGTACCTATAAAACTTCAACACTTATCCTAGGGATGACATTTGCTTACATAATCACAATACCATTTATTATACCTATAAAATTAAGTGTAATTCCATAATATTGATAATCCTAAACATATTTAGAATTTTCTCAAACTGAGGGAGTTATTTTAACTGGATTCTAACGAAAAGATTATTTATATTGGAAATATTGTGAGGAGAAACCACTGCCAGTAAGCCACCAAATATACACGTAGTGTGTGTGTGTTGTGTGTGTGTGTGTGTGTGTGTGTGTGTGTGTAATTTCTCTCTCCTCCAGCCTTTTATTTTGAAAAATTTCAAACTACAGAAAGGTTTATGGATTAGTATGATGAACACCTGTATGTCACCTGGATTCTTATAATATTTTTGGCACATTAGTTCAATTTGTTTTTTTTCCTTTCTTTTTGAATAGATTACATGTAAACTGGGCACCCCATGCAGAATCATCACTAAATACTTGAATATGTATTTCCCAGAAAAAGAACATTATTTTATGTAACCACAATAACATTATTATACCTGAGAAATTTAATAATTATATAATATGTGATATACAGTAATTATTCACATTTCCCAAATTGTCCCCCAAATATTTTTTATAACTGCCTACTATGTATTGTTTAGGACTTAGCACAGAGAGGAGATCAATCATATCTATTTCATTACTAATGAATGCTGGAATAATTGATGACTTTACATCTAATTGTCATCTAATAGTCGCAAAGTAACTCCTGATTTTATTGTTCTTCAAGTGCTTAAAGCTAAATATATTCTATGGGGCTCCTTGGTGGGTCAGTCAGTTAAGCGTCCAACTTTGGCTCAGGTCATGGTCTCACGGTTTGCAGGTTCAAGCCCCGCATCAGTCTCTGTGTTGACAGCTCAGAGCCTGGATCCTGCTTTGGATTCTGTGTCTCCCTCTCTGCCCTTCCCTGGCTCGTGCTGTGTCTCTCTCTCAAAAGTAAATAAACATTTAAAAAAAGAAAAAAAAAAGCTAAATATATTTTGAATCACTTAGAACTGTCTAACTTTGTATTACTACTTTTACAGATGAGCCTGAAGTCTTGACAGAGCCTCCAAGTGCCACAACCACTACTACCATAGGTATATCTGCAACCTGGACAACTTTGGCAGGTTCCCATGGTAAAAGAAATAATACCATAACCACAACCAGTTCAAAGAGGAAAAACAGGAAAAATAAAATTACTCCAGAAAATGTTCAGATTATATTTGATGATCCACTACCAATCTCATATAGTCAGCCAGAGAAGGTAAATGGAGAGTCCAAGAGCAGCAGTACCAGCGAGAGTGGGGACAGTGATAACATGAGGATTTCCAGCTGCAGTGATGAAAGTAGTAACAGCAACAGCAGCCGAAAGAGTGACAATCATTCACCTGCTGTGGTGACTACCACGATGACCAGCAAGAAGCAGCCATCAGTTCTGGTTACATTTCCAAAAGAGGAGAGAAAATCTGTTTCTGGAAAGGCTTCAATAAAGTAAGTCCCAGTTTTCACTTTTCTTATTTATAGTATCATCATGAAATGCTTTGTTGCTGAATTTTTTAGTAAAGCAAGCAAATTAATTGGCAAAATAAGGGTTTGTCTTTGTGCTAAAGAAGTCACAGTTTCATTTTAATTGAAGAATAAACTATTTTTTAAGTTTTGTGTTAATGAAAGATAAAATTATTTTTACTATGTAACTTCTTTATTTTAGTTGTTAAATTTAGCCCATGAAAAGTATTGACTATGGTTTCTCAGGGGTTATTACTGTAATTCATCTCTGCTAATTTTGACCTCATGATAGTATCTTCTTAAAAATTGTCTGTTCATATTATGCTACATATTGAAAAGTGAAAAATAAGTTCTTCATTTGTTTACCATACTTATTCCAAAATAAAAGAATAAAATTATGTAATAGATTGCCTCTATTATTTAAAACTCTATATTCTGTATTTAATGTATTTTTCCCCTCTGTTAAAGATTGTCAGAGACTATCAATGAAGTGACCAGTAATTCTCTGTCTACTTGCACAAAATCTGGTCCGTCTCCCCTTTCCTCTCCAAATGGGAAGTTAACAGTAGCAAGTCCTAAGCGTGGACAAAAGAGGGAAGAAGGATGGAAGGAAGTTGTAAGAAGGTGAGTGACTGTTCCTTGTTTTTCTCATTCTTTATATATGAGATGTTGTTTACCTTACAGTTAGATTCCTCCAACTATTCCAAAGGTTGCAAAGAAACTGGTGGCCCTAGGCTGAATCTGAATCTAGCCAACAGAGATAGCCTATACCGTACTATAGATGAGAAAAAACAATTGGATATAAATGCTTTTAAAATTAGGAGATTTTACATTAAAAAGTTACATAATTGCAGTATCTGCTTGACCCTAGGTATTTGTTGTCTGGTAGAAAACTAATGTAAATACTTTAAGGTGATAAATTGTGTATCTCAGAGCCCAGTATGTGGTATCTTTTACATACTTGTAAGTATTTGAAGAATGAATAAGTATTGGTTTTAAACTATTGTTGTTTGTAAACCACAGGATATCTTTATTTTAAGAATTTTAGGACTAAAATATTTGTTTATAGTTTGCTTGAAATTTTTAATGTTATGTATATTAAACAAGTAAAACAGTATCCCAGAAACTAAAAGGTCATAAGATCCCACAGAGGATGTATTGTAAATCTTTGATAACCTATTTTAAAGAACTTCCCACAAATTCCAACAAAAAATTAAAGTTTTGAGTATTTGAACTAAGAGCTGTGATGAACCAAACTTATTCCTATTAATCCCACAATGCACTGTATAGTTTTTTTTTCATATTTTTGACCAAAGCCTCCCCACACCACCATCTCTATCTTCATCTCTGTCTCTGTCTCTCTCTCACATTCGTGCACATCGCACACGCACTCATTCACATACACACACTTCTTTTGTACTAACCAAAATCACAACATTAGAGTACTGTCTATACAAAAGTATGGTAACTCAGTTTTTCTCCATGTATTTTATATTGTGGTATACTAAGAAATTCTTAACTAATTTGAAAGTAATGATCGCTGACTTATTATTATTCCCTTCAAAGGAATTATTAAGTAACTTAGTTATGTATATAAAAGTACAGGGGTCATACCTTACCTTTTAAAAAATACAACATTTTAATTTAATATCTAATCTACCATTCTAAATAAATAATTTGCTTCTTCAATAAAGCATGGTTGGCTCATCTTCTGATGCCTCTAAAATAATACAAGGTAACAATGCATTTTTAATATCATCCTTTCAGTTATATATTAGAGAATAAAAAGAATGTGAGTCAAACACCCAGAAGTGCCCACAAGAAGCGTTACTTGTTTCTTCAGGCTGGATTAGGTGCCCCAACCAGTGTATCTTCATGATACCTTATTGGAGCACTCATGGCATGATGTTCTTTTCCTACTTGGTATCTACATAGTCAGTCTATGTGGGCAGGAACCTATGTCTGTCTTATTTGCCATTAGTATTTGCACTAACACAGTGCATGTCTACATAGTATGTACTTTATAGATATTAACAAATGATGAAAGTCAAAAAACCAAACCATCTTTGGTAATGAGATGAGAAGCTATGATAAAAGCGCTTGCTTACGTGACCTCTCTCATTTTTTCTCTCTCCTGTCACTTAGTTGTCTTTTATCACCTAGAGTAAGAATAGATAGAAGAGGCTAACTCAACAATAATCTATTCTGTGTTTACAGAAATGTATTTTAGTAATCCTCTCTCCTCAATATTTTAATCATAACCACTGATATTAGTGATATATCTTAATTTACCTTTGCAACTTTTAAACAGGTCAAAGAAAGTATCTGTTCCATCAACTGTGATATCCAGAGTGATTGGAAGAGGAGGCTGTAATATTAATGCCATTCGGGAGTTCACTGGTGCACACATAGATATTGATAAGCAGAAAGACAAGACAGGAGACCGGATAATAACCATAAGGCAAAACTTTGTCTCTTTTGTTTTCTCCCTTTGTGTTTTACTGCATTATACTTTAATGACATACAAGCATTTGAGTTTTCACTGGAACTTTGTGTTTAATAGCATACTTTTTTTTAAATGGGAATTTGATTAGTGTTTGAGAAGAAAACCTTTACAGTTTTTTTCTCTAATTCATATGCTCTTGTGAAATATTTCAAAGGGCTCTAAAGAATTTTTCTTTTGTGAGTGTGTGACAGAGGCTTAGATAATCTTTTCCTTACATAAACTGTTCATACAACATTCTTAAAATTTTATTCTGAGACTTTTTAAGAAGGAATAGGTTTCTTACCCATTTTAAGCAGTAGGTTTCCCTTTTGCCCTTAAATTAACTTTTGAGATTTATTATTCTGAGGTTGTATCCTTAGACTATGAGGTCAGTAATAGATTTAACTCTGAAATGGGTATTTGTCTTACATTGAAGATGTCTGTACCTTAATCCCCTTTAAATAAAGATAGGATATTCTAAGAAATGATAAGTTTGGTTATGAAAGGCAGGTGCCCCTTAGGAGCTGATAGTTATATAGTCTACCTTTAAGGGAGGCAATTAGCCATCTCTATTTTGTATTTATTCTCCTATCTTGTTTTTCCCTTTCCTGGGATAGGTGGGTAGTCCCAACCTGCTTTATCTAGACAAGAGGGAAGCAGATACCTTCCATGAGTAATTTCCCCCTTAAGGTTTCCATAAGGCTTTCCTTGCAATCAAATGTTTTCCTGAAGATTTAACACTAGGGTTTGACCTGATGCCCATTGTTGGCCCTGTCAGGATTCCTCTCTCCTTCTGAGACATCTTTTCAGAGGAAGTATGAGAATCATTCTAATAGAGTTTAGTCAGAGGTGGGGGTCATAGATGGGGTCATCTTAGGTACCAGGACTTAAAATAAAACACTATTTTTTTACTCAGTTTTTTTGTTGTTGTTCTTTGTTTACTTATATTGCTTTTAACATTGACCAACTGTTTAATTATAGTGTTATGGATTACATAGGCTTTTAAGTGCAGTGGTTTTTCTAACTGTAATGCATTTTACGATGGGAAAATGACTTCTTAGTCTAAGGAAACAATAGCAAAATGCATTTTTGAAAAGTCGTTTACTATTCCTTTGAAAACTATAACGGCATACCAGGGCAGTTTATTGCTCTGTTTGCAGAATACCTCAAGAATAGTCAGAAAATTGCTGCCTAATCTTTGTTATTTGTTCTCTGTATGTATGTGTACACTCACACAAATGAATTTAGGCTATACCTATTAAAAAGGAGGGGAAATTGGACCTAACTTTTTCTTCTTGGTCAACTTACAGGGGTGGCACTGAATCAACAAGACAGGCAACTCAGTTGATCAATGCTCTGATCAAGGATCCAGACAAAGAAATTGATGAACTTATTCCAAAGAATCGTTTGAAAAGCTCCTCAGCAAATTCCAAAATAGGGTCATCAGCACCTACCACCACTGCTGCTAACAGTTCCTTAATGGGAATTAAAATGACGACTGTAGCTCTGTCATCAACATCTCAAACTGCCACAGCACTCACGGTGCCTGCAATTTCTTCTGCATCTACTCATAAAACCATTAAGAACCCAGTGAATAATGTGAGGCCTGGTTTTCCAGTTTCTCTTCCATTAGCATATCCTCCTCCACAGTTTGCACATGCTTTGCTTGCTGCTCAGACTTTCCAGCAGATCCGTCCACCAAGGTTGCCCATGACCCACTTTGGAGGTACTTTTCCACCAGCTCAATCCACTTGGGGTCCTTTTCCTGTCAGGCCTTTGAGCCCTGCCAGAGCTACTAACTCGCCTAAGCCTCACATGGTGCCTCGCCATAGCAATCAGAATAGCAGTGGTTCTCAGGTGAATTCAGCAGGTTCTTTAACTTCAAGTCCAACAACTACAACCAGTTCATCAGCTTCAACGGTGCCTGGTACATCTACAAATGGCAGTCCAAGTTCACCTTCTGTCAGAAGGCAGCTTTTTGTCACAGTTGTGAAGACATCCAATGCCACCACCACAACAGTCACAACCACAGCAAGCAACAACAGCACTGCACCCACAAATGCCACATATCCTATGCCTACTGCCAAAGAACACTACCCAGTATCATCCCCATCTTCCCCATCACCACCAGCCCAGTCAGGAGGGGTTTCTAGAAACAGCCCTTTGGATTGTGGAACAGCATCTCCAAATAAAGGGGCATCTTCCTCTGAACAGGAAGCAGGTAGTCCACCAGTAGTAGAAACAGCAAACAGTAGACTTTCAAACAGCAGCAGTTCTTCTGGGAGTTCATCAGTTCATTCTACTCAGCAACAACCTCCGGGATCTGTTTCTCAGGAGCCAAGACCACCTCTTCAGCAGTCTCAGGTTCCTCCCCCGGAAGTTAGAATGACTGTTCCTCCTTTAGCAACAACAAGTTCTGCTCCAGTGGCGGTGCCTTCTACTGCCCCAGTGACTTACCCTATGCCTCAGACACAAATGGGATGCTCCCAGCCTGCTCCTAAAATGGAAACCCCTGCTATTAGACCACCCTCTCATGGCACAACGGCCCCTCACAAGAATCCAGCTCCAGTGCAGAGTTCATCTGTTGCAGTCCTAAGTGTCAATCACATTAAAAGACCTCACAGTGTTCCCTCTTCTGTCCACCTACCTTCAACCTTAAGTACACAAAGTGCTTGTCAAAATTCAGTACATCCAGCAAATAAGCCTATTGCTCCCAATTTCAGTGCCCCCTTACCATTTGGGCCCTTTAGCACATTGTTCGAAAACAGCCCTACTTCTGCTCATGCCTTCTGGGGAGGATCTGTTGTTTCATCTCAGTCAACGCCAGAATCAATGCTATCAGGAAAATCCTCATATTTGCCAAATTCAGATCCTTTACATCAGTCTGATACTTCCAAAGCTCCAGGTTTTAGACCGCCATTACAGAGACCCGCTCCAAGTCCCTCAGGTGAGTTTGTATTTTCTAACATTCTGCAGCTGTTCCTTTATACAAGTGATAGGAAAACTCTTGGTCATTTTCTAATATTTTTATTCCATGAATGGGCCAGATAGAGATTGTTGTATTTAGTTCACTCAAATGCTGTTTTGAGTATTAGATGTGTTGAGTATGGGTTTTTATATCTTAATTCTTATTTTTTTTAAGTTTTTTATTTATTTTGAGAGAGACAGAAACAGCGCAAGTGGGGAAGGGGCAGAGAGAGAGAGAGAGAGAGAGAATGAATCCCAGGCAGGCTCTGTGCTGACAGCGTGGGGCTCGAACCCACAAAACCTTGAGATTATGACCTAAGCTGAAACCAAGAGTAAGACGCTCAACCGACTGAGCCACACAGGTGCTCCAAGTATGACGTTTTTTAAAAAAGTCTTTTTAGAAGCCACAGTGGACTTTATCTTGAATTTCCCACAGATAAATTTCTTTGTCAGATATATTTTTCTCTCTCAAAATAAAGCAGTCTTTTTTGTTTTAATAAGTTAAAATTAAAAAAGGTTTATTTCAAAAAGTAATAAAGCTTTTTAAAATTTGATTTCATTTCTGTCTTTTTTGTTTTTAAAATAATGAGAAAAACAGGGGCATCTGGGTGGCTCAGTCAGTTGAGCATCTCACTTTGGCTCAGGTCATGATCTCACCATCCATGCATCTGGCTCTGTGCTGACAGCTCGGAGCCTGGAGCCTGTTTCAGATTCTTTGTCTCCCTCTCTCTCTGTCCCTCCCCCACTCATGCTCTGTCTCTTTCTCAAAAATAAATAAATATAAAAAAAAGAAAATAAAAAAATGAGAAAAATACAGAGCCACATAGTTTTAATAAGGTAGCTCCTAATCGTATGTGCTCTTCAAATTAAAATTGAATAAAATTAGAAATTCCTCTTGGTCAAACTAGCCGTTTATTGAAAACTATAAAACTGACATACATCACTGTGTAGGTTTAAGGTGTACAGCATAATGATTTGATTTATATTGTGAAACGATTACTGTAATAAGTTTAATTAGCATCCATCATCATATAGATACAATAAAAAAGAGGGAAAAAATTATTTTTCCTTGTGATTTTTTTTTTTCCTCTTAGGATTTTACTCTCTTAACAACTTTCATATATATCCTGCGGCAGTGTTAACTATAGTCATCATGTTGTACATTACATCCTTATGGTACTCATTTATCCTATAAATACCTTTTCATCACCTTCTTCCAGTTCCCCTTTCTCCCACCTCTGGTAACCACAAATCTGATCTTTTTCTACGCATTTGTTTGTTTTTAGATTCCACATATTGAGATCATACAGTATTTGCCTTTCTCTGACTTACTTCAATTACCGTAATTCCCTCCAGGTCCATCCATGTTGTTGCAAATGGCAGGATTTCCTTCCTTTTTATGGCTGAATAATATTCCTCTGTGTGTGTGTGTGTGTGCGCGCGCGCGCGCACATATGTATGCATGTGCACCCACGACATCTTTATCCATTCATCTGTTGATGGACACCATGGTTGTTTCCATGTCTTAGCTATTGTAATAATGCTGCTGTGAACATGGGAATGCAGATATCTTTTTGAGTTAATGATTTTGTTTCCTTTGCTATATTTCCAGAAGTGGAATTGCTGGTTTATATATAGCAGTTCTATTTTTAATTTTTTGTGCAGTCTCCATACTGTTTTTCATTGTGACTCTAAGCTGGCCTTATTTCAATATTTAATAAGCACATATGGCTAGTGGCTACCGTAATAGAAAGTACAGTATCAAATATATCTGTTTTCTCGGAAAGCTCTATTATCATTTAATATGATGCTGATATTTATAGAGAACTTAAAGAAAGATCTCCTAGTTGTAAGTGATTGCTTTTTTTATTAACTTTTTACTTTGAAATGTTTTAAATTTATAGAAGAATTCTTCTGTAATTACCCCATCTTCCCCTACTATAAATATTTAATATAATCCTTTATTTTTTAAAACTAAGAAGTTAATATTGGTACAGTACAATTGACTACAGACTTTATTCAGATTTCACCGGTTTTTCCAATAATGTTCTTTTTCTGTTGCATTGTCCAATCTGGGATACCAAGTTACCTCTAGAGCTATGTATTTTAATGTGAACATCTCAAGTAATTAAAGATAAGCCATACCAGAGATAGACAAACTATTGTCCATGGGCCAAAAATGGCCTGCTGCCTATTTTTACATTTGTTACATTTTAAAATTGAGATTTAATAATAGTGTAAGATTTTTTTAATGATTAAAAATATTTTTAAATTTTTTTTTTTTTCAACGTTTATTTATTTTTGGGACAGAGAGAGACAGAGCATGAACGGGGGAGGGGCAGAGAGAGAGAGGGAGACACAGAATCGGAAACAGGCTCCAGGCTCTGAGCCATCAGCCCAGAGCCTGACGCGGGGCTCGAACTCACGGACCGCGAGATCATGACCTGGCTGAAGTCGGATGCTTAACCGACTGCGCCACCCAGGCGCCCCTAAAAATATTTTTTTTTTTTTAAATAATACTGTGTGACACAAAAAAATAGGAAATTGAATTTCAGTGTTCATAAGTAAAGTTTTATTGGAACACAGCCATGCCCATTCATTTACATATTGTGTTATAGCTACTTTCATGCTTTAATGATAGCCTGAAAATATTTACTATTCAGCCTTTTGCAGAAATGTTGCTAACCTGATCTGTGTTATTGAAGTGATGACATTCTGGGACTAAAATTTCTAAATTTAATGGGAACTGGATGTAATTTTTACCTATTCCTATGACATGTGAATACAATGTAATGAACATGGTCAGTAAATGTTTCTTTGCTGGGGACTGATGGAAGTATTTATGTGTACTTACAAAATAATACAATTTCTCTTGAGTACTGAAATGTTAGAATTAAGAGATCATCATATGCCAATGCATTGGAAATGTTTTTATATTTCATATTTATGATAGTTGGAATTTATTGAAAATACTTCACTTTTCAAGACAAGGTGAATTCTAGGTAGTGTGTTGAGAAAGACTAAAATTAAGATTTAGAGAAAAAGGAAACAAATTCTTATTTTGTGGAAGGGTAGGGAAAAAAGGCCAGCTCTATAAAGGAACTGAGGTTTTTGGGGGTGTATAGTTGATTAGAGCAAAGTTAGCATGAAGTTTAATTTGAGAGTCTGTTGGGAGTACTACTCAATTCAGGTCAGCAAAACAGGCATGTTTGCCTTCACAGTTCTACCACTATTACCACACTCAAGAGAATTAACATTAATTAAACAATACCAACCAATATGCAATACCATCCTCCCATATATAACCATTGTGCCTGTGTGTTTCTTTCTTTCTTTCTTTTTTTTTTTTTTCTTTTCATCCAAGATTCAATCAAGGTTCACACATTGCTTTTGGCTGCCATGTTTCTGTGGTCTCCCCCAGTCTAAAATCTCACTACCTTCCTTTGTTTTTCTTGACATGAATCCTTTGAAGAGTCCAGTTGTTCTGAAGAATGTCCCACATTTTAGATTTAGATTCATCTGTTTCCTTAGTCCATGATTGATTAGATTCATCTGTTTCCTTAGTCCATGATTACATTCAAGTCAAACATTTTTGGCAGGAACTTCAAACGGGTGATGTTTTGAACCTCACACTGCATTACATCAGGAGGCATTCACTGATGATTGTTTCACTATTAGCTTTAGAAAGGATGGCCACTTAGTTAAGATGCTGATCATCAGATCTGTCCATTGTAGAAGTATAGCTATGTTTTTCTCCCCCTATAGTTTTTTTAGACTTTTTTTTTTTTGCGTATACATGATTGAGTTTATTATAAAAAAGGTAAGAAAAAATGGGGTTTGAGATAGGAAGGATACAGGTGGATAGGCCTCAACAGCACTGCCACTGATCTACCTGTTCTTTCACATCAAGAAGTTGATCTTGCGAGTCATTTCCATGTTGTAGATCCACTGGCAGGTTTCATAGCTTCCCCTCTGTCATCGGCGACAAGGCTTTTCATAGTACTGCTGCCATTGCTTAATGTCCTCAATGAGCCCATCCATGGTGAGGATTCTGTTTAAGGTCCTGTGGGTACCTTCCACATTTCCTTCCTGTACCATCACAGTCCTGGCAATGAACTTCAGATGTTTTGCCATGACCTTGGGATTTAAATCTTTACTCTGCAGGACCCCATGCTCTCCAGAGCCAGCTGCTGGGAACCTTAGCTGCTAGACTTTATTTTTTAAATAGCACTTTTAGGTTCACAGAAAAGCATAGAGAAAATTGAGAGGAAAGTACAGAATTTCCCACATATCTCCTGCCCCCAGCAGGCAGAGCCTCTTCCATTATCAGTATCCCTGACCAGAGTTGTGCATTTGTTAGAATTGATGAACCTCTATCAACACATCCTTATCAAAGTCTGTGGTTTTCGTTACGGTTCACTTTTGGTGTTCTACATTCTGTGGGTTTGAACAAATGTTTAATGACATGTATCCATCAGTATGGTATCATACAGAATATTTTCAGTGTCATAGAAATAGTCTCTGCTTTGCCTAGTCATCCCTCTCTCCCTCCTGAGTTTTTTAAAGATAAGTTTTTAGGTAATTCCTTGGCCATTAGGCCAGTTGAAATTCCAATGTTGATATTAAATCTACATGTATCTATAATTAAAGTATCATATATTAAAATTAAATATAAAAATAATTTTCCTTGATAATTGTTCCTTTTTTGTAGTTCTCTTTATAGAAGGGAAAATGAGTCAATGGACTGGAAGAAATAGCAAGGAGAAATCTAAAATATTTGCGGGTATTTTAGAGGTCTCTTAATTTTAATTTAGTTTTTTTTTTTTAATTTTTTTCTCCTACAGGTAACTATTATAAATTATCTTCTGTCTTTCAGGTATTGTCAACATGGACTCGCCATATGGTTCTGTAACACCTTCTTCTACACATTTGGGAAACTTTGCCTCAAACCTTTCAGGAGGTCAAATGTATGGACCTGGGGCACCCCTTGGAGGAGCACCCGCAGCTGCTAACTTTAACAGACAACATTTTTCCCCACTTAGTTTGTTGACTCCATGTTCATCAGCATCGAATGGTGAGTATTATACATTATAATTCCATAAGAAGAGTTTGTATATGTTTCCTTAAGAGCAAGAGGTTTTAAGTGGGCAAAGACAAAAGATGACTTACGAGCTGTGAACAAGTCTTGAATATATCAAGACTAATGAAATGGGAACAGAGGAACAAACATTTTTATAAATAGCAAATGATTAAAAAGTCTGAAATAAATTATAATTTTTGAGTGATTTCACCTGCTTAGTTTTTTCTTATACTCCTCTTAACATTAATTTTTATACCTAAATATATAACAGATCTGGATCAGTGTCTTCTATGTTGAGCTGAAACTAAACCATCATAGGAATAAACATATTCCTTAAGATGTCTACATATAGGTGATTCATATTCGTGTGTGTGTGTGTGTGTGTGTGTGTGTGTGTATGGATAATTTTTGATTTTCATGTTCATGAAAAAATAGGAATTGGGAGAAAAGGAGTTAAAATTGCAACATGACTGCTCATTGAAAAGGGTTAACCTGAGGGGTAGGTGCCTGGGTTGGTCAATCAGTTGATTTTTGCTCAGGTCATGATCTCACAGTTTGTGGCATCGAGCCTCACGTCGGGCTCTATGCTGTTAGTTTGGGGTGGATTTAGGATCTTCTCTCTTTCTCTCTCGCTCTCTGCCCCTTCCCTGCTCATGTGCGTAAGTATTACTCTGAAATTTTTGGTAGCTAATCTTTAGAATGGGTTCTCAGAAGCAGAGGCTGTTTTTATGCATAATAAAAACATACTTATTAATATTTATTTAGGAAATAAATTCAGGGATTTTGTGATGAAATTCAGAAAGTATGATAGGTTGTTTTGCCCTATAGTTTGTTTCACTGTGTGGGCTTTTCATTGTTTTTTTTTTTTTTATTTTTTGTTTTTTGGTTTGGTTTTATGTTTGATTTTTGTTTTGGTTGAAAAAACATTGTGCTTTTTGTAACAGTGCAACCAATATAGGTTAAGTTTTCTAATACATTGCTGATTGATACAGAATATCACTGAAGCTATTAAAATTGTTTTCATTGATGCATTCCAACATTTTTTGAAGTTTCAAAAAGGTTCAGGGGTGCCTGAACGGCTTAGTCGGTTGGGCATCCAACATCAGCTCAGGTCATGATCTCGCAGTTCACAAGTTCGAGCCCTGCATCGAGCTCTGTGCTGACAGCTCAGAGCCTGGATCCTGCTTCGGATTCTGTGTCTCCCTCTCTTTCTGCCCCTCCCCTGCTCATGCGCTCTCTTGCGCGCGCTCTCTCTCTCTCTCTCTCTCAGAAATAAACATTAAAAAAATTTTTTTTAATTTTCTAAAAGTTTCAGAAATATTCAAACTTACAGAAAAATTGAAAGAATACTTTAAGAAGCATCCATATTCCTTTCAATTGTTAACTCCTTAAAATTACCAATTTTTTAAACATTTTGCTCCATTTTATGTAATCTCCAGTTTTTTATTGTTGAAACATTTGAAAGTAAGGTTTAGATATGACACTTGTGACCTAAAAACTTTAGTGTCCATCTTAAAGATAAGGACATTTTCTTACACAGCCACAATACCACTATCACATAAACGTTAATATTAGTAATGTCATGTCATACGTACTTCCTATTCAGACATCCCCAATTGCCCTAAAACATTTTTTAAACATTTTTTTTTCCCTTCGAACCATGAATCACTCAGGGTAAATGTATTACATTAGACTATGTCTCTCAGGTCTATCTTAAAAAAATAATTTTAAACTTGTAAGCATAGTACAAAGAACCCTTATATATTTTTCTCAGATTCACCAGTTGTTAACATGTTGCCACATTCTTTCATTTTCTGGGTGTGTAGGTGTATAGAATTTTTTTTCTGAACCATTTTAGAGTTAGTTGCAGGTATCAAGCTGTTTTCCCCTGAATACTCTAAAGGATTATATTTTTTAAAATTAAGAATATTCTCTGCTACAACTATGGTACAATTAGCAAATTCAGCAAATTTTATGTTGGACAGTATTAGCTAATACATAGTCTATATTTACATTTACTAGGTGTCCCAATAACACCTAGTAATTATAAATATTATAATTATAAATAATAATAATTATATAGTTTAAATAATAATAAATATTATTTCCTCTCATCCAAGATTCAAATCAAGATCACAGATTACATTGAATTCCATGTCTTTTTAGTGTGAAATATTCTGGAACTGTTCCCTCAGTCTTTCTTTGTCTCCCAAAGAAAGACATTTTGAAGAGTACAGGTCAGTTGATGATAAAATTCCCCTTCATTTGTTTTTCTGAAATTTCTTCATGATTAAATTTAGGCTAAGTGTTTTTGACAGGAATATTAGTGTATAGTCAATGTTGTGTCCTTATCTCAGTATATTGCATTAGAAAGTATAAAATGTTAAGTTTGTGCCATTATTGGCACTGTTAACTTTGAATCATTTTGTTAAGATCATGAATACCAGGTTTCTGTACTGTCAAGTTATAATTTTTCCCTTTGTAATTAGTACGTAATCTGTGTAGAGTTTCTGTGAGACTGTTCTTATTCCTCATCATCCTTTCAGGCAGATTATAAGGGAATGGGGGAAGAAGTAGCACTTGTCTGAGTAATATAAAAATTTTACTTTTGAAATGATGTTAATGTTTATAAATTCCCAAAACACCACACCCAACTTTGTTGAAGGAAAAATGCTAAAATTGAACATAAATAGAAACAAACTTATCTGTATTGCAAATTATTAACATAAACCTACTAAAAAAATAATCCAGGGGAGCCTAGGTGACTCACTCAGTGGGTGTCCAGCTCTTGATTTCAGCTCAAGTCATGATTCGCGATTCACAGTTCATAGGATCAAGGCCTGCATTGGGCTCTGCGCTGTCAGCGCAGAGACTGCTTGAGATTTTCTGTCTTCTTCTTTGTCTGCCCCTTCCCTGCTCATGTTCTGTCTCTCTCTCAAAAATAAATGAGCATAAGGGACGCCTGGGTGGCGCAGTCGGTTAAGCGTCCTACTTCAGCCAGGTCACGATCTCACGGTCCGGGAGTTCGAGCCCCGCGTCAGGCTCTGGGCTGATGGCTCGGAGCCTGGAGCCTGTTTCCGATTCTGTGTCTCCCTCTCTCTCTGCCCCTCCCCCGTTCATGCTCTGTCTCTCTCTGTCCCAAAAATAAATAAACGTTGAAAAAATTAAAAAAAAAATAGAACAATTCAAAAAACTTGTGAACATAGTACTTTATATACCCTTCACTCTAAAGACGACGAGATTTCAGACAAATCTTCAATTCTGCTTAGGACATGTGATTTTTATAATGTTACGGATAAGCAGTTCTAAAATTATGGGGTTTATTATAGGATTGGGTTAATAAGTATATTGATGATGCTGGGATGCACGGTCCTCACTGTGAGAAAAGAGAGGTGTAAAATGGGGTAAGGCAAGGAAGAACCCTATGGAATTGGATTAGAATTAGAGGATCACTGTGAACTCATGATTTTTCAATTATCTATATATTGGAGTGAATCATATAAAATTGCAATTTTCCCTCTAGCGCTATCTACTGAAAGGGCCTAGAAACAATTAATCTTTAATAGCAGTGAGCACATCCAGTGTTTCTATCTATCTGTTAAATATTTTTGTCCACTGAAAGAAACTATGCTTTTTTTTTTGTTTTTTTAAGAGAGGGAGTGCATGAGCACAATTGGGGGAGGGGGGCAGAGGAAGGGAGAGAGAGAGAATCTTGAGTAGACTCCATGCTCAGTGCAGAGCCCGACATGGGGCTTGATCCCATGACCCTGGGATAATGCCTGAGTCGAAATCAAGAGTCGGATGCTCAGAGGACTGAAACACCCAGGTGCCCCAGAAACTAGGCTTTCTTAGCTGATTCTAGAGTTGGGGGAGGGAAAGCATAAGGGGAGCCTGCAAAGTCTTCTGGTGTTAGTAATTGTTTAAAATGATGGGGACATGGCAACACACAGGAAGCAGCTTTACTAAAGGGACTCCCACTGGCCAAATTCAGGAAAATTTGACTACCATAATGAATAATGGCAGCTCATGGGATAAAATAAGAATCCATAAGTTCATAATGATTATGAATAAGATTTTAGAATTTAATTTAATTAGTTTTTTTTTAAGAAATTAAAATTTTACATGGGAACTCTCTTCCTTACAGTATAAGGACAACTCATACATGTGGGAGTTATGATTTGAGTCATTGTTTTGCAACCATTAAAGTGATTCAGGCAAGACTCTCACTTTTACCTCTAATACTGAATTTTTAACCAGTCTGCACTTTCTTCACTTAGTATAGATCTTAATACTGTTATTTTTTAATGACCATTTTTAGTTTGTTAATCTGTTTATAGGAATGTAATTTTGTATTTTCATTTCTTCTAATCTTTCAAGATTTTGTTTTCAGTATTTATCTACATACTTTTAAAAGTTGCCGTTCTGGGGGCCCCTGGGTGGTGCAGTCGGTTAAGCGTCCGACTTCAGCCAGGTCACGATCTCGCGGTCTGGGAGTTCGAGCCCCGCGTCAGGCTCTGGGCTGATGGCTCAGAGCCTGGAGCCTGTTTCCGATTCTGTGTCTCCCTCTCTCTCTGCCCCTCCCCCGTTCATGCTCTGTCTCTCTCTGTCCCAAAAATAAATAAACGTTGAAAAAAAAAATTAAAAAAAAAAAAAGTTGCCGTTCTGGATGCTGTTGTAGAACTAACCACAGAAGCATGTGACTTATTTTTCATAATGTATTTGTCTGGTTTTATGTACTTGAACAGGTTCTGTCATATTTCTCCATATAGTCTATACATCTTCTCACTCCCTCTCCTTTAGGACACCAGATATTAGGACCTTGCAAGTTAAGTTGGGATGTGGCGGATACAAGACCCTTCCTGTAAATTTTTTGTTAGAAAGCAAAGAACCCTTTCTTGAGGCCCCAGAATAATAGATTGGTGATACCCAAGAACCTTCTGCATATAAAGGCTGGGTAGAGATCACCTGAGCCCTTATTCCACTCAAACTACTAAGATCTGTTTTACCAACACTCAGTCAGCTCATGCATTGGTACTGATCACTGGCTCTAGTCTGTGCATTTCAGTCCTTGGCCAATTTAGTCAATGGGCCGTGTTGACATTCAGTCTTATAAAACTGTTGTCAGATCAAAAAGCAGTAAAACATAATTCTGAAAGGAAGAAACTAATTTTACATTGTGACACAATATACGTGTGTGTGTGTAGTTGAAATAATATATTTACAAAACAGTTGTTATCCTTACAATGTATGTTGCATGCTGGTATTTTCTATTCTGTTTTCTTTCTCCTTTAAAAACATTTTTGTAAGCTAGTCATGACCAGCCACATTAATCTCATTATCAATGGTAGTTCAGTAAACACTGAACAGAAGCATGAAGAAACAGAGTAATTTTCTTGAAGGAACATTTTTTTTTTTTTTTAAATGTGTAAGTCACTTTGCTCTTTCAGGACCTGTTGTCATTTCAAAACCGAAATGGATTTACCACGAAGCCAATGAAGTTTAAGCTTCAGGGTACCTTATTTGCCAAGGGACCCTGCCAAAGCCGTATACCTAGTTTTGTGTTTGTAATTTTATATTCTTTTTCTAAAGAAGGTTCTCCAGGCCTGAAATGGATCATTCTTCACTCAGATGCCATCATTAGTCCAGTAAGCCTGCAGGGAGGAAGCAGTAAACAGTCATCTGATAAAAATATGGCTATGAGATTGGCAGAATCTGTGGAGACGACAGATTTCTTAAATGGGCCAAGTCAGCAGGCAGGCCTCATTATTCTGTCCATTTAAACAGAACATGGAGGGTTGCTGTTATTTTGCTTTGTTTTGCTTTTGTTTTCGGAAGGATTCAGGAAAGGAAAGAGAGACTAGATCTAACACTGAGGATTGTGCAGGCTTCTGGGGGTGATTCTAGGAGAGGTAGAACTCATTTGTCCATCATTCCATCCATCCATCCTTCTTGCCTGCCTACTACCTTTGACTTTGTCTTGACCTTAGTTATAATGGGTTGATTTTTCTCAGGTATGTAATTATGCCCTTTTGGTACATAGTTTAAAAAACAAAACCTAGGGGTGCCTGGGTGGCGCAGTCGGTTAAGCGTCCGACTTCAGCCAGGTCACGATCTCGCGGTCTGTGAGTTCGAGCCCCGCGTCAGGCTCTGGGCTGATGGCTCAGAGCCTGGAGCCTGTTTCCGATTCTGTGTCTCCCTCTCTCTCTGCCCCTCCCCCGTTCATGCTCTGTCTCTCTCTGTCCCAAAAATAAATAAACGTTGAAAAAAAAAAAAAAAACCTAAAACTTTATCCCTTGTGTTTACACCTTCTGGAATATTCTCTTATTTCCAATACTTTCCCGAGTTTTGTCATTGTTTCCAGCTTTACTGAATTATGCTGTTTTTCATATGTTTTTCTTTCATTTCTCTTAGCCCACATTAGAATTTTAGAATACAGCTTTCTTTCTGATACACCTTTGGAATATTAGAGCTTTCTTTCTGGCATGTTTTTATTGTCTGTAAGATGTTATGGGTTCATATCTCTGT
Source organism: Lynx canadensis (assembly GCF_007474595.2). Lineage (NCBI taxonomy): Eukaryota > Metazoa > Chordata > Mammalia > Carnivora > Felidae > Lynx > Lynx canadensis. Next base: position 146,976,486 of record NC_044306.2, read on the forward strand.
TAGTTCACAATAAATAGCTTTGTATGGAATTTGGCTTCAGTTCTATTCTGTTTCACATTTTTAAATGAAATGAGTTTTCCTGAATATTTAGAAAGGATAAGTGGATCAGATATCTTTTCTAGCTTAAAAGCTCTAGAATTTTGTCTTTTAGGTAAGTATGCACAAATATGGCCTTGTACTTCATTATATTTCCTGGCTTTGTTATCCTTACCCTCCCACCACCCTCACCTCTGCCTTCTCTTAAATGATCTTGTGTTTGATTTGCTCTGTTGTCTCTTTCCTGCTCAATTTGGAATCTGTTCCCAGAAGTTTCCTATCAGTGTGGCGCTTTATTCTGGAATGAGATTTCAGCAGTTATTTTTGAGAGTTCATAGGGCCACTATTGCTCTGACTTCTTCAGACTTTACTGTAAATCCCTTGTAGTTACCCAGCATAGGCAGAAGTATCCCACTTTCACCTGCTGTTCTGATTGGCCTTTTCTGCTTTTCCTCTGACTACCTCTGACTGTTTTGTTGTTCTCCTATTCTGTTCTTAGGTCTGGAGAATTGCTTCTTTTCACACAGATGCTGACAACACAGAGGTCTTGTAGCTGTTGGTGATTTGTCCCATTCACTTGTATTATTCAATTCATTTGGATACTTTGTTAGGTTTGTTATAGATGTTATCCATGGGTTTTTGGCTTTGTTTACTTGGTAGATTGTTTTATGGAAGGATTTGTGAAGAATCAAAACTTGCTGCTTGCTGAACCTCCATCTTCTTAGAATTCCCTCTTATACCAGTGTAATTTTAAGGTGAATTTTAAAATACTTTTAGTTGCTTCAAAGACACATAGTTGGCTTTTCTATTTTGTTATGATTTGTTAAAAGTAATGCTGTCAAGAAATGCTAATGGGTCCATGACCACAGGAAATATATATATATATATATATATATATATATATATATATATTTGTGTGTATATATATATATAAATATATATATATATATATATATATACCACAGGAAATATACATATATATATTTGTAATGTTTTATTTACTTTTGAGAGAGAGAGCGTGAGCAGGGAGGGGGCAGAAAGAGAGAGGGACAGAGGATCTGAAGCAGGTCCGCGCTGTCAGCAGAGAGCCCCGATGTGGGGCTTGAACTAACAAATCGGGAGATCATGACCTGAGCCAAAGTTGGATGCTCAACTGACTGAGCCACCCAGGTGCTGCCCCCACAGGAGATATATTTTAATTTTTTATTAAATGGTAAAAGTTTTCTTGATTTACTTTTACAGATAAGCTCAGAAGTTTCATGTTTTTGTTTCCCATTATCTATATCTTTATAATAAATTACAATTTATAAGGTACTTTCACATTCTTTTTTTTTTTTTTCTTTTTTTGGTTAATAATATCACCACAACTCATTGAGAGAGGTGGTACTATTGATTTAGCCTAAGTGGACCTCTGTTAAGCACTAGTAAGACAACATTGATCTCCACAGTATAGTACTTTCCAAGTCTATATGATTCTAAAATATGTATAGCAAATCACTTTTAAGCATATTTAGGCTAATAATATCACTGAATTTTCTTTGTCCTCCAGATTCTCATAGCTTGGGAAGTAGAAGCAATATGCTTTTGGGTATGTGTATTTGTATGTAGATAGATAGATAGATGGATTGATTGATTTTGCAAATTTATTAGCTACCCGAATCCTTTTGGAGGAATATAGACACACACACACACACACACACACACGGAAAACGTAAATGTAAAAAAGATGGTTAAATTGAAAAATAGTATTAAATGACTATCTCTAGGGCATACAGTCAGGCAGTTATGAGTAAATTGTAGATAGGCAGGCAGGTAACTGTTTGAACTTTTAAGCTTCAAGCTCCACCATTTATACCCTCTTTAAATTTAAGTGTGCTTGATACTTAAACTTTTCACAAGAAATAAAGTTTTGGTTTTCTTATTTTTTTCTTCTCTGTAGTACATGAAGAGATTGAATCACTAAAGAATACTCCCACATTGACTATATTAAGAACTCACCTTGTTTTGATACATAAAGCTTAAATTGTCATTTCAGAAAGCTTGCTCTGTGGAATACCATGTGATACAATAAAACAAAGTTGGGCAATGAGGCATAGCTTTCTGTTGGAATTTTATTAGCATGTTAAGGTTTCTTGAAGTCCTGATTGAAAGAAACTAATTTTTTTATGTTAGATTTTCCAAATTTGTTGGATACCTGAATCCCTTTGTTTTCGTCATTGTATACCAATGGACACGTGTTCTCAAGGAGTACAGTTTGGAAATTGCCAATACAGGCATGATTTTCCCCACCTCTATTTTGGTGGTGTTTACCTTTTTTACTTTAAACATTGTCTTCTTATTGCTCTGGTGTTTATTTTACTCAGTGTCAAACATTAATTTATTTAAATATTAATTAGCTTAATGGGTTATATCACATGTGTAGTTGGACATCTTTACATTCTGTCATATAACTAAATGGAAAAATTGTGAATCAAATTTTTAAAAATTATTGCAAAGTCCTGGACCTTAACCAAATTTCAGTATACATAATTTTCTAGCATTATTTTCACGCTTCATTTTCCTCAGAGAACACATACTTATGGTGTCTTCAGGATTTAAGATTTGATTTTACAAAATTACATGTATACTCTATAGATGACATGTATACTATTTCAAAATATCTTTTCTCTAGATTCTCCTGCACAGTCAGTATCCTCTGGAGTTCGTGCACCTTCGCCTGCCCCATCATCAGTACCTTTAGGGTCAGAGAAGCCCAGCAACGTCTCTCAGGACAGAAAAGTTCCAGTCCCTATTGGGACTGAACGTTCTGCACGTATCAGGCAAACTGGAACTTCAGCTCCATCTGTTATTGGGAGTAATTTATCTACATCAGTAGGGCATAGTGGAATCTGGTCTTTTGAAGGGATTGGTGGCAATCAAGGTAAGACTTGCTATCCTGCCTACTAGAAATTAAGTTTATGCATTTAACTAAAATATCATAAGTAATATGTAACTTTTACAGTCATTCTTAAAAGATCTGTGTTCATATCTCTTTGTTTTGACTAATCAGTTTTAAGAGTTCACGCCATTTTTTTATTCCCATGTGATCTCCCATTGAATTTATCATTGCATTCTGGAAGTTGTCTAATACAAGCATATTGTTTTCTCCATTTCACTGTATTAAGGAGAAGCTAGTATTTTCCTGGGACTCCAGCTTTTATCTTACCTTAGCAGTTTTTCTTTTGTAATAACCAGTGTTTAAGTTATTTTATTAGCCTCTTATATCACTACCTACCAACACGGAAATACTGCAGTAAATATATAAAAGTAGGTCATTATTCTAAAGGGAAGCACAATTCAATGTGGAAAATTCTAGAAAAAAAATACAGAAAAGACTTTATTTTGCTGTCTTTTGATGTTAAATATCACCAACTATTTTTTTCTGCCTCTTTGTTTTCCCTCAGATAAAGTAGACTGGTGTAACCCTGGGATGGGAAATCCCATGATTCATAGGCCAATGTCCGATCCAGGAGTATTTTCACAGCATCAAGCAATGGAGCGAGAGAATACAGGAATTGTAACTCCTTCTGGTACATTCCATCAGCATGTTCCTGCAGGATACATGGACTTTCCTAAAGTTGGGGTAATGGTGACTTAAATAACCATTTTTATATTTCTAAATGTTTTTCTTATTATTAGCCTTATTTTACTTCCAAGTGGGTAAGTATTTATGAGATGATATGTGGGCTTCAGACTCTAATTATATGTCAAAATCTGGCTAAAATATAAATATTTATATCCTGATATTGTCCCAGTTGTTTAGAGAAATGTTCTTTGACAAAACATTTTGGCTGTATTAGGCTTATATATAATCTAATGCTAGAAGAAATCATATGATGGAAAATAATTTTTAGATTACCTAGATAATGTATATTTTCAAAATAAGATGAAGTTTCAAATATCAATTTTAATGCCATTGGTTATATTGGGAAAAGTAAGCAGTGACTTGAAGATATGACTAATGTGCATAATTTTTGCTTTCTTCTTTTTTAAGGGTATGCCTTTTTCTGTGTATGGGAACGCAATGATTCCTCCAGTAGCACCTATTCCTGATGGTGCTGGAGGACCCATATTTAATGGCCCTCATGCTGCAGACCCCTCTTGGAACTCCCTGATAAAGATGGTTTCGAGCTCCACAGAAAATAATGGCCCTCAAACGGTAAGGCTGATCATTCAGTGAACATTTAGTTAGTGTTTATGAGATGCCAAGACAAACAGGATACAGGTAAATCATGGTAGTGAGGGAGTATGGTGAATATGGGAAGTTGAGGAAATTGAGGGAAATTTAATAGAGCTGAAATACAGTAGAGAGATGTGGAAAATGGTACCAAAGGCATAATATATTTCATTGGGTAGCAGATGGTAGGCAAAAGATTTTAAGTTGCAAAGTGTTATAATTTTATACATCAAAATTTACTAATGGTGTGAAAAGGGCCATCTAGAGGTTACTTCTTTTAAGTATTTTAAATTGCAAAACAATGTAGAACTCTGAAAATTTACAGAAATTATGAGTGTATTTTAGTTTATTTTGGTGTATATATAATATCTTTGTCTCATTTTCCTTCTTTAATCATCAGTCTATATGTATTCAGGTAATGGTTTTTAAAAAATGATAAATCAGATCCTGTTTGAGAATTAAGGGCTTATCATTGCTTTTCTTCATTGTTTCTAAGCGTGTTGCAGATTGAGTGAGATTTAGCTATTTTAGCTTATAGATATTAAGAGCACTTAATTTTTGTTTTTATCAAATATGTGTTACAGATGTAACACTTAATAAAATGTATGCTCGATTTTCATAGGTGTGGACTGGACCCTGGGCACCTCACATGAACAGTGTGCATATGAACCAGCTCGGCTGATGAGGATCGGCTTGTTAGCCTGCAGATTCCTTTTCATTCAGAGGAAATCACAAGTGGCCGAAAAAAATTCATGCTCCCAAATCATTCTACTGATGTGCTTGACTGAAGTGTGTAGGCTTTTTGCAGAAGAAGTTACTAACTGACCTATTTTCTGTGAACATTTGTGACTGCCCATTCCCCACCACCATCCGTTTTACCTTAGTTAGCATTTTTCTTATCATTTTTCTTTTTTTCTTTCCCTCTTCCCCTTTGGACATAACTTTCTGTTGAAGCTGTTCTTTGGCTGGTTGGTTTTAGTACTGTAAACTGCTTCTGAGCAAACACGGAAATTTAGCAAAATTATGTAAACTTGATCCTGAAGTTTTAGAATGGCAAATAAATGTACAATTGTTTACATAACAGAAAAGGCTAAGCAGAAAGTAAATTTCAATATGTCAGTATAGAGGCTCTACTTTATGTAGACTTAAATTAATGTGAGATATGTACCTTCATATTCAGAAATCTGGATGTTTCCTTCATACATTAAACTATTAATAAGCATAACTTTTCTGCTTGTGTAATTTAAGTATAAAGTAAAACAATGGGCATTATCAGTGGATGTTTCCCGATGCTGGCTTTTAAAATACCCATCTTGCTCTCTTTAGAGTTTGTTTGCAGCAGGGCACATATAGAAGAAATCTATCACTTTTTCATGTTTTTTTATTACCTTCTCACACTTTTAAAACTAATACACACTTCTCTTCACTCTTCTCTCTTCACTTTTACCGCTAATACCAGTAAAATTCTCTTGCTGATCGTGAAGTAATTTTGTAAAGATTTTTATTGTAATGGCTGCTACAGAGAAATGGAGCACCTTCGTCATCACTTGTGGTTGCTTCTAACCATAAAATGTTTAGTCGTTCTGAGAATTTAAAAAGCCACCACTGGTTCCCAGTCAGCATATATAGGCTCTTAATATACTGTTTATTATTAAACAATTCAATGTACTATTTTATATTGGAAAATATTGATTCTTAACATTGGCTTTCCAGTCATCAAGAGTCAACATAAAAATTCCAATTTTCAGTAATCTAGTGGGAAGTATCTTTCCCCCCCCCCGCCCCCCTCAATTTTAAAGGCTTCTTACTCTCTACATTTGTATATTATCAGTGAAAGGGATCAACAGCAAACTTGGGGCAAGTAATAAGGGTAATTTTGCATTTGTCACTAAGACAGTTTATGGTATACGTGACTACACAGAATACAAAATAACGTCTTCATTTTACCTGTTTATATAAGATACAGAGCCACACTAAACTACTCAATGGGATTTATCTATTCCATTCACTTAAAACAATAAACAATAACGTATTCAAGAAGAATATGTGTCCTACCCTGTCTCATATGGAAAAATAAATCATATGGTTGAAATATAAAAGAAAGTAAGCATAAAAGTGAAGTAATGAATTCATCAATCTCTCTTTTTTTTTTTTTTTTTTTTTAATTAAGCAGATTCCACAGTGGTAAAACTAAAATTTAGATAAATGACTCAGAGTTGACAATAGTAATATGGTTCCTTGGCTGTAAAGTAAATGAAATGATTTCTTTATTCTGGTAGCTTGAATAAGGAGTAAAAAGATTTCTCAAAAATGTCTAGAAGTTTGTAAACAACACATTTATATCTTTTAGGAAGTGGTCTTAAAATATATAAATTTATGATTGATATGGCCAAATTTAAGGGAAAAGCTAAATGATATCCTGCAAACATAGCTATGAAATAAAACTACAGCACTTTACTAAGAAAGGTGTGTAATGCTATTTAACAGTATTTTATCTATGACTTTTACCACTATCCTATAATTTTTTGCTTATTTTTTTTTCCTGTGTTAACTAGGATTATTTTATAACTAAAATAATCCTGCTAGGTAATAGATACCACCCAATAATTATTACAACACATGAGTTGTGTTCATTCACCAAAATTTGTTAAGATGGGGGGTGTCTTACTAAGAAAGAACCTATATTTTCTTGACTTTAAACCTATGGGACAGGGGGATATAGATTGTATGCTCCATATTTAGTTTTAGAGATCAGTCTTGTTGAGTACAATACCATGATTTTAGAAGTCTGTACTAGGAACATTTTTCAAGTACATTTTTTATATTTCAGATGTAATGCACTGCATTTTTATTTGAACAATAAAAAAAGAACCCATAATCCTTTGAGACCATGCAGGTCTTTTTTTCCCCCTTTTTGAAAGTATATGGTTTGTGTAATTGCAGACTACATAATGTATTTCTTTCATTCTTTTAAGAAGTAACTTAACTCTTGGAAATAATATTTGGGTTAGATCACACTTCAAATACTGAAATAATTAATATCTCAATTGTGTAATCTTTTTATACCAAGCATTCCATTTTAGAGCTGATTTTGTTTACCAGTGCCAACAGAATCCCCTTTTCATAAGTTCTCAACATATATCAACATATTCAGAAAAACTGATTTTACTATTCATGTGAAAGATATTTTCCCCTTCTGTTTACTGTTGTTGTAAAACTAAGTCATTTTGTTAGTAGTTGAAAATTAATTTTTTGTTAAATTACTATACTTATTGTGATTTTTCTTCTCAGGAAAAAAATGGCGGTGGGGTCAGTAGTTCACTGACTGATTCTGTCTTGTTTTTCATGAAAATATTACACCATCTTTCTTTTGACTCAAATGACCTAAATACACATTTGATAAAAATTATTTTGCACACTATATTATTCACTTCATCTTTCAAACAATACAAAGTGATAGACTAAAAAGGGAAATTCAAAATCACAAAGCTTCTTCAGAGCCTCTGTTTTATTTCATCTATTTTTCACATTGAGTTTTTCAGAAACACTCTCATTCCTGCAGATCTGCCAGTACAGAACTTTTGCAATGCCAAGTAGTGTAACGCACACCCTCAGAAAGCAGAGGCCACTCTGCTGTCCACTATTTTGGCCTATGAAAGATGTGGTAGGAGATAGCAGGGAAACCTGTATACATCCCACTGATCAATGCTTGCTTCAACAAGTCCCAACACTCAACTAACTGGTGTTATTTCCAGGGGATGAATTTAGGATGAGAGCTTCATTAGTGCTTTAATATGACTTAACTGTGTTACTTACATACCTTGATTGCAAAACTACTGTCACTTGTATTTTGGGTGAGTAAAGAGTGTGCAACTATGGCTTGACATAAATAAGAGTTCTGTAATGTGACAGAATACATGACTAATAGATGTGTTATAAGAGGTTTCATATTAGACTTCTACCTTTAAATGCATTCACACTTTTGAAAGCTGAAAGCCAATTTTGCATACTCAGTACTTAAGAACCATGATAAGAAAGATGAGAGGATGTTTTTCTTTAAAATTTTTTTTTTAATGTTTGTTTATTTTTGAGAGAGAGAGGGTGAGCACGAACGGGGGAGGGGCAGAGAGAGGGAGACACAGAATCCAAAGCAGGCTCCAGGCTTTTGAGTTGTCAGCCCAGAGCCTGACGCAGGGCTTGAACTCACAAGTTGTGAGATCATGACTTAAGCCGAAGTTGGACGCTTAACCGATTGAGCCACCCAGGTGCCCCAAAGATGTTTTTTGACAGAGAGAGAGAAGCTAATTTTACATTATGTAGCTTTGGTTTTGAAAACCAATGCATTAAGTAAGTAGAGGAAAAAAAGAAATTCAACCTAAATCTGATTCCAAGAGGTCACTTTAACAATTTCTTATGAAAATACCTTTTAAAGGTTCTTTTGTCAAACATTTCAAAAGGCATATTTGGAAAATGAGAAATTAAAAGTACAAATATACAGTTTACGTGTGTAAATAGCCTATATTCAAATTTTGACCCCACTCCTGTGTTCAGCACTGATGGGTAAGAATTTCAGAAACTGCAGAAAGAAAATGAAAGTCTGTTTTTAAGGAGCTTAAAGTTAAAAAAATAGTGTGTGACATAGTGAAGACAATATTATAGGCTAATTATAAGCTAATTATAAATGTTGAACTTTAAAAAAGTGTTCTGGTATGTTGTGCAAGTTCATTTGCAGTATTAGAGTTGACAAGATTTCATTTGGTTTGCTAGGTGTTTGGTCATTGCATACTGTATTCTGCAACTCAAAAGATACAAGTTACCACAATGTTGGATAACCAGTACATACATACACATCAGTGCTAACACTCTACTTTTGTATTGGGCTTTTTAATTTTTTTTTTTTTTTTAAGATTTTATTTTTTACGTAATCTCTACATCCAACGTGGGGCTTGAATTTACAACCCGGAAATCAAGAGTTGCACACTCCAGGGACTGAGCCAGCAGGAACTCCTGTATTGGGGTTTATAACTGACAGATACTTCCCCCGCCCCAACATGCTTTACCAAGTAGATCAGTTTCGATCACCTCTAATAAATGAATGTTAGTATATGTGAAATTAGTAGAAAAATATCCATAAATTTTATTTAGATCACAATATTGAAGCTTACAGTAGCAACACTTTAAAGTGAGAATATGTGACACCAATATGTATCTGAAAAGGTGGACCTCATCAACTCCGTGTCTCCTGCATATTAAAAGGTCAGAGTACCTAGCTTAAGTGCTACTGTGAAAGGACCAATTTCCAATGACACCAGTTCTCTGGAAGGAGAGGAACGCAGTATCATAGAATTTGCTTCTTTATTCCCACAGTCTTTAGGTGAAGATATTTCCATTTAAAATTCGTTTCCATTTAAAATCAGTAGTGAGTAGCAACCAGTTGTTTCTTATTTACCTTAAGTAGAGTGGTACCTTCTTCGTTTTTTTTTTTTTTTTTGTTTTTGTTTTTGTTTTTATTTTTCCTTTTAAAAAGGAACATCTTAGGGGCGCCTGGGTGGCTCAGTCAGTCAAGCATCCAACTTTGGCTCAGGTCATGATCTCCCAGTTTGTGAGTTTGAGCCCCGCATCGGCTCTGTGCTGAGAGTGTGGAGCCTGTTTGGGATTCTCTCTCTCCTTCTCTCTGCCCCATTCGCACTCCCTCTCTCTGTCTAAATAAATAAATAAACTTAAGTTTTAAAAAATTTTAAAAAGGAACATGTACATATAGCATAAGTTGGGATTTGTGTGTTGAAACATTTCAAAATTCATGTAGGTGCAAAATTTGTAACTGCAGTTTGACATTACCCCAACATTTGTTGGAGGCTTGTTTTAACCAACATTTTACTCCGCACAACACAATTTGGGGACTAGGACTAGGAGTAACCCCTATGTGAGTAAACTCCTTCACGTCATTCCAGTTTGTGTGTACTGTTGTCAGGAACACAAAACTAAAAACTAGTCCGTGTAGATTTAGCCCATTCCTTTTTTTTTTTTTCAACGTTTATTTATTTTTGGGACAGAGAGAGACAGAGCATGAACGGGGGAGGGTCAGAGAGAGAGGGAGACACAGAATCGGAAACAGGCTCCAGGCTCCGAGCCATCAGCCCAGAGCCCGACGCGGGGCTCGAACTCACGGACCGCGAGATCGTGACCTGGCTGAAGTCGGACGCTTAACCGACTGCGCCACCCAGGCGCCCCTAGCCTATTCCTTTTAACCCGAAGACAAAATGTTACTGTTGAGGCTCTTGAACGTTTCTATAGGATACATGTAAACTAGTAAAGAATACACCGTGCTGCCAGTGATAACCCCTCTTAAGTAATGAGACTATCTTAATAAAGTTTTGCTCTTTATAATGGAAGATAAAATGACACTCAGTGTGCAGTTGGGCTTGAAAATGTTAATTGGAACAGGTAAACCAATTAAATCTTTATACTGTAGATAGAACTATGCCTAGTACGTAATGGATGCTCATTAAAACTCAGGGTCAGCCAGAAACACATGCCTTTCTCCAAGCAGGCTTTTCGGCAGTATAACCTATCTCAGTAAGTAGCAGAAGCAATCAGGTTGCACGTAAAGAGGTGGGGGACTACCCTCTCTGGTCACAAAAACCACCCACCCAGTCTTTCCACTAAAATCACACAATCAGTTTTAAAGTGAAAAAGAATAGGGGCGCCTGGGTGGCTCAGTCCGTTAAGCGTCCAGCAGGGCTCAGGTCGTGATCTCCCGGTTTGTGAGTTCAAGCCTCCCATCGGGCTCTGTGCTGACAGCTCAGAGCCTGGAGCCTGCTTCGGATTCTGTGTACCCCTCTCTCTCTGCCCCTGCCCTGCACGCACTCTGTCTCTCAAAACAGTGAATAAACATTAAAAAAACAAACAAACAAAAAAACCTACTAAAGTGTAAAGGAATGGAAAGGCTCACGCCTCACACCGACTTAAAAGGCGAGGGCTCCTAGAGACAGCCCGGTCCCGCCCAGGGCAGCAGGCCCCGCCCCCGGCAGCAGGCCCCGCCCCCGGCTCTACAATTCCGGTCCAGCGTCCGAGGAGCTCCAAGCCAGCAGCGGGAAAGTTTTGTGTCTGCGCAGTAGGCCTGCCCGGTGCCGCGTGGGAAAGGCGGGACTTTCCTACCTCCTGCGTCATCGCCAGTGCGACGCAAGACGTCACTGGCTTGAACGGGAAGGTCAATAGTAGTGGAGCGCGCGGCCGCTTTTCGCTTTGGGTTTCCGGCGCGTGCGCTTGGCGGTCTAGGTGCCGCGGATCGTAGCCCGATTCTAACCTCTGATGCCCGTGTTTTAGCTCGGCCCCAGCGCCCATATGCTGTGCCGGCTTGGCGGTAGGTGGCTGCGGCCGCTGCCTGCACTGCAGTTAGGAGTCCGGGTCCCGCCTCTTGCGCCAACCTCGACGGGCGCCATTAAGCACTCTGCTCTGCCCGCTTGGGCGGTGGCGTCAGTGTCTGCAGTGGGCTCCGGCGGCCCTGGCAGCTGGTACGAGGCCCTGGCCGCGTCGGCGCCGGTGCAGGGCGCGGAGGAGGTGCTACTCGGCGTGCACACCGCCACGGGTCTGCCCTGGTGGGCCTGCATCGGCCTCACCACCGTGGCTCTGCGCGGCGCCGTCACTCTACCCCTGGCCGCCTACCAGCACTACATCCTGGCCAAGGTGAGGGCCACTTGCACCCTGCGCATCAGCTTCGGCGGTGAAGGGTGGTAGACGTCTACCGGGGGCTTAAAATCCCTGGCTGCCGCCGGAGTGCTTAATGTAAATCATCGTGACCGCCTTCTTTGCTAAGAAATTTAACTAGCACTGGATATGGAATTGAGAGATGTCTGGTGATATGTGTACTTGTCATGTCGTTTACCCTGCTGGGTTTGTGCTCCAAGCCCAAGTGGTTGCTGCCGCTTGCTGCTAGAGAATGAGAGAAGTAAAAGAATTAGCAGAAGAAGTTGTGTGGAGAAACCTGTAAAATTTCCGTCTTAAAGGTTGTAGTAGCCTGTATGCCTGCAGCATCTTTTGTCCCCGAGTATTCCAGTTCACCTTATTGAAAACAACTACTAAACTAGCGATTTGCAAACTTGGTTCCTTATTCAGGCCGTGCTGCCTACAACTCGGGTTAGTCGCAGCCACTTGACCTTCAGTGTTTCGTTATTTTTTCAGTGGAATCAGGTAGTAATGCCTTCCTGGCCTACTTCACAGTATTATATCAAATCAAATACTGTAGGTTAAAGTGCTTTGAAAGCAAAATATTATTCAAATGGGAAACTTCAAAAATAATGTCTTAACGTGTTTTCAAATAATTATTGAGGATGCGGAGACCCGGAAACAAAGGAAATTATCACCATTAAGACAGTGACGTGCTGTGCAGAATTAACACAGAACAGAAATAAATACAAACTTTTTGTGGCTCTGTCGCTGTCACAGAGCATATTAAAGACTTAATTAATAGACTTCTGTTTTCTCAGTTTACATTATTGGAAAATCCAGGGGTGAAACATTCTAGGATTCAGTTCTTATTTAATCCTTATAATAATTCTGTGAGGTAGGTGTTGTTAAACATTTTATATTATGAGGAAACAGGGTTTTACAGCTTAAGTAACTTGCCTGAAATCACATGGCTAAGAGTATGAGCTGGAATTTGAAATTTGGTTGTAACTGAAGATTTCTTAAGCAAATTAACATCTTCTGCTTAGACTTAAATTTTCTTGAGATGATCAGTAAACCACATTTCTGAGTGAGTTAGAGGAATATTATGAGTGGTTATGGATAAGATCCTTTATGTGCTCATAACAAATTCTACGTTTTCTTTAGCTAGGTGGAAAATTTGCAGCCAGAAATAAAAAACATTGCAAGGCATCTTAACCAAGAAATTGCAATTCGTGCAAATCAGTTGAAATGGTCCAAAAGAGCTGCAAGGTGAGCTAATTCTGTGCATATAGACCTACATATGTATGTATATATATATATATACATACACTTACATACATACCCAAATTGTGTCTGTGATTATGTTAATTAGAGGTTTGAGTATTCTGTAGCTGTAGCAGCAAAGTAGTTCTTTCACTCTTTAATATTTTAATGCGTTTGTGTGGTATGACAGTTTTATATAGTGGACTGAAAGCAAGAAGTAGAAAAACAAAGAGCAAGTTCCTTCTTGAGGGACTCCAGCCTCCTGAAAAAGACCTATAATCAAATAATGACATAACAATTATAAAAAAGGTTATGTACAAGTTCGGTCATCATGGAAAGTCAGGGAAGGCTTCACAGGATGAAGGTACCGTGCCAGTCTGTTGGAATTTTAGTCAGCAAATGATACAGAATATTTATACACTTGACTGTTTTGGAAAGAAAGGTACAGCAGACAATAACCCACAAGAAGGGGGAGGTAGAAAATGTGAATGTGTGAATGCCAGGGTAGAAGAAATTAGATAGCCAAGGTGCTGTCTGTCCACTGTGGTTACCCTGTGTAGTTGTCTGCCTGGGCTCTTAGCCCTTAGAAAGTGCTTGAATGGGCTGCAATTCTATGCCTGCACTCAGCCACTGGGAACTTCTAAGTCCTGCTTCAGTCAGCCTAAGTTACTAGTCAAATTCTGGTCCTTACTAGACTAAGTGTTCACCAGTTCACAGCAATGAGAAAAATAAGGGTTTTTATTATGAGTGAGTATATGATGTATATACGGTTGTTCATATATTTTTACCTATATGGGTAGACATTTGCCTACTATTTTCAACATGAAATTGCTTCCCTCTTCACTTAGTGTTGAAAATTTGGAAAGACCTGCCATTTATTTTTATTTCAGAGAGAGAGAGAGCAAGCAGGGGAGAGGGGCAGAGGGAGAGAGAGAGTCTCAAGCAGGCTCCACACGCAGTGCAGAGTCTGACTCGGGACTGGAGCCTGCAACCCTGGGGTCATGACTTGAATTGAAATCAAGAGCCAGATGTTCAACCGACTGAGCCACCCAGGTGCCACAGAAAGACCTGACATTTAAAAAAATCATTGTGGTAGCTTAATATCTTTACTTGATAAACTTAACAGTGTTTAAGTTTTATTGATCAGAGAAATCTAAGGACAACAAATCTAGGCCAAAATAACAGATTCATAGCTGCTCATCTGAGTTATAAATGCAGCCTAGACAAGCCTGATACCTTGCTTATGCAGTACTGGCAGAATGATTTTCCATATACATCCTCACACAGATAGATGACTTTCTAGAAAGACACATCTGAGGGTTTCCTGCATTTTCAATGGAACTGAGTCTTGAAGGGTAAAAGTTAGTTTGTCAGGTGGATAGCCAGGTAAGTGGACTGTCCACGTAGATGATTTAATGACTTCCAAAAGCATGCTGATGTAGAAGTCTGATTTATTGGATAGCCTATGTCATTTAGGCACCAGAATATATAGGTGTGTGTAAAAGAGTAACAAAAAATAAAGTTCAAACAGTAGGCAGAGTCTAAATTACAAAGCTTGGGATATCTGTGTACTGTCTTAATGTAATACTACACTATAATTGTGTTACCTTCAAGCGTATTAAATGTCTACCTTGTACAAAAACCTGCTACAAGAGAATTAGAAATGAGTAAGACCCAACAGTTGACCTTCAAGGAGACTTTGATCTAGAAAGTGGGACTTAAGGCAAGAGCAGGAATAAGTAATAGGATTAACAGAGAAACATGAAGAAAATCTTCATGAAAGAATTGAGGGGCACCTGGGCGGCTCAGTCAGTTACGCGTCCGACTTCGGCTCGGGTCATGATCTCAGTTTGTGAATTTGAGCCCTGCGTCAGGCTGTGTGCTGACAGCTCAGAACCTGGAGCCTGCCTTGGATTCTGTGTCTCCTCTCTCTGCCCCTCCCATGTTCATGCTCTGTCTCTCAATAATAAATAAACGTTAATAAAAAATTAAAAAGAAAAAGGATTGAAGAATGGAGACCATTTTAACAGGTCAAGAACATACATATTACAGAACCACATTGCTATAAAAGGTATATTCAGAGATCAAGTAATTGAGCTTGCCTGGAATGGAGGGATTTTAGTTAAATGTGCTTTCACCTTTAGAATTTTTGGTAAAGACTGGTCAGACCATGTCAGTAGTGAAATTTCACTTGTTAAAATCTAATTGGCCAAAGACCATCAGAGACAAAGCTTATAATCCGACAATGTCAGATTTATCAGATTGTTATATAATATGTGTACATTGCTAGAGAGTTTTAAGTAAAAGGCTTCATTTGCCTTTTGTTAGGCAACCCCTTAATATAGCCTATGAGAACTAAAAATCCTGCACAAAACTTTAGCTAATAACCACAACATGGGTGTGTTTGTACTATGGGTATGAAGCACTGTTAGTCAAATGACATTTTCTCCTTTCCCTTTTTTTCCCTCTTCCTTCAAACTAGACTCACTTATCTAAAGAATATGCGGAGGCTTGTTTCAGAGCTGTATGTTCGGGACAACTGCCACCCTTTCAAAGCCACTGTGTTGGTCTGGATTCAGTTTCCAATGTGGATCTTCATGTCCATTGCCCTCCGGAATTTTAGCACAGGAGCAACACATTCAGAAGGTAGTTATTATAGAAGTCTCTTTCCCCCAAATAAGTTCTCTAACAATGTTTTTGTACTCAAAAAACAAAAACAAAATGTGAAAAATCCCTATACTTTTTATAATTAGTATATTGTCACCATCTTTCTTACAAGGGTATAGGTTTTAAAATATCACGTATTAGCTAATTAGCCATGTTGAGAAAACAAATGAATATAGAAAGGACAATAGTAATAGAGTTGACCCTTGAACAACACAGGTTTGAACTGGGCAGATCCACTTATAGGTGGGTTTTTTACAGTACGGCACTATAGATGTATTTTCTTTTCATTATGATTTTCTTAATAACGTTTTCTTTTCTCTAGCTTTATTGTAAGAATTCAGTATATGATACTTGGGTTATAGGTAAGGCTTCCAGACAACAATAGGCTTTCAGTAGTTAAGTTCTTGGAGAGCCAAAAGTTATACACAGATTTTCAGCTGCTCGGAGGGTCAGCACCCCTAAGCCCTGAGTTGTTTAAGGGTCAACTGTACTTCTTCATGGAAGTCATAATAAATTTAGTGTTATAATTCCATGATTAAGTTTTCTGGCCAAGAATTTCTTCTGTTTATAAAATTAAGAGATCAGAAAAGTTTTCACAGTTATGAATGTAAACATTAATTAAGAAACAGTATAAACTAAAGCATGTATTTTTTACTTTCATTTAAAGGCATTTCTAACCAGAAAGTAATCTGAACAGAAAGAAAGTAGCCTATGGACAAATAATTATACAAATACAAGTCTGAAAGAGTGCTGCTACTCTATGCTCCTACAACTGTTTGCTACAGAGAGCTTCTTGCCTCTTTCTCAGCACAGGAAGGACTAGTTTATGTTGTGGAATGAAAACGAATGAAAGCAATACATGTCTTCAGTGTGAAAGACCCCTTATTTGAATTAGACTACTTATGTCTTGTGTCTTTCTTCCTGCTATGTTTTATTTATGAAACTGTTTTAGCAGGTTTTTCTGTTCAGGAACAGTTGGCTAATGATGGGATCCTGTGGTTTCGTGACCTCACCGCACTGGATTCCACTTGGATTCTGCCTATCTCTGTTGGTGTCATCAATTTACTAATAGTGGAGGTCAGTGGTTTTAAATGAGATTTGTTTGCCATTGGAATCATTGAGATTTTTGTTGCTGTTGCAACGTTTGAATAGGTGGTGATAGCTCTGAGCTAGAATTGAGATTCCTTGGTTTCTGGTCATAGATCAGACATTGGCAAACTCTGTCTGTTTTAAGCCAGTTCCTTAATCTCTCTGGGGGCCATATGCTTATAATTAAAATGGAGGAGCTGAATTAGAACACTTCCAAAGTCTCTTTCACCTTTACAATGATAGGAATCTAATGCATACAATTTTGTGATTTGTTTTTGGTAAAGAGAGTAATTAAGATGGTTATCAATCTGGTTTTATTCTTCCAGTAGGTTGGCAATTTGTGTATATATTTAAAATGTAAATTTGTAAGCAGGAAACACCATATCTGATTGTCATTTTTTAGCTGTATGACCCTAGAAAAGTTAGAACTTAACTTTATATGATGGAGTGGAAAAATACAGACATACAAAATATGAATTGTCAACTGTGTCTTACCTTTATCCCATGCTGTGTTACTCAGCAGTTTAGGGAAAGCAAGCTTTTAGTTAGTTGTATGAGGAGCTGTTCTCAGACTTTGAGTAGAACATAGTCTCTTTGAACTGGAAGAAACCTTAGAAATGATCTTTAGAACTTCAGTTGAGATCTCACAGACCTGTCACTGGTCTCTGTTTGGGGAATCTAAAATACCTTCCTAAAATGATGGTACTCTAATGTCTTGGGTTAAAGTTTCTTGAGAAAAGACTCCATGTGTAGTCTAAGTGTTTTCCTAAGATCACCTAGCACAATCCTATGAATGTGGTTGGTGCTTAGTGAATATTTGTTAGAATGAAGGAAGTGGTAAACACAAGGTCACAGTGAATTAATGTCAATCCTTAGCCTTTCCTTTTAGTGACTAATGACCCAGTATATATAAGTTTAAAAAAACTTATTTTTTATTTTTTTAATTTTAGAGAGAGGGAGGGAGAATGCGAACTGGGGAGAGGGACAGAGGGAGAAAAGAGAGTCTTACGCAGGTCAGCGCTCCATGCGGAGCCCAATGCAATGGTCTCATGACCCTGGGACCATGACCTGAGCTGAAGTCATGAGTTGGATGCTCAACCAACTGAGACACCCAGACACCCCAAGAAAATTTATTCTTACTTAAGTTTTTTTTTTTTTTTTTCAACGTTTTTATTTATTTTTGGGACAGAGAGAGACAGAGCACGAACGGGGGAGGGACAGAGAGAGAGGGAGACACAGAATTGGAAGCAGGCTCCAGGCTCTGAGCCATCAGCCCAGAGCCCGACGCGGGGCTCGAACTCACGGACCGCGAGATCGTGACCTGGCTGAAGTCGGACGCTTAACCGACTGCGCCACCCAGGCGCCCCTATTCTTACTTAATATACACCATGTGGCAGGCACTGTTGTAAGCAATTTACATGAATTAACTTATTTAATTCTTAGAATAATCCTGTGATGTAGCTACTAATATTACCCCTGTTTTAAGTAGAGAAAGTGAGGTACAGAAAGGTTAAGTAACTTGTACAAAGTCACATAACCACTAAATGCAGGGCTGTTCACATGAATCTAGACAGTTTGGATGTAGATTCTGTGTTCGCAGTTATTACACTATGCTGCCTCTTAAGTAATTCATAATCATAACTGCTTTTCCTAGCCTGGTTCTCCCCTTATTCCATGGAGCCAGATCACAAACCTTTGAAGTACCTATTAAGTTCCTTCTTTATGCCAGGCACTGTATGTAGGTGCCAAAACAAGGGTAGTGATTCATACATAGTACCTATCTTGAAAGGACTTTCAGTCTTACAATCTTTAAAAAAAAAAACACAGATGATCAACCATATACAGTTATCAGTGTTTTATTTTTAACTTTTCTGCTTCTATTAAAATATATGTAGGTGGAGGTCAGTCAAAAATCAGGTTGTATTTTAAACCTTGTCTAATTTAATATGCTTAATACTCATTGTGTGTGTTTATATTCTACTCTCTCAGATTTTTGCTCTGCAAAAAACTGGAATGTCTCGTTTTCAGACGTATATTACGTACTTCGTTCGTGCAGTATCAGTGTTGATGATTCCAGTTGCTGCGACAGTACCTTCAGTGAGTAAGCACCAGCATTGTATGTAGTGTGCTAAATCCTCTCTGTGCATAGCTTACACTGGCTAGGATTCTGCCTCTTTTTTTTAATGTTTACTTATTTTTGAGAGAGAGGAAGAGAGATCTGAAGTGGGCTCTGCTCCGACAGCAGAGAGCTCCACATAGGGCTCGAACTCATGAATCATGAGATCATGACCTGAGCCGAAGTCTGACACTTAACTGATTGAGCCATCCAGGTGCCCCAGGATTCAGCCTCTTCTGTTGAGCTTCATTTGACTAAGTCCCTTACTGGTTTCCAGGTTTCTGTAGTAATTAATCTATCACCAAGTGACACTCGAATATTTCTTGGGTTGGTTAATCTTCCTCTGTGTGAAAGTGAGTTAGCTGTCAACTCTGTTTCTTTTTTTTTCCAGTCTTACACAGTGCTGTGAACATAGTATTTGCTCTGTTTAATTAGTTGAAATATTGAATTCCTTCTGTCTACATAGACTGGGCCAAGGAATTTAGCTCTTAAAAAAGAAACAAAACTTCATGCTGAGTCCATAATGGCTCATATATAATATCGTTTAACCTCATAAAAATTCAGTGGGATAGGTACATCTGTCCCCATTTACATGTCATTACACTCTGATAGAAATGGAAAAAAATAGTTAACGTTTGCAGTTATTTCCTATTTTTAGCCTTTGTTTATTTCCCAATGAAACTATAGTGCAAAGAGGGCAAAAGCTGTATTTGGCATTATCTCTGTCTTTGCTGAGGGCCAACACATGGACCATGAAGTAGAAGTCATTTGTTGGTGGTATGTAAAGTTATATCTGCATATATGAAAGTACTTCATTATCCTAAGAATCTGAACCGGTATGTTTTTAGCATCAAAAATGTATTTTTAAAACTGTCCCTTGGCCATAATACTGTCACTAATCCTGTGTAAAATAAGTAAGTCTCCACATTTCTAAAATAGACATCGTAACGTCTGTGAGAAGTAATGAAATAGCAACAAGTGCTTATTATGGTACTTTTCATGTAATAGTAATGTTGTAAAATACCCTGTGAAAATAGAATAGTACAGAGTCATCGCATTTCTGGGAGAAAATAATACCAGTTATAACTAAGGAAACTCCCTGGTCAAATAAGATAGGAGCAGTGAGTTTTCCGTGAGGGATTGGGTTTGAAATGGATGACAGAGATCTACAAAGCAATGTCTTAAGTACCCAAAAGTTTTTTCTCTCCAATATAGGAAATTCAGAGTTAGTCAGTTTGGGGTAGAGCTGGTATAGCAACTGCGTGAAGATAGGAGAAACCCATCCGCCTTCTCTCCCTGTATTCCATCATCCACAGCCTGTAATTTCTATCTGTAAGGCCACGGGATGGTCATGATGGCTGCTGGAGCTTATCTTGCAGGATTGGTAAAAGGGTGCTTCAAGTGCAGTTATCCTCTTTAAGGAGCCTTGCCAGAAGTCACACCAAACACTTGTGCTTACGTCTGACTTACGTGGGTCATAACCTAATTGCAGAAGAGGCTGGCAAGTAGTCTTTTTTTTTTTTTTTTTTTTTTTAAGATAGCAGTATACCCAGCTAAAAAAGAGAAGTTTATTACTAAGGAAGAATTACTCTTAGTAGGCAATTTCAGGGTAGTTTTTGTGTCCTGGGTAAGTTCAGATGATGATGGCCAGTATTTATTTGATATTGACCTTGTGCCAGGCACTGTTTTAAATGGCTTACATATTTTAGCTCATATAATTCATCCAGTGTGCACTGAAGTGGGTGCCATTATAATCTCCACTTTAGTGATGGGGAAATGGGCACACAGAGGGTAAGTAACTCACCCAAGGTCACTCATTTATTAAGTGATACTTAACATCTCTTAAGTATCTAAGGCACATCCAGGCAGTTTGGCTCCTGCTCATAATTACTGTGCTAATCTCCTTTGAGGATGTATTACTTTCTGCCCCTAAGAATTTACTTTGGAACAAAGGCAGGTAGGTCACCTCCTGTGCTTAGCAGTCTCTGTAAGTTATCACATTTTTCCCCCCAGCAACCTTCTGAAGTAGGTATAGTTCAGTTCCCATTTTACAGATGAGGAAACTGAAACAGAAGGAAAATAACTTCCCCAAAGTCAAATAAGTGGAATTTAGATTCAGGCAGTTCTACTCCGGGACCTGGACTAAACCACCATGGGGTCATGCCCCTGGAGCCTGATCACATTCTGATGCCAAAGAAAAGTTTGGAACAGGGATGTATGTATGGGAATATTTTGAGAGGCTACAGAACTTAGTCCTTGACCTAAATAAGTCACCCTGGATGGAAGTACAAGAGAAAGTGGAAGAGAGACTGTCTCTGACAAAGGCTAAGCTACTACATTCCTGACTAAGAAGCTGATTACTGGGGACATTATAGACGATAGATCACTGTGTGGAGGGAAATGGGATCCAGGGAGCAGGCTGTGCCCCACAGTACCCTACCTCCAGTACAGCAGCTTGTCAGGACTCTTGTTGGGGGAAAAGTGTGCTGTATTGCCAAAGAAGGGAGGTGGCATCTGTCTTGAGTCTCTGCCTGGGAGATGCTCTCTGTCACCCACTTTCTATCATGAATACCTCTCCTTTTGCTTTCTTTTCACTTTTTGGTCCTTTCAGCCTCCTTTCTTACTTACTAGATTCATGACAGGTATCTAATAGCCGCTACAGGTCTTGCTCAGTCTGGTGCACTGCTATTTACAGAGATTGTAATTTTCCTTTTTTATTGCCTGTCTGTCTCTGGACGTCAGTGTCCTTGGAGAATGGAGAAGCACTAACATTCACGTCCTTTCTTCTCTTTACAGTCCATTGTCCTCTACTGGTTGTGCTCCAGCTTCATGGGCCTTTCACAGAACTTGCTGCTGCGTTCTCCTAGGTTTCGCCGACTTTGCCGAATACCATTGACCAAGTCAGATTCAGACACTCCTTATAAGGACCTCTTTGCTGCCTTTTACGCCAAGTTCATTTCAAGAACATGATAGGCTTTCCAGTAATTTTGAAACAATTGGAAGTATAACTATCACACTACATTTAAGTTTAGAAATTCAGATGTGATTTAATTTGTCTTTATTTAAAATCATGAATTGTGTGAAGTACTGTGGGTTAAGAAATAATACAAAAATAGAATCAAAGTGTCTGGTTCTGCTTATAAAATTACAACTTGCTAGAGGTGCCAAAACTTTGGAAAACAGGATTAGATACTGAATGATGTTAAATTACACTGACCAATCTCCTACATTAAAGTTTTTTTAAAGTAAGAGAATCCAGTGAGGTGATTCTTAAAATTGTGGTGGTGTGGAGGATCATAGACCCGTTTGCACATCTGCTAAAGCTATGGTTTTCTTTTCAGAGAAATCCTGGAACTCACAATATGGGGGCCTTCATTGACAACCCCTCTGCCCTACACCAAGGCTCTCTGGTGATTTCCTGGTTGAGAACTCTTATTCTCATGGAACGTACAATGATGAGTTAATGTGTGACTTTTAAAAAATGGACTTGAGATACATGCAGTAGAGTAGTCCATACAAGAAAGTACCTAATATGGTAGGTGATCTTGCCTTAAGACCTGCTCTGAAAGAATACGAAACGGGCACATTCCTTTTTCTATAATTTAAGACGTCTGGAATAGAGTACAGCACTAAGTATTGCTAGAGCCCAGAGTGGAAAATCTTAAGCATTAAGTTTATTTAGTCAAAGGAAGAAAACTGGAATGGTGGCTACCTATTGTGGATGTGATTTTATAAACTTTTTTATTTGGAAGATTAAGTACTCTAATGGGTTTATTATGGTAGACATATAGGTGAAATTAACAGGTAATATAAATGGTAGATCCAGTTGTTTGATTTGAAAAGATGATAAAACTAATTGTGGAATAATTTGACAGTTACTTAAGAAGGTGATAAATTGTAAGTTTTCATTAAGTTGGAATGCGAATACAATCCGAGATGCCCTGCCATCCCATCTCATGTTTTACAATAAAGTAAAAACTAAAGCAAAATCAATTCTTTCTTAAATAATGTCTATTACATCTTAGCCATTTTGGTTGCCACCTAATTGAGAATTTAGAGGTAGCATTTAGGATCTGGTTTTCTTTTCTTGATTTCCCAGTCCTGGGTTGTGACTGCCCTATTGATGGAACTGTCTTTCTAATCATAGTGAAGGAATTGAAACATATGTACAGTCAGTCCTCATTATTCGCAGATTTTGTATTTGCCAATTTGCCTACTCGCTAAAATTTATTTGTGACTCTCAAATCAGTACAATGCTTTGGATGTCATTCTTGAGCGGACACAGAGTGGCAAAAAAATTGAGTCATTCGAGGTACATGTTCCCAGCTAGGTCAAATAAGGCAACACTGTGCCTTCTTGTTTCAGCTTTCATACTATATAACCAAGTGTCCTTTACTTGGTCTATTTAGTGCCATGTTTTTTCTCATTTTTATGCTTTTTGTTGGTGATTTCGCTATTTAAAATGGCCTCCAAGTGTTGTCATACTGAAGTGCTGTCTAGGGGTGCCTGGGTGGCTCAGTCGGTTAAGCGTCTGACTTTTGCTCAGGTCATGATCTCGCAGTTCACGAGGTCGAGCCCCATGTCAGGCTCTCTGCAGTTAGCAGGAGCCTGTTTCAGATCCTCTTGTCTCCCTCTCTCTCTGCCCCTCCCCATCTTGTATGCTCAGGCTCTCTCCCTCTCTCCCTCTCTCTTTCCCTCTCCCTCCCTCCCTCCCTCACCTCTCTCAAAACTAAATAGATATTTAAAAACAAGTCAGTCAATCAATGAAGTGCTGGCTGGTTTTCCCAAGCACAAGAATGCTGTGATGTTCCTTAAGGGGAAAATACCTACATTAAATAAACTTCGTTCAGGCATGAATTATGGTGCTTTGGCCATGAGTTTACTGTTAATGAATCAGCAATATATTTTATTGAGTTGACAAAAACGTGACAAGAGGCTTGCGGGAACATGACCCTTTTTTTTTTCTCTTGGAGCAATGGTTTATGTTCACTAAGTCAGTTTTTGTGGTAACTTTGTAGAATATAACAAGAATTGACTTTCTGTAATATGCAATCAAGGAAGCAGAGGAAGAAATGGGTATGCTAGTTGTATTGTAGCAAAAAGAGGAAAGGGAGTTTGAAATATTGGAACAAGTTGACTCTTGCCATGTGTATCATTATGTACTGATACATACATTTTTCTCATAATGGGATGAAGGAATTCAGCCCTCTTTCCCCATCTTACTCTAAGAAGTTGTCACTTTCTGAAAGTAACAAATAAAGGAATGCCGTAACTCCCTTTTCCAGTAGGTGAATCTGCTTTCATGAGCATGCTTTTCCTTGTTTACTCTGATTCCTCTTGATTTCTAAATATATACTTAACATCTTTTTTCATATAGATAGTGTACCTAATTTCCTATTGCTCTCCCATTTTCAGACTTCTTGAATTGCTGTTACAATGTATGTAAGTTTATTTAAGAATATTTCTCCCAGATCTCAAAATAATTTCTGATAGGGTTGGAGGTAGCTGGGATCTTGGAAAATACTCATGAATAAAGAAAACTGATATATTATGAACAGAGTTGAATCAGTCACCTGACTTCAGGCTGGTAAATATTCCTCTCATTTCTTTCTCTAGGCAGAGTTGTTAGTAAATAGCAAGTCCTAGTTCAGAAAATTTCATCTGTGGTCTTTGCTCTTACTTCCCCAGCAGTTTGTCATAGTCTGGAGTGTTTCCAGAGCCTGAGGTCAGGGGAGGTGGGTACTGGATGCACACAGAGGACACACATGCTGTTAAGATCCCTTGACAACTTCCTGTTGGATGCTTCTCTGTCCTCTGCCGCTGAGGGACTGGCAGAGCTCTGTCCTGGACACTGCAGAGTTCAGGAAATCTTTGTCTTTTCAGATGGAGAGCATAATCTATTTGTGTGTGTTACCCTTCCTCATTTCTGGAAGTCTGTCTTCTTGTTTGTTTGTTTGTTTCAGGTGGGCCTTGTTTTTGTCTCTCTCCCAGATTCACTTTTTTTTCTGGGTATGACTCAGCCCAAGAGTTAGGAAAGAAGTCCTGGATCTGTTTATATTATACCATGATGATACTGGAGCTCAGAAGTATGTTAGGAGATGGAATCTCTGTAAGAGAAAACCTGAACAGTCCTATCTTGGCCAGATGACATAGGTGGGAAGAGGAGGCTCACTTAAGTTAAAGGCAAAATCCTTGATTGCCACCTTCACAGATAACCCAGGAGAGGATGGAGAGCAAACCTTTCTAGGTACATTTAAGGTGCTCTAGGTACATTTAACCTTTCTAGGTGCTCAAGAGCTAAAGACCAAACCCTACCCCCTCTCAGAAGAGGTACAGCTAGTTCTAGACTATATTGGGGAAATTGTAGTTTCTGAGGAAAAGTGGGAAAATGAGGGCCCACATAAACCTTAGTAATTTCTCTGTTGTGCATGTATGCTTCATTCATTCCGTGTGTCTTCATAGGTTTCTCCTCTGAGGATCCCAAGAATCCCCCCGCCTTTTTTTTTTTTGAGACTCAACCTGTTAAATTGCTTCAATACCAGAGTAAGCCCTGAAAGCAGTAGAAACTCAGATCCTAGAAAAAAAACTAAAGCATGTAGTTTGTTTTACTCCTGGGATGATAAGTGAAGTTACGACAGAATGCAGAATTTTAAATTTCAAGTATGACCTGTGAATCCGCGCAAGAATTTGGGTATCTGTATTAAAGCTAAATATGCAAATGTGATATAAAACATGAGACCATAGTTATAACAGATCATTACCAACACTTGTCTGTTTTTGTGAGCTGATTCTACCAGAACACAGATTGTCTGGAAATGCTGCGAATCTATAGAAAATGTTCTGAATGAACCTATGGATATATATAAAGTTGTAATAACTGATATTTTCTAATTATTTTTATTATCTTTTCTTTTTATATATTCTGTATTTTATGAAATCAGTATTTAGCTTTGGGACATTTGAATTTGTGCAGTATTAAAACCATAGATATTTCTGAAATTTTGGACCTCTGTGTTTAAACAAGTAAAATAAGTATATTCATATATATTTTTAATATATTCATATATATAATATGTATGAATTTTCATTCATGAACATTTCAGGCAAAACCTAAAGACTTTGGGGGTACCTGGGTGGCTCAGTCGGTTGAACATCTGACTTCGGCTCAGGTCATGATCTCACGGTTTGTGAATTCGAGCCCCGTGTGGGGCTCTGTGCTTACAGCTCAGACTGGAGCCTGCTTTGGATTCTGTGTCTCCCTCTCTTACTCCCCTTCCCTGCTCACACTCTGTCTCTGTCTGTCTCTCTCTCTCTCTCTCCCTCTCAAAAACAAATAAACATTAAAAAAAAATTTAAAGAGAAAACCAAAGACTTTGAATTTACATGTATTCTTTGCTAATTATATGAAATACAAAGGTACAAAGGTAATTTCTCAAAATCTTTTGAAAAAATGAAAAACTGGTACTGTGGTCAAGCTAGTGCTAATTGGGGGCATTCTTTGTTTTTCATCAGGTTTTGTTTTTTCATAATGTTGATCAGATTTTTTGTTTATATAATTATTTTATTACTTAAGGTGTTTCTGTACCCATATATATACTTTTAAATTTTAATTTGAATATAATTAACATACAGTGTTCAATTGGTATCAGGCATATAGTATAGTGATTTAGCAGTTTTGTACATTTTTTAGTACTCCACATGACAAATGTATTCTGAATTGAATTGGGGAAAAACCTTTAAACCTGTAAACCTTGGTATGATGATACATTAAGTTGGTATAAGTATCTTATATATTTCAAGATTTATGGTATCGTAGCTTGCAAAAAGCAAAATAAGTTTTAAAAGCTTGACAAATCAGAGTAGTACTTAGCAAATGTTTAAAATAATGACAGTATATAAAAGTACATTAGTTTTAATATTACTAAAATTAAATGATGGGTAAAGAATTAGCTTATTCAGCCAGAGAGTGTGCCTAGGAATTATGTACTTGTAATTATGTATTCAGTCCTTAGAGAATGTAAGTAGATCATATAATTGTGAAATTAGATTGTTGTGCAGAATTCTGGAGACTGGGGTTTTGAGTATTTTACATCATCTCAAAGTACAGTAGACTTTTCTCTGTTCTGGCAGGTGACAGCCACAAAAGAAAGCCACCTCGTAAGAGCTTTGAACTATCAGTGGCTGCAATGCCGACAAAGCAAACTGAAATAAATGAACCAGACGTCATCAGATAAGGACAGACATTGTCACGGAGAGGAATGGTGACTCTTGAACAAAAACAAAAGGAATGATGAAAAAATCTTTATTCAGTAATTGTGTTGCTCTAATGTTGCATTGTTATTTTGGAACTCTTATTGTTAGGTAAAATATATAACGTCTGTTGGGTATCTTAAGTTTTCTTTGGATGCTGTAACACATTCCTTTATGGCACTTCGGCAACTAAGAGGAAGATGTTATTGACTATATTTGTTGGAGATTTATTTTAAAAATTTGTAAGTGAAGTATAGTTGATGTACAGTATCATATTAGTTTCATGATATTGCAGCACAGTGGAGATACATAAGATAAATTCTTTTCAAGTTTTTCTTTTAAGATAGCTTCAGGGATCACCCCTGAGAAAGAAAGTGGTCCCACAAAGAGGGTCCTGCCTCCCTGCGGTTCACCACCACCATACTCAGAAAGCCTAGCCTTCATACCTGTTTGACTTAAGACCTTCCACAATCTCAGTTAGGAACTATACATAAAAGCATTTTGGTCCTGGTTGATTTCCATCCGTAGGAACATTAGACCCGGCCAATACCACAAGGGGAAAAAAGTTACCAGCTTGGCAATGGCAGCAAAATTCCCACGAATCCGCTAAACCAAGAAAGTGCTTTCATACAGAGGCCTTGCCTAGTTCTTAGAGCCATAACCTTATGCTCTTCTGTAACTTGAACGTGAGGGAGATCCTGATACAATTGCCCCAAAGGAATTGCAGAGAGAACCCTGGCCCCTTGCGTTCGATCACAGACTGCCTTCTTGAATGCCCTGTGTTTTGGTAAGTTTTACAAAGTCTTACCTTTAATTACCTAGTCCTATACCGCTGGTTTTGTTTAATAAAATGAGGACTTCTGGGTGTTGGGGAACAAAAGCGCTGATGGAAAGACCTGAAATAAAACTAAAAGTACTCCTAGAAAACATCACTTCTACTGAGGTATTCAGTCTAAGGTAACAAGACATTTCTATCCTTGAAAGTCTCTGCTAGACTCCAGAGGGCCAAGAATTTCATGAAAAAAGAGGCCTCTGGGGAAAGTGCCCAGTTTCTATCTTTTCCATTTCTAGGAAATATCACAAGCACACTTCTCTCCCTTTGCATCCCTGATAAGGCAGTTTACATTTGTTTTGCCTTGGTTAGGAAAACAGCACTGTATTTAATTTAGCTTTGATTTTTGTCTTCTGGCTAAATTGTAGCTCTCCAGGGAAATTTAAAAATGCATTATGAAATACACCTAACTCTATTCCTTTCATTGCAGCTGCATTTCTGCATGTTCCAACCGTAGTACAAATAATTTGAGGAATTTCTTCTAATTACAACCTCAAGCCTCCTGGATCTTCTGTGAGTGATGGCTGCTTCTGAGGGTAAGGAGTATTAAAAATGTAAATTCTTTATCTATGAGAGAGCTAACAGCTTCATATTCCATGCTATTTAAAATTTATCCTATATGTTGCTACAGGTAGGAACCCTCATAAAGTTTTATTGTAGAAGCTTCTGTTGTGCTTGACTTTCCTAATAAAACGTCTCTGGCTATATCCAGCCTGATCACCAGCCCTTTCTGTCATGTATTCTCCAGAATTTTTCTTCTCATCTAGGCTTCCTTTTTCTTAACTAAGTCTTCCACTGTGCCTCTACTCTCCCAAACCTTTCCTCTGTTCTTACGTCCATTATACAGTAAACAAAATTCTCCTTGCAACTCAGGATGATGGAAGGTGAAAGACCTTTAATTTTTATCAGTAGATCATTATTTCCCTACTCATATGTAAGAAAACCTTTCTGTATACACGCCAACTGGATCTACCACTACCTACGCTTGTTTCTGGCATCTGTTGGCCGTCTGGTCACCCCTGTCACTTACTGGCTTCCTCTCTATCTTCAGGGCTGCCATCACAGTGGATGACTTCAGTAGCTAAGTGGATGTCTTGTTAGGTTAGGCAGTTTGTTAGGTTCCTAACAGGATACCTGGAGGTCACTAACGAAGAAGTTATGGCCAGCTATGGGGAAGGTCAGAGGCCTGTCCTGGCAGCACTCCACAAGAAGCAGGATCAAACCAGACAGGCCCAAGTTGGCAGATGCCAAGAAAGGAGACCCTTGGCCAAATCAGGAAGAAAAAGCTCAGAAACCCTGCTTCCCCACCACTACCCAAGTAATAAATATTCTGCCACCTACTTCACTGTCAATAAAAGATAGAAACCCGACCGCCCGCGTACACAGCTCCCTCACTGGCCAGCTTAACCTCCCCTTCTCTCTCTCTGTCTTTCCCTCTTTCCTTCTTTCTCTGTGTCCCTCTCTTCCCCCTTTTCCCTCCCTTCAGCTCGCCTGTCTCCTATCTCAAAAGCGTACTTTTCGCTTTAATAAACTTTGCTGCTTGTGTTACTCATCTGCTATGCTGTGTGTCTGTCCTCAAATTCATTCTTGTGACAAGACCAAGAACCTTTGGCAACTCCTTTGGGTCTGGCTGGGTCGAGGCTCCAGGATCCAGGGACTCCCCAGTTCACCTGGCAACAGTCTCATCTGACAACTTTGTCACCCGGTCGTTTCACCTGCTACCTGAGATATGTTAGTAATTCCTTTCCAGTCTTCAGGACTAAGTATTTCACCAGGTGATGACAATGTGTACCCTGCAGGCCATAGATTATTGGATCTGGGTTGTTCATGTAGCCCAAGCAGGACCATCATATCTCTAGGAAATTTAATCTAAGAGCTATGAAGACACCAAGTCAATTGGGTAATTGGTTCATGCTAGACCAGCCATCACACCAGCCCAAACCCACAGGCATGCTACAGCTAAGACTTTGCATAGAAGACAAGGGTAGCAGAGAAAGCTTACGCAAGAAGAGAAGAGACAAAATAACGCCATCTTGCAAAAGAAGCTGAGACTGAGAGATCCCAGTCTCTACCCCCATAAGAGATAGAGTGGGTGGCCAAAATTCCAAAATTTGAAATTGCAGCCACGTATTACTTTCCTATTGCTGCTCTAGCAAATGACCATAAACTTAGTGACTTAAAACCACACAAACATTATCTTACAAGTTCTAGAGGTCAGATGTCTGATATTGGTTCCACAGAGGTGTGTTCCTTATAGAAACTGTCAGCGAGAATCTGGTTTCTTATGTTTTCCAGCTTTTAAAGGTTCCAGCTTATGACCTGCCTCACTCTTTCAATTGTTGGATCCCCTTTCACTCTCACCCTCCTGACCCCCTCTTATAAGGACCCTTGGGATTATTATATTTGGCCACCCTGATAATCCAGGATAATCTTCCCGTCTCAAGGGGCGCCTGGGTGGCTCAGTCTGTTAAGCATCTGACTCTTGATCTCGGCTCAGGTTATGACCTCACAGTCGGTGAGTTTGAGCCCCACATTGGGCTCAGTGCTGACAGCATGGAGCCTGCTTGGGATTCTCTCTCCCCCTCTTTCTCTGCCCCTTCCCTGTGTGCACTCTTTCTCTCAAAATAAATAAAATCTTCCCATCTCAGGGTGCCTGGGTGGCTCAGTTAGTTGGGCATCCAACTCTTGATTTTGGCTCAGATCATGATTTTGCGGTTTCTGAGTTTGAGCCACATTGGGCTCTGCCTTGGCAGTGCAGAGCCTGCTTGGGATTTTCTTTCTGCCCCTCCCCTGTTCTCACTCACATGTGCGCACGCACGCTCTCTCTCTTAAAATAAATAGATAAAAAAAAAAAAAAAAGTGTTCCCATCTCAAAATGCTTAACTTAGTCACATTTTTGATCTCGTTCCTCAGGTCCAAGCACATCTTGATTAAGATCTGTGGAGGTGAACATGCATCTTTATCTTCCATGCCACAGTGGTAGATAGTCCTGCACTCTCTACGTGCAAGGAGTCATTCTGTCTCCATCTGCTCCCTTTGTCTTCCTATCTGTAGCCCCCTGTTTGCTTACAAGGGTGGTGGTAGGGAGAGCAGGGCAGCTTTTTTTACTCTTAATTAGAGTAATCCCTCCAATTTTTGTGTTAGCTGATGTCAGTGCCTTAGGCGGGATGTGTTCTCTTCCATCCTCCCTTGGGCAGGAGGTTATTAAAATGCCTTTCCAAGAAAATCCTGACCTTGGCTTCTGATGCCGTCCATCTCAGGGAGACTGCCCATTCTACCACTACATAAATGAGCTTACAGTGGTCAGTTGTTTTTTATGTCTGAAGTGCACAAATGCCATTTTGGGCTTTTACCTGTCTTGCCATACCTGGTGCCACACCAGAGTGACAGATGTCTTCTATATCTCAGTGATGTGCTGAGGGATCAGACGTTCATTTCCCCCACCCCACCCCCAGCTTAATATCGCTGACACCTTGTCACTGATCCTAACATTGTTTAATGGAAGCAGGGCACACACTCAAAGATCAAAAATGACGAGGCAGTCATGCAGCTGGTAATTCCTTGTGGCCTTGTAGGCATGGCAACCCACACATTGACTCTATTGTTATTTTTGTTCTGTATGCAGAGTTGCTGACATCGTTAGTGAAGTTTTGTTAAAATCCTTGGGTTCCCCTGAGGATAAAAGGGAATAGACACACACACACACAAAGTCCTTCTAAATGGGACATTTCATATGGCCACTTTTCACCTTTCAATTTTTCCTTTGATCACATAGAATAAAGCAAAAATATTTTTCCCTATTTTTCTCTACCAGAAAGTTGGCATAAAATGATCCATCAGCAAAATTGTGTATGCAGATTTTATTCTCGGATTTTCTGAAAAAGGTCCCTGGATACAAATTCTATGGGTTTGGTAGTTAAAATCAGGTTACCACTGTGGTGGGTAGTATGTTCAAACGAATGTATTGGCCACAGGAGTCCCGTTTCAGTCAAAATGGTCAGTTCTCTTTGGCCTGAAGAGGAATTCCTATATGAGCTCTCAGAGTTCATTTGTTCCCCACTTACACACAGAATGCTTACCTGCAGACTTCTTCCCCCAGTAGGACCAGGAGGGAGTGACTCCACTCTTCTTCCAGTGCCCATGGCCAACAGCGGTCATCAGGAAAGAAAAGACAAAGTGGTTACCTAGTGAAAAGTAACCTCAAGTGAAAATAGAGAAATTCAAAATCTGAATTCTTGAAGGAAAAAAAAAAAAACCCACCTGTAACTCCCAGGAGTAATATCTCTAGTTCTCTAAAGTAAATGGGACAGGGCCAGGGTTTCAGCTGAAGTCTTCTAAGGGACAGATACAATTTCTTCCAGATTTAGTGTTTTTGTTCCACCTCAAGTAGGGTTAGCTCTTTTTTTCTGAGCTAGACCTTTATTTTATTTCAATTTTCGTTACTTGCCGTAAGACTGCTATTGACTGTTTTATAGGGTTATTCTTTTAGTCCCAGGTATATTCAGATATTACATGCATACTGCCCTTTGTCTGAGGCAAGGGTCTTCAAACAGGTCTAAAATGGAGTCAGTTCAGTTTGTCTGAGGGGTCAGATCTCAGGCCTGCCACCATCAGTCAATCCTTTGCCCACTTCTGGAAGAAGGTGTTCTTTCTTGCTTTCAAGAAAAAATAATGGGCCTGGGGAGGTATTAAATGAAAATTTTCTTCTCTCATTCAGTACACTGAAGAGAAAAGGTTTTCCTCCTCTCTTTCTGTTGTAGACAGTAACCATCCAGAGTACCATCAGCATAAATCTTGATCCGAAAATGCTGGGCCTGAGAAGAACGTTCTAACTTGGGGGCCGGGGGAGGGGTATAAACTTTTTCTTGAGGTTTAGCAAGAAGGGGCACTTGACAATTAGGTAGTTTGGAGAACTAGGCAAGGGTGTTCTCCTGAAGGGGAGGAATAGTTTTCAGATTAGTAGCTATGGTTTGGGCAATTTGGATTTTATCAAGAAGAGTGGAGAGCAGTGAGGGGCTAAGGTCATTGTGTAGGAGAGAATAGATAAGAATGGTTGCAGGAACTCTGGAAGCTTCTCAGTTCCTCAGGGCCTCTTCCACTATTTTTAACACATAGGAAAGCAAGAATGTTTTTGCACATAAAAAGGAGGCTATTTCATAATATTTTGTAAGCATCATATATTCACTTTCCTTGTAGCATTATGTACCTCTGGCCGAGACATAACAGATCCTCGCAGTATGTTGTGGAAGAACAAGAAACAGTATTCACAATCTACCAACTCATATAATTTACAGGAGAAGGAAGAACTGTTCTGTGGTAATAGCTGAGAGTCCCGGTGTTTCCCATAATAACAGTATGAGTCCTCTGGGAAAATAGCCATTTCTTAAATTTAGAACTGCCACCGCCACCACCACCACTGAGCACTTGGCTCAACAGTTGGGGCATTTTGAATTCCCAACAGAAAATACTGATCTATTTTAGCCAATTTTTCCCATGCCATATTCCATATGTATCTTAATTTTGCAGGGCTCCAAAATCCAAATACTCTGGTATTAATACATCAGTAATATGGTTTTGTAAGTCAGTAATTTTCTCTAATGAAACAATTATTTTTCTAGGATACTCCTTAAAAAGTGGAGGGCCTCATATTGCTAATGTTATTTCTCTTTAACACATTTTCTATCTGATTCAGTGATGGATAACACCTAAATTCCAATTGATCATTTGCTTTTCCATTGCTTAGTTTCATTACTAGGCCTCTTTTTATTATAATGGATAGCAGCCTAATTCAATCTAACTTCTATTAGAAGGGGAATCAGGGGCGCCTGGGTGGCTCAGTCGGTTGAGCGTCTGACTTCGGCTCAGGTCATGATCTCACGGTTCGTGAGTTTGAGCCCCGTGTCGGGCTCTGTGCTGACAGCTCAGAGCTTGGAGGCTGTTTCAGATTCTCTGTCTCCCTCTCTCTCTGACCCTCCCCCATTCATGCTCTGTCTCTCTCTGTCTCAAAAATGAATAAAACATTAAAAAAAAAAAAAAGAAGGGGAATCAATTTATGTAGCTAGCTATAAGCTAGAAGACTACCTTATGTAGTCTAGGTAATGTTGGTTTTAGGCATGGGTGGTCCTGGAGCTTAAAAAATATTATCAAGACCATTTTCCTTTATCTTTCAACTTTGTTTTCCTTTGGGATGCCCTGATTCTTGTCTCAAGTGGGAGATATGGCCACTAGTAGTTCTAGGCTCATGATATTTCTTCAGTTAGTGTTTTTTATATTTCTAGAAAATGTTCCAGGAAAGACCTTGATTGGCTTATGTGATAGGTAGATTAATGGCTTCCCAAAGATATCCAGGTCCCAATTTTTAGAACCTGTGAATATGTTATCTTACATGGCAAAAGGAACTTTGAAGATGTGATTAAGTTGTGGCTCTTAAGATGGGGTGATCAGGGGTGCCTGGGTGTCTCAGTCAGTTAAGCATCCGACTTCAGCTCAGGTCATGATCTCACAGTTTGTGAGTTCAAGCCCCACATTGAGCTCTGCGCTGACAGTTCGGAGCCTGGATCCTGCTTTGGATTCTGTGTCTCCCTCTCTCTCTGCCCCTCCCCTGCTCATGCTCTGTCTCTCTCTCTTTCAAAAATAAATAAACATTAAAAAAAAAAAAAAAAAAGACGGGGTGATCATCCTGGAGTATCCAGGTGGGTCTGAAGTAGTCACAGGAGGAAGGCAGGAAGTCAGAGAAGAGAAAAGATGCTGTGCTACTGTCTTTGAAGATGGTAGAAGGGGGCCATGAATCAAGGAATGAGGTGGCCTCCAGAAGTTAGAAAAGGCAAGGAAACACACTCCTTTCTAGAGACTCCAGAAGGAGCACAGCCCTGAAGATCCATAATAGATAATAAATATATAATAAATTATTTTAAGTCACTAAATTTGTGGTAATTTCTTACAACAGTAATAGGAAACAAATACAGCTTTTAATGATTGCCCATCCCCGAACCAACTGGTCAAACCTTAGTGTAAGAGTTTAGGTGTAGTACACTGCTCAGATATGGATTATGTGCACTCCCAGAACAGGGTTGAGGTAAGTCCAACCTAAATCACATGTGTGGAGTGAAGGAATGAATCCATCCTGTTCTTAACTACTCCGCAGCATGCATATCCATATGTGTGTGTATTTATATACATTTGTATTCTCATGATCCAATTAGCAGTCTCTTTGGCCTCTTGTTGAGTGATCAAACACTGGTATGAAACTTCTCAGTATTTTTTAGTCTTGTATGAAGGCCACCAATCCGTCATGTATCAAGGCCAATGCATTTGTGGCATTTAACCCACATATCACCTTGAAGGCAGAGGCTACAAATGTTTCATAATTCTCCTCTGTTTATAGTTCTGATACATTTTATTCTTACTCCTTATTCTTACCACAACCTATAGTCCAGATTCAGCCCATCTGGGAACCATTTTGTGTTCTGACAGATACCTTTAGCTTTCTCTATCTAGTAACATACAACATAAGCTACCTTAGCTCTTGCCCTGACCATCATAGGCCATCACATTGGTTCTGATATAATCACTGCATATCTATTCTCCTGGTCAAATTCTGTGAATGTATCTTCCCTTTCTAGAAGTGATCCAGATTTCAAAAAGAAATCATCAGTCTGATAATAAGGATGTATATACCACTTTTCCTATATTGCAAAGAAGCTCAGTAACGGAATTGACCTATTGGGTTTGAAGAAGGCATGGTTCCAGTCTTCTCAGTTTATATACTCACTCACTGACTTCAGTGACCAAATCACAAAATGAAACACTATTTCTCTCTCCTTATGAAGATTCCAAACCCCAAAACCACCTTATTTTGGATCCACTTCTCTTGGTACCATTTTGCTAATAATTTTGGTTGCCAAGGTGGATTGTCTCTTAGCTCAGTTCTTTTTTATGATTTGCCTCAGGCACAACTTGACACTCACATGCCCCTGGGGACACTCCTGTGGGAAGCTGTGAACTATAACTTGGTCACTCTGCCTATTATCTTAGAGATAGAAAACTGATGATAAGGAGAAATTGTTAAAGGAAAGTTGGGCACTTGTTCCAACATGGCTTTTTTTTCCCCCACTGGAGAAATGCAGGTGTCTGCTGTTAATTGATGAGGGAAAGCATGCCCTACCTCTTTCTCAGCTGAAAAAACAAAAACAAAAACAAAAACAAAAAAACACAACAGAGTTGCAAATGAGGTTCATTCAGCTCTCAGTTCAGGTTTGCACTATAATTTAACCCACATAACATCCATTGGGAGTGAGAAGAATGGCTTTCTTTATTTTACCCATTTCATTCTCCATTCATGTAGGTGAGCTTTCACTTATAGCCTCCAATGGGGGCAGGGAGGGTGGTGGCATAAGTCCATCCCCTTCATCACAGAATCTCATCTGGACACTCTTTTTTTAAGTTTATCTTGAGAGAGAAAGCAAGAGGGAGGGGCAGAGAGAGTGAGAGAGAGAATCCCAAGTAGGCGCTGCACTGTCAGCTTGGAGCCTGACACAGGGCTCGAACCCATGAACTGTGAGATCATAACCTGAACCAAAATCAAGGGTTGGACGCTTAAACGACTGAGCCACCCAGGCATCCTGGACTCTCCTTGAGCTATTCCCACGGTCCTTGCTCCTCTTAACTACTTCTTTTTCATCCTAATCCCAACCTACTCTGTTGTGGGTGCTCCTAAAATAGGTCTCCTTTTCTGTTCCCCAAGATTTCTGTGCTGGACAGGTCCAGAAGATAGAGGAGGGTAAAAGTGCTAGTCTGGCTGGAAAGTAGAATATAAATTTTAAAAAGATCTGACACTTTATATTATAGATGTTTATTTCCTATCAACATATCCCTTTCCTTTTATATCTTATGTGAAAAGCCTGTCCTCTGCCCAGCACAGACAGCCCGCATTCTATCACCTAGGTGTAGAAGCTTTCAGCTTCCAGGAAGTAGGGATGGGTGAAAGAAAAACTCACCTCACTATGTCGAACAAAAAAGAAGGTGGCAAATGTTAGCTTGGTCAACTTCCTGACACCAATTTACAAACTTCACATCCACTATCTTTACCCCCACTTTCTCTCCTGGTACTATAAAACACATGTCTTTTTTATTATTTATTATTATGTATCATTTGTTACTCTTTTTTTGATGATCCCTCCAGCAGGGACCTCACTGCCATGCTTAACTTAATGGTTCTCCTCCATCATCCAGCATTGCTTAATCTGTATCTTTCAGTATTCCATGTTATTCTCTCTCTCCCTCCTATCTCTCTTCTCCCATTCATACTCATTTTATTTATAAGTCATTCATACTAGCTGTCTCTACTCTCTCATTCTTCATTTCCCCCCAGTTTTCATCACTTTGACCTTTTGATTTATGCTCTAGTTCACTAATTTGTTCTTCAGCTGTCTCTGTCCTTCAGGTGTGTCTACTCAGTTCATCTACTGAGTTTTATTTCAGTTACAGAATTTTAAATTATAACTATTGTTATAAATTTTTGCACCAGCCTATTTTGCTACAAGAATATGGTATCTTTTTTTATTAAAGCTTCTAAAGATATTAATTATACTTTAAAAATCACTCTCGGGGCACCTGGGTGGCTCAGTTGGTTCAGTGTCTAACTTCAGCTCAGGTCATGATCTCATGGTTCATGAGTTCGAGCCCCACGTTGGGCTCTGTGCTGACAGCTCAGAGCCTGGAGCCTGCTTCAGATTCTATGTCTCCCTCCCTCTTTGCCCCTCCCCTGCTCATGCTCTGTCTCTCTCCCAAAAATAAACATTAAAAAGAAAAAAGAAAGAAAAATCACTCTCAGTTTGTTGTATTTATTTTATTTCCTCAGGAGTTAGTTCTGCGTATTTGGATTTATGCTTATGTTTCAGGGTGTGATTTTTGCTTAACTATTTGGTGATTCTTGGTTGTGTTTTTGTCTTTGACTTAACTTTCTCTGCTAGCTTCTGTTATTGTAGCATCTTCCAGTAATTATGAGGAAAAGATACCAGGTCTTCTATGGAGAGTGCTCCTTGTAACTCTTGGGTGTAGCTAGCCATTCAGGACATAGCTTTGCTTTGTGTGAGGGCACGGCAAGAGGACAGCTGTCTGGGAACCAGGAAGTAGGTTCTCAGCAGACACCAAATCTTCTGGCATCTCATCTGATCTTGAATTTCCCAGTCACCAGAACTGTGAGAAATAAATTTCTACTGTTTATAAGCCACCTAGTCCATGTATTCTGTTATAGCAGCTGGGGCGGATTAAGACAGCATCTGAGTTGGTATAAGTCAAGATTAGAAAACTCACCACCAGCCTTCTTCAAGTACTCAGGAATCTATTTAAAACTGTCTGAGACAAAGACGTTTGAACTTTGAAACGACTGGAATTGTTGCCCAGGTTTTCAACCTTCAGTTATGCTCAGATAGCATATCAGAGACTTCTCACTAAGGATATTCATTTCTGTGTGAAATTAGAAATAATCTTATAGGGCACCTGGGTGGTTAAGCATCTGACATCAGCTCAGGTCATGATTGTGCAGTTCATGAATTTGATCCCAGTGTTGAGCTCTGTGCTGATAGCTCAGAGCCTGGGAGCCTGCTTGGGATTCTGTGTGTCCCTTTCTCTCTGTCCCTCCTCTGCTCACACTCTATCAAAAATAAATAAACATTAAAAAAAAAAAAGGAAGAATCTTAAGTTTCCAAAAAAGACAGTTGACTCAATTTTTTCCTGTCTTTATAATGCAATACAGTGGAAATGAATGAGGCTGATAGAGAAGATAATGTCATTGAAATATTCATGACAAAATTAATGAGAGAAAATCACATTATAAAACAATATGTGCAGAGATTCTTTAAAAGGAAAAGCTAGGGGCACCTGGGTGGCTCAGTCGGTTAAATGTCTGACTCTTGATTTCATCTCAGATCAAGATCTCATGGTTTGTGAGATTGAGCCCTGTGTCGGGCTCTGTGCTGACAGTGCAGAGCCTACTTGGGATTCTCTCTTCTTCTCTCTCTGTCCCTCCCATGCCTATGCTCACACTGTCTTATTTAAGTAAATAAACTTGAAAAAAAAATGAAAAGTTAAATGCTTATAGAAAGGATAAACCATAAAATATAAAGTGATATTTTCAAGATGTTAAGATTTGGGGGATTTATATAGCCTTTTCTGTGAAGCTAAAATTTATATAGTGAAATGTATTACTTTTGTCATCATAAAAAGTGTTGTTATACACACATTTTCAGAAATCTATTTGGATAAATCAAAAACCTATATAATTGTTCTGGATCATTAAATAACATCCTAATTCTTTCATGCACAATTGTAGTTTTAATGAGTTGCTATAATAATTTAGGTGATTAATTAAAGATTGAGCTAAAATTATACCACTTAGGAGACTCATGATCAACTTATGGTAAAAACAAGAAAACAATGTCTAATGTTGAGCCTTTTATTCTTTAAATTTTCGTTTTTGTATCTTATAGCAATAGCAAGATAGCAATTGCAGCAGTGGGTAGGTGGGCACAGTTCTGAGAAAAATATTGCAGAAGTGGTTCTTCATTGCCAGCGGAAGCTCATTGCTCACCCTGCAGGCTGTGTCTTAGGCAGTAGCCCAACACTGCCCACTAGTGGTTTGTAGAAACAAAGCATCAATGCCAATAAAGGGCAGGTGTTTTGCGTAAGCTTTCTTATACCTAGGACTTTTAAATTAGAATGAAAAGTTGTTTATGCTTATAGAGTTTTGCAATTCATAATAAACAGCCTCCTTATTTTATAGATGAGAAAACTGAGAAGTTAAATGAATAGCCTTAGATCCCACAGCTACATCGTAATAAAGATGGAAGTGGAATCTGGGACTCCATTGTCCCTAGACAACATAATTTTTGCCAATCTGAGCTACCTTAGCTTTAAATTAGTTGGCTGATCTCTTAGAAGTCCAAGGTATTTGTCAAACATAGTCCTGAGTTGTAGACTCAATTATGCACAGGAAGCTCATGGCTCCTCGTTATTTTCAGCCATCCCTTAACTTTGCCTGGTGATTTGTGATACTTTGGATATAGATAGACCTTTGAATTTTGGGGACCTATTTATTTATTCAAGTTAATGTTACATAGATGAGATGTGCAGATGGTTAATTTAAAACATCACCCAGATATTTGGTTATTGCTGGTGAGATAAAGCCAGCACAGGAAGGCTAAACTTTCTGGAAACGCGCTCCTTGTCCCTGATAGCAATGGTAACTGGCAGAGTCTAATAACATTTATTGCAGACATATTTTCATTGTTAAAAGGGCATGTTGTTTGTTGAGCTAAGGCTTGTGTGGAATTATTATGGTTTCAGTTTCTTGATCTCCTTGACACCCACAAGTAGAATTGTGGCCTTTATGTTGTGCATTTTCTTGTGGAAGAGGCACAAGTGAAGAAACCACAAAGGTGTTAACAAGTGAGATGGTGATACAGCAAGTCTAACAATTTGACAGGATGTGTATATTTGCATATCTCCTCTTGATTTGGTCTTACTTCCTCCCCCAACTGCATTTAGATATGGGAGCACTTGATTAATTTTCAAGTCTGTGATTAGAGGGAAACTCAGCTGCATTTTGAACTGACTTGTAGATAGAGTTCACTGAAATGAGAGTCAGACTTATGATTAATGCCTCTAGGTGGTGCCTGTGACCTGTATTTGGATTCAGTAGCTTATCAGAGACAGGAAGAATACTATAGAGGAGTGTGTGTGTGTGTGTGTGTGTGTGTGTGTGTGTGTGTGTGTGTTCCACTTTACAAGCTCTGTAGGGAAACAGTGTTAAAGACCAAAGAGTGAGCTTGGGGACCCTTTGTGGTTACTCAGTTTTTATTTTTCCAATATCCTTTGTTTTTTCTCTCCTGGGAAGGAGAATTCATGAAGTTGACATAAAGAAGGAGGTGAAACCCAAGGAAGAAATTTGGAATTTTTAAAACTTATGATTAGCAGTTTATGTTTTTAGGGGTGAAAAAAATGACTCTTTCATGTATATATTGCATCTAATATTTGTCTAATAAGCATATGCAGAAGGCATTCTGTTAGCATGCTACTCTTTTTCTGTGATGTGTCTGTATAGCCAGTCTTTTTCTCTCCCTTTGTTTTAGCCCTCTCTACTGTTTGCAGCTTGGGAAGGTTGATTTGATCACTCAGGTGTTTTTTCTGAGTTGACCTCCTGTGTGATCTGGAGGTTCTGTTAGTGTTACAGTGTAACTAAGGTGTATGTCCATGTATTAGTCTAGAAAGCAGAGCTGGAAGGACCTTTAGAGATCAGCAAGGAAAGGAGTTTTCAAATTCTCCGTTTGTGTGATCAATAACATTTCAAGCACAGATTGCCTAATCATATCTTGGGTTTAGAATAATTAAATAAAACAAACAAATAAAAAGGTCACATAAGTCTGTAATTAACAGAGCCTGGATTGAATTAACAGAGCCTCTCAACTGTTTACAGATTTCACTATCATTCTACCATATCCACTCTTTCAGTGAATTTCAGTGGATTTTCAGTGATTTCATAGACCAAAAATTTGGGGGGTCAGTTTAGGATTGGCAGTGTTTTACTTAGGACATTAAAGCCACCCCTAATATCATGTCACCACTACTTCACAAAAGAAGAGATATTTTAACACCATGTGGGTAAGAAGGATTTAATCTCAGAATTGATGACAGTCTTTCAATTTAATAATATATGTAAAACTCTACATTGTTCATTTCACCAAGGACAAATGAGCTCCTCTTAGTTTATTGGTAATCCATGAGCAGCAGTAGAGAACTATCTAGGACAGTCTCTTCATTTTTTGGGTGGAGAAACTGAGACCCAAATAAATTGACTTGTTTAAGGTCATATGTCTTGCAAGTAGCAGAGAAATGAGTTTTCCTTATTAGTTCAATAGTTAGAAAATTGGATGTCCCTCTCCCCATTTTTCTCTTTTTTTCTGCTGTTGCTGAGCGAAGGACACATACAAAAGCTAAGAAGAGGCAGTTTATGTCAAGCAGAAAATAGATCCCATAATGAAATTCTATGTCATAATGGTATTCAGTTCTATTCCATCCTATGTCATAATGGTATTTTTATTTTCTATGAAATCTAACTTGTTTCTTTTTTTCCTTTGTCGTCTGTTTCCTTCTTTTCCATGTTTCCCCCCAGATTTACAGAGGTATAATTGAAAAATTGAAGTGCGTATATATAAGGTGAACAACATGATGACGTGATAAGCATATACAATGTGAAATGCTTATCACAATCAAGATAATTAACACATCCATCACCTCACATAGATACCATTTTTTGTGTGTGTCGTCCATTTTGTTTCTGAATCCCGTTTAGAAATATATCAGTACGTATTTAAGAGAAAGGAATAATGTTTACTGAGTACTTGCTCAATTACAGGGATTTTGCTAGGTGTTTTGCATAGTTATTTAATCTTTGCCTGTCTCACAGCAGCATCTGAGATCTGGATGAATAACATTAAATGCCAAAATTTCCCACACCATTGATTTACCTCCTGTTCGGTATTTTCTTTAGAAATACAGAACAGTATCTTCTTGCCATCTGGAATTAATTGTATTATTGCCTATATATCTACACATTCTCCCTCGGTCTTCATTTTACTACAACTGTGGTCAAAGGAGGGGCTTTTTAGAATTACTAGACAGTGCTGGTGGAGGGAAATAAATCAAGATGAGCTGCATTTGTATGCAAATTAATGAAGGGGAAGGAGAATCAAGTCAATGAATGCCATTTCCTCTTTGGGAATCATTCCCCATGTAGCAAAATGGGTGAAAGTTCCCAAGTAACCAGTCTTCACTAATATGACCACCAGGGGGTGTTCAATACTGTCAGATTCTGGTGGTTCTATCTCCAGCAAAATAACAGCACAAGTTTTCTGTAATTATGTCTTTCCTGTCTGTCCATCCTTTCTGCTTTAGAATGGGACCATGAGGCAGATGTTTTATCTTTACTATTCCTTGACTTTTGGAGCTTTAATAATATTCCATAGAAAATAAGTAGTCCTTTTATGAGATTAGACTATATATTATACATGAAATTTTGAATTTACTAGTTACCTTGACCATTGCTTCTTAGACTTACTAGTTACCTTAACCATTCTAGAACCCTCCATGAAATGATGGAGGATAAACATGCCACTGGAAGGCCCTCTGCCTCTCACCTTTAATTTTCTCATTTTATTTTATTTGGTTCCAGGCCATCCTTTACATCCACATTTAAATTCCTTTCTTATTAATAAAATATTTTCTGGCTGTTTGATTCTAGAGAACTTTCTTCTAAACTCCTACAGTTCCTAATTCTCCACATAGTCCTGTATTGTCTAACACCATTAGCTTCTGCAGTGTTTCTTTCTTTCCTCTAGAAGGTTAAGAACTCCTGGAGGAAAAGCCCTGCAAAACCTTTTCCTCAGGCCACAACAGTGTAGGAGTGAAAATGTGGTCTCAATGACCATGGCAAGACATATTTTCAGGCTTCATCCTCACCCACTGTGTGAGAACTCCAGCTCCCCCAGATGTGTCCAACCTAGCTCTACAGGTCTGCCTGAGCTTACTTCACCTGTCGGTTGCTGTCAGGAGGAGCTGGTTCTGGCTCCTCTCTCCTT
This sequence comes from Lynx canadensis, assembly GCF_007474595.2. Lineage (NCBI taxonomy): Eukaryota > Metazoa > Chordata > Mammalia > Carnivora > Felidae > Lynx > Lynx canadensis. The sequence continues at coordinate 147,020,258 of NC_044306.2, forward strand.
CAGGGATGCTGTTGCTGGGGCCACCAGAAGCATCTAGAGTCCCTGCTGTTGCATCTGCAGTGCTAACCAGCAAGCTGGCCTCCTCTCCGGTTCCTCCTGCAGAACAAGATTTTAGTGCTTATTGACCTTTATTTACACCTTTTTTTTTTAATGAACAGCTATCTCTCTTTTTTTCTCCAGTGTACAAAATCCAAGGCCCTAGGGGCGCCTGGGTGGCGCAGTCGGTTAAGCGTCCGACTTCAGCCAGGTCACGATCTCGCGGTCTGTGAGTTCGAGCCCCGCATCAGGCTCTGGGCTGATGGCTCAGAGCCTGGAGCCTGTTTCCGATTCTGTGTCTCCCTCTCTCTCTGCCCCTCCCCCGTTCATGCTCTGTCCCAAAAATAAATAAACGTTGAAAAAAAAAAAATTAAAAAAAAAAAAAAAAAAACAACAAAATCCAAGGCCCTTAACAAAAAGTTTTAATTACAGAAATGTTTTTCTCTGTGTTGAGGCATTAGTGTATGTGTACGTGTGTATATGTGTGTGTGTTTACCTAAGACTTTTTATTTTTATGAAACAGGTATATTACTGTATACTTTAAATAATGTATTTCGCAAAAGCCTGTGTCCATAAAGTAAAACAGTCTTTCTATGAAACATTCAAATAACAATGGCTTGGGCACCAACCAGACACAGGAGCAAAAAATTCACGCTTTTCCCTGGGTGTTTTTTTCCAAGTATCTTGAAACTTGCCAAGGTCTCTTATACTCTTACCTCAATTCCATTCCCTAGTTGCTTACCCGCAGCTGCCTTCTGAAACTGAATACAGCCCTGAGGGCCATAGGCTGCATCCCTAAGCCCCAGGAGAATTCTGCTATGAACTCTACTGCACCCAGGCATTTCCTCAATGTGGAGGCACCACTGTCATGGTGTTCCTAATGGCCTACTGCTCCTGGTGAAAATATCTATGGATCCACACTTTGAGGTTTGAAAGAGGATACTTCTAGCATCATGCTTCATTGAGGTATCCACAGTAAAAATACATGCCTCAGGCTAAATAATTTTTGATTCACTTATTGATTCATTGACTCACATGATTTTTTCTTTCATTCAAGAAAAATGTTCAATGAGCATGAACTCCATGTCAGGGACAGTGCTAAAGAGCTGGATAGACATTGCCCATCTGGTGTCCTCAGAGGACCTGGGGGTGGTGGTGGTAAGAGGCTGTGTTGGAACAGGTTCCAGCATTAGATACACACTGGTCCTGAAACCCACTTTCCTTTCAATGACTTTGGCCTTAAGTCTCAGTTTGGGTGATCCGTGGCCTAACCTTTCTTATGTGAGTTTCCTTGTGGACAACACCTTATCTTGTTGACATCTGGCTTGGGTTTGGATATCTCCATATTCTCCCACCCTAGCTCATCAGACATGTTTTTATATCTTTGACTCTCTCAAGAGTATGGCTTTGGGATTCATTTCATTTTTTACCAGGATGCCCTTTCACTTCATACACATTTATAAAAGCAAATGGTTCTATTCTACCAAAAAGACCTGGGCTCTAAATTCAGTTGCTGTGTTGAGAGAGACATAATTCTTTTAATCTACAGAATCTGAGCCCTGATTCAGATGTAATATCTTGTAATAACTGTGTATATAATTTTGAATTCTTTTTCTCCTCCTCTTCTTCCTCCTAACTTAACATTATATATAATAAATGCTAGCAGATATTATTAAAGATTCTTGAAAACATATTTTAAAACCTGCATAATCACCCATTGTGTGAATGTCCCATAAATGACTTCACCATATGATTGGGGAGTTTGTGTTTTGTTTGTAAATTTTTGCTGTTATATAAAAAACCTTGTGATGAGAAACTTCATATATAAATCTCAGTCCACACGTATTTCTTTAGGAATAACTTCTAAGAGTAGAGTTACTTATTAAACAGGAAACTTTTTTCCATAATTTTTCACCAATTTTTCTTTCTGCCAGCAATGTATGAGAACTATCCCACTGCATCTTTATTAACTTTTAGCATGTATTATTTATTATGGCATTTTGATAGAGGCATTGTTTTAATTTATATTTTTTGGTTACCACTAAGAATGTACATTTTAATATGTTTGTTGGCTTCTGTATTTCTATTAGTTTTTAATGCTTTTCTTGATGATTTATGAGCTTGCTTTATATGGTAAAAATACAATGGCCCTTTCTCATAATTGTGCCAAGAGTTCTTTCTCCATTATGTTGTCTTTTCATTTTGGTTATAGCATTTTTGATATGTATAAACTTAAAATTTTTATATGTCCAAATTTTTTCATATTTTTTGTGATTTCTTGACAAGTATAATTTACATCCAAATGTCAGCAAAATATTCACATATTTTTCTATTTAATTGTTTTATTTTAAAGCCATTTTAAAAACATGAAGTTTACTAGATTTTATAGAATAACCTCTTCTTCCTCAAAGATTGATCTAGTGTACCTTACATTCTTTGTTGAATAATTAATTTTCCCTCTTGTTATGATGTTGACTTTATGATATGTTCTTTTATGAACGATGGTTATTCTGAGTTTGTCAATTTTGTTTTAGTAATCTGCCTGTCTCCCAGTACAACATTGACTTAATTACTATGATTTTGTTTTTAAGTTTATTTATTTATTTAGAGAGAGATAGAAACAGCATGAGGGGGGAGAGGCAGAGAGAGAGAGAGAGAGAGAGAGAGAGAGAATCCTAAGCAGACTTCACACTGCCAGCCCAGAGCCTGATGTGGGGCTCAAACTCACCAAACCATGAGATCATGACCTGAGCTGAAACCAAGAGTCGGACGCTTAACTGACTGAGCCACCCAGGTGCTCCAGTATGATTTTACAATAAATGCTAATATTTGGTAAAGCAAGACTCCTTTATTATTGCATTAAGAAGTTACTCTGCACTCTTGTCTATTTATAGTTCTAGGCTAAATTTAGAATAATTTTATCCAGTTGGGATTTCTCATTATTCCATTCAAAAAGTGTTTATGGAGTCCTTCACCGTGCCAGGCATTCCTTATTCTAGGTGCTGGGGAGTGGAATGCACTTGTGTCCAAGATAGACAATCACTGCTGTCGTGGGGTTCATGATCTCTCAGAGGAGACAGACGGTAGACAAATAAGGAATGGCTGTACGGCGCAGTATCAGGTGGCGTTGGTGTGACAAACAAAAAAGCAGGGCAACGGCAGAGAATGATGGAGATGGTGTCAGAGAATGTTGTTCAAGAATATTTCTCTGAGGAGGCCATGAGAGAGTGAGTGGAAAAGAGTAGTCACAGGCAGAGGGATCATGGGTTCCTGGTGCCAGAGGAGCGGGAGGAAGGCTTGTGTGATCCGAACGAGTGAGGGGTTATAGGGATGAGGGTCAGGAATGGAGTCAAGGGCCATATCATGTGCAGCCCTGTAGGGCCTGAAGAATACTTTGGATTTTAGCCAAGTGTTTTGATTAAGATTATGAAACATTTATAACTTACTTTGGGAAAGAGTTGATATATTTTCAGAATTCCATTTTTCCTTTGAAGAAAGTAGTCTCTTACCATGTTTTCGTTTCCTTTTATCCCTCCACCTCCTTCTACTTTACACTTTATAGTAAAAATATGTCATTTTGTTTATGTAGGTTCCTCACATGTTTTTAGGTCATTTCTAGATATTTTATATATGCTTCATGGTACTGTCAGTGGAATATATATTCTATTGTATTTTCTAACATACTTTCTGGTATACAAGAAAATGTGGATATACATTGTATATCTTATACTTGAGTACTAAATTTGAAATTTTTGATTAATTCTTTACCAGTTTTGTGTAAACAGTTTTAATTTCATCTTCCATCATGATGACAGTATGTCCTCTCCATTTACATAACTCTACCAGATCAAGAGTGATATTGGATAGATATCTTTGCCTATTTATTATTTATGTAAATGACTCTAGATTTATTTTTAATATAAGGTTATTATTTTAGAATATTTATTTGCACATTAAATAATTTCCTTCTAGTTCTAGCTCTTAAAAGTTACTTTTTTCCCTGTAAGAATGGTTTACTGACTTTCAGATTCCTTGTTAGCATCTTTTGATGATTGTATGGCTTTTGTTCTTTGACTTGTAGATTTAAGGAAAGATTTCTAGAAAAAAAAAAAGATTTGTAGATTTCCTAATATTAAACAATTATTGGACTCTTTAAATCAATGCTGTTCAGGGGCTCCTGGGTGGCTCATTCGGCTAAGCATCTGACTTCGGCTCAGGTCATGATCCCACAGTCCATGAGTTCAAGCCCCGTGTCGAGCTCTGTGCTGAGCTCAGAACCCGGAGCCTGCTTCAGATTCTGTGTCTCCCTCTCTCTGACCCTCCCCTGTTCATGCTCTGTCTTTCTTTGTCTCAAAAATAAATAAACGTTAAAAAAAATTTAAATCAGTGCCGTTCAATTATGGTAGATGTTTGCTCTAGTCTACTGATCAATTTACTTTGTTCTTATTTTATTTGGTCCTTGTCAAATTCACATAAGTAAGACCAATTTATAACTTTTGTATTTTGGACTCACTTTGGTCACCTTTGCTATTTTGGTTATGAAATTAACTGGATCACCTACCAGTAAAAATGTCTGGTCCTAACATCTTTTACTGGATATAATTAGATGATAACCTTCAATTTCTTCAAAGCTTATCGATCTTCTCTTATTTGATATTTTTCAAGTCAGTTTTGATTCCATATATTTTCCCTCTCAACCTTTTATTTCATTGAGATTTGGGGATTTGTCAGCACAGACTTAGTAATTATTTAATTTCAGGAAAATCTCTTTTCATCGTATGGCCCTTCTTGTCCCTGTAATTTAGACTTGAGACCATAGAGGCAGGACTGGGGTGATCTGAGAGACTGACATTGGGCTCCACTCATTTGTCCTTATCTCATTATCTATGAACAAATATATTCAGATGGAAGCAGAGGGAGGCAGAAGGAGATGTTTAATTATTGAACATGGATTTCAAAAAAATGCATATTCTGAATACTTTAACAACACAACGGCTGGTACATGATGTAGACTAGTGTAGATAGATATAGAGGGTTTTGTTGGCAGACCGCCTAGGTTTAAAACCAGACTCCATCACTGACTAACTGTTTGACCTTGGGAAAATTGCTGTGCTTCCCTGTGCTCTAGGTTTTTCATTTGTGAAATGAAGATTAATTAATTTGCTGATTCAACAAATATTTATTATATTTATTGAGAGCCTCCTATGTGTTAGACACTGCTTTAAGATCTGCAAATGCCTGAGTAAAAAAAGTACTTGATCTTTGAGTGTATCCTACTTGGAGTTCTTGAGCCTCTTAGATATACAGATTAACTTTCCCCACCTTCATTGAGATATAACTGGCACATAACGTTGTGTAACTCTAAGGTGTATAATGTGCTGATTTGATGTACTTACATATTGCAATATGATTATCATCACAGTGTTAGCTAACACCCCATCATTTCACATAATTGCCACTTCTTTTTTGTGGTGAGAATATTTAAGATTTACTGTTTTAGCAACTTTCAAGTGTACATCATAGGATTGTTATTGATTAATCACAGTGCTGTACATTAGATCCCCAGAATGTATTCATTTTCTAACTAGAAGTTTGTACCCTTTGATGAGCACCTCCCCATTTTCCCTGTCTCCCAGCCCCTGTTAACTACCATTCTGCTCTCTGTCTCTATAAGCTCAGCTTTTATAGATTCCACTTATATCATATAATATTTTTTCTTTCTGTGTCTGACTTATTTCACTTAGCTAATGTCCTCAGGGACCATCCATGTTGTTATAAATGGAAGGATTTCCTTCTTTCTCATGGCTGACTAATATTTTATTATGTAGAAATATAATATTTATATGTACATATTTATGTGTATGTAAATATATATATTTAATACATCTACTTTATCCATTCATCGATCAGTGTTCATTTAGGTTGTTTCTATATCTTGGCTATTGTAAATAATGCTGATATGAACATGGAAGTGCCCATACAACTTCAAGATCCTATTTTCATATCCTTTGGATGTGTACCCAGAAGTGGGATTGCTGGATCATATGGTAGTTCTATTTTTAATTTTTGAGGAACCTCCACACTGTTTTCCATAGTGATTGTACCAATTTACATTCCCACCAGCAGTACACAAGGATTTTCTTTTCTTCATATCCTCACCAACAGTTGTTACCTCTAATTTTCTCAAGGATAGCTATTCATTCTAACAGGAATGAGGTGATCTCTTACTGTGGTTTTTAATTTTTTTTTTTATTTTTATTTTTTATTTTGGGAGAGAGAGAGAAAGGGTCCACAGATCATGGCTTGAGCCAAAATCAAGAGTTGGACATTCAACCACCTGAGCCACCTGGGCACCCCTCAACCTTTTTTTTAAAATCAAACTTGAAGTTATTGGTCACTATTTCTTCACATTTTTTTTCTGCCCCTTCCTCTCTGTTCTTTCCTCTGTGACTCCTATTGTACATACTTTGGTAGCTTGTAGTTTCCCACAGCTGCCAGAAGCTCTGTTCATTTTCTTCATTCATTTTCCTTTCTGTATAATCTCAATTGACCTGTTTCCACGTTTTCTGATTCTTCTACCAGTTCTGCCATGAAAAAGTAGTTGGGAGTAACTTTGGGGCGGGCACTTCTTTATAACACATATGGAAGTCCTCTTAAATGACATTTGAGTTGAGACTAGGTCATAATAAAATCTGGTTTCCAAAGGTGATGGGTTATTCTCCAACTGAATTGCAGACTCTGCCTCCATGGGTTGGAGAAGGGGGGTTGATCCTTCCCTGGGCATCTCCACACACCAGTGCACTTGATGGGAATTTCTGTGTTCCTACTTTAGCTCTCCAGATATGCTATACAGACAAGTGTTCTAGTTCTAAGAACTTTATTTTTTAATAACTCGTTGCCAATTGTTCTAAAACCCTTTCCATTTGCAAAGGAACTTTTATGATTTAGGCAGACATGAATTTTTCATACAGAAGTAGGAGGACTTAATTATAGTTTCAACACACATTGGCATGCTTGGAAGTATCCAAAAGGAAGTCAAAGAATTTTGAGAATTTAAGCCAAGATACTTATTTCATCTTAATAATGTTGTGGCTTGTTGTTATTTTACCAGTAAATATTCCCATAAGTATCAGATAATTGGGCTTTATTCTATGGCCTGAAGGCCAATATTCTTGGTGCAACCAACTGAAAGACTGAATTCCAAAAATGGAATTTCTCCATGGAAAATATGTTGTTTCCAGCCCTTGGTATTCACACCTAAGGCGTGTTGGCAGCTGTTCTTTGGCCAGCGGAAGCAGGCATGGTGGTACATAAAGGCAGTTTCTATGGAAACCTGAACCCAAATGATACTGGGGCTGTGAAGATCAAAGGCAACACCCTGAATTGTTTGGAGAGCCCAATGAAGGTTTCAGAACTTTATCGTTCTCCACAGAAAACACTACAGCCAAGAATTTGAAATGCTTTCTTCTCCAGGTGCATTAGAACTATGTGCATAAAATAGAAATTTGTAGTTTGCTCATGAATTTATCTGTTCTAATTATTTTACCAGCTATTTTACAACATCCTTCTCTGCCATAAAGAGAATTGTCATCTTCCATTAATGCTGGGATGAATACGGAAGTGTCGATACCACTTCAAGATCCTATTTTCATTTCCTTTGGATGTATACCCAGAAGTGGGATTGCTGGATCATATGGTAGTTCTATTTTTAATTTTCTGAGGAACCTCCACACTGTTTTCCATAGTGATTGTACCAATTTACATTCCCACCAGCAGTACACAGGGGTTTTCTTTTTTTCACATCCTCACCAACAGTTGTTACCTCTTATTTTCTCGAGCATAGCCATTCTAACAGGAATGAGGTGATTTTTTACTGTGGTTTTTAAAATTTTTTATTTTAATAAATAAAGCAATAAGACACACAAAATATGCTGAGCCTATAAATTTGGTGGCAGAGATTGATTTATTTTCATAAACCATGGATAATCTATTCAGTGTGTTATTCTTCCCCACACACTCTTCTTCCTATATACAAACACCCATGTTGCCAGATGCACACACAGCTAAATCACAGTTCTACCTGTAAAGAACATTTTGACCTACAGTAGTATTTTCTCACATTAAGTGTCATTCTTACACTGATTCTTTGTTTAGTATTTCGATACAAATCCCATTATTACAACCTTAGCAGAAATTAAAGTGGAAGAAAATATATTCCCATGAATGTGTCTTCCCAAGAGTGCATTTTGTTTTTATTTTGTGGAGCTTGATTTGGACTCGTTTCTTCTGACAAGCTCCCATTTTATTAAAGTCCTGGTGAATGACAAGGGAGCATTTTCTTCCTGGCTAGTGCAGATTGTCAAGATAAAATCTCTGAACATACTACATTTGTCTGTGGGGATTTGCATCCTTGGTTTCAAGGGCCATTTTAGAGTCAAGTGGATATGTTAAGGTTAGTTGAAGTAATCAAAAGCATCATATTCACCATGAAGTAATGAGATGAAGACTGGATATGTTTATGCCAAGATTTATGATTAATTTGTGCACATGAAATATGGAGGGAGGGAATGGTATAATTTGAAGAAGTTCTCTGTGAAATACTTATTAAACCTTACAAGGCCTTTACTTCTCATAGACATCCAGAACCAAGTAATCAAGCTACCTAGACCGTATTTATTAGAGTCTAGTTTTCTTAACATTCCTGAAGGGAGAAGTTGCTTTTTCCCACCTTACAGGAGCACTCCATCTCTGCTTCTCCTCTCTGAGACACAGAGTACCAGCCACATTTCCAGGCTGGTTCTACATATTTTCTTTACTTTTCACTCCTGCTTTCATCCCTCACCTATGAGGGGCACACTTGCCAGAATCTCCTCTCATCATACCTCTACTTTTTCCTTTCCCCACCACAAACAAAGGACTTTTGACTCAGAATTGTGATAAACCTCAGTCTGGAATTTTCACTTTTCTTCTTGCAAAGCATTATGTTTTAATAGTGAGCTATAATATAACTAAGGTTTAAATCAAACTGGCAAATTGGTTGTTTGCCATTTAATACACAGAATCATAGGATGAAAAGATATAGAAGGGAACTTGGAGAGTATTTATCAGTATTTTGCCATCATTTTTCACTAGAGGACTTCTGCAGAGGAAAAAGAGCCAATTCAGCAGATGTCTGGAGGCACAGAGAAAGTTCCAGTCAGAATGAATATAATATATAATGTCTTTGAAGTTCACTATTTTAGCTTTAAAATTTTCTGCAACTTTGAAGTTGATACTAAATTATACCTTTACTTGTTTTCTAATAAAAGCAGTTCTAGAATTACCATTAAGTATAGTGGTCCCTGTTTTTCCTTCACCTTTGTGTAGTATCTAGCACGTATCTTTATACCTTGAGGAGATTGTAAACCCCAATACAAAAAATACAGACTGGACAATTATATCCTATGGTAGGTGAGTAAACTGAGACTAGAAATGTAGAAATTTGCTTAAGATCACCATGGTAGAATCAACATGAGAATTCAAGTCTAATGGCTTTCAGCCCAGTGAGCTTCTCATCAAACTCAGACATATGTTTCAACCTGATATCTTTTCCACATGTGTTCCTGGAAACTAAGGTTTCTGTAAGTCAGGAACATCTTTGGAACCTGACTGACCTCACTTAACCTGGTTTTCATGCCATATAAGGATACCTGAAAAACCACTGTAACAGTAATTGTGTGTCTATATATGCCTCTTTCAGTAGCTTTGCTCACAAGGGGAGACGTGAGGGTGTGTATGTCTGTGTGTGTGTGTGACAGCAGGTGAAGTAGGGAAATGGTGAGTGGTGGTGGTGGTGGGTAGCATTCAACAGATTATTTTTTTCCCCATTTTCTGAAACCACTACTTTTTCCTGAAACCCATTAGTCTGGTTTTGGCTTTAAGTTGCTGAAGGAAAGCATTATTCAGGGAGTACTGCAGGGGCTGATTCTTGTGGAACTCATGAGAGTTAGATTTGGCTGATGTCAAAATTTTCATCAGATTTTGAATTTTCAGAGACATTTTGTACTCTGCTTATGAGATTGATATAAATAGTTTTGTTCTCTGTCTCCCAGATAAAAGCATGGATAAAAGAAGAATTTCATTTGTTCCACATGGAAGATACAAAATATATTTGAGTGATTGGATGGATGGATCTTTGTGGATAATCATTAATCAAATTTACATAATCATTTTCATGAATAAGGGAACATTTGCTATTCTAAGCTAAGTTGACAAAAAGAGGTAATACTATGTCCCTTAAAAAATATAATACAAGTGAAATGTACACACTCTAACCAACCAGGTAGAAATAAGGAAAAATCCTTATTACTTCCTTTCATAGGTGAGCTTAGAGAATTCTGACTTTTCTCTTTGGTCAGGTGAACTATTCATAGGTATTATGTGAATGCCTTTACCAAATAATCCTGGATTTCTCAGGATACCTATTTCAGTGCCAGCCACTCAGATAGAAGTTGGGAATATAAAAATAGCTAAGGTCAGTTGTGCCTCAAGTTTCTTACAGTCCATTGGAAAGACAAGTACATGAATAACTAACCATAGTATAACACAACAAAGTTTTATGCTGGTGGTACAAATGAGAAGAGAGATTCTGTTAATTGTTGTTACTGCAGGGGGCTACGGAGGGTTTCACTGAGAAGATAAGTTGTAATGCAAGGATGTATTAACTTCGAAGTGGAAAAGTGGAAGGAGAAAAGCGATGGCAAGGCGATGGTTGGAAATGGGAGAGTGCCATGATCTGTTGAGGAAATGGCAAAGAAAAAAGGTAAGTGCAGGTTCGACCAAGAAGGGCACTTGTGGCATGCCAGCATGAACCTGGGAGCTAGCCAAGGTTTTAAACCGAGAAATCATTGATTGGGTTTGGGCTCTTTAAAAAGATATCTCTGACAAGAGCTTGTAGAATCAATTGGGTGGTGGATGGTGTGAGAAGATTAGAGAGAGGGGGACCAGTGTTATCTAATTCTGTAGCCCTTTTTTTTTTTTCATACAAACTCAAAAGTTGCTAAAAATAAAGGAAGGTTTTAGAAAAGCTGATTTTATCTCTGATAGGTGAGGTGACAATAAATAGAGATAAAATGAAGTTGCATGCAATGAGAAGGGGAAGTGCAGGTGCAGGAATTGTGTGAGGAAAGACTAAAAATCTCTTTAAAACAAGACATTCAGAAACAGTGATTTGTCCAAGGTTGTAGGGATGTTGGAAGCCATCACAAAATGATCCTTTAGCCAACTAGAGAAGAGTGAGAGAGCAGTGAGAAGACATATCCGTATTGTGTATTTATTCCATATGATGTAATGTTAAATGAAAAAAGATATAAATTTTTTTTAAGTAAACATACTCTCTGCCCTCACATAATCACAGCCTCCCACAGTACCAGCATCCCACATTAGAGTGGTACATTTCTTGCAGTTGACGAACCTACACTGCCACATTATTGTCCCTCAAAGCTTTGTAGTCCACATTAAGGTTCCCTCTTGGTGTTGCACATTCTGTGGATTTTGACAAATGTACAATGACATGTATCTACTATTATAGTTTATTACAGAATAGTTTCACTGCCCTAAAAATCTTTTGTGCTTTTTAACACTTTTATATAATAATCATAACATTTTAAAGACATATTATGATATATATGTACGAAAGATTGGAACTAAATTGAGCAGCATGTTTTAAGAGTGCTGATTCAGATTTTCTGCTCACTTATAGATTCATATTTCTTGCTTGGCCACAGGACATACTAATGTCCTTTCCTACGATCTGGCCATTTACTAGATCACTCTAGGCCCATTGGGCATGTTTTATCATTAGGCCTAAATAACAGCAAAACAGGATTACTTGTGACAGGAGACAGTTCCAGTTTTTCATGAATGTTTACAATTCATTAAAATATGTGGGGGAAGAGGCTTCATTTAATCCAAGAGCAGTGAAATAAACATGTTAAGAACATCTAAATAATTTCAACATATTCATTTTTGTGTTGGGGGAGGGCAGTCATTTAGAGTCCCAGACTCTGATATCTCCCATACTCTCAGACCCTATAGCAGTGGTGTGAAGGTGTTAAAATCCAGCACACCTGTTCTCTGCCAAGCAGTTATGGTAGTGATAGGGTGGTATTGGGGCATGGGTTGTATATGTGAAGAATCAGGTTCTGTGACTTTAAAAAAGTACAGTTACCTACATGGCAGGGAAAAAAATTGAAACATTTAAAGGGAAAAAATGGTGCAGGGAAAAAACATTCTAGGAAAAAACACCTAATAATCTAAATAAACTAGATGACTCTCATCATCTTTTGTTCCTTTTAATTCTGGGAGTATCCTGGTTGGAGCAAACGAATAAAAATAAGAAATAAAATATTGTTCAGTTATGAATGGGACAAAAGGGATTTCCATAGTATTCTTTAAGTGGCAACGATAACTTTTTCTGAAGATAGATGGATACTTGTAAGGTTACAGCTGGGATAGATCATGTTCAGGGATAGTTTTGGAAAATAAAAAGCTGATATTTTAAATAAATACAAAATTGGAAGATTAAAAAAGGAAATGATTGGTTGTGTTTTGCTGCAAGAAAGAATAATTCTAAGAATGCTTTTTCTTTTGTCTATCTACCATCTACTTCCTATGAATTAAATATATGAATGTCTTCTTCAGAACATTGGAATGCCACCTTTTAGAATAATTTCCATTTTTTGGTAAAGGTGTTTAAATAAAGACATGTTTGGGCTGTGCTTGAGAAGGCAGGAAAGATTTGGCTGTATTGAAATTTATATCCAGCTATAAATCCAGTATCTTTACCTCTTGATTTTTAAAGGCAGTGGTGAAAGGGAGCACAGCATGTGGTGAATTATGAATGAAGACATGAAAGGATTTCTTGGTCTGATGTGAAGCCAGTTCCTCCCCCACCACACTCTGTTTCTGGAGTTGTCTTGAGTCCATTATAAATATGACTCTAGTGAACCATACAAATATCTCCTTTGGAGTGTTATGCACAGTGTTAATATGTAGTCTATCCCTGAGATGCTTTTGTGCAAATAAGAAGTGCTGCTTAATAAAAATCAGTGTGTGCAAGGGTACAAACTAAATATCAAACCTTCAAAGCGTCTTCATGACAGAGATTACCAATTCTGACTCTAATTCATTATTTATATAGCAAAAGCATGTGGGAGTATGTGTGAGCAGCAGTAGAGGAGTGGGGAGAATCTTCCTGTTCACATCAAAGGTGTTAGGATACCAGGGACTGTTATCAGGATTCCTTTTTGAAAAGGAGTCTCCAAGACTTTGGGGGAAAGCTAGCTAACTAACTCTCCAACTAACTAACAGCAGTGAAGGGATTCGCTGAACTGGACAATTGTGCTGTGAGTAACCTCCTAAATATATGTTATACTTAACAAAGTTTACATTAAAAAATAGCGGTGAGTGCTTTGGGATTAACAGGCACCTAGGCCACTTGGATTAAGGCACTTAATTGAGAAAGACAATTATTGACTGCTAGTGTCTGGTGAAAATAGGTAGGCAACTCAGGTGGAGATAGCTGACAACTGGTCCTAAAGCTTGGGATCTGGTTTGCTACTGGGGAGAAATGGTTTTGAGAACATCACTTATAAATATTCTCCAACACTGCTCTGTGTGAATGTGTCCCACATAACACCAGGAAGGGGACTGTAAACATTGAAATAGCAATTGGCTCTTTAGTTGCCAAACAAATACTTTTACGTGTGGAGATGGTTCCTTGTGTGCTGGAAAGAGAAATTTATCAAAGGTGAGATATCAGAATTAGTTAAAAAGTGGGCCAGCAATAGTAGAAGCATGGCTGCCAGGAGAAGAGAATGGAAGTGACAGCAGCAAACACAGAGGATATAATCCAAGGAGAAAATGATCCCTGCAGGACTCAGTGAGACAGAGAAGCTTTCAGGATTTGAAAGAATAATTCAGAGCTCAATATTCAAATGCCACTAGGATTCTTACCTACACACTTGATTGTCCCTGTAACTTCCTCCTCCTCATAATAGCCCTTCTCCTACAAGTGACCTGGGAAAACAGGGATTATATTCCAGTTGCCATTTTGATTGTCATCAAATCTTGGTTGTTCCCTGATTGGAATGATTTCAGAAAATAAGGTTTATATTTTAAATTAAAATAGCCAGAGTGGGTGGGGTGGACTGTATTTAAAATATGTTCATGTTTAATAAATATATTTATAATTTAATGTATTTATTTAGGGTATTGGGCTAAGCGTTGGGTGGAATACCAAGAAGTTAAGACCCAGTCTTCTGTCGCAAGAAATCTAGTGAAAGAACTGATAAGTAGTCATCTGTTTCCAGATTTTCACATCTAGGATTGGGTGGTGGTTCGTGTGGTAAATTATTCAAGATAGGCTAACTGGTGTCAAAACAAAACAAAACAATTCCCAGATTGAGCTACTTACATGTCATATTTTATTGCAGGTCAGTGGAGGTGAAAGGATCATTTACACTCTTTCTATTCCATGCCTCTTACATCACAAAGGGCCTTGGAGTCTTCTATGGGATCCTCTGCATCTGAGCTTCCGTTAGGGCCAGGCCTGGAAGATTTTTATACAGTCTAAGCCTGAATGTCACTTCACTTTATTCTAATGGCCTCACGACCCACTGATTACAAGGAGGTCTGAGAAATGCCGTCTTTCTGCATTCCCAGAGGGAAACAACGTGGGGTCTAGATGGCATACAACATAGTCTTGTGCCATCAGAAGGGATCTCTCAGGCTTATTTTTTCTAATTTCTGAGAGTTTGAATTGGATTTGCTCTTCAGCCATTAAATTTCCCACCTTTTAATAGGAAATAGAAACAGGGAAGACAACACTTATCAAATATCTACTGTACATATACATGAAATCAATTAGCCCTTAACCAATCTACTGAGATGGGTATGGTTCTGGGTTACATATGAAGTTGCTGAGGCTGGGAGAGGGTAGGCAGCTTGTTCAAGGACACTAGCTAGAGATCAGTGGAAGAAGTGTTTAGATCTGCATGTCTGTTTCCAAGGCATTTATTCTTCTATTATCTCTGAAGTAGGAAGTTTAGCTAAGGAACAAATACTTGTTGAATTAATTAAAAAGATAAAAGAATTAAGTTAACAAAAAAAGGCAAAAGTAAGCAATGAAGAAAAAATTGTAAGAAACATTTATGGGGTTTAATAATTTTTTTTTAAAGTAAATGTATGCTTAGAATTATAAGAAAAAGGTGCTCAGCACTTAGCTGTTGTCCCACCCTTCAACTAAACCTAGGGAGCAGTGACTGGTTCTTTTCTTTCTTTCTTTCTTTCTTTCTGTCTTTCTTTCTTTCTTTCCCTCTTTCTTGTTTCTTTCTTGATTTCTTTTCTTTTTTTTTACCATTCATTCAGCAACTATTTATTGGAAGCTTAGCATGTATGCATCATGAGGATCAGGGATGAAGAAGACAAACATAATTCTTTCACAAAGCAAGCATACACACACATAAGCCTTAAACACCACTCTCATGTAGCTTTTGTTGGGTTTAGGCAGCCCTTTCTCTTTAGGTGCTGCACTTGAAATCTGCTGATCAATATCTTTGTTCTTTCAAAGCAGAGGGGAGACGTCCTTCTTAGAAAGTAGTGTTTTGAGAATTCTCTCTGTGGGGAAGCACAGTAATAAGAGACTTGTTCTGTATTCCTGAATGCTTCCAAACAGCAGTCTGCTTTTCTAGAAATTGTTGGATGGCTTCTCCCAGGCACAGGGGGGAGCTCAACATTTAAGAATCCTACCCCAAAGCGTCTTTGGAATGGAGTGGTTAAATTGGTTCTTGAAGGTTGAAATGTATCTTTTCAGCTCAGCAAAATCAGCTTCTTTCATGCTTGTATTCTTCCTTTTCAACCAAATGCTGTGATTTTGTACTTGCCAAATTGATCTGTGGCAGAAAGGAGACTCCCAGAAGCTGGAGATAAAGAGGAGGAAATGTCAGGTGCTAGCCAGATTTTTTTCATTAACTCTGCAGCCGGGGAGTCCCTGAGTAAAAACCATACAAGTTAAACTCAGCATTATAGAAGAATTGTCATTATTTGTTTTAAAGCTAAGATTCTAATTATAATTTTAATACATATTGACATACTAAAATAATCTATAGTACAATTAATTTTTAAATCAGGTTATATTTAATGTGTTCAGTAGCTGATGTAGATGATCCTTCTAGATACAGACTCTCTTCCTGAAGTTTTCTAAAATGTCAGTTTGGAAAAGCACTTTCTTGTATTGAAATATTAATCAGATATATTTAAATTCTCTGTCACTTTTAAAAATTATTAAATCCCAGCAGTGTTTCTTGAATTTTTCCCAGAAATACTCACTTTGTCTTGTTGTATCGTTAAATTATTGTTTCTTTTTCAATCATTCAACAAATAATCATTCAGCATCTCCTGTGTAGCAGTTCTGTACTAGGTGCTTTGGAACCATCTATGAGCCAACTGGTAAAAGTCCTTGCCCTTTACCTGAGTTCTAGCAGAAGGAGATAGACAATAAACAATAAGTGTATTAGGTAGATGATGTCGTTCACTTATTTGGGCATAAGCCCCCTTCATTGAAAAGGTGACTTTAGAACTAAGACTTGAAGGAGATGAGGAAGTATCCCAGAGGAAACCTCGAGGGAGAGACTTCCAGACAGCAAGAGCACTCATTGCAAAGGCCCTGAGGCAGGAGTATGCTTGGCATACTTGAGGAACAGTGAGGAGTTGAGTGCCCAGAGCAGAGAGAGCCAGGAGAGAGGAGTTCAGAGTGGTACTGTGGGCCAAATGGAGGGTGGGGTGGGTGTAGGCTATTGTAAAGACCTGGGCTTTTGTGCTGAAGGGGATGAGGACTCATTGCAAGTTTTTGACCATAGTAGGAACATGATCTTTCCCTATTTTCCTCTGTTCTTATGCTTATTTGCTTTTGGGCATTTTTGTAATATTTATAATAGCATTATTAGTAGGCTCTAGTCATGAGTATATTCAAATTTTTATCTGGTATGTTGCCTGCAAAATGCAAAATCAGATACTGCAACAGCTTAGTTATATAAGCAAACAATACTCTATTTGTGGATTCTAAGTGGACAGGGGATTTCTGTATTCTGATTGGTTGACTTTGTGACTCAGTCAGTCCAAATATCCCTGATGCAACTTTTTAGCGTGCAGATTTTAGTAACCAATCTTACAGTGAAGCAATGGTTGCATATTTTATAACTTATTAGATTCTATTTTTTTCTAGATGGATCTCTGAACATTTACATTTTAATAAACTTCCCCCAGAAGAATACATTCTTCCTGCACACAGTGGCTCCCTTACATGTTTGAAAATATGAGCAAGCTTATATTTTGTATTTTATGCCCACTTCCCTTCTGTGAATGAAGTATGTGACTTCACATTCTGTATTTTCCAGTTAGGTTCAGAGGGTGTTTTTGGATCTTGCCTCAGGCCCACAGACTAGAGAGGCTGTGGCCTGGTTCACCTCATGGTAATGGCTAGTAGTAGTGTGTGTGGATGGATGTACTCCTGACCTGGAGCCCTGGGCCCATCTAAGGAGAGAAGTGTTATTTAATATAATTTTGTTTGCATATAAAGAGCCAAATGATTAGAGTATTGAATTAGTTGTTAGATATTTCTACTAATGGAAGCAATTTTATTTTGGCAGCTGGTGAGGTAAAGGGGTATAGGGGAGGAAAAAGTTTTTCCCTATCCTCTTAGGATAACTGGCTGAGTCTGAAAAGTAAACTGATACAGATTAATAGGAAAAATGCATACACATTTATTAACTTTTTACATGTATATGGAAGCCTTCACAAGAGGCTGAGGCCTGGAAGAAACCATGAAAGCAGGAGGCTTTTATACCTTTGAGACAAAGAAGCAATAAATTGGTGAAGGATTGGGGCACCGGGGTGGCTCAGTCAGTTGAGCGTCAACTTCGGCTCAGGTCATGATCTCACGGTTCATGCATTTGAGCCTTGCACTGGGCTTTGTGATGACAGCTCAGAGCCTGGAGCCTGCTTCGGATTCTGTGTCTCCCTCTCTCTCTGCCCTTCCCCTCTCACATTCTATCTCAAAAATGAATAAACATTAAAAAAAAATTTTTTTTAATTGGTGAAGGATTGACAAGGCAAAGGAGTTTGGACTTAGGGTAGTGGTACTGGGACTAGTAGGTCTTATCTTCCTTAAGTAGGGTTGATTTAATAAGATTTGTTTGCAGATTCCTCTGGTGCTATCTATGATCTAATGAGAGTTTGTCTTTAGTAAAATAATTTATTTTCTGCCTTTAGGTAGAAAACAGGGAGTTTTTTCCCTAGGTTTACTGCTTAATTGCCTTTTATTCAAATTGCCTTTAATTAAAGCAGCATATTTTAAGGTGGCATATTCTGGTTACCTTTGGTAGGTTGCTGACAATCTCTGTAAAAACCTAAGAAAAAGGGTAAGAGAAGCCTCAGTCTACCCATCTGCAGGCCTTAGGCCAGAGGCAGGGAAGGAATCCTTGAATCTTCCATATGGTTCAAGCCCCTCACCAGGAGTAGGGGCTCCATCAAGGCTCAAAGGTAGTGAGATGATTCAAACTCCTTAGCCTTGTCCTCTATGCAGAGAGAAAGTAAGGGTTCTGAGAAAGAGCATGGGAGGGACACTTAACCCAGATTAACAAAGCAAAGGGCAGATAAGGCTTTCCAGATGAAGTGAAATTGGAATTGAGGCCCAGCAGGGTAAATAGAAGTTAGCAAATCATGAGAAGACAGAAGAGAAGGAGAGGGAAGAGGAGGAGGAGGAGAGGATGATCTCGAACAACAAGAAGAGAGCTTAAAGAGTGGGGTTGGGAGTTGAGTAGTGGGTCAGGGAAGAATGAAGACTCATTAGAGGAACTACAAGGATTTTGGCATGGTTGAGTCATAGAATGCATTTGGGAAGAAGAGAAGAAGCTAGAGAGTTAGGCAGAAGCCATAGAGGTGGGGTCTTAAAGGCCATGGTGAGTTTCTAGTTTATTATAAAAATATCAGGGAACCTTGCTGGGGTTTTAAGCAGTGGAATGATATGTTTATGTTTGCATTTGAGAAAGGCCATCCTGATAATAGAATAGATTAGAAAGAAACAAGAGTGTGGGGGGAGGGAGGGGATGGGGAGAGAAGGGACCATTGTCATTAATTCAAGTGAAAGAAGATGCTGATGGCTAGAGCTACTAGGATGGCAATGGTTATGAAGAAAAACAGATGTGTCTGAGAAAGAGTTATGTAGTAGCTTTCATTGACAGGACTTGTGACAGACTGGTGTTGGAAGCTAATGATACCATTTAACATAATGGGAGGGAATAGGGGGATTGAAATAAAGATCACAGAGAAGATCCTCTTTGTAGGTTAATATGGAACACACACTGTTCACATCACATCTGGGTTTGGCAACCCTATAAAACCACTGCCCAACTTGGTCTTCATGATGACCACATTCATAGAAGCAGCATGTCTAATAGACAGCTACCCTCTCTTCTTGTCTTCCTCCTCTGCCTTTTACCTGATAACCCTCTAAATTTTTGTCCCAACTCTCATCACTTTAAAAGGAACAGCCCTGGAATGCCAATCTCATGGTGGGATTGAGTTTCAGCAGGAGACTTGACCTGTAGCCTCTGGCAGCACCTTGCTTTGGCTCTTGGATAAGAACCCTAGACAAGAATGTGCTGTAGTTTATTTGGGCATCACCTGATTTTTGAATTAGCCAAGGAACGCCATTGCCTCAGCAATTTGCAGAGAAAAGCAGATTGTTACTAACTTGTCACCATTCAACCCCTAAATCTGCCAAACTTGCCTTGATCTGGACTAGATGTGATTCCATCCCTTAGGCTAATTTTGGGGACAAGAGCCCTGGGGTGGTGGGGAAGAGAAAGTTGTGTGGAAGTTTGAGGGGCAAGTCCTATCAGATAATCTCTCTAGAGATGATGTTCTTCTCTGAAGAAGATTTTTCTTCTATTTTAACACATACTCTCCATCTCCTCTAATTGTAAAGTCATGCAATCCACAGATGTTGGCTTGGCAAGTGTGTCCACGCAGCCAGAAAAGCGAAGCAGCAGAAGGTTCAGTGTGCCAGGTACCAGGGCATGAGTTTTCAAGGAAGCGGTACCTTCCCGGTGCAATGGTCAATAGTCAAAACATTTTACCCCCTCTCCTCCTTTTTTCTTTGGAGGGTTAGAGAAGGTCTGGGGTGGGGGGGGGGGGAGTTGGGTTGGACTGGGGAAGAACCACAAAGGTGTTTTTCTGTAGAACAGATGAGGTCTCTGTACCGTATCTTGTGTTTAGTTTGGTTTTTATGGGTCCACAATTGAAATACACAAAAGCTAGGTGCCAAAAGGATTGAAAAGTCATTTGGAATAAGGATAGGAGCTGAACATGACCTCATGGGAAGAATGTCGCTCAGTGGAGACAAGTGGGAAACTTACATAGATGTGGGGGGCTGACACATTGTTCGCTTTCCAGAGAAGGGTTGGTCAGGGGCATCATGCCAAATGCTGGTAAAAATGTTCTGAAGGGCAAACCTTACATGGCCTGAGCATTTGGAATTTTTTGTTGGCTTCTTTAACCTGCTATATTTTCCAACTCTTTGGGCATACGAAAGCTCTCTTCATTCCCTTGCAGGCTATTAATTTCCTAATATGTAGGTCTTTGTCTCATTGACTAAATCCAAGCCAAAGTTAAGCAAATGAGATATTTATTATCTCACAATTCTGTGAAGATTGGACTTACACTGCCACAAGCCAGAAAACTACCGGAAGGGAGGAAAGAGTCCAGGAACAGATCCCCAACACCTTCAGAGGAAACATGACTCCACTGACACCTTTGTCTCAAACTTCTTGTCTCCAGAACTGTGAGAGAATACATTTTTGGTGTTTAAGCCATTCATTTTGAGATACTTTGTTACAGCAGCCCTAGGAGACTAACACACCATCTGAGCCCCTTGAACAAATTGAGTGTGAGAATCTATGCTTCTAGTGCCTTCTCTCACTGCCTCTTTTGCAAATGTTTCTTCCTAGAACGTGAAGATACTAGCTCAGATGGAGTCTGTTTAGAGTATCATTCCCAGTGGTTATGTTTCCGTGTGCACTCGGTGTTTGTGGTTGAGGTGAACTTTGCTGAGTTATATGAATCAAAGTGTTTCAAAATGGACCTCCACATGAACTCTGGATGTCCTTTATTTTTGAATCAAGAAAAAAAGTTCTTAAAATGATTTGAAAAAAAAAATACTTTTACATTTTAGATGGATTTCAAGGAATTAAATGTTTCCCACATTAAATATCTGTTAGAATGAGTATAATTGGACAACTTCAGATAAGTCATTTACCTGAGTTACATATCTTAAAAATGGTGGTAACAACAGTTTCCTGCTTGCATCAAAGAGTTGCTTTAAAAAAAAATAGTGTGAAAGCCCACTATGAACTATAAAATACTATACACTTTTGTTGACATAAACTAAATTCATGATTATTGTTTTATTTATAATTTGCACTCTGCATTCATTTAAAATATATTTGAGACATAATGAAATACAGATAATTAAAATAGAAAATAAAATACAAACTCATCTAGGGGAAAGAGAACACAAATATGCCTCAAATCCTAAACTAAAATAGTGTGGTAGAAACTGCCTTAGCAAACACCCAGACTACAATTCCCAGTTTTCTTTGTAGTCAAATGTGGTCATATGATTTGGTTCTAGCCAGTGGGTCCTAGTGAATGGAAGTGATCTGTGCCACTTCCTGATCTGACTCATAAAGCCTTCCATGGTGTTTCTTTATGCCATAACCCATTCACAAAGGGTGGAATGGTGACCCGAATACCAGAGTGATTTTGGAAGCCATATATTGCATATGACACAGATCTGTTAGCCTAGAACAACTGTGAGAAGCGGATACTCTTCTCCAAAGGCAACCAGAAATACCTGCCCTAGGCTGCTCTCTGAGTGTCTAATGAACCTCTGTGGTCACTGTATTTTGGACCTGTCATTTTATAGTAGTTTAGTCTAACTAATACATACAGTTACTATATCTGAGTATTAAATTTAGTTCACTTAGTTCATTTTTCAGGTTATCATCTTTCTCTGTTAATCCTTCCGTGTCTCCAGATTGCCTTCACAATTAAATTCAAAATCCTTAACATGGTTCACAAAACATGTTCTGATTTCTCCCTACTTCTCCATAGTGTTTCTTGCTACTCTTTATTTTGCAGATAATTCTCCAATAAAACAGAAAAACTTGCCTTTCCTCTAACATTCTCATTTCTGTGTTTCTTGCTCTCCCTGAACTGCTTTCTCTTTTTCCTGCCTAGTTTTAGATGATCTCAACTCTCACCTGTGGAAAGCCTTTCTTAATTCTCCCACTCTCCTGACTAAATATTTATCTTATAGTTTCCCACAGCACTCCATCTATTCTACTAAGACTTACTTTCCTCTATTGTAATCATTGGTTTGATTTAGGGACCTGTCAACTGACCTAGAGTTCATTGATGGCAGAAGACTTTCTTTGAGACATCTTTGTATCCCTAGTTTCTACCAGAGTACCTGAAATGTTTTTCAAATAAGTAAGCAAATTATTTCAGTGCTATTTATTGAGTGCTTCACATGTGTCAGGCCCTTTAAGTGCTGGGGATCCAAAAAATGACAAGGCCTCTGCCTTCATGGAGATCACAGTCTAGTGGAGGAGACAGACATCAATCAAATAATCAAACAAAAAATGTACAACCTTGGTAAATGCTGTACATATGCATATATCAGCCATTAATAACGTTCCAGTCTGACTTCTCAGCAGTTGAGTACAAGAAATTTATGATTTGGCACTCAAAATTATTGCAGTTTGAAAACATGTAAAATTATTGAATTCTATAAATATTAATCAGACCTATCACATATTGAGCTTTTTTTATGGGTGAGGCACTTCAAAAAGATGATCACATTAAGATCTTCTTGAATTCTCAGGAAAACACTATCAGTTATAGACTATTATTACAGAGAATTAATTTATAAATATGGTCTCTAGACCAAACTCAAAATCAGAACCATCTACCTAAAAGTGCCATCAGGCATGCCTTGGGGAATTAGTTTTTGGCCATGCCTTGTACCAAGCTCTGATCATGGTATTGATCTACAACTTGCTCTTCCTCACAGAAGAAATTAAAAAGTGAGATGCTTCTTAGATCTGGTGAAATTTCAACTTCAAATCATGGGCATCTAATGTATTCCTGTGAGCTCTTAGGGAAGCCTGAGAAAGTATACCTCCTGGTGAGGGTTTACTGCATGTTTTTTCCCCTCACCTTTCTTTTCTTTTTTTTCCACAGTTTCCATACAATCATCCCCATTGTTCAGATGGAGAGTTGGGGATTAGTGAGATAACAAGTGCTGTGTCCAGAGGTGTGATGTGATTTGCCTAAATTCAGGTATGAAAAGTAAAGAAAGCTCTGTTTTCATATATATATATATATATATATATATATATATATATATATATATAGCTTATACAGAC
Organism: Lynx canadensis; assembly: GCF_007474595.2. Classification (NCBI taxonomy): domain Eukaryota; kingdom Metazoa; phylum Chordata; class Mammalia; order Carnivora; family Felidae; genus Lynx; species Lynx canadensis. Next base: position 147,043,822 of record NC_044306.2, read on the forward strand.
AGAAGAAAATACATAGGTTTATAATTTTAGCTATTTAAAAAAGGAAGTACTCAGATTTTTCAGGTGGTACATTTCTAGCCTTTGATTGTAGAAGAAATTGGAATTTTGTGATCATTCATTCATTCATTCATTCACATATGGGAGTAAAAATGTTCCATAGGGACACTGTCCTTGCTCTGGAGGAGAATGAAAGAGATACACAAGCAAATATAGGAAAAATACTGATTTCTATGATAGAGCAGCTGTTACATATTATGAACATGTATAGAAGGTGGTAGCTATATTTCCATGGATGGTCAGGAACAGTCTGAGGAGGTGACATTGTCCCCTTGGTTTGAGTAGAAATTCATGAACAGAGAGAGAGAGAAAGTATATACAGGGAAGAAGTACATAGTGTGCAAGAGCTTGGAGATATTACACAGAACATAGGAAAAGAGCAAAGAGTTCAGTTTTCTTGTTATAGAGGATACTAGGAGTGTGGCAGTGGTGAGAGTGGCTGGGGGAATGGTAGACTAAATCATAGAAAGCTTTGTAGACTATTACAGGACTAGAAGTTAAGATATTATCTTATGTAAAATATGAAATGTGAGGTTAATGAAGACATTTAAGACAGGGAAAGGACATAAACATATTGGTGTTTTCAAATGGTAACAGTGGAGATAGGAAAGAAGAATTGCTTTGAGAAATATCTTTTCAAGAAAAATTTAGGAGATAGAAATTATCTTATCGGAGATAGAACTGATAGCAAAAATTATTTAGGTGAGAGGAAGGACTGGAGTTGTGCTTTCCCATAGGATAGCCTCATAAGGCTTTTTAAATTTAAATTACATTAAATGCAGTGAAAATTCATCTCCTCAGCCACTAGCCACATTCCAAGTGCTCTATGATCATGAGTGTCTTGGACACAATATTGGACAGCACAGACACAGAACATTACCATAATTACGGAAAGTTCTTTTTTTTGTTTCTTTAGTAGAAATTTCTATTGGACAACACAGGACTAAAATATCACTCTGTTTTAAGTTTGGGTAGTGAATGACAATGGCACTTATCAAAATAGGGAATATAAGAAAGTTTGAAAGGGAAAAAAAGGACTTCCATTTGGATACAATGTGTCTGAGATACTGTTGGACATCCAGGTGAAAATGTCAAGCAAGCCGTTATTAGATCTGGTACTCAGGAGAGGCAAGTTTAGAGACAGATAGATATGAGAGTCTTCAACTTACAGGCTGAAGCCATGGAAGTGGTATGAGAAGAGGACCAGGAATACCCCATAGATCTTCCTCACTTAAAGGGAAGCAGAGAAATAGTAGTACAGTATGAAAAGTGATCCAAAGAAGAGCAATCTGAAAAGCCCAGAGAAGAATTCTGATAGAGTGATAAAGTTAGTAATGACAAATTAGGCAAGAATATCCAAAGCCTTAGAGCATCCAAATAGGATTTGTCCTTAAAAGATTCCTCTGGTTTTGGAGGTCAGTAAGTCGTTAGTTATCTTGCCGTCAGTGGTTTCCATGAGAAACCACTGGGAGAAGAAGCTAGATTTCAGCAGAGCTGGAATGGAATTGATGTGTGCGGGGGGGGTGGTGGTGGTGGTGGCGGGAGTGGTATAGGAGAGAAAAGCTCTCCCTTTCTTCTGGAAGTTCAGCTGTGAGGATGGCAAAGAGAGGTAATTAGCCTAAGGGACAGGAAAGGATAAGGAAAAAAAAATTTATTTTATAGAAACTGTAGACCTTGTAGCTGGGAAAACTGGACAGCGACATGCAGAAGAATGAACCTGGACCACTTTCTTACACCATACACAAAAACAAACTCAAAGTGGATGAAAGACCTCAATGTAAGGAAGCCATCAAAATCCTCGAGGAGAAAGCAGGCAAAAACCTCTTTGATTTTGCCCGCAGCAATTTCTCACTAAACACGTCTCTGGAGGCAAGGGAAACAAAAGCAAAAATGAACTACTGGGACCTCATCAAAATAATAAGCTTCTGCACAGGGAAGGAAACAATCAGCAAAACTAAAAGGCAACTGACAGAATGGGAGAAGATATTTGCAAATGACATATTGGATAAAGGGTTAGTATCCAAAATCTATAAAGAACTGATCAAACTCAACACCCAAAAAATGAATAATCCAGTGAAGAAATGGGCAAAAGACATGAATAGACACTTCTTGAAAGAAGACATCCAGATGGCCAACGGACACATGAAAAAATGCTCAACTTCACTTACTATCAGGGAAATACAAATCAAAACCACAATAAGATACCACCTTATACCTGTAAGAATGGCTAACATTAACAACTCAGGCAACAACAGATGTTGGCGAGGATGCAGAGAAAGAGGATCTCTTTTGCATTGTTGGTGGCAATGCAAGCTGGTGCAGCCAATCTGGAAAACAGTATGGAGGTTCCTCAAAAAGCTAAAAATAGAACTACCCCACAACCCAGCAATTGCACTACTAGGTATTTATCCAAGGGATACAGGTATGCTGTTTCAAAGGGACACATGCACCCCCATGTTTATAGCAGCACTATCAACAATAGCCAAAGTACGGAAAGAGCCCAAATGTCCTTCAATGGATGACTGGATAAAGAAGATGTGGTATATATATATACAATGGAGTATTACTCGACAATCAAAAAGAATGAAATCTTGCCATTTGCAACTAGGTGGATGGAACTGGAGGGTATTATGCTAAGTGAAATTAGAGAAAGACAAATATCATATGACTTCACTCATATGAGGACTTTAAGAGACAAAACAGATGAACATAAGGGAAGGGAAATAAAATAATATAAAAACAGGGAGGGGGACAAAACATAAGAGACCCATAAATATGGAGAACAAACAGAGGGTTACTGGAGGAGTTGTGGGAGGGGGATGGGCTAAATGGGTAAGGGGCACTAAGGAATCTACTCCTGAAATCATTGTTGCACTATATGCTAACTAATTTGGATGTAAATTTAAAAATAAATAAATAAAATTAAAAATTAAAAAAAGTGTAGACCCTGAATATTCTTTACCTGTAAGTAGGAGTGGGTGGAGTTGAAAAGACTTAAATGGCCTTGGAGTAAAGGTGTAATTACTGAGCCAAATGTCAGAGACAGTAGAAGGAAAGATGGGTGAATCTTGAAAAGGGAAAAAGATACTTCTGTTTCCCAGAGCCAGGATGGAAGGAGAGAATGATTAATAGTTGGGGGTGGAGGTAGAGAAATTTGGAACTGTTCACATCCTAGTTTTGTAACTAATGTTTTCAAGTATGATTTATAGGCTATACAGAAACATTATGTATATGGCTAATGTTGAACCTTGACAAAAGCCAAAGCATGTCAACTCAATTCATAAGATTTTGCATCGGAGGAAGCTAATGAAGTCTAAATGGACAATTTTCCAGACTGGGATGATTTATAGTAAATCCATTAAGTAGCTTCTGATAGGTCTGTGTCTAAATTGGACTTCTGTAGAGCAGGTTAATAATCAGCTCAGAGTTGAATTTTGTGGTAAATAAGCTCCAAGAAAGACAAAATGAATAAATGAATAAATCTACTTTACACATCAGAATCAAACTTCAGAGTAGGAAATACAGAAAATAAAAAGAAAACCTAAAACACTAACAGAGAAGAGAAAACATTAACTACAAGGGTAGGTAATTAGATTGGCAACAGGCTTCTTAGTGGCAACAATAGAAGACCTAAGAAAGAAGGGAAATATCTTTAAAGAAAACATAGTTGCCAATCTAGTATACTCAACTAAACTATGATTCAAGGGCAAAGATAAAATGAAAACATTGAAGAGTAATCCTGAAAGAATTTACTAGTTATAGATTCTCATGGAAAAAATTAAGGACACACTTCAGGAATAAAACTTTTGAATGTACAGAAGGAAAGAATGAGAAGCAAGAGGCAATGTGATAAAAAGAAATGGGTATACATGGCAATATCTAAATAATCACCAACTCTGTAAATAATAAAAATAGAACTGATTAGCTTGGAGATAAAACATATATGGGGGTAAAATACTGACAATAATGTATAAAACAGGAATGTGAGTAGAGTGAAAAGTTCAGCAGAACTTTTACTTATTCAGGAAGAAGAGAGTTAAATTGTTTCAGATTTTAAGTCAAATTATGCATGTGAAAATTATAAGGGTAACCGTTCAAGTTATAGAATATATAAAATTCAAATAACTCAAAATCTGAAAACAAAAAAACATCAAACTTAAGCCAAGCAAGAGAATAGAAAAAAAGAATTCTAGGGAATTTTTTCATATTGCCCCTATTGGCTCTGATCGATCGATCTATCTACCTACCTACCTACCTACCTACCTACCTACCTACCTACCTACCTACTATTTATTTATGAGAGAGCTGCAAGTGAGTGAGGGACAGAAATAGAGAGAGAGAGAGAATCCCATGATGTGCGGTGAGAGAGGGAGAGAAAGAGGAAGAGAGAGTGCGGAGTCCAAGCTCACCTGAAGTGGGGCTCAAACTCACAAACTGAGATCATGACCTGAACCAAAGTCGGATGCTTGACCAACTGAGCCACACAGGCACCCTGGCTCTTTTTTTATTTTAATTTGAAAATATTTCACTATCAATTGTGAATGTTTTTGAGTTTATGGGTTTAAGAAAAAGGGAGAATATGCAGTTTTCCTCCAAGCCTATGACATGCCAACCAACATAGTGCTAAATGTTAGTGTTACATAGTGTCATTTTGGTGGTGAAATGACTGTATGCATAGCAATTCTAGCAGAAATAGGAGAAAGCTATTAGAACTAAAAAGAGTTTAGCAAAGTTTTAGATATATGACCTATTTATAAAAATCAGTAGTATTTCTCTATGCAATTATCAACTAGAAAATATAACTGAAATGAGATGTTATTTATAATATCACCCCAAATGAATAAATTTCTACAAATCAATCTAGAAAAGAAAGCCAATATCTTTGTGGAGAAATATTCAAAGCTCCATTAAAAACATAAAAGACATTTTGAATAAATGGATAGGCTGACTTAATGTAGTACAGATGTCACTTTTCCTCAAACAAATCTACAAACTCAATACAATTCCAGTCAAAATTCCATTTATATTTTTTTGAAGAACTTGAAAAACTGTACAAAATCTAGGAAAATAAAAGTCTATGAATAGCTAAGCCACATTAAAAAAGAAAAGAGGATTTACTACATCAGATATTAAGACACTTGACAATTATGTGGTTTAAAGTTGTTAAAAAATTATTGGTTATGGAACAAAGAGTGGAATGGAATAAAGACTCATAAATTGAACTTTGAATATGGGAAACATACAGCTGACAGGTAAAGTGACATAATAAAAAAAAAGATGTAAGAACAGATTATTTTAGTGTCACTGGAACATTCCTCATACAAGAAGAAATTTGGACCCCTATTTTACACTGTATAGGAGGCAGTTCTGCATGAATTAGAGACATCATCGTGAAGGTTAAAAATTCTAAATATAATAAAATATTTATTAAAAAAGAACAACATCAATGACAAAACACAAACCCAATGAAAAATGCATTAAGGATATGAAAAGGCAGTATAAAGCGGGAAGTCTGAATGGCTAACAAATTCCCAAAGAGATCTCAAATGTAATCAAAGAAATTAAAGCCAACAGTGAGATGCCCTATTAAAGCTATCAGAACGGCAGACATTAGACATGTGCATACCAAGTAGAGGTCAGGATATATAATGATAGATACTCTAATGTTCTCCTGTGGATGCATGCAGTGGTATGTTCATTGCTGTTACACCCTATGGTCTGGCAGGCTCTTGGTTGTTTACCCCAGAGTTTCTTGCACATATCTATGAAGATCCATATAAGTAAATGTTAAAATATGAAATAATGTGTATGTTAGACCTGATGAAAGCATGAGATATTTGAAGAGAAGAAAAAGCAGGGCAGCAGGTTGGTGGGATGTCCACAAGTTTGTTATTTTTCCTTTTGGGTTTGAGTTTTGAGGGCAGGCTATAAAACCATCTAGATAGGGATGGGGGAAGCACAGTGACTGGGCTATTTGGGCATATTTTTATGCAAAGCCTTGTCTTTGGCATGAGTCATATCTAACATGGTGAGAGAAGGAAATAAACACAGATGGAGGAAGGTGCCTAGAGGAATGAACCTGAGGTCTTGTGCCTGATTCCACACTGCAGGTCATGTGAGGGCAATGAGTGCACTGGAGATATGGACCCGCAGTAAGGAGGCAGCAATGTGTGGGGACTTCCTGAGAACCAATGGCTGTATCTACTGACTCCAGCAGTGGGTGTCTGCCTGATGCTCCATAGGGCTAGGAGTGATCAGCCACATTTCAGTAGATGTCATCATAGAATTCCCAGGGACCAAACTGTATCCAACTGCTTCATAAGCCCACATTCTAAGAAAAGGCATAAAGACCTACAGGTGAGGAATGTAAACACTCCTTCCTCGGATAGTTAAAATCACAGGATTTCTCACATACCCACAGACAACATATTGGAAAGGAGAAAGGGGAAGAGGAGGTGTGCTAAAAAGATTGGTAACTTACCCCAAAGAGAGTTAACCTGAAAGAAGTTGTTAAGCAGGAAGAGATGTCTTTAACTGGCATAGGAGATTAGATCAGTTTTAAAATAAGAAGACGCTGCATTTCCCCCGTGCATATATGTGTAAAGTTGGTGACATGACCTTGCTACATTGCCATATGTATTGTCATTGCACCAAATTAAGAATGTGATTTAGGCAGTTCTTTTTCATACTTGGTCTAAACAGATGGAAACCCCATGGAGCAAATTACAGGATGATACAGAGCAGGAAACACACTTTCACAAGGAAACAAGAATCATAAGGCTATGGTAATCATGTGTAATGGGTTCACCCACGACTATTAAACAGAGGCCCTTGTGGGATAAAATCAGCCTCTATGACTCTTAATGGTGTTGACAAGCTGAGAAACTGGAGTCGGCCTGCCTCAGGTGATTTCAGGACTCCAGTGGCATTCCTCATGTCCTCACTTTTTTTTTTTTTTTTTTTTTTTTTAAATCTGACAGATGCTACCCTTTGCTTTTCAATTCTTGGCTATTATTTTCCATTCATAAAATTCATGTACCTTGATTTAACACTGATTTAAAGCAATTCCTCCCCCCCTTTTTTTGGTCACCAAATCTAGTTATTTCTTCCTACTGTGTTTTGAATAATAATGTCTACCAGCAGGGAGAACTTGTTTTAAGATAGTAGTTTCTCATTTCTAATTAATCAAAGATATAGAACAGTTCAAAGTAGAACTTCTGGTCTGCTTCTAGCCACTTAGTATATATAACCACCTTAGTATATTCTAGGCTACAGTTTCCCTCTATGCTCATTTATCACCTTGAGGACCTCTAAAATGAAGACATAGTAAACAAAGAAGCCAGTACATTCAGTTTCGGGGAAAGAACATGACTGATTATTGAACTGCTTCACATCCTAGTTTTGTTTTTCACTTAGGCAAGATACTAAACGGAGTCTCTCTCATTTATTTAAAAGAGATAAGACTTTCTGCATTATTGTGAGAAAGTTTAGGTGGTTCAATATGCATAACAGTGAAGAGGGGGAAAGTAACCACTTAATTTCCAATATTTAGGGTTATTTTACCCTAGTTTTTATCTAACTTCAGCTGTATAAACAAGAAGGCTCTAAATGAGAATAAAAAGTAAAGTTCATTGAGAAGTTTTGGTAAATCCTCCAGTGGAATTCCTCCCAGAACATGAGAAAGTGAACGAATGATGCTAAAGTGAGTAACAAATGTTTCTCAGAGGGAGGTAGTATCCAGTTCTTTAACAAATCAGCAGAGAGATCATTAAACAAATTTTGGCGATAGATCATGGTAGTAATTTCCCCGAGCTGCTATAACAAAGTACCACAAACTGGGTGGCTTAAACAACAGAAATTTATTGTCTCATAGTTCTAGAGGCTGGAAGTCTGAAACCAAGGTGTCAGCAGGCCCATATTCTCTCTTAAATCTGTAGTGGAGAATCTTTCCTTACCTCTTCTAGCTTCTGCTGTGTATCAGTGATTCCGGGCATTCCTTGGCTTGCAGGTGAATCACTCCAATCTCTATAATCAGATGGCTCTCTTCTCCCTGTGTGTCTTTACCTTGTCTTCCTTCTGTGAGTGTTTGTGTCCAAATTTCCCCTTTTTATAAAGACACTGGTCATACTGGATAAAGGGCACATCCTGTTCCAGCATGACCTCATTTTACCCAATTACACCTGCAACAACCCATTCCCAAATAGGTCACATTCTAAGGTACTGGGAGTGAAAACTTCAACATATGAATTTGTAGAGGGGGGGAGGGAGGGGTGGGAACACAATTCAACCCATAACAAGGAGAAAGGCTAACTCATAGCCAGAGGACTAACCAACAACTTTGGGACACCTGGGTGGCTCAGTCAACTAAGCGTCCACTTCGGCTCAGGTCATGATCTTGCAGTCCGTGAGTACGCGTCGGGCTCTGTGCCAACAGCTTGGAGCCCGGAGCCTGCTTCGGATTCTGTGTCTCCCTCTCTTTTTCTGCCCCTCTCCTGCTCATGCTCTGTCTCTCTCTCTTTCTGTCTCTCAAAATAAACAAACAAACACTAAAAAAATAAAAGGAAAGAACTAACAAGAACCTTGATAATTTTGTGTATTCTGTTTTCTTTCAGTCCCGAGTCAATAAAAATTGGGGGTTTAACTGGGCTCTTGGGTATTCGTCACTGGTTAGAGAGCTTTTTGGAGGCTGGGTAGGTTCATTGGAAGCATAGTTCTATTCCAGAGATGGTTTGGCATATGGAGCTCACCAGGGGTAAAGACTGTGGTAATGTGTGGGTGAGCCAGCAGGAGAGGTAGACAAGTCCAGACACAAGTTGAAAAGAACCTTTCTACTCTGGACTCACTTCCCAGGGCATTGCAGAAAGCAGTTCCTACTGGACCCAGGGAAAGCGCCTTCTCAATAGAATGTGACCTTCTCCTTCCAGAGTCACAGATTTATGAATTTTCCTGTTGGTTTCTTTATTTTCATCTCTCTAGTTGCTCGGAGGAAAATCAGGATAATTCTGACAGTAGAACTTTCAACTTAAGGCCTTTTATTGCTCCTGGGTTTGTGGTTTTGGGTATTACTCATACATTTACATCCACAAAGTAACCTTGAGTTGTTGAAATGTGGTCATTAATTAATCAAGTAATCTAAGTAAAACCTTCCCTGTTAGGCATTTCTTGTATCATTTTTCCAGTGAGTTTGAAACTGGGTTTCCAATAATTTCTGATCATGAAGGATCCTCTGGCTTAGGACTCACAGTAGAAAAGTTCATGGAAAGCCTAGGGTGTTAACTTCTTTCCTGGCTGTATTCCAGTTGGTTTTAAATCACTCTGCTTGCTTTGGCTTTCCCACATTACCTCTTTATGTGGGTGTTATAGGAACCTTCCACTAGTGTCCAGTAAAACTCACCCCTTCCCTCTCAGTCTTGCTACAAAAGGTTGGAAAAAAAAAAAACAACCTGGTGGTACCCTTACCTTAAGTGTCAGGCCAAAGGATAGACAGAGGTAACAAAGAGGGGGAGTGGTCATCATTTTTCACACTCAACTGTTTGTGAGGGACAATCAGAAAAGAGCTCTATGGAGGGAATGGCTCTTTATGGAGTGAGCCCTTTGGAGGAAATATGAGTCCCATGAGAATTTGAAGTTCACCTAGAGGTTTAAGAAAGGATTAGCAATTCATGTGTGCTACCAGCCAAAGGCAGAAAGGAAGTTATTCTTGTGTTGTGGGTGGTCAAATGTCCATGGAGCTATGAGATTATCTGGCAGAGGTAAATAGCAGTGAAGAAGAACAAAGAAGGGATTTTTTTTTTTTTTCTAAGCATACAGCTGTACTACTAAGTCATCCAGGTTAGCACTGAGCACTTAGGGGATGTTCAGATGTAGAGAGAACCACACACTCTCATAATATCTCTTCATTAAAAAATTATTTTTATCCCCCATTTTTTAATTATGAAAATAATACATGCACATTGAAGAATAATCAGACTGTATGGAAAGAAATTAAGGAACTGAAAAAAATATATACTATAGACCTTCTACCACAATTATTTTCATTATTACATATTACCTTCTAGTTTTTGTCTAACGCATTCATTTTCCTTGAGTTGCAATCTGCTTAATATTAAATCATAAACATTTTCCCATGTCACAGTCTTTATCATTATCATTTTACACCACAATATACTAGTTCATTGTATTATGTATGTTAAACCATTTTCCTATGGTGGGATATTGGGAAACATGTACTTTTATGAGTAACTTGAATTATAGTCTTCGTAGATGGTGTTTTGCTTCATTGCATTTGGGGCTAATACATTTTCCAGGAACCATATTGGGTTCATTAGACATAAGAATTTGATACCAGTACCTGAATTTAACAAAAAGTGAGAATTACCCAATACCTGTACCACCAGCCATTTGTAGGAGATGAGTATTAGAATGTTGGTAACATGGAATTGGTACTCTAAAAAAAAAGAAAGAAAGAAAAAGGAAAGGAATGAAAACTACTCTTTGGGTGTCAAAGAAAGTCAAAGAGAATTTTGAGGCATTAGCAGAGAGATTAGTGACCATAATAATGTATTTCTGTGTTCTGGATAAGAAGGCATTCGGCATGGTCTGCCCAAAATGAAGCCAGAATTCCAAGTAGAAATGCAATAACGTTAAGAAAACTTTTCTTGGCATTATAAGCTCACACATGTACTTTTATATGCTACAAAGTTGAAAAAAAAGTTAAAATTCTGAAGTATTGAGGCCACAGCTATAAAAAATTAAGGTTTTAAACTAGATTTATGAAAGTAAGAAAATATATGTTATGGTATGCTAAATGCTATTCTAACTAGTGCTTTTTCATGCTGGCAAATGTTCTACTTCTGCCAATGTGAACAATTATTTTTGCTGGCCCAAAACAGTTCAAACAAAAACAGAAGTCAGCCACCATTTCTTAACATAGTAAAGTTGAAAATTTCAAACATTTAATGGAAATTATTTTCACATTTATTTCATTGGTATTCAAAGGAAGTAGTAGGAATTCCATAAAAGTTTGTGTTTATGACAAAAGTAAATTGCTAATGTAAAGTTATTTGGAGGTTAGAAGTATGATAAATGGAGATGATTTAGAAAGAAACAAGAGTATCTATTTTAAAAACATTATTATTAGCTTCTTCCTTCTTTGACCCTCACAGACTATGTAAGAGTCTGAAAAAAGACACGGTGAGTGGACTACCAAATATTCATTCTTTTTTCATGTTTAACAGAAACCAAATTCCTCAGTGAGTTCCACAGATTCAGCTAAAATACTTTCCCAGACTTGCTTACAGTTTGGAGTAGCTACATGACATTTTCGGCTGATGAAATAATTGACAAAAATGCTAGATTCAACTCCTTTACTCTTCCTTCCTTCTTGTTCTTGCCTGGAAAGCAGGTAGTTAGGTTGAAAGTAACATCCAACTTGGGACACCCCACAGCAAGGATGAGGAATTAGCTATATAATGAGAATGAGGAATGAAAAGGAAGTGGGATCCAGGGACACTGATGACACCATGGAACTAACCACTGGGCTGCTTGTCTCTGCACTTCTTTTTATGTGAGGCGAATTATGTGAGGCTCTATGGTTAAGCCACTGGCATCAGTTTTTTGCTACATACAGTACACACAAATGCTAAATGAGGCAGAGCCCTTGATATAGCCTCTTTTTGTATCTTGTACTTCTATTTACAAAGTGTCTGCTATGATAATAATGTGTTTAATGATTTTTGTCCTCAAATCTTCTGAGCTATTAACTTCATTAATGACTTAACATTTGTAAAGCACCCTCTCTTGTTCATCATTGTATTTAATGCCTACAAGTATCTGACATACCATGTGAACTTAATAAATTATATTTCCAGGTAATTTGGAAAACTGTTTTGACTCCAAAATACACATGCATGTGCACACACACACACACACACGCCCATCTTTACATAAATACATGGATCCACAAACATTCTATATATTTATATTATGTGTTTTAAAATACTTGTATTGCTTTGAAGTACTCAGATATTAAAGAATTATTCTATGAGAATAATTGTCACTATTTCTTTTCTAGTTAGGATTTGTGTATTACTGTAATAATGGACATTTATGTGTCTCATTGAATGCTAAGGTCTTGGGGAAACATAAGAGAACTGAAAGGGAGATAAACAGTGACTTTGGATCTCCAGCTGCATTTGTCAGGCCACAAGCATTCTGTAAAAACAAAACAAAACAAACACGCAGGATTTTAAACTCAAGTAACTTTTGGAAATACAGCATGTTACACCATCTTTATCCTGGTGATTCATGGGTCCATTAAAGTTGCCTACAGTAGAGAAAACTGTTTAACTCTGTGTAATCTGGAATTTTCCAATCTTATGTGATCATCAAGCCCTTCTATTCAAGTTACACCTATTAATAATGCTCAGGGGAGATACTTCTGTGACACATACTCTGAAAAACCCTGCAATTCAGTGACCAGAAACCTGAAAAATCATCGCTATTACACGGTATTGATCTACATTAGTTAGTGTAACTAGATAGTAATGAGAAATAAAACATATGACTTTTGGAAAAGAGTAGAAAAATGAAGACTTTTTGCAGAAGACAGAAATACCTAGTTTACCATGAAGGTGAGGCATTTATTTTGTTCCCTATTTTAGCTCCAGTGGCCAGAGTAACACGTAAGTATTACTTGTTGGTGGAAGGAAGGCTTGGTGAAAGGAAGGATTGATGGAGAGATAAGGGATCTCATGGGATCCAGTATTCTAGAGAAACATCCTGAGAAAGTTGCCTAACAGGTATGGTTTGATAACCTTTCTGAAGACTTGAATGTGCCTCACATACTGCTTTTTCTCCAAATTGTCATTGTTTAAAACTTTTGAGTTTTACTCTAATGATAGAAAATATGTGGACTTGATATCTATCAATCAGAATTTTCTCAACATAGTACTCCAGGCAACTACTACCAGCTGATTAGCATAAGGAAGAGAGCGAAAACCATCTCTAACATAACAATTTCCATCTCTAATGTAAGGCTTAATATTATTTTTTCCTGCTTAAATAATTTATACTTATCTCATAATCATTAGTCTCACGTCCCTAGCATTATCTGAAGATGAATTATTTACTTTTTTCTCTCAGATGCTATTGTGATTGTTTTAAAATGACCACAAATTCTTTGACGTTTCTCTTCAATAGATGGAAACTAATTCCTTGTCTACTAAGTGTGGGCTGGAGTGGATTTAGTGAATCTCTTCTAATGAAAAGAATTTAATGGAAGTGACATGTGAAACTTTGAAGACTAGATATAAAAAATACTGTGACTACCTGCTAGTTTTTTTCCCCTCCTCTATCTCTATTTCTTGTTTTTTCTCTCTCAGATAATTTAGTGTGGAGGAAGCTAGCATCCAGGCTAGAAGCCCATGTGGTGAGGAACTGAGACCTCACTCACCAACAGCCATATGAGTGAGCAATCTGGAAGTGGTACCTTCAGCCCCAGTTGGGCCATCAGATGAAACTGCAGTGTCTGCCAGTACCCTAACTACAACCTTATGAGAGTCTCTGAGCCAGCGCCACCCAGGTGAGCAACTTCTGAATTCCTGACCCATAGAAACTAAATAATACATGATTACTATTTAAACCACTAAGTTTGGGGATAATATTTAAAATATAAATGGATAACTAATTCAACAATTTTAGGAACTTTTTTTAATGTTTATTTTTGGGAGAGAGAGAGACAGAGTGAAAGTGGGAAAGGGGCAGGGAGAGAGGGAGACACAGAATCTGAAGTAGGCTCTAGGCTCTGAGCTGTCAGCACAGAGCCCCACTTGGGACTCAAATTCACAAACCGCAAGACCATGACCTGAGCCAAAGTCAGATGATTAAACAACTGAACCACCTAGGTGCTCCAACAATTTTAAGAATTTTTAAAGAAATAGGACTCATTTACAGCCCCTTTAAAAACCCACCCTCCTCTACTCCCAATTTTATTACTTTGGTATGGCCAAATTAGCTAGTTATCCACCAATTCCTGTTTGTTTATTTGTTTGTTTTTTCTAAAGCAGGGGTAAGAAAACTCTGTTAAAAAAGGCCAGATAGTAAATACTTTAGGCCTTGTGGGCCATGTGGTCTTTGTCACAACTACTCAACTCTACTCTTGCAGCATGAAAGCAGCTGTAGACAATACTTACATGAGTGAGTATGGCTGTTTTCTAATAAAAGTTTATTTGTGGGCACTGAAATTTGAATTTCACAGAATCTTCACATCATGAAGTATTATTCTAATTTTGATTTTTTTTCCCCAACCATTTTAAAATGTAAAAATCTTTCTTAGCTTGTAGGTCACTTAAAACCAGGCAGTGGGCCAGATTTGGCCCACAGGTATAGTTTGCTGATTCCTGTATTAAGTTAATAGAATTCTTGATATTTAACTGTCATATGAATGCCAAAAATAAAGACATATTTCAGACAATAGCCATGTGACCACATTATGGTTAATGGGATATAGGTGGAAAGGGTATGTGCAAATTCTGAGTCATGCTATTAAAGAGAAGTAGTGGACTCCCCCACCCCCACCACCCCCTTTATTCCCCTTTCTCACTGGCTAAAGTGAAGATCATCCTGGACCATGTAGATGACAGAAATGTCCTTGGGGTGGTGGAACAAACAGAGCCAGAATTCCTAGTTTCGGATCGTGTGCAGTCATACTTTTATAAGGGTAAGAAATAGACTACAATCATGTTTAAACCTGTCTGGTTTTAGATCCCTCTTCACACGTCACCAAATGTGAGCTCTAACTGATTCAGCTGGTTAGTGGTTAGCTACCATCTCTTAATGTAATGCCAGGTTGACATTGTGTTGTACTTTCAAGAATCACTGCAGACAGTGGTTAACAGCTATATGTGGAGTTAAAAAAAGAATTCTTGGTTACTTATCAAGTCAGAATAGTCTGGACATAGGATAGCTTTGACTTGATTAAAAAACCAGAATTTCTAAAAAATGGCAGGTATTTGCCTTTTCTTCTGATTGTGGATTTCCTGCAATTTGGAAGTGAACAAATGTGCTTTTGTATCCATTTTCTCCCACCTCTATCATACTTATGGCCAAGAGTGGAATATTGTTAATTGAGAGACACATAAACAATACACTCTTTATAATATCTGAGGAAGAATTAATTCATAGTGTCCTTTGTGGAGCTTATTTATATAAATGAATGGGTTTAAGATCTCCCACCCCCACCCCCCAAAGTATCCCATGGTCCTATGGATCTTCTCATTCATATAACTGGAAGAAAATGTAATCATAATAGATATACCTATCTTCTGAGCACTTTTTATTTTCCACACCAGAACTTGGGGGTCCCAGGGTGTGAACAACAGTGAAAAAGAATCCCACAGTCAAAGTCTGGAAAGCACTATGAGAATCATCAGCCATCACTTGGCAGCATCAGAGCATCAGGCATTGTCCAAACACAATTGTTTGAGTTCTTGTGCTGACACACAGTGTTTCCCATTCATCTCTCCCCCTTTCTCTCCCTCTTTCTCTCCCCGCCAAAAACCCAACTCGCTTTAAATAGGCACCCTCTTCCAAGTCCTGGCTGTTAGTGTCCCCAAGAGATTTCAGGGAGATGCAGCCCTGGCTGAGGGTTAGAGCCAGAGGCCAGCCAGTGAAGGGAACAATGTCTGGGTTTTGAGAACAGCTGGAGCTTCAGAGGGAGAAAAGCAGCTTGGCGAATGAGGAAAGAATGTACTTGTCACTTCAGAGGCAAGAAACTTCGATTTCTCTCCTGCTTCTGCCAGCAAGTGTTTATTGGAAAGGAGAGTGGTGGTGATGGGCAGGTGACTTTCAGTTAGGATTTTATGGAATTTTTCATGTTTATTTTACCTTTTCAAAGAGCAGATAGATGTACAAATCCCACAGTATAACTATTCTGAATTCTGCTTGTGTTTTTATTGGATAAAGGAGTGTTGTTTCCCAGAGCTATTTTTACGGATGCCGCCCCTGGCCCATTTTGAAACTCTGCTTGCTTTCCTTGTATGTGAGCTAATATTTGTTATAGGGATTTTGGAGAAAAGTAGTAGAGGGTATTCAATGGAAGGTGAAGGCTGAAGGGAGGAGAAATCCTGTTCTGAGAACATGAGCTGAATTTACAGATGGGGGAATTGGATGGGCCTGTTCAGACAAAATAGGGATGTTTTAGCTGACACCAAGGTGAGCTTATAAAAAGTTTGATGAAGTTGGGGGGAAATAAAGTTTTTAAGATGTCATATTCTTTGGTCATGTCTTGAGTTCTCTGATTTTCTTAGATTCTTCTGGAAAAGGATAGAACAACAGAGACTATTTTCCCACTCTGAATTCCTTTTGTTAGACTTGGAAAGTTTGATCTGATTTTAAGTATCCCTTATAAAATGAACAAGGAGTTCAATATTAATATTCAAAAAGTAATAACTGTTACCATTTAAAGGTCTCTTATCTCCTTTTCTCCATTCCCCCAATTTTTTTGTCTACTTCAGGATTCTTCTTTTAATTGTACCTGTTCTTGTGTTTGTTTTTTAATTTTTCTTTAGTTGGGGAATAAATATATCTAAAAGTTAAAATAGGGAATGAGACTTTATTGCAAGAATGTAAGGGACCAACTATATAGTCACTCTGGGTCCCCAAATTTCCCCAACTAGAATTAGTACTCCTGAGAGAAAAATAATATGTTGTGGTCTATTTGTCAGTAACCACAGTGAATTTCCTGACCTGGCAAGGTTCATGCAAGCCACTTCAGAGGCGTGGCCTCCTCCACATCAAACTGTGTGGTAACTTAGCCTTTAACTTGAACACTCTTCTCTGAGGCCAAAGTACCAGGTTTCATTCAGCATATATGGTGTGAATCACAGCAACTGTTTGCAAAAGGTGTCTCTTAGAAGGGGCTTGTGAGCGAAACAGGAACTTAGAATTTCATAGACTCCTTCCCAGCACAAGAACAGTCAGTGAACTCTAGGGACTATCCTGGGAGCAACATCTATCACAGTTCTTTACTCACCAGCATCAAGAGCATCTCCAAAGGGTTGACATATTTTTGTTGTTGTTGTTTTTTAATTTTTAAATATTTATTTATTTACTTATCTATTTGTTTTTAAATTTCAATTCCAGTATAGTTAACATACTGTGTTATATTAGTTTTGTAATATAGTGACTCAACAATTCTATAAATCACCCAGTGCTTTTCATGGTAAGTGTACTCTTTTTAATGTTTATTTATCTTTGAGAGACTGAGAAAGAGGACAAGCAGGGGCGGGGGGGGGGGGGGCAGAGAGAGAGAAGGAGACACAGTATCCAAAGCAGGCTCCAGTCTCTGAGCTGTGAACACAGAGCCCAACGCGGGGCTCAAACCCACAAACCATGAGATCATGACCTGAGCCGAACTTGGATGCTTAACCAACTGAGCCACCCAGGCACCCCATAATAAGTGTACTCTTAATCCCCATCACCTATTTCACCCATCCCTCCACCCACTTACCCTCTGGCAACCATCAGTTTGTTCTCTATAGTTAAGAGTCTGTTTCTTGGTTTGTCTCTCTCTGTCTCTTTTTTATATTTCATTATTTCTTAAATTTTACATATGAGTGAAATCGTATGGTATTTGTCTTTGACTGACTTATCTTGTTTAACATTATACTCTCTAGCTCCATCCATGTTGTTGTAAATGGCAAGATTTCATTCTTTTTTATGGCTGAGTAATATTCCATTGTTTGTATACACACATACATACCACATACATGCCACATCTTTAGCCATTCGTCTATTGATGGACACTTGGGCTGCTTCCATATCTTGGCTATTGTAAATAATGATGCAATAAACATAGGAGTGTATGTATCCCTTTGAATTAGTGTTTTGTATTTTTGGGGAGTGCAATTGCTGGATCACAAGGTAGTTCTATTTTTAATCTCTTGAGGAACTTTTTTCCATACTTCTTTCCACAGTGGCTGTACCAGTTTGTATTCCCACCAACAGTACACAGTATTCCTTTTCTTTCACATCCTTGCCAACACTTATTATTTCTTGTGTTTTTGATTTGAGTCATTCTGACAGATGTAAGGTAGTTTTATTGTGGCTTTGGTTTGCATTTCCCTGATGATGAGTGATGTTGAGCATCTTTTCATGTGTCTGTTAGCCATGTGTATGTTTTCTTTGGAGAAATGTCTGTTCATGTTTTCTGTCAGTTTTTTTTATTGGATTATTTCGGGGGTTTTGGTATTGAGTTTTGTATGTTCTTTATATATTTTGGATACCAACCCTTTATAGGACACATTGTTTGCAAATATCTTCTCCCATCCCATAGGTTGTCTTTTAGTTTTGTTGGTATTTGCTATGCAGAAGACTTTTTTTGATGTATTCCCAATAGTTTATTTTTGCTTTTATTTCCCTTGCCTCAGGAGACATATCTAGAAAGATGTTGCTATGGCTGATATCAGAGAAATTGCTGCTTGTGCTTTCTTATAGGATTTTATGGTTTTGTGTCTCACATTTAAGTCTTTAATCCATTTTGAGTTTATTTTTGTGTATTTAATATTTAGGGGTGCCTGGGTGGCTCAGTCAGTTAAGTGTCTGACTTTGGCTCAGGTCATGATCTCACTGTTCATGAGTTCAACCCCCACGTCGGGCTCTGTGCTGACAGCTCAGAGCCTAGAACCTGCTTCAGATTCTCTGCTTCAGATTCTGTGTCTCCCTTTGTCTCTGCCCTTTCCCTGCTCATGCTCTGTCTCTCTCAAAAATAAATAAATATTAAAATTAAAAAAAACATATTTCTTAATGGACCATTTTTAATAGATTTCCTAGTTTGGGTATATTACCCTCAATATTTTAAAGGCTTGCATGTTTAAGACTAAAGAACAGCTATATAGGGGAGCCTGGATGGTTCAGTTGGTTTAGCATCCAACTCTTGATTTCAGCTTAGGTCATGATCTCATAATTCCTGAGATCAAGCCCCATGTCAGACTCTGCGCCTAAAGCACAGAGCCTGTTTGGGATTCTCTCTCTCCCTCCCTCTCTCTCTTTCTTTCAAAATAAATAAACACTAAAAAAAGAACAACTATACATAAAATGTCCATACTACCCAAAAGCAATCTATAGATACAATGCAATCCCTATCAAAATACCAACAGCGTTTTTTACAGAACAAATAATACTAAAATTTGTATGGAACCACAAAAGACACTGAATAACCAAAACAAATTTTGAGAAAGAGGAGCAAAGCTGGAGATATCACAATCCCAGGTTTGAAGATATACTACAATAATAACCAAAACAGTATGGTATTGGCACTGGCACAACACATAGATCCATGGAACAGAATAAGAGCCCAGAAATAAATCCATGCTTATATGGTCAATTAGTCTTTGACAAAAGAGGCAAGAATATACATTGAGGAAAAGACAGTCTTTTCAATAAATGGTGCTGGAAACGCTGGGCAGCTACATGCAAAAGAATGAAACTGGACCTGTTTCTCACACCACACATTAAAATAAACTCAAAATGGATTAAAGACTTAAATGTATGACCTGAAACTATAAAACTCCTAGAAGAAAACATAGGTAGTAATCTGTTCTGCTTTTTTTTCTAGATAAGTCTCCTCAGGCCAAGGAAACAAAAGCAAAAATAAACTACTGGGACTACACCAAAATAAAAAGCTTTTGCACAGTGAAGGAAACCATCAACAAAATTAAAAAGTAAGCTACTGAATGGGAGATGATATTTGCAAATGATATATCTGATAAGGATATAAAGAACTTATGAAAAGAACCAATAAATTAAGATAGATAGTTAACTTCTACAACTAAGCAAACATAAAAAATCCAATTAAAAAATGGGCAGGGCTCATTATACTTCAATTTTTAAAAAATGGGCAGAGGACTTGAATAGGTATTTTTCCAAAGAAGACATACAGATGACCAATAGACACATGAAAAGATGCTCAACATCATTAATCATCAGGGAAATGCAAATAAAAACCATGATATCACCCAATACCTGTCAGAATGGCTAGAATAAGAAAGACAAAAGATAAGTGTTGGCAAGGGGGTGGAGAACAGGGAACCCTCTCATGCACTATTGGTGGGAATGTAAATTGATGCAGCCACTGTAGAAAATAGAATGGAAGCTCCTCAAAAAAGTAAAAATAGAAATACCATATGCTCCACTAGTTCTACTACTGGGTATTTACCCAAAGAAAATAAAACACTAAATCAAAAAGATATATGCACCCCTGTGTTTACTGTAGCATTATTTACAGTAGCCAAGAGATGGAAGCAACCCAAGTGTCCACCAATAGAAGAATGCATAAAGAAGATGTGGTATATATATACAAAGGAATATTGTTCAGCATAAAAAAGAATGAAATCTTACCAATTGTAACAACGTGAGTGGATCTAGAAGGTATTATGCTAAGAGAAATAAAAGAAAGACAAGGACTATGTAATTTCACTTACATGTGGAATCTGAAAAACAAAACAAGGCATAGCAGACACATAAATACAGAAAACAAATTGATGGTTGCCAGAGGGGAGGAGGTTGGGAGGAAGGGCAAAATGCATAAGGAAGAGTAAAAGGTACAGGCTTCCAGTTATGAAATGAATAAATCATGGGAAGAAAAGGTACAGCATAGGAGGGGATATAGTCAGTGGTGTTGTAATGGCATTGGATGGTAACAGATGGTAGCTAGACTTGTGTTGAGAATAGCATAAGGTATAGACTTTTGAACAATTATGTTGGACACCTGAAACTAACATAAACTTGTGTGTCAACTACATTTTAATTTTAAAAAAAAGGAAACATTATCTGGGTATATCAAGTGGTCAACATACCAAGTCTGGGCTTTTCTAGATCTCTGGTTTACCATTGAATGTGGTCCAGCCTTTATTTTTTGGCCGAGGTATTCAGTTTTGTTAACGCTTGAATTGCCTGCCATCAGGGAAACTAAACATAGCTTAGTAAATCTACCAAAGCTTTGTGTATAACAACATGGATTAACCACATGGGTTGCAGGAGACAGACTGCTCGATTAGACCTTGGCTTTGCTTTTTACTGGATTTTGATCTTGATCAAGTTATCTGACCTCTGCATCTGTGTCATCATCTGAAAATGAGGGTAATAAGTACCTCCTATGTTACTATTGTAATGAGATAATCTGAGTAAAATGTGAGGTATGGATGAAATGATGCTTGTTAAGCACTTCACCCATTCCTGGCAATACTTAAAGGCTCAGTAAGTATTAGATGTTGATAGTGATGTTATGTTGTGGATTTTCATCATTTTATTATTATCGTGGCTGGTTTTATTATACGAGGCAAAAAGTTAATATAATGAATTTATAATAAAACATAGTATAGTACCTGGAATACTTGAGTTACCTCTCAATAGTACTTCATTTATTGGTTTAAAGATAATTTAAATATAGAAACCAGTAGTTAGAAAGCTGTCTGATTAATAAGGATAAACGATTAGTTTATGGACAAATTGAAACAAGTTTTTTTGTTTGTTTTGTTTTGCTTTCAGCTGGTATCAACTCATATTAAGAGAGTAACTTCTGGTTATCTCTGCTGATAGAATGATGATTGGCCACTAAATTTACTGTTGATTAATTCTTTTGATTGAGGTGAATTCACATAACATAAAATTAACCATTTTAAAGTGTATAATTTATTGGCCCTTACTACATTCATAATGTTGTGGAAACACTTCCTCCTAGTAGTTACAAAACATGTTTTTATCACCCCAAACAAAATCTCATACCCATTAAGTAGTCACTTCTCACTTCCTGATCCCGCTAACCCAAGGCAACCACCAATCTACTTTTTGTCTTTTTGGATTTATTTACTTTAGATATTTCATGTAGATGGAGTCACATAATATGTGAGCTTTTATGTCTTTCACTTAGCCTAATATTTTTGAGGTTCATCCACACTGTAGCAATTATCAGTACTTAATTCCTTTTTATGGCTGAGTCATATTCTGTTGTGCATATAGGCAATATTTTGTTTATCCATTCATCTATTGGTGGCCTTTGATTACTTTTTACAAGTGTAAAATTACTTAATAAATACAGCCCAGTAGAAAAATACTTTCAATATGGGCTTCCAAATGGACAATGTTAGGATCATGAGACATAAATGGTACATTTACCTAGCAACCGTTGACTCTCCAGTGACAAGTACAGAATGTGACACGTGAATGAATTGAATAAACTTGCATGAATGGTGATGTTAGAAACTGACTTACAGATGGAATCAGTGTTCCCCATTGCACCAACGCAACTGAAAGGCAGAGGGTAAGGGAGCTCACTGCTAGAGTCTATGCAGGTCAGCCATATGGGCACAGGGCACTATGGAGAAAGGCAAATCTGGAAGGGCAAACTGAGAAAGCCAACATATGGACCAAAAGTCACTCAGGTCAGAAAGGGGCAGGTGACTGCACCTCTCATCTTATTCAAGGCCATAGAAGAATGAGTGATGAGTACCATACACAGATAGCAATGCTCGTGCTTTCCTCCATTAAGCCTTACATTTTGGTTCTAATACAGGGAGTTAAAAAAGTAATATATAAAAATTAATGGTTTTGATTAGTATACAGTTACAATTTTGGAAACTGCTGAAATTTAAGGCCCACAGAGTGACGGTAATAAAGGTAAACTTGAAGAAAAATTGAGACTTGCCACACTATATATATATCATATGCCCTAGATGGTGACTGCAAAGAAGCAAAATAAACTTCATAGAAACTGTGCCAGTTTAAGGAATCTGGGGAAAGATACTTGCTGAAAGAGCTCACCACATGTTTGCAAACATAAATCAAATTTAACACAAAATTTTCCTTGAATGTGCTAGTTGAAGAATGAAGCCTGGTTATGAGCATAATCAGAACACTTTCACCACCCAAAGCGCCATTTATTCTTAAGATTGTAATGAATTTACTCTGCTTCAGAATTGCTTTATGTCCCACATGCTGTAATTTTTTATCTGGGAGTAATTTCATGATGCTTTTATTTGGCTAGCATAATTTAAGATTTAAACATAAATGCTTATAGATAATTTTCAATAATAGTTTTGTGATTTATGGACTTGCCAGGAATTAGATGAGGTCTGTACACGCAGCACTTTGACATATTTTATTGAAGAATATATAAAATTAAGAGGTTGGGAGACAGAAACATACATGAGTAAAAGACAGGGAAATAAGTTATATTGGGGGGCAACTGGGTGACTCAGTGAAGCGTCCGATTCTTGATTTCAGCTCAGGTCATGATCTCATGGTTTGTGGGATCTAGCCCCACATCGGGCTCTGTGCTGGCAGCACAGAGACTGCTTGGGATTCTCTCTCTCCCTCTGCCCCAACCCCCTCAAAATAAATAAATACATTTAAAAAGATAAGTTATATTAGGAACAGCTAAATAAATGAATATAGTTTAGCTTAAAGAGGGGGTATTTGAAGAAGAGTTATATGGAAAATGCTGACTAACTGGATCTTTCTCTTTGTGAAGGGCATGGGATAATGAACTTAATGATTATAAGTGAAGGATATGAATACTGGATTCAAAAGGACTTGGGTTAGAGTCCCGTCTCCAAACACTTACCTGCAGTCTATAACTTTGGACAGATTCCTTAACTTATCTGACTTTGGTTTTCTGATGTGAAAAATTTCAGATATAACAGTAATTATGAGGTGGTTGGGAGGATTAAATGAGCTCAGCTTTGCATCCTGATGCACAGTAAACATCCAGTAAATGTAAACTATTTTTATTGCTCAGAGTCAAGGACATTTAAATACTGGACTAGATCATCAAAGGAATAGATTCTTCCCTTGAGAGCAGAGAGAATGTGAGAGGGTCTTCTCTGTCTGCAAGGAACATTCTTCTCCAGATGATCCATTTATGTATTTTTCTACTTCACAGTCCTAGCAGCAACATATAAATAAGGAGCAGCTGTTGTAAAAATCCTTTTTCCTCTTTCATGTCGGCTTGCTATCTTTGGGAAGAAAATTTTTGCTATTTAAACTCCACATTGGTCACTATGCTTGTGGGTTGAAATAGGGGCCTTACTGCTGATGGGGCTAAACCAAAGCTTCCAAGGGGGAGCCAGTGCCTGAAAGGTGTGCTGCTATTGGTGCCCTGCTCTTATTTCTCAGGCAAGCCTCCCCACTTCAGTTAGACAGGCCAAATCTGCCCGATCTTTTCTTCCAAGCCAAGAGTGACTACCCTGCAATGGCACGTGGCAAGTGGAAGGACCAGACATTCTCCAGGAGCAGTCTTCCCAAGTGACTGGTAGAGGTGGTGGGTGAATTCTTGAGCTCAGGTAAGAAAATTCTCTTTCACACTGGTTTCTCATAGGAGTTCACACCTGGCACCGAGTGGGATTCACTTTTATTTGCTGCTTCCTTTTCCTTTTCTCACTTCCCCCACTTTCCCTTTGGTGTTTTGGGGATTACCTCAATTACCTCAAATAAATTGCTTGCATTAAAAATCCTTGTTTCAGAGTCTGCTTTGGGGAGAGCCAAACTGAGGCAGGGTGTGAGTGGCTGTCTTTCATGATTTGTTGATTTATTTTTTCCAGCTTTATTGAGATACAGTCGGCACATAATTGTGTAAGTTTAAGGTGTACAAAGTGTTGATTTGATGCACACATATATTGTATCTTTTATGTTTTCAGAGCAGGGAACATCAAAATAGAGATTATGGGAGATTTGATGTGAATGGGAAATGATGAGATTTATGGGGGAATTCACAAGAGGAGAGTCCATTTATTATAATTACAGACATCTTATTGAACACTAAGTGCCAGACACTGGGCTAAACCCTGCTAGCATAAGAGATGGGTGCTGTCCTGGAGAGAGTCACACTGTTCCAAGAAAAACACTCCTAGCAATTCATCAAGAAATTCCAAGATGATTCGTGACTTAAGAAAGCTGAGAGTAATGTGCAATGGGAGTACTGATGAGAGAGAAGCTTGGAAGGCTGATGAAGATGTACTCCAAATTCACAAAGAAAGTATATCTGTGGTAAAGGATGAATAGGACTTTGGTGGACCCAAGTTGAGAAGAGCCTTCTAGACAGAGAAAACAACCTGCATAATGTTTGAAGTTACATGGAGTGTTTGGGTGGACAGCTGGAGAAAAGTTCATCGTGGGGTGGAGAAGAGGCAGGAGATAAGGCTGAGAGGACGTGAAACACCTGATTATAAAAAGTCTTGTCTCCTTCAACTGTAGAACAGATGATAGGAGGAGGAAGGTCTTGATGCATCAGAAAATGCAAGTGCAATGCCTTGTCCGTCACTTCCTTTTCTGCATGTCTCTGGTGCAAGGAGAAAAGGGAGAGGAGAAGAGACTCAGGAGAGAGGCTGTGTATCTTCAGGTACATCCATCATTGATGATCACATGCCAGACACCATACTAGTTCTTTCCAAACCTTATCCCGTTTCATCCTCACGGTAAGCCAGTGAGGGAGGACTGTTCAACTGTTTTGCTGGTGAAGACATTGAGGCTTAGAAGAGGTCTAGAAAATTGTAAGATTTGGAATCATGACTGCCTGCTTAAAAAGCCCTTAACCACTACATTATACTACTTCTCTTTTGGAAGAAGCAAATGTGGAGTGGACAGCAGCTGCTGTGGTCGCCTTTCCTGGATTGGGTGACAGCTAAGTGCACTGAGTTCTGCTTATGGAGCCACAAAAATCAGAAGAAACCAGAAGGAGCAGCCATCATGTTGGAAGTGATTTGTTTTGGTATTTACTTTGGTGAAGTCTCCAGAAGATATTTTGGATTTGGAGTACTTGCTTTTTCATCAGATTCATCCTTAGCAACTGCTAAAAGCATCCAACAGAGGACAAGAGAATAAAAAAATTACTTAATTCACACAGTGGCAATGCCAGCGCTCAAGTGACTATTGGCCTTTGGTGAACCATTTTCTTTAAGAGCCCTCGTATAGCACTATCATAATTCTGTAACACCTCAACGCTGACCTTTTCGTTTGTAAAAGGCGTAAATAAACAAAATTATAGCTTTTCTGCTACACTCCCAGCATTTTTGAGCTACTTAGTGTTTTTGAACTTTAACGTTTGTCTGAAGAACCCAGTTACTTGAACGAAAAAGTTTGTCATTGACCTGTCATTTAACACTTGAGAAAGTGGGGTCTAATTAGTGTGGCTTTTAAATCTTTTTTTTACAAATGGAATTCTGAAATGTAGATAGATACGAAATATAAAGTGTATCAGATGTTTTCATAAATAAATAATGAAAACCAGACATTTGAATGGTTTGGAAAATTTTAATCACTGTACATTCTCATGCTACCCTGAAGAGGGAAGAAGTACAGAGACAATCTAGAAAATGTCAAAGTACCTTTTACACATGTAACTGAAGTCTTAACTAAAAAGCTCTGTAGGGGCACCTGGGTGGCTTAGTCGGTTAAGCACTGACTCTTGATTTCAGCTCAGGGTCATGGGATCGAGCCGTACGTCAGGCTCTGCACTGTCAGCCAACCTGCTTGGGATTCTCTCCTTCTCTCTCTGTCTCTCAGTCTCTCAAAATAAAGAAATGAATGAATGAATGAGTGAATGAATAAAAGAAAAGATCCGTAAATTGCAGAATAATCCATTATTAATCTTCTGCTAGACTGATAATCTTATTTTTATCAGAAGTCTCACAATAGTGCACTGTAAAAATTTTTTTCAAATAAAAATTATTTGAAACAACCCATCTCTGTAATGGATTTTAAGAGACCCACATCATCAGATGCCCTAAAAACTGGCACACCACCATTATAAGATCATAGCATATGGGGACTTGGCATTTTGAACAGTGATTATTTCAGGTAGCAATCTTAAAATAAGCATTTAAGTCATTTTTTTCATCAACTACTAGACCCCTATCTTTCTTTTAGAACTGGCACAATGTTTACTCTGTATCAGAATCCCAGTGATCTTTGAGAATCAACCTGAAAATGTTAACTTGCTGCTCCTGATGATGGTTGATGGTTATTCCTCTTTAGACTGAAGAGGGAAAAATCTAATGCATTCATCTAAAAACTTTATTTGCTATGGGAATTTGCTTTGGCTACTGCAATGTTTAAGACCTGCTGGTTCACTCAAAGGTCAAGGAACATTTATGTAAGGAATCTTCAATAACATTCTTTCAGCTTGGCGAGCAGAGAATACCCTGATGCCAGTTTTCCCCTCTTTTCAGTATTAAATTTGTGTATGTCTGCATCTAAATTCCTACCAAAGAGTGAAATTGTTTTCAAAATATGCAGATAACATCATGTCAAGTTAGAGCATTTGTTTTAATTTTATTTCCTTTTCAGTGATTTTCCTTGTTGGTTTATCAAAAGCACTACTTTGAAACATTGATCATAACCAAAGCCTGCATTGTGAAAATATCTTTTACCAAACAGGTCGGTTTGCATTAAAGATGCTTCCTAAGGGGATGTTTACCTGCATTTCCCAAAGTATGTTCTGCAAACCTCTAATTCTAAACACTGGTTATGAGGATGGTAACAGTTGTTCAGTGAAAGTGTTCTTTCTGTGATTAAATAAATTTGAGTGATTCTGGGAATGTGGTGACACAGCTTCCTTTCTTCCACTTTCAATTTGAAACTACTTGACTCTCCCGAGCCATGTATCTGTTGAGCCTGAGGACCTGGGGGTGCGGGGGAGGCTTTAGGCACTGTTGGGTCCTTTTGGTGAGGAGTGGTCCAGAGCTTCCTTGGATTAGAGGGTACTTTGTAAGCACTTTGAAACCCAAGGCACCTAATCCTGGGAAATTCTCCACCTCCGTTTCAGGTGAGTGTCCCCCTCCCTAACTGTCCACAGATCAGGAGAGAGCTGAAACACTAAGTGGCATCTACCCTGCCATTCAGGGTAGGAGACGACAGGGAAGTTCTGCAGGACTGGTACGCTGGGTTTCCATCACATGCCCCAGGTCCTGAGAATATTTTGCCTATCACTGCCCTTTACGCTTTCTCAACAATAAAATCCAAGTTCCAAAGAAGCTACAAAAAAAGATAGCAGCCCAGCCGAGAGGGTCCAGCCACCCAAGAGAACAAGTTGAGCTATCAGAACGTATGTCACAGAAATACAGAAATAGAAGCGCTGGGGACAAGATTACGGTTCAAGATGGCGACGCAGGAGGCTCCCGGGCTCATGTCTTCTTCCCACGGACAAACCCAGTCTGCAGCTACATACGGCACAAAGTCTTCAGAGAAAAACTGTCCGAGCAACTCCTGTGCATCTGGTGAGCGAGAGAAGTCCTACTTTGAAGCAGGTAGGAGAGGCTGGGACACAACCTTGCCATAAGCCCTGTTCCCAGTGCTGTGACCCGCAATTGGGAGGGAACTCAAAACCCCGAGCTTCCCCTGGAGGTTTGAACCCCACACCAGGCATATCAACTTTTAAGACCTGAGAGACAATCCCCCAAAACATCTAGCTTTGAAAAATAACAGGGCTCATCTCAGTGGGACCCCCAAGGCTGTGAGGATCTAAGAAAAAAAAGCTCTTAAGGGGTTTGCACCCTTGGACTTACTTGCCTGGGGGTTCAGTGCAGAGGTGGCAGATAGAGACATGCTCAGACTTTGTGTGAATGAGGCTCATTTGCCGATTTCAAAGCCTGGGTCTGAGGGACAGGCATCTAATTCCGCACACATCTAGGGGCCTGCTGGCTGGTGAGTACCCTCTTCACACTCTCCCTCTGCCTCCCTCTGGCCAGCAGGTGGTGTCTTTTTCTTTCTTTTCTCTTCCCCCACCCCCCACCCCCAACCCCTGCAGGCACCATCTACATGCTTGCCTTGTGTCTCATTCTGATTGGCAGGTGCCATCTTCTGTTGTACCCCTTTTCCCCCAGGAGGCACCACTTATATGTTCTCCCTCTGCCTGATTCCAGCCAGTGGGTACCATCTTGGTGCCCTCCCTCTGTTGCACTGCAGAGCATCACTATCTCCTGGAGGGGAGCTGTTGCACGTGCCTGGTGCCCCTGGTTTTATAGCTGCCACCCAGGGGATGCCCCTTGATCATCTGGCTCTGTGGGCCAGGGGTGCTTGTGATCCTGAGTTTCATGGGACTGTAACAATCAGAGAGACAGTTCTTGGCAGGCTACCGCTCCTGGGGCACTGCACAGACAGCAGACTGAGACACACCCCAGTCTTTCTGTCAAAGAGGCCTGCTTGCTAATGCTGGCAAGGGGTTTGGCACACAACTAGAAACCAACAGAAGTGCCCTCAGGGAATGGAGGCTGGAGAACTTTGCAGTCTCCCTCTGCCTAGCTACTACCACTCACCGTATCTCCCCCAAATGAGCTTAATGCTTGTATGGCACCCTGAGCTTTGCAACTCACCACCAGGGGACATCTGTACATTGCCTGACACTGGTGGCCATCGGGGACCACAGGACTGTATATATTTGCATACTTTAAAAGCTGCTGCCCGAGGGCCTGGCTTCTAATCAGCTAGATGGAAATGATGATGGAAAGATAAAAGATTGGTGGGTAAATCCAGGAAACTGAACATATGGGTAGTAGGTATTCTGAAGGGGAAAAGAGAACAGATGGAGGAGAAACTGTACTTAAACAAATTCTAGGGGAGCATTTTTCAAGCCCGAGCTGACTTGAGTCTGCAGATTTACAGCACTCTCAGGGCTCTAGGCTGAACTGTTAAGAAAAGATACTCACCCAGTTATTTTCTGGTAAATTCTTAAACTTTAGTGGATAAAGAAAAACTTTTTACAGTCTTCCAGGAAGAAAGATCAAATTGCCTCTTGAGCAAAAAGAATCATAATGCCACTAGAATACCCATCTGTAAACAAAGGAAACTAAAAGACAATGGAATAACATCAGAGAAAAAGAATAACACCTCAAGAATGCTGTATCCAGCTAAGGTATTGTTTACCTGAATAAAGACATTCAAGGATAGGTGACAAAATAGAGTTATCCAAGTAACCCCTCTGGGATAAATACTTGAGATAGTCTAGCTAAGATATAAGTGAAACCCAAATGAAGAACTCAAGCCAGAGGCAAGATGAAGAGGACAGGAATAAATGATAAACAGGGAGCCTCACCATATGAACAGATTCATTAATTCAATCAAAAAAATATTTGTTGTGTGCCTGATACATGCGAACATAGTTGTTGACAACAGGGGTACTGTAGTGAATAAGGTAAACAAGAATTAGATCTTAATGGATGAATCTAATCTGAGAATAAAGAACATAATGATAACTAAGGATGGCTGAAAAACAGGGAATACATTGTAAGGGATTTTAAAATAAATACTAAAAAAATTCCCACAAAGCCTAAAAGAAGGGGGCGAGGAAGAATGAATGCATTCTGAAATCCTAACGGCGGGGGGGGGGGGGGGGGGGGGGGGGGGAGGAGGGAAATGACAGGTGTTGGGGGTTGGGAAGGTGACATTAAAAATATTCTAAAGAACTTTTGCTATTGGGAAGAGTGGCAAAGCAGTTGTTTTAATTGCAGATGTCAGCTGTGGTAGGTAAAAATCTGAAGATGACTCCCCAACATCTCTTGCCCTAATCCCTAGGACTGTGAATATCATGCATGTGATTATGTTATCTTACATGGCAAAGGCATTTTGCAGAGGCAATTAAGGTTACTAATCAGTCAACTGAGTTAATCAAAGGAGAGATCATCAGGGTAGACCTAATGTAATCACATGAGCACTTTAAAAGCAGAGTGTTTTCTCCAGCTGATGGCAGAAGAGGAAATCAGATAGATTCAAAGCACAAGAAGGATTTGATGCACATTGATGGCTTGGAAGATGGAAGGGGCCACATGCAAGAACTTGAGGGTGGCTTCTACTTGCTGAGAATAACTTCTGGCCAACAGCCAGCAAATAAATGAAGACCTCAGTCCCACACATACAAGGAACTCAAGTCTACCAACAATGTGAATGAACCTGGAGGCAGATTCTCCTCAGACCTTCCAGATAAGATCCCACCATGGCCATTCACCTTGATTTCTGCCCGTCAAACTCTAAGCAGAGTTTCTGGGTGTCCAGACTTCTGACATACAGAACTGTGAGCTAATAAATGGGTTTTGTTTTACACTGGTGAGTTTGTGGTGATTTGTAATGCAGCAATACAAAACTAATATGTCAGGTTGTGAAAGTATTGACTGATACTTGACTTTTATTACATCATCTTGATGCTTTTGATTAATAATAATTTTATAACTTAAACTTAATGACAAATAATTAGCTTAGAATAATTTGATAACAAATATCTAAATTGAAATAAATAATAAAGAAAGTAATGTATTTGGAAGCCCTTTGTAGACCATAGAGTGGTATACACTATATAGAAGCATATACAGAACTTTAGGAAATGCATACAGAGTATTATTCTTTAGTTTGTTGACTCTTTTTCCTCAGTGTGACACTTATTAACATTAAGTGTGTTAACTCAAATGGAAAGTGATCTTTAAGTTAATATGAAGTGTTTTCATGGCAAACCTATAATTAACACAAACAAATGTTATATGCTTTTTACAGAGATTTGCTTGGTTAATAGATTTTTCTCATGCCTTATTACTGTAGTCTTTTATATTTAAGTATATACTTTACGTAAATTTTCATCCTTTCTCTTAGCATATTCAGCTTTGTTTTCACTCTAATGGTTTATGTCCTCCTCAACTTTTACAAATGCAAATCAACCTTATTATTATTTCTATCTGTAGAATATGGAGTATAGTATTTCTTAAATAACTAATATACAGTTTCTAGGTTCACCTAATCTCATAACTTCTTAATTAAAAGACATTTAAAAATTATCCAAAGCTCAAGAGGCAGTATGAAATAGTAGAAAGAATGTTGTATTATATTAGAAGCTGGAGAATTGAGTTCAGTCTTCAGACTTCATTGGCTAGTATTGCCATCTTTGGCGAATCTCTTCTCATCCTTCTTGGGCTCTATTTTTTAACATTTGTAATTCAAAGGAGTGGTTTCCATACTGCAGAATCCTAGGCTCTTCTTTGGGGTCCCCATGTTTGCTCTAGAAATAAGTCAGAGCCAGTGGGGTGGCTTTTGGATGCCTACTACTGTTTTAATTGGTGTAGTTCTTTTATCTGTTTCATATAGTGGCTTCTGTATCATATTTCATTTCAAGAAATAGCTATATAGTTTTTAAAAAATGAACACCAGAATACTAGATGATTTCTAAGATTTATCCTGGTTTAAATATAAGTTCCTTTTTCCACTTGAATTTTCTTTTCTGAATTCAGTAACTGAATAGATTCAGATAGCAAGGTATATACATTATATACTATGTATTACTTATACTTCACAGAAACAGAACCAACAGGATGTGTTTATTTTAATGAATTGACTCATGTGGTTATGGAGGCTTTATAAGTACAAAAAATCATCAGGGTAGGCCAGTAGGCTAGAGACTGCACTTTGAGCTTTTCTTTGAGTCCAGACAGTCTGCTGACAGAATTCCCTCTTGGTTGGGACAGGATGGTGCTGATGGTCTTGTCTGTCTTTAATTGGATGAGGTATATCCACATTTTGGGTGGTAATCTGCCTTACCTAAAGTCCACCAATTTAAATGTTAATCTTAGGCAAACAAACACCTTCACAGAAACATCCAGAAGAATGTTTGATCAATTTCAGGGCACTGTGTGTGAACCAAGTTTACATACAATTAACCATCACATACTATCAGGTGCTTGGGTGGCTCAGTCGGTTAAGCTTCTGACTTTGGCTCAAGTCATGACCTCATGGTTGGTGAGTTGAGCCCCGCATCAGGCTCTGTGCTGAGGCTCTGTGCTGACAGCTCAGAACCTGGAATCTGCTCCAGAACCTGGAATCTGCTTTGGATTCTGTGCCTCCCTCTCTCCCTGCCCCTCCCCCATTCTCACTCCATCTCTCTTTCTCGCTCAAAAATAAATAAACATTAACAAAATTATTTTAAAAATTAAAAAAAATCTCACATACTATGAAGGAAAAATAATAGGACATTATAGCTATATAATTGGTCTTTTGCCAATAGACAAGAATATGCACTAATAAAAGATAAAATATCTTCTTCCCATTTCTTAAATGGATTATTTATTTTTTGGGTGTTGAGTTTGATAAATTCTTTATAGATTTTTGATACTAGCCATTTATCTGATATATCATTTGCAGATACCTTCTTCCATTCTGTAGGTTGCCTTTTAGTTTTATTAATTATTTCCTTCACTGTGCAGAAGCTTTTTATCTTGATGAAGTCCCAATAGTTCATTTTTGCTTTTGTTTCCCTTGCCTCAGGAGACATGTCTAGTAAGAAGTTGCTACAGCTGAGGTCAAAGAGGTTGCTGCCTGTTTTCCTCTAGGATTTTATGGTTTTCTGTCTCACATTTCGGTCTTTCATCCATTTTGAATTTATTTTTGTGTATGGTGTAAGACCCTTTTCCAAAAAAGACATATAAATGACTAACTGATACATGAAAAAGTGTTCAACATCACTCATCATCAGGGAGATACAAATCAAAACCACAATGAGATACTACCTCACACCTGTCAGAATGGCTAATATTAACAACTCAGGAAACAACAGATGTTGGCAAGGATGTGGAGAAAGGGGAGCCCTTTTACACTGTTGGTGGGAAAGCAAACTGATGTGGCCACTCTGGAAAACTGTGTGGAGGTTCCTCATAAAGTTAAAGATAGAACTACTGTACCACCCAGCAATTGCACTACAAAAGATACAAAAATACTGATTCAAAGGGGCACATGCACCCTAATGTTTATAGCAGCACTATCAGCAATAGCCAAATTATGGAAGGAGCCCAAATGTCCATCAACTAATGAATGGATAAAGAAGTGGTATATAGATACAATGGAATATTAGCCATCAGAAAGAACGAAATCTTGCCATTTGCGATGATGTGGATGGAACTAGAGTGTATTATGCTAAACAAAATAAGAGAAAAATACCACATGATTTCACTCACGTGGAATTTAAGACACAAAACAGATGAACATAAGGGGAGGGAAGCAAAAATAAAATAAGATAAAAACAGAGAGGCACTCCATAAGAGACTCTTAACTATAGAGAGCAAACTGAGGGTTGTTGGAGGGGAGGGGGGTGGGGTAGATAGGCTAGATGGGTGATAGGAATTAAGGGGGGACACCTGTGATGAGCACTTGGTGTTATATGTAAGTGATGAATCACTAAATTTTACTCCTGAAACCCATACTAAAAAACACAAAACAATCAAACAATAAAGAAAGAAAGATAAAATAGTCACTGGGTTTTATTTTATGGAAAATTACAGAATTAGAAAAGTCAACATTCATTTTAATAAATAGAGCATAAGTTAAATTGCTTGGACAAGAAATTTCTCCTCTTTGAGTAAATGTTGGGCCTAGATTTATAAATAAGTATCTCCTTCTAAATGATAGCTGTTTCTTTCATTGAAGAAGTATCTCCATAGTTCTTAGAGACCATGGATTCATGATGTCCCAATCTTTACTTAATGTCTGTTCCTTCCTAAGTCTTTGCTTCTTGCATCTGCTGTTTCCCTTTGTTGTTCCTTCCATCTTTGTTCATTTGTTGCTATTGTCTTCAGTAACTTTTCAGTAAATCGTGGCATTTTGCAAAAATAAAATGAACATATTCTTAATAGATTGTTCTATATAAAGAATGTATGTATCTTTTTTATATTTCTTCATTTGGTAATTGTCTGATGCAAGAGGAAGGCAAGGTACATTCATCTTACAGAACAATAGAGAAATTAAGCATTTGTTCAAATTTAGTGATAAACATAATGAATAATTAAGGTTCCCTTTTCTCTGAAGACTAAATGAAATTTACATAATTTAGCAATGTATATCATAGAATAAAAATAGTTTGTGCAGTGCTGTAGCTCCCCTTGAGGTAGATTTCCCCCACAGAATGGCATTTTATTGCTAATTTAATTATTCTCTTCTTTGTACCTTAAGAGTTCTAGAGCTATCCAGATGTTAAATATCCTTTTAAAAAAGAAGAGTTTCATTATGAAATGATGCACATGACATATTTGCTTACAATGACACCATACAGCCAAATTCCCAAAGCAGCAACAGCAAAGTTTCTCAGGCCCTCTTAACAACTCATTTGTATTCTTTCAACATGATTCCTTGCTTCTATGCTGCTTCCTTGTGTTGGGTCAAGGTTATAACTGATTTTTCTATTTTGCAGCCTCATGAAGAAGCTTTTTTATTTCCTGAAAAAAAAAAGATGATGAATAAGACTTTCAATATTTTTTAAAGACTGAAAAGATTGGACATAAAACTCTGGAATAGAGAATACAACTTTTTCACGCTTTGAAAGTAAGTAAGTGCAAGGAAAAAGGAGTTGGTCAGGGTGAGCTGTGAAGACAACAATCTGATGAGCAAGAGTGATCTTCCAATTTTCAGGAAGTGGCCAAGGAGCCAACTCAAAACATCACCAGCTTTTGAGAAAGATGCCAACACCTGTTAACTATCCTGGATTTGAGGTTACTTTAGAAATGAGAATGGTATGTTCACAGTTATCTTTGAGATTGTTCTAGAAAAAAAGCACTTACCCATTGCCAGAGTTTGAAGGAGGAGAGAGGAGCAGACTTTAAAATTTTGAATGTAGTGTTCTATAGTTAGCATTTCTCTCTCCACAGGAACATGTTCTATCCTCCTGCTTCTCCAGCTTCATTTAGACAAGGACTGTTTTATTTATTGTTGTGTCTCTGGAACCTCACACTGGTCTTAGGTAAGATTGCATACTAAAGAAATATTTGTTAAATTGAGCTAACTAATTTCTCACTATTAATATGCCATTTATTCTAGCTTTTGCTTATGCTGCTGTATTATGAGATCTTAGAATTACTATGATTGATATTCTTTTAAAGCCCAGTAGAAGCAATTAAGTAGCAGTGACATAGTAGTAACATCATTTGTTTTTAAGAATCAACATACAAAAGAAGACTTAAAGGCAAATTTCAGGTTTGAACCCAGAATGTCCATCTCTATATTAAGTTAAACTGCCATACTTCCAGCCCCTACCCAAGAAGAGAAAATGTTGATTTCCAGTGAGTTCAATCCAATTTAAATTCCTCAGAATTTTTTTTCCCTAAACCTTCTCCTGAAGGCAACCAATCCCTAATTTGCCTAAAGCAAATACGAGCCATGCCCCTCTGTGCCTACTCGTACATTAGTGTTCCACTTGACCACCTACATTTGGTTATTTCTAATTTGTTAGGGGTTAGAACTAGAATCTGAAGTTGCAGACTGATTGTCTGCACCCATATATGGCTCACATAATTGATTTTGTTTGGTATTTTAAAAATTAGTGTTTGTATTTGGGGGTCCTTAAAACCATCTTTGGGTTCAGTGATTTGCTAAAAGGACTTACAGAACAAAGAAAAATTGTTACTCATGGTTACAGTTTATTACATCAAAAGGATAGAGATTAGAATTAGCAATGGAAAAAGGTGCATAGTGCAATGTCTAGGAGACACAAGGCAGAAGTTTCCAGCTGTCCTATCCAAGTTGTCATGGAGACGGTGCTTAATTCTTCCAGCAGTGATATTTGACAGCATGCATGGAGTATTGCCAACCAGAGACATTCACCTGAACCTTGGTGTCCAGTGTTTTTCTTGGTTAGTCACACAGGTATGACTGCCTGCCTGTGTAACTGACCCTATCCTCCATTCTGTCCAGAGGTCAGGTTGATATCACAGGACCCTACATCTGTACTATAAATCACACTGTTGGCATAGACAATGTGACATGGTCTAAGGCCCTTAGGTATGCAAAACACCCTTATCAGGCAGGGTATTCCAAGGGTTTGGAGGTTAACTTCCAGGAACCAGGCAAAGGCCAAACCTTTCTTTGGAATGTGCAGAGGGTAGTCAACCTCGACCTGTTGAGTGAATCCTTTGCTGCATAGTATTAATAGTAAACCTATGAGGTTTAAGACATTTCACATTACATATGGATTTAGGATTCTCTTAAAAAACTGGACAAAGTGGCCCATGTGTCAACCTGGCCACCACTGATAGGAGCTGAGCAGCTATTTTTACTTTAGGTAAGTCATGTTCTTTTCAGCTTACCATAGTCCTTCAATATTATATCCAGTTTGTTTCACTCAATTACATGACTTGTTCATCTCTTATAAGCATTAAATTATAGCTGGCTTGGAAACTAAGAGATTTGCTGAAGATTCAGAATGAAAAAAAAAAAAAGATCATTCTTTTACCTACGGAATTTGTCATGTGTCTCCTGAAGTTGTTTTTCCTATGATACTTTGTTCACCATTTCGTTCCTTAACTCTTGGGATAGTTATTTCTGAGAATATCATCATTATCCAAATTAAAAACCCCAGATTACTGTGGAACAAGTTTTCAAAATTTTTTAGTCCAGTGACTGCAACAAAGTAATTATAGACCATCTACTCTTTTCTTTTCTTTTCTTTTCTTTTCTTTTCTTTTCTTTTCTTTTCTTTCTTTCTTTCTTAAAAAAATTTTTTTTAACATTTATTTTTGAGAGACAGAGAGAGACAGAGCATAAGCAGGGAAGGGGCAAAGAGAGGGAGATGCAGAATTCGAAGCAGGCTCCAGGCTGTCAGTACAGAGCCTGACACGGGGTTCAAACCCACGAATCACAAGATCATGACCTGAGCCAAAGATGGATGCTTAACCGACTGAGCCACCCAGGAGCCCCTCTTTTCTTTTCTTTCTTTTCTTTTCTTTTCTTTCTTTTCTTTTCTTTTCTTTCTTTTCTTTTCTTTTCTTTTCTTTTCTTTCCTTCCTTTCCTTTCCTTTCCTTTCTGTTCTTCTTTCTTTCTTTCTTTCTTTCTTTCTTTCTTTCTTTCTCTCATTCATCTTTCTCTTTCTTTCTTTCTTTCTTTCTTTCTTTCTTGAGAGCAGGGGAGGAGCAAAGAGAGAGGATCTTAACATGGGACTCAACCTCATGACTCTGAGATCATGGCCTGAGACGAAATTAAGAGTTGGTTGCTTAACCAGCTGAGCCACCCAGGCACCCCCAGATCATGTACTTTTTCTAACCTCACTCATCCCTTTCTCCTAAACTACTCTTACCTAAATTAAAGGAATAAATATTTTTTTTCTTATTTTAATGATATTTTATTCAATACCACACAGAAATTTTAGCTGGAAACCAGGACACAAATTTTTAGACTACATACGGCCACTTTTTCTTGGGACTTGTTCTAAGTTGATCCCCTATAACCTGACAACTAGGTTATAATGAAAACAATTTGCAGAACAAAAATGCCACACATTCAGGTACTTTTTAAATAAATGTTCTTTAAAAATAGGTACAAAACAGTTTATATTCTTTGCTTGGTAGGCTTGATGAAGTCCCAGCTCTGTGTCCTTTTAGAAGCTTTGGCTGCCTCATTACAAGAGCAATTTGCTCAAGGCACACATCCATCAGTACAGAGGCAGCAATAAGGCAGCTGAATTCCTCCTAATCCAAGGGCTCAGAGCAAGACATTTAAGGATCAAGCCTGAGCATTATGCATAAGGGTGCAGCTGTAGTCTGAATTTTATAGAGTGATTGCTTGCCTTAGAGTTGAAACTTAAGCTAACTGGCATATCTATAATTATATATTGTCTCTGCTGAATTATTTAAAAGTAAATTATAAATATCTTAACACATTTCCAGATTGCTAGTGATAATGATTTGTAGTGATAATGTTGACCTGTTGAGAAAGAGAATCGATATCATATGATCTGTCTCCTAGTCCAAAGCAGGAGTTTCACTTAAAATATCCATGTGTATAGATATCTGTCATATGGAGAAAGTTGAGACTCTATCAGTGAGTTGGTGGTTATTATACTTTAATTCTTTTGCTTATACTCATTTTGAGAGGAAACGCATGCCAGTTTTCTTAACTTAAAAAGTAATGATTAATAAGGTAATATGATTTATATTACATAGAATATATGATCACAATGCAATAAATCATAATGAAAATGAATGTATCAGGTTAAAAAAAAAAAACCTCTTGGCTTGCAGCAGCTTACTTGAATGGCTTTGAGATTTATTCTTAATAACAATAGGCAAGACAATTATAAAAATCTAAGAAATACTGTGTTAGTACAAAAGTATAAAAGCACCGTCTTTCTCTTGAGTTGGTAATTATCAAGAATTGGAAGTTCCATTTAAAGCTATATACTTGGAGCCATTAAGAAGTCAACTTATTACTGAGAGCCCTACAGGAAAACTAAATTTGTTATTAAGACTCTGGAACTCTCTAGCCCCCAATCTCTTTTTCCCTCCACTGAAACAATTGTTTTTATAGCATGATTTTAGATAACTAAGGTTTCTAAGGAACATAAGGATCACATTATAACAGAATAAATGGCGTTTAATGCGACAGTAATAGTATACACGGGACTAGAAAGAGACAGGTGGAAGGATTTGTGAATATCTGAGCCATTTCCTTTAACACTTATGATTTTGTCTCACATGCAGGCTTTCAGCCTAGTAAGGATTCATTCTTTTGATGTTTAAAAAGAGAATGATGATTTTTTCTTTGTGTAAAATTTATATCAAACAAGTACTTACTCTTTCTGTAGACATAAATTAAAGGTTACATTCTGTATATTCATGTGCTCATTACACACAATACACATATAGTCATCCCCCTACATGCAACTGTTATGGATGCTCTTTTCTTCTGTCAAGAGCTCTCCCTTCACATACTCAAATTGTATCCACCTTAGTGTTTCTTTTCTTTGCCTACTCATGCAACAGCACTCCCACTGAGACATAAATGTGATTAGGAACATGTATAAAAATACAACTGGCAAAAGAGGAGGGGAAAAAAAGAGGGAAAGCTTCCGTGTCAGGGAAAGGGATATTTTATGGGCAGGTATTTTATGGGCAGGAACTACAGAAGTCAATAAGATGCGGGGTAGTACTTCTCCATCGTTAGAAGGAATGTCATAAAATGTGTTAATCATTCAAGGAGCCAAACACATTTAGATACCTCATTCATGTGTTATCTTTCAGTAAATCTGAAGCTGGGGCTTGTTCTACTAGTGATTTTCTGCCTACAAAGAGGAAAAATGAGTTACTATTCTTAATTACATGATAGCAGTAGGGCACATTGCCTTTGTTTGAGAAATGTTTTATTGTTTTTTATTTCAGGGATGTTAACAGTATGTTTTATCAGTTTTGAAAGTTTTCCAGTTACAGGTTTAACCATGGGTGGGGTGAGGCTGAGGGGTGAAAGGGACAAAATAGGTCTCAAAATTCTCTCTTTCTAGCACTAGCCAGAAAGTACTCTGTACTTTGAATTCTCCCTTTAGACAAAGAGTCAGAAGGAATGTGGTATGCATTTTAAAATATATTCATTAACTTGGGGTGCCTGGGTGGCTCAGTTGGTTAAGCATCTGATTTCGGCTCGGGTCATAATCTCACTGCTTGTGAGTTCAAGGCCCATGTCGGGTTCTGTGCTGACAGCTCAGAGCCTGGAGTCTGCTTTAGATTCTGTTTCTATCTCTTTGCCCCTCCCCTGCTCACACTCTCTCTCTAATATAAAATTTAAAAAAAATTAAAAACATTAAAAAATAAATAAAATATATTCATTAACTAAGCAGGAAAAATAACTCATAGGGTACCAGTTATTTTTATCTTTTAAAATATGAAGATGCAGAGTCCCAACATTTCGAGAGAATTCTCAGTTCATCTTTAGATTAAGCCCAGTCAGCGTCCTAATATTCTAAATTTTGTTACTGTCCTAAGTATACCCCTTTTCCAAATCATAACTTTATTCAAATGTATATACTAAAAACTTCTAGCACATAAACACAATCGGCAGTCATTTGTGGGATTATTATTATTATGTGATATTTAAAGGGTTCCATTAAAGAGCTTGGTTGGTATCAAGATACCAACCAGTTTCGGGGCATTTGGGTGGCTCAGTCGATTAAGCATCCAGCTCTTGATTTTGGCTCAGGTCATGATCTCGTGGTTTCTGAGTTCGAGCCCTGCATAGAGTTCTGTGCCGACAGCATGGAGCCTGCTTGGGATTCTCTCTCTCCCTCTTTCTATGCCCCTCCCCTGCTCTCTCTCCTTCTCAAAATAAATACAATAAAGATGAAAAAAAAATGAAGAAGATACCAACCAGTTTGATAATGGTTATAGAGGAGAGCACAAGACTGTGAGCTCCCAGAGAGACCACCGTCCGCATCACTTTTGTCATTGTATTCCTAGCACCTGGTATGGTATTGGCATATAGACAGCAGGAGGTTAATACGTGGTTTAGTCTGAATAACTGGAAAAGAAGATTGCATAAATTCTGTGATTGACATATACAATGCATCGTCTCATTTAATCCTCAAACCCCTCAGGTAGGTACCATTTTTATCCATTTTATTCATGAATTTAACAACTTAATGACTGGTGAGTTTTTGTAGCTTGCCCAAAGCCACATAACACAATGTGGTGGAGCTGAAATTTGGAGGCAAATTCTTTAACCTTTTGCTACACTAACTTGCTTTTGCCACAGAGTTCTGAACACCTAAACTATTTTAGAAGGAGGGGAGAAGCTCAAGATTTGCAGGGAGAGTGCTCTTGAGACCCACTAGTTTGTTTGTTTGTTTGTTTTAATGTTTATTTATCTCTAGAGTGAGTGAGTGAGAAGGGGAGGGGCAGAGAGAGAGGGAGAGAAAGAATCCCAAGCAGGCTTTGCACTGTCAGCGCAGGGCAGTACTTGGGGCTTGAGCCCATGAGTCATGAGATGACCTGAGATCTAGAGGCGGACACTTAACTGACTGAGCCGCCCAGGTGCCCCGAGACCCAGTGGTTTTGAGGTCCCAGTGCAGCAAATGTTGCCTAAAATGTTCCCAAAAGATTTTAAATCGATGTATGAATGCTCTTAGTTCTGCTTTGGGCAGGAGACTTTTTTTTTTTTTTTTTCAATACAAATATTTCCAAATGGTAGAGGGAGAAAAAAAATCTTAAAAATCTTTATTGTCTCTTGAAAAGCCTTTTGAATACACAGGAAGAAAACTCAGCAACGTGAGGCAGGGGCTCAGATGTGGCTGCCAGAAACTGTTGATAGGTCCAATTACACCATTTATTCTAATAGTGACACCAACTTATTTTCCTTTAATTTTCTACTCAATTTTCTGTTCTAAGTTTAGATTTTTGTAACATTAAACTGTTTCTGAAGCAGTTTCTAAGGAAACCTCTCAGGCGAGGCGCTTAAATCGGTAATTAGAAAGCCGTTATGTGTAAATTAAGTGAAACAGGCTGCGTGCCTAGAGGAACAGATGGGAAGGGGCAGTTTCAGAGATTTCAGCTACAGTGGCCGATATGTTTTATTCCTTTGCTGACAGCACCCTGGAAAACAAGCTTTCCAAGGTCCCCAAGGATGTTCAAGGTCAAAATATAACAACAATTTTGTGGTTATCAAACTCTGTGCCATCTCTGACCCCCCGGTGATCTTGCAGCCTCACCTTGTCCCAGAACTTTGTAGCATCCCTGATCCTTCTCTTTCTGCTGCCCCCCTGAACACTTGTGATTTCAGCAGTGGGAGGGAGAGAGTGTCCCATGCTTGGAAACTCTCCAAGTGCTCCAGCTTTCTGGGATTCTCTGACCGTGATATTTAACTGAAGTTGATGCAACTTCTTTCCTCTAATCTTGCATCACATGTTTGGTGGGAACTCAAGAGCCGTCCCCATATTTGGGGCAAAAAAAATTTTTTTTGGTGCCAGGGTTGGAAAGTATAGATTATGATTTCCCTGACTTCCTCTCTGGCTCTGAATTCCCACCTCTGCCTCTGCTGAGCCCTGTCTGCTCTGCGTTTTGCTCCTTTCCACTCCATTCCTTGCTGACTCTCCCCAAAACAAAAATTTATCCTATTCTATTATTCAGAGCAATTCAACTTTCTGCAGCCATGACAGTAAACTTAACCCCAGAAATACTTTTGCATACTCAAAAAAATAAAAAAAGCTTCTTAAACAGTCTCTGTGCTCTGTTAGCAGCATGAAGCATCCTCAGAAGTGTTGAAATGACAGTTTTTCCTTTATCTTAGGCCAACTCACATTCTTGGGGATGGCTTTCTCCTCCTTAGGAAGGTAGAAGGCTATAGTTAGTATCATTCGTTTTTGTTAATGTAGTATTCTTATCCCCTGGGTTTCTTTTTTCCAGGACATTCATTAGGCTAACACATCTGGCCTCTCCTTGTCCCTTTGTTCTGTCCTTTGGCAAATCTGGGACAAGAGAGTGGGCGCATGTGGCCCATATCCTTCCTGCTCCTGTGTTTTGGTGTGTGCCTGCCTCAAGGGCGTGCACATCTGCTCTGCTATTCCCTGATGTTCATTTTAACGGGCAGGTGCTCCCCCCTCACCTTTTTCTTTTTTTTTTTACTCTACTCACCTGTGGTATGTTCTCAGCTCCCAAAGTAATAAAGGGAACACTCTGACCTCAGTTTATTTGACTTTCACATGCCAATCTGTCAGTTATTTTCAGTCCTATTGGGGCTATTTGTTGGTTCCCTCAACCCCCATCTGTTTTAATGTGTATTTACTTATTTTGAAACAGAAAGAAAGGAGAGAGCACAAGTGGGGGAGGAGCAGAGAGAAATGGGGAGAGAGATAATCCCAAGCAGGATCTGCACTGTCAGTGCAGAGCCCAACGTGAGGCTTGAACTCGTGAACCATGAGAACATGACCTGAGCCAAAATCAAGAGTCAGATGCTTAATGACTGAGCCACCCAAGCACCTCTAAACCACATCGTTTAAAAAATTTTTTTAATATTTGTTTATTTTTGAGAGATATAGAGACAGAGCATGAGCAGGGAAGGGGCAGAGAGAGAGGGAGACACACAGAATCTGAAGCAGCCTCCAGGCTCCGAGCTATCAGCACAGAGCCTGACACGGGGCTCAAACTCATGAACCACGAGATCATGACCTGAGCCAAAGTCGGATCCTCAACCGACTGAGCCACCCAGGTGCCCCCAAACCACATTGTTTTAAAAAGCACATCGCCCCTCCCCACCAATGTCATGTTTCCATTTTAACCAATATCCTAAATCCCTAAAGCCTGACCCTTGCACCTATCAGTCTCAGAAGACAATCTAACCTCCTGCTTCACAGGGAAAATTAAGCCAGTTGTCTGTTCCTTTGCCTAAGTCATGAACCTCCTTCCTGCCTTCCCCTTTAGTCTCCAAAGAAGAATGTACTTCACTCTTGAAGCAACCACTTTACATCACTTTTTTTTTTTTTTTAAGTTTACTTATTTATTTATTTTGTGAGAGAGAGTGCATACATGAGCAGGGGAAGGGCAGAGAGAGAAGGGAGAGAATCCCAAGCAGACTCCAAGCC
The DNA here is from genome assembly GCF_007474595.2 of Lynx canadensis. Taxonomy (NCBI): domain Eukaryota; kingdom Metazoa; phylum Chordata; class Mammalia; order Carnivora; family Felidae; genus Lynx; species Lynx canadensis. The sequence goes on from NC_044306.2 coordinate 147,088,221, forward strand.
ATCAGTGCAGAGCCTGATGTGGAGCTCGAACTCCACATGGGGCTTGAACTCATTAACCATGAGATCATGATCTGAGCTGAAACCAAGAGTCGGATGCTTAACCAAGTGAGCCACCCAGGCTCCCCTACACAGCTTGTCATCTCATGCTTTCAAGGCACATGCAAGGTGTTGTTCCATCTGTCAGCACGTTCTCTGTTGAGTCATCTGTTTCCTTTCCTGCTGCCCTTCTTCTACCCATAAGCATGCTTGGGTATTCTCATCTTGGAAACCTTTCTCCTTACACTGTCTCCATCATTTGCCATTATCCCTCTTTTCTTCTCTTCACAAACAGATAGCTTTGAAGAGTAGTCTCTACTCACTACTCTCTCAGTTCCATTTTTTCCTAACTCCTTACAGTCAGGCTCCCATCCCACCATTCTAATGGATTTGTTCTGATAAAGATTTCTGTTGAATTCTTAATTATGAAATCCAATGAATCTTGTTCATTTATCATTCAGTTTTCCTCCCTGCATCACTTAAAAGGTTAACCAACTCCTTGAGATTATTTCTTGGATTTCCTGAAACTACTCCATAGTGCAGTCTCTGGAATCTAGATGAAGGTTTGCATTCTGCCTCTACCACTTACTCACTCTGAGGCTTCACACAAGATTCTTAACCTTTCAAAACCTCAGTTTCACCACTTGTAAGACAACAGTACTAACAGTATCCTCATCACAGGGCAGGTGTGAGAATAAAATAGAGAACGGTACATGCTGAGCTCTTTACCCTAGTTGGAGGCATAGTCTTCAGTCCTAGGCTCTCCTGAAATGACTTGCCCCGTAGTTTGCAATTCTGTGTCATGAAATCCCATGCATTGTTCGTTCTCATCTTTTTGAACTCACAACATTCAATAATTTTGACCAATCTATCTTGAAAACGCTTGCTTCTCTTGGTTTCCTGGACACCATACTGTCATGTTTTTTTCACCTATCTCTCTGCCCCTCCTCCCCCTGTCAGTCACCTTCTCTGGTTCATCCTTTTTTATTTAGTATTTATGTGGCTGTGGTTTCTTGAAACCCTCTTCTCATGTTTTATTCTTTCCCTGGGTCATTTCGTCCATGTCCATGGATTCAGTTCTTACCTCTGCACTGGTGACTCCTACACTAGTTTTTCTAGCTAGACTTGTCCTCTGAGCTACACAGCCAGCCATCTATCTATGCACCTACTTGTGTTCACAGGCATCCACAAACTCTGTGTGCCTCAAATGAAACTCAGGGTGTTCTCTTTCCTTACCAAACCCTGACTTCCTCGAGTTTTTTAATATTCCAGAAATCTAATATTCCAGAACCTTGAGTTTTCTAATTTTAGGCTAGGCTGAGCTCCCTATTTCACTGTTCACAGGGTTCAGTATTTCTCTGTTATACTGTTATCACAGTTAGGATTGTATAACTAGTTATTTGGTATTTTCTACCCCAGGTAGTATAGACTCCAGGACACCTAAAGTGTCTGGTTAACAAGAAATAATCAGCATGCAGCATTTTACCTTAAGGAAATAAACATTCCATGAATAGATAAAATACATTATGTGAAGAAACACTTAATGGAATTCCTGGCACATGGCCATCACTTGAAAATGTTAGCTATTATAATCTTAGCCACCAATCTGTAACTTCCCTCCTCCTCTCTATCCTTTGAAATACTGGTGTTTTCCAGGGTTTCTCTCTATCTCTCATGTCATACTTTACATATATTTTTTTAAGCAATATAATCTACTCTCTGGTATTGTCTATTCCCTGTGAGCTGACATTTTAGTAGGGCTTTCAATTTATACTGAAAGACCAGGGAGATGCTCTTTGAAGAGTAATATTAAGGGCTGAAACTTTCAGAATAAGTATGGGCCTGACCTCCAGAGGCCAGAGGTCTGCATGACCACTATAGGAAATTAGTTCTAACAGGGTAAGTCGGCTACCTGAGGTATCTGAAACATGGCATTCCAAGTAAATTCATCACTTACTGCTGCTGTCTCTTCCTATATTGAAGACCCGTTCTCTCTGATTTGGTGAGGCAGTGTCCCTGGGCTTGACTCTGACTTCATCTTCTATTTCCATTCATGCAGGCCATTCATTCAACTGCAGTGATTCTAATATGGAATGCAAACAAAAGAGCAAGAAATTTTAAATGTTCATGTAAAGAAGTATTACTATATACCCTGAGTGATGTAGATCAAGGGTTGCCAACTTGTTCTGTAAAGAGGCAGAGAGTAAATTATTTTAAGCTTTCCAGGGCCTAAATACATATATACATACATACATACATACACAAATAAAAATGCATCGCCCAGTGGTTGACAGAAAAAAAAAAAAAAAGACAAGAAACTTGCAGTGATTCTTCCAGATGTTGGGAAGAAAAATTAATCTCACTCATGGTCAGTGCTATAAACAATTAAAGTGAGACACAACCATCTTGTTCTGAGTTCCCAGCATTAAATCTCTTTAATTGATAGCCACACACAATACCATTTTTAACAAAGCAAAAATTATTAATAGTATTCCCTTTCACTCTCAAAATGTCTTGATTTGGATAATAAATTATATGATCACCCTCCTTACAGTTCACTCAACCTAAAGTGACAGGGTAATTGAGAGAGGGAAGGGATTCTAGTTTTGGCTTCTTGACATGCTCAAATCTAGTCTCCCTCATGAAAATTGAGGTCCTGGCATTGAGCTAAGGACACCAATCCTTGACCATGTCTTGTCACCTTGAATGACTTCTTCAGAGCCCTTGGTCTAATTGTAGTTGCTGGCCTTAGCTGGGACCTCCTCAGTATGCGGAGCTTTTCTATTTACATCAAATTCTAAGATCAGTCTCAATGTCTTTCATACAGGGACGCTCTCAGTCTCCTAATGTGAATTCAAGCGTCTTTCTCTGGTATTCTCAGATTCAGCATAACAGGCAGTATTACTTGGCCAAGCCTGAAAACTCCAGTTCTACCTTCTATCTTACATCAAAATGTTTCAAATGATCAAAATAGTTCACTGATAAGACTCAGCTAAGAATGAAGATCTGTTCTGGGTGCCTGAGTGGTTCAGTTGGTTGAACATCCGGCTCTTGATTTTGGCTCAGGTCATAATCTCATGGCTCGTGGGATTGAGCCCCACATCAGGCTCTGTGATGGCAGTGCAGAGCCTGCTTGGGTTTCTCTCTCTAACCTCTCTCCTTGCCCTCCCCCCCTCAAAAATAGATGAATAAACATTAAAAAAAAAAAAGAATGAAGAGCTGTTCAAGGTGAAATGCCAGTCATCATCACTGAGAGACTTCTAATCAGCTCATAACTTTAAAATGTCAGCTTCTTGGGGTGCCTGGGTGGCTCAGTCAGTAAAGTGTCCAACTTTGGCTCAGGTCATGATCTCGCAGTTCATGAGTTCAAGCCCCACGTCAGGCTCTGTGCTGATAGCTCAGAGCCTGGAGCCCATTTTGGATTCTGTGTCACCCTCCCTCTCTGCTCCCTGCCATGCTCTGTCTGTCTCTCCTTTAAAAATAAACAAAAATAAAATAAAATAAAATAAAATAAAAATAAATAAAATGTCAGCTTCTTGAGGTTATGCACACATACACACGTTATTCACACACACATTCATTTATATAAGCATAAAAGTATGGAAGGTTATTCATCAAGTGATAATTATGAAAGCTGTTTGTTTTCAAGCCAAACTGAAGAATAAAAAAAAACATAAAAATCATCCTGGTTACATTGTCATCAACAAGCATATTTTGAGTACCAGCTGTGTGCCAAGCACCATGTAACTACCTTTTGAAATAATATAAGCAATAAAATGTTATAATCTGAAAAAAGTTGATTTTTTTCTGTAGTTTGTAGATCTCTGACCAAATTAACTGCACATTTATCCTTCTCCCATAGAACATCGTACTCCCTTTCAGTATAGCATGCATCATCCTATATGACAGCTATCTGCTTCCATTTTTACTGCCTCTGTCAGATTGTGATCTCCTTGAGGGGAAACTCCATCTTTTCATCTTTATAATGCCAACTACTGGCCCAGTGCCTGGCTTATAATAGGTATGCTAATTTTTTTTCTCTTGATGCTAGTTTTTTTTTTTTTTTAACTTTGCCTTATATAAGTCAATTTAGAACTAAAATAATTGAGTGGAGTTGAAATCTGTGTAGAATGACTTCAATAGCAGGCTAAGAAAAAAGATAGTTACAGAAATACTTTCCTAAGTGAACTGAGTTGAAAATAAACTTGCAGACCATAGTGTGAAACTGGCTTTAGAGAACGATGTGTAGTTTCAGAATGATTATTGGTTCCAGCCAACTTATCAGTTGGCATATGATAAACTTTAAGTTTATTTTGAATTAAGAACAATATCTTATCAGATCAGTTTAGTCCATCTACATAGTACCTTAAAGTAGGTGTTAAATAATACTCATAGAATGAATGGGTCTACATTTATCATAGAATTTGCATTAAATGTTTTACCGGAAGTAGTATTTGTTTTGATGTTTAATAATTATTTAATAATAAGGAAAGCCATTACTGATTATAAAAAAAACATATGCTTAGGAGTTAGTATTTCCTTATTAGTAGAGTAATTATTAAGTGCTCAAAAAATATTTGGCAAAATAATAAAATCAAATGACCATAGTCTTCCTCTATGACTGGTTTAGCAAAACTGGGCATCTTTCCTACTGTCATTTCTTTCTTTTTTTTTTTTTTAATGTTTTATTTATTTTTGACAGAGACAGAGCATGAGTGGGGAGGGGCAGAGAGAGAGGGAGACACAGAATCTGAAGCAGGGTCCAGGCTCTGAGCTGTCTGTCGGCACAGAGCCTGACACGGGGCTCGAACTCACAGACGGTGAGATCATGACCTGAGCCAAAGTCAGAAGCTCAACCGACTGAGCCACCCAGGCGCCCCTCCTACTGTCATTTCTTATTCTATGTCTATTGTAGTTCTTAGTTTTATGTTTTTATTACTTATATTTATTTACTTACCGGTTTTACTCAATAGAGAATCGTTAAGCGGCCAGTGTTAGGCAGCCTGGGATTGTGCCATGGCCACATCCTGTCTCTATGCCCTTTGATTCATTGCTCAACTTCTGAGCATCTCAGTTTCCTCACCTATAGTGGAAAAGATAATACCTTTCCTCACAGGAGTGTTGTAAAGATCAAATGATATAGTGTTTGAATAAGATACTTCTTTTCACCTCGTTTTCCAGGTATTTGGAGTCATCGCTTCCATTAATAATCAAATAAAAAACCCTCAGACTTGTATCAGATAAAGTGGGAAACCCAATGTCTTCCTAATATTTCTGTGGATTCTTAAAGGTTTGGGAGGAGCTTAGATTCTTCTTCTGTCTGATAATTGAAATCTCTGCACCAAGCTTTAACTTTAGCTACTCTTCCTTCTCTACCCTTGTTCCCAAAGTTGCTGTGTTTTCCCCCTCTAGTATAAACATCCCCCCTTTCCTCCAAAGCACCATTCACACATCGGTGTTATGAATAACAGATTAGCAATTGTTTTGCTGGTGGTTTTGGGGTTATGGGGCTGGAGTGTTAATCGCCATGTAGAACAGGAAACAGCAAATTTAGTCTCAGTCCTCACTTCCTAGGCATTCATCACTTTGCCCACCCTACAGAGTTTCTGATAACTTGTGCATGCCTCTCTTTGATCTTCCACTAACTTCACTGTCAGAAGTGGTGTGTGTGTTAGTGTGCGCACATGTGCATGCATGTGCCCTGGAGTGCAATGGAAGGAATGAATGACTTGTAATCTTTGAATGGACTCCACTTTGGTATTTAACTGTGGTTTGCATGACTTCAAATGCAAATCATTCTTCTTGGATGTGTATTCTTATATATTGTCTTTTTAATCCTCCTAGGTATTCTGTGACTTCTTGATGTCTGTTTACAAAAATACTTTACTGAACTGTAATTTACATTCAGTTCAATTTACACATTTAAGTTCACAGTTGATGAGTTTGACAACTATATTCCTTTGTGTAGAGATCACCACTGTCAAAATGTAGAATAGCTCTGTCACTCCTAGAAGTTCCCTAGTGCCCCTTTGCAGACAGCCCTAACCCTAGGTGACCACCAATCTGCTTTCTGTCATTATAGATTAGATTTCCTTTTTCTAGGTATTTATGTGAATGGATTGTTCTGTCTTCTTTCTCCCATCATATTGTTTTTGATATTAATTCATGCTGTTGCATGTATCAGGAGATCATTCATTACATACATTACATTGCATGTATATACTAAGTTTTTATACTATTCATTCACTTGCTGATGGACATTTGAGTTGTTTTCAGTTTGGGACTATTAGGAACAAAGCTGTTATGAACATAAATGTACAAGTCTTTGCATAGTGTTACATTTTATTTCTGTCTGTTAAAAATCGAGGAGTAGAATTACTGAGCCATCTGATAAGTATATATTAAACTTTATGAGAAACTGATAAACAATTTTCCATAATGGTGGTACCATTTTAAATCCCCACTAATGATATATGGGAGTACTGGTTGTTCTATATCATCAACAAATCCCTGATATTGTTAGGTTTTCAAACTTTATACATTCCAGTGGGTGTGCAGTGGTATCCCATTTCAGAGTTTTAATTTGCATTACCCTGACAACCAATGATGTTGAGCACCTTTTCATATGGTCATTGGCAACTCATGTCTTTTGGGGGGTGAAAACTACAAAATTTCTATAAATACCATTTGGGTCCTTTATATATCTTCTGTACTTGTCCTTATCATATTTATGCTTCCCTTTATCTTCTTGAACATATGGAGCATATTTAAAATAGCTGCTAAAACGTCCTTGTCTTCTAATTCCACTAACTCTGTTACTTCTGGATTTGTTTCTATTGATTGGTCTTTTTCTTGCTTATGGGTCATATTTTCTAGTTTCTTTTCATGCCTGTTAATTTTTGTTTTGATTCCAGCTGGTATGAATTTTATGTTGTTTATTGCTGGATTTTGTTGTATTCTTTTAAATATTTTTGGGCTTTATTCTGGCAGGCAAGTAAGCTACTTGGAATCTGTTTGACCTAGTTGAGGCTTGCATTTAACCTTTGTTTGGGCATGTCTGGAGTAGTCTTTAGGCTAAGGGTAATGAAGTATACTTCTGAGGACTCTATCTACCATCTCCTAGATTGTGAAATCTTTTCAATGTAACTTGTGGGACAGAAACTCTTTGTAGTGCTGAATGAACTCTGTGAATTGTTTGGTGCACTGCTGTTTGATGTTTCTTAATCCCACCTTATGGAGTATGAACCCTTGCAAGGTCAGATTGGTATTGAGTGAAAGATTCAAGAAGAACTGTCTCCTCTCAGGTTTTCTGCCCCACAAATTCTAGATGCTTTCACCTTCCCCTATTGTGCTGTCTCCTCAACTCAGTGAGAGGACAGTGCTCTGTGCTCCCTCTCCCTGCCTGTTTTCCAGGCAAGAAACTAGGGTTTATCATTCATTTTCCTATTATGAGAGACCACAGCCCTGTACTATCTGCTGTCCGATATCTGAAAGCAGTTGTTGATATGTTTTGTCTGGTTTTCTACTTGTATAGTGTGGGAGGATAAATCCAGTCACGATTACTTCTTCATGGCTCAAAACAGAGGTTCATATACTAGTATCATTTAAAAATTTGATGGCTGTAATAGGATTAAGAACGTTTAATTTGCTGATTAACAAAAGGAAAATTTAGACTCGCCCACATTTCATAGAAGAAAAGCTATTTAACAGTAAAAATTTAAGAAATATCTACTCTCAGTATATAGGATAATTCCTTCTATTAAATAAATGTAGTTCATGAAAATTTTACATTATTCATTTTCTCCTTGTCACATATGAGTAGAGTTTACTTATGAACCAGCTTAAACTGTTGGGTTTTGGTCAGGAGCCACTGATCCAGGCCATGCCTTCCTTTTCCTATTTAACAGAAAAAGCATTGAGATTCAGATAAATTAATGAGAAAGTGATAAATGGTTAGCAACATGGCCAAGGCGAAAACTTGGATCTCTTGACTCCTGGTGCAGTCCTACATCACAATGAGGTTTTCCATGTGTGTGAACACAGTCAGCCGAGCTATTGGACACTACCTTCTCATGCAAGTGTTGAATCTCACAAAGTTACTTTGGCCCTTTGTCACTAGTCTCTAATCTGAGTGAAGTACAATTACTTTGATGGAAATGCTAACATTAGCTTTAAGAAATTAGGAACTAAGCTCAGTGTAGCACTTAAAATAAGAAAATTCAGATCTGTTCATGTGACTTTTGCAAGAGAGAGAGATGCTCACCAAAGCTTCCATCTGCTCGTTAACATTTACCATCCCCCTGCGTTAGGCAGGTCACATAGCCAATCCTGGCCAATTGACTGTGGGCAGAATGACATGTGTTGGTTTTATGCAGAAGTATAGGAAACCTGGAGTTGGACTCACCAAATGCCTTTCCTCTGCTGTGAGGACTGTGGTGTTGGCACATCCCCAATGGTAAAGCTATAAAACAGTTTTTCTTTTAGCCTTGATTTTTGAGTGACTCTGTGGACAAGAGTCCCCACCAACTCACAGTGGACATATAGCATGAATTATAAATATACCTGTTTTTTTTCCTTTAAGCCACTAGGATTTGGGAGTTACCCCAGCATAATTCAGTCTGTGCTACATTCTCATTGGTTAAAGGATGCCATCCTGAATTACTGATGAAGCAGGGAATGATTCTGAACATACCTGTCACTCTCCATCTTTATCACAGTTCAGTCACATGGATTTTTATCTGTTAAATGTTCTTTTCTCCTTAAGCTGCTGCATATCTTGGCAGCTTTGAGGGTAACTGAGTGTCATCATTTGTACACTGATAGTCACTGTGATTGTGCTAATGGATTGGGGTAATTATAGCATGTCAGCATATATTGGGTGAAATTTTTATCAAATTATATATTTTTCTTAACTGCTATAGAAGTGGCTTTGTGAGGCCATGAACTTACACAAATAGTTCATACGGGTGGATGGGAAACACAGTATAACATGCATTTTTAATGAATAAAGCCAATTTGAGATAGTTTAAAATATCAACAACATTAAGAGAAAGAATATATTGGGAAGATATTTTTCTATCTCACAGAACCCCAAGAACATCTGAGCCTCTGGCCTACTGGAGCAGGAATTGAAAAGATAAATCTTGAATCCAGGCAACACTCTTTCTCTTCAGTCTCTGGTCTCTGATCTGCTCATCATTCTGCTTTATTCTTTTCTATTAACTGGAATTATCTGCTTCTTTGTGTGCATGGGGGTAGATGGCTACACCCCAGTCTCAAGTTTGCATTATCTTGGTTCTAATCATATGGTGGAAGTTAATTAACTGTATCTGAGCCTTTATTCCAAACTCCTAAGAAAAGTATAATTGGCCAACATAGGGTCAGAAGAGTGTGTGTGTGTGTGTGTGTGTGTGTGTGTGTGTGTGTGTGTGTAGTGGATTTCTTAAAGAAATCAAATCATTGTGAAGTGAGCAGAGACCCTGAAGTTATTTTCAGCCATTTGAGATATGAGAAACAGTCTCAACAGCAAATCACGGAGTTGGGGCACCTGGATGGCTCAGTCAGTTGAGCATCCAACTCTTGATTTTGGCTCAGGTCATGATCTCATGGTTCATGGGTTCAAGCCCTGTGTTGGGCTCTGCACTAGGAGTGCAGAATCTGCTTGAGATTCTGTCTTTCTCTCTGCCCTTCCCCTTCTCTCTCTCTCTCTCTCAAAACAAATAAACTTAAAAAAGAAAAAGAGCAAATCAAAGAGTTGATAGGTAAAATTCACCAAAGCTTATCTAGAAAAAATGAAAAATCTTTTTTTTAATTTTTTTAACGTTTATTTATTTTTGAGACAGAGAGAGACAGAGCATGAATGGGGGAGGGTCAGAGAGAGGGAGACACAGAATCTGAAACAGGCTCCGGGCTCTGAGCTGTCAGCACAGATTCCAATGCGGGGCTCGAACTCACGGACCGTGAGATCCGTGAGCAAAATCAAAGAGCAAATCAAAGAGTTGATAGGTAAAATTCACTAAAGCTTATCTAGAAAAAATGAAAAATCTTAAAACCAGGAATAGTTTAAGAATCAAGAGAATTGAATTATTGATTATTAAATATAGGAGCAGAGGGTGAGATACATGATAAATTTTGCTTATAGAGGCTTATTTTGATTAGCTAAATGTTTATTAATTTAATGAGCTAGAATAAACAAAATGCATGTCACAGAGAAAGCATTCCTTAGTTTTACTCTTCCTCTCACACTCTAACTTGGCTAGTCTTTTTTTTAATTTTTTAAATTAATTTTTAATGTTCTTATTTATTTTTGAGACAGAGACAGAGCATGAGCAGGGGAGGGGCGGAGAGAGGGGGAGACACAGAATCTGAAGCGGGCTCCAGGCTGGGCTCAAACTCATGGAGTGTAAGATCATGACCCTAGCTGAAGTCGGATGCTCAACTGACTGAGCCACCCAGGTGCCCCCTAATTTGGCTAGTCTTAAGGGAAATATATAAATGGTATAAGGGTTATTGGTTATATGGATAGTAAAAAAACAATAAAAATAAAATTAAAAAAAAAAAGGAGAGAATTAAAAGGCTTCAGAGTTTCCAAGAAAGGAATTCAAGGAATCTCAAAGGCAGCAAGAGTGTTGTGAAGCTGAAGATAAGCCTGACATCTTGGCCAGAGGGCTGCAAAATGGGCACAGACCCTGAAGGATAAAATGCTGGGATACGGGAAGAAAAGACTTCATTTCTATTTATACTTACTCTCTACCTAAAAATTTAGAAATAAATGAAGCTTTGCTGATATGTAGATAAAAATTGATAGCCTAACCTGTATTGCATGTTAGACTTGAGGTACCATGTCTGACACATGAGGGAGAAGGCAATATGCGTCATGGTTAGGATCACAGACTCTGAAACCTCATGTCTGGGTTTTGGTCCCACCTATTAGACTGACTATTTATGTGACCTTACATGAATTCTGTAACTCTCTGTGTTTCTTTTGCCTCACCTATAAAAGAGGAATAAAATAATAGTATTTGATTCATAGAATTGTTCTGAGAGTAAATGAGCTGATCCATGTAAAGTACAGTAAAACCTTGGTTTGCAAGCATAATTTGTTCCAGAAACATGCTTATAATCCAAAGCACTGGTATATCAAAGCAAATTTCCCCATAAGAAATAATGGAAACTCAGGTGATTCGTTCTACAACCCAAAAATACTCATATAAAAATGATTCCAATACTATAATATAATATTAAATAATAAAGAAAATACAAAATATAAAGAAAAATAAACTAACCTGCATTTATCTTTGAAAACTTTTGTGGCTAGTATGAGGGAGACAAGAGAGAGGAGGGTTCTTGTGTAGGACGACTTTCACTATCACTAACGGATGTGGACTACAGTACAGTATTAATAAACTTGTCATATACGGTATTTAATGTACCTGGCAATAAAACAGCTGAGGAAAGGGTCTCTATATGTGGGCAGCCTGACCTAGAATGAAGCAAAGCAGTCCTGAGCTTACTCTTGTATGGAAAAGCAAAGGAGTATTCACAGGTGCTTTGAAGTGACAAAAAACACACGAGTGACAGTTGTGGGCACCTTCCAACATTTGGAAAAATCACTGATTTCTGCCAAACTCTGTAGCCTGAGCCCGAGCAGCCAAGCATGGGAGATGATCACCTACAATCCTGCAGCAAGGTTGAGAGAGAAAAAGAGAGAGAGAAGAACCATTGGCTCAGCTGTGATCATGTCACATTCGGCATCACGCATTATTCCTATTGCAAGACATGGCTCATTTATCGAGTTAAAATTTATTAGAAATGTTTGCTCATCTTGCAGAACACTTGCAGAACAAGTTACTCTCAATCCAAGGTTTTACTGTACTTGGAAAAGTCGCTGATACATATAAGCATTATGTGAGTGTTAGAAACAACTTTGATCCTGAGAGAAGTAGGCAAGTTCAGCAGCACAGAGGAGCTGATGGTGGTGCCTTCCCTCATTTGTTCACTTTCAGCATTATGTAATATATTGCCATTCAGATGCACTTCCTTTAATGGAATGATACGGATTACATCATTTAGTTTCAGTGAGGACAGAAAGGATTTTTAGTACCATTAATATGTAGAAATAAGCAACACATTATTTTTTTCACGTAAACTTAGGATAAGAACTCTTGATTTTGGCTCTTAATGATTTTTCTAAATTCTTTTCTTTTTCTATTTGTTATTCATATTCTCTTTATTTGAGGTATATTTTAAGGCATTTCACCTAATGCAAGGAAACTGGAAAAGAATGCAATCACATTAATCTCTGCATCAGACTAATTATATCAGGCATCAGCACTATGATGGAATTTTTAATTTGGTGCCTTGAAAGATGAAAACAGACCTCAAAGATAGAACGTGTGCACATAATTGTAATTAGTAGGAGGACCGGAATGGGTTGGATTGTTCAGAGTTTGTTCTGTCTGGTTGGGAACCAGAGCAGGTAATTCCCAGTCAAGTAAGGGGAACCAGTGCGTGCTAAACCCCCTGGGTGCCTGTGCCATTGTGGCACAAAACATTTCATGTTTTGCAGAAAAGGCAAAAACTCAGTAGAACTGATACTGAGAATTTGTAAAATGGTAGAAACTGTTTTTTACATGGTTTCCTAAGATTAAGTAAGGATCAGGAAGCAATCCTGAGTTGTTGTCCTTGTGTGGCCCCTTCTTTCTTCTCTCTTCTTTCCGTTATGTGTGGAAAATCAGAATTTGATTTCTTGGGAAGAATAGCCAAATTGAAGGATGTACTCAAATGTTGTAATGGTCAATTTTGTGTGTCAACTTGACTGAGCCACAGGGTTCCCAGATATTTGGTCAAACATTATTCTGAGTATGTCCAAGAGGGTGTTTTTGATGAGATTAACAGCTGAATCAGTAGACTGAATAAAGCAGATTGCCTTCCCTAGTGTGGGTGGCCCTCATCCAATCTGAAGGCCTGAATAGAACAAAAAGATTGGTCTTCCCAAGAATAACATGGAATTCCTCCTGCCTGACTGTTGAGCTGGGACATTAGTCTTTTTCCTACCTTTGAACTTAAATTGAAAAATAAGCTCTTGTTGGGTCTCAAGTCTGCCAGCTTTCAGACTGGAACCAACGCCATCAGCTATCTTGGGTCTGTAGCTGACTGCAGGTCCTGAGGCCTCTTAGCCTCCATAATTATGTGATTCAATTGCTTATAATAAGCCTCTTCATATAATAAAACATGTATATATAATATATATGTATATATTCTATTGGTTTTGTTTCTATTAAAAGCTCTAACTAAAACAAATGTCAATAGCATTAAGAATGATTATTCTAAAAAAAAATAATTATTTTCATTCTAATACATTCTGGTAGTATTAGAATGAATAAAAATGGCCCACATACTGGCTTAGGCAAGATATACTTAAGAAACTTAATTTAGTGTAGAGATCTGAAAAACAAACAAAAATAGGTCTGAATCAAGAATACAAGGCATTCCAAAATACTACTTTTTATGCTAAATAACACATCTTGGTGTGAAAAACAGCATATGACTGCTTAAATTATTATATATTATATTGATAAATAGAGGAAAGAAATGTAAGTCAAGCTTAAACGGAATCTGTATGTATATAAAAAGTGAATAACTTCATCTTTTAATAAGACAGACTACTCTTCAGAATCACACCTTATATTTTTAATGCATTTTATGGAGTTGAACATTAAGAATATTATTGAGTATTTTTTATTTGGCTTTGTCCTTTAACCATTAATTAATATGGATTTCAGTATTCATTTAATGGTATGGCACTGTGATTTGGCAGTGCAGGAAATAAACATTATAGCATGGCTGTTATTCCCTAGGCAGCCATGAAACCAAATAAAGCAAAGATGAGACCCAGTGTTTTGAATTTTACCTCTTTTCCTTTGTGCAAAATGGTCTGGGTTTAGTTAAAAAATGTTCCCCTGAAACCTCAGAAAATGTTTGCTTGGACTGAACCTCAAGAACGTTTAGAGTTAGAGAGAGAAGGAAAAAGATGCATTTTAATAATTTGAGTGAAAAAAAGCACAGATTTAATAACTCACAAATGGGCATACTGCACTTTTTCTGTTACTGTGGCCTTTGAAATAATTTGGGTAGGTGCCTTGATAAGCAACCAGACAATAGTATTAGCGAAATTGATCATGTGGGCACTAAACCCAACTCCAACTTTACCAGTACTTGCCTGGGCTCTTCCACCATCTCAGGTATGCTTGCAATAGCTGGAGATTCTGGGATCGATTTCCTATGCTTCACATAGCCAAAAGCCAAATAGTGTTTGTATTTCATCCCCAGCTTTACCACAAGTCCAAGCTCTTGCCAAATATCCCAATACCGAATCCAGAGTATATTCCTTATGGACTTTCTTTCTCATAAGGTGTTATTTATGTGACTGTCTTGGGGTTGGATAACATGACTTTTAATTTAACCAAAAGGCAATAGCAATGTACTAGATGCTACTTGTGAGACAGTGTCTATATGAGAACAGTGGTCTCTTGAGGAAGAATTAGACATGCATGTGTAGGAATAGGCTGCCTGACAATAAAATTGTTATTCCTAACAATCAAGTCAGACTTCTTGGCAAACGAGTTCTGGGTAATATGTAGCTTACAATGTCTTTTTACTTACAGATTGGCAGCGTCCAGCTGATCTGATTGCTGATACATTACATTCCTCTTGAATAATAAGGAAAATAAATCCAGAGAAGTGGAGTGTGGGGGAGATTGTTGCTATTTTCCCCAAATAGGTAACTACAAAGTGCCAGTGCCAGTGGAAATGCACAGCCCTGAGAGCTACTCTGGTTTCTTGGTGGGGGCTAAGAGAGGAAGGTCAGCTAATATACTTTAAGTCAAAGACTGAAGTGTTTCATAGAGTTAATCTGACCCTCACGGGGAAGGAAAAACTAGGGCTTGCAATTTCATTTGTTGCAGAATTTCTGCCCTGTCTTTAAAGACATCATGATAATTATATGGAACAAGGAATAATTAAAATCATGGGTAAAACAGAGAATACATCAAGTAATTTTCCCCAGCTTCTTCCTTCCTCTTTTTACAAAGCTCTCCTCTTCTTTCTTGTTACCCAGAGGCTTTGTCCTTCATCATAATTACTCTTTCTGTGTCATTTCCCCTGAGGCTCTTCCAGAATCTAATGATAAAACTAAAAATTCTATTTTGGTGAAAGTGTCAGTGATCAATTATTATTCAATGTGTTGCCCTTCCTAGGTAATATCTGCAATTTAAACAATAGTTTTCTGCATCCCTATCCCTGAGCGATGAGCTGAGCAGTTTGAGCTCGTTTGTAGTGTTATTCTAAATACAACACCTTGATCCTGAAAAGCAGACAGATTAAAATATTCTTCTGGGTCTTAGAATTAATTCAACACATATTTAATAAAACCTACTATTTGCCAGAGACTATTCTAGTCATACAAAAACAAAGGTGAGTAAAATACAACCCTTGCCCTCAGTGAGCCCCTGAAGATTTTACTGGAAAGAAATGTTATAGTCTTCTGTGCATGGTCTTAGAGTCCCCAAGTTGGGAGGAAGTCATTAGCGGTAAGAAGATGAAGCATCTAAGTTAGAGGTAAGAGTTATGAAATGGTGTGGGACATGCTAATCACTCCTGTGTTTACTATTGCACCCTACACTTCATCCTCCACGTTATACGGGGGGGGGGGGGGGGCTTTGCTTAGGGAACAAATGTTACTTTGGTTCACACTTTTGGTACTTGCAGTCAAACAGCCAATCTAACAGTTCAAACCTTGGCTATACAACTGACCGACTATAATCTTGAGCAAGTTTATGTACCTCCTCAAGCCTTAATTTCCTCATCTGTGAAAATGAGGAAATGAAAACCTCTAAATTGCTTATTTTGAGGGGAGGACTTAATTGGATAATTCATGCAAAGCACTTAGTACAGTTCCTGGCACAAAGTAAGCTCTCAAAGAATGTTGGCAAATATAATGTAAATAAAAATTGATGTACCACGTGGCTCAATCTTCACCTGGAATTAAATCAAAGGCAATAGAAATCCAACTCCTGAAGTCTTGATGAATAATGTAGGAATTTGGTGTCGTTTTCTGAAAGAAGCAGTCCCAGAGATTTTAGAGGGTCTAACACATAAAGAAGCTTCTAAGAAATACTCTAGAGTATTTCCAGTCATTTGTTCCATTGTCTTTCTAAATTCCATGCCATTCGTGACAGCTGCTAAGAACCTCTCTCGCTCTCTCAGCTAAATTTGTCTCCTCATTAGCTTCCCCAGCCCCCTTCCCTAAAGAACCAACTCACTGGTCATGTGAGCATGTTCATGCTCACACTTCCCATGCTCAGGCACTGCCCGCACCCCAAAATGTGACCATCTCTACTAGGTACAGCCTCTGAGAAGCTTAGGTTTTCTCTCATTTAGATTTATTTTCTGAAAAGTGTTATTTCCCTTGAAATTGTGATGAATGAAATGTGACATCTTACTGAATAGTAGTAATAACATTATTATTGAGTGAATAATCAATGCATGACTCTGCCATTGTGGTGAAAGGAGCCCTAGACAATATGTAAATGAATGGGTTATGGCTGTGTCCAAAAAAAAGCAGGTGGATTCTAATTTGCTGACCCCTGATGTAGCCATCGTAGGTAGGGACTTTGGCTTTTACTCCGAGGACAAAAGATTCTATTAAAGGTTTCAGGGCAGAAAGGTGACATAATCTTACATTTGAAAAGGATCCTTCTGAGTCTGTGTTGACAATCCACTGTAGTAAACAAAGATAGGAGGGGAAGAACAGGTGAGGGATTATTGCAACAGAGAATGATAGCATGAAAGTGAGAAACAATGGGATTCTGGAGGCATTCTGAAGATAAACATTTACAGGATTTATTTATGGTTTGCATGCGGGATTATAAGCAGTAAAAGTCTGGGAGTGGGAGGGCCAGTTAGAAAGCAGTTAGGTATTCCAGATGAGGGGTGATGCAGGCCTGAACTAAGGTGTGGCTTATGGGTTTTATGCAAAAAGCTGGCCATGTGTAGTTCTTAAAGCGTGTGTGTACAGCAGGGAGATAGTGCCTGCTACTTTTTTTACATGGCAAATCTATTGATCTGTCTCATTTCATACCTAAGCTTTCTCTTGAGTTTCTAAGGTGCCTTGAAGAAACTAAAGAGAGAATGTGAGGAGTTGCTAGTAACATCCCTCCTGCCTCTGTGCCTGCAAATTCTGGTCGGAGTGAAGACTATCTTCTTAGCCTGTAGGGGGTGGTGGTTGCCTGCCTAATAAAAAGGGAGTAGGCTGATGTTGACTTGGTTTCTTGTCTTTATGCCAATTTAGTATATGGAGATCTGAACCTAAGTTACATTCCTAAGGTATTATCTAAATATTTTACCAAATTTATGATCCTTTGATTATATAAGTCACCGTTATTTTTTCCCCACTACAAAAGAAACAAACAAACAAAAAAAAAACACTGCTAATTGAAACACAATGCTTCCGATCACCTCGGTTGTGAGACACATCCTGATTTTAGAGCTGTCAAAAGGTTAAAAGTATGAATCTTAAAAATCAATGAAATACAGCATGCTAAAAAACAACAACGACAATGACAACAACAACAACAACAACAACAACAAAACAACCATGTAAGCTGGCAACCAAATAAAAATAAGGGACTTCTGTACTGAATGCCTATATTACATCAGAGTGCCCTTCAGAAACTCCAGTATTCACCATATATGCATTTTCAAAATAACTGGGATAAGTTATGAAGCCTCTTTAAATGATATCTTAGTGGATATCTTGTTAAAATGTATTATGCATTTCAACTAACCCTACAGCTTTATCTTAAAATGGGCATACTGAATAACATTCCATCTTTTTATCAGTGGCTTAAAGTCATGATTATGAATAACATTGGTTTCCAAGACACCACTCTCTTTGCTTTACTCCTAGTTTAGTGGCTTTTCTTGTCTCCTGTCAGGGTTCACTGTCATTTCGCCAAGGCCCTAAACTTTCAGGTGCCCCAGGCTCAGTCCTTCTGTGTCATCTTCTCCTGGTGCTCAGGTAAGCTCCCTAACTTCATGGGTTTTAAATACCTTGAACACCACCAGCCAGAACCTCCCTCTGAACTTCTCTCTTACGTCCAGTTATACAGTTGTCTCCTTCATTTGGATACCTGATGAACACCTCTTACCTGACCTCTCCAACTGAGCCCCTCACTTTCCTTATAAAAGCTTTTCCTCCCCAAATCAGTTTTGTTTCAGCAATGACATTTCCATTCTTCCAGTTGTGCAGGCCAAAACATCTGGAGTCATCTTTGACACCACTGTGTTTCTCACCCCTCATATCAAGCCATCAGTAAGTTCTTTCCATCTTATCTGCAAAATATATTCAGAACCCCACCGCTTCTCACCCCCTCCACCAGGACCATCATTCTCTCTTAGCTGGAGCTCAACAACCTCTCCCTGCTGCCACCCTTGCCTCCCTAGAACCCATTCTCAACATTTTTATATGGATCCTTTAAGAATGTCATCTGATTATGCCACCTTTGTCGTCAAAACCCTGCAATGGGGGCGCCTGGGTGGCGCAGTCGGTTGGGCGTCCGACTTCAGCCAGGTCACCATCTCGCGGTCCGTGAGTTCGAGCCCCGCGTCAGGCTCTGGGCTGATGGCTCAGAGCCTGGAGCCTGTTTCCGATTCTGTGTCTCCCTCTCTCTCTGCCCCTCCCCCGTTCATGCTCTGTCTCTCTCTGTCCCAAAAATAAAAAAATAAAATAAAACGTTGAAAAAAAAAATTAAAAAAAAAAAACAAAACAAAAACCCTGCAATGGCTTTACAACTGTTGCAGAGTAAAACCCAAAGTCCTTACCATGATCTACAAGGTTCTGCATGGCCTTGGTCTCTGCCTCCTCTCTGGCTTCATCTTCAGTCTCTCTTCCATGGGCTTATTCTGCATGCTTAACACAGGGTCTCTCAGTCTTAGCACTGTTAGCATATGCTTTGTTCTGGAGGGGTTGTCCTGTACATTATAAGATGTTTGCTAGCATCCCAGCCTCTATTCAGTAGATAACAGCAATACCCCTGCATTGTGACAAGAGAAAATACCTGCAGACATTGCTGAATGTCCTCCAGGGGTTGGCGTGGGGTGGGGATGGATCCTGATGGAGAACCACTGCTCTAACAAAACAAAGCTCAAATGCGCTTCTTCCTCTCTTCCTCAAGACCTTTGCATTGTCTGTTCTCTCTGCCTTCTTCCAGATACCACACAGTGTGCTCCCCTACTTGGCCAGGTCTCTGTTTCAAATACCATGTTAACATAAACTAGCCATCCCACTCTCATTCCTTGCCAAGCTTACATGCTTTATTCTCTTCTGTTCCATTTACTGTTGCCTTATTTTAGCCACTTACTCTATCCAGGTGTTTCCTTTAACGTGAAAGGAGCACAATTAGGGTAAAACTCTTGTCCTCTCTGTTCGCTCCACCCCAGGGAAGTGGGAGGATTTAACTGATTGGCATATTTGGTAAGAACAAACTGTGCGTTTGGGGCTCAGTTCTCATTTTCTTTTTGTGTTGGAGGTGTGTTTCTCCCCAAGAGCAAGTGAGGGGATCTGCTGTGTTTAACGCTGTCTGTGACTGCATGGGTAAGTTTGCCTCAATCTGAGGTTCCATAACTTTTTCGCCTTTTTAGCCACACCCTCTTATTTAGCCTTTATCAGTAACAAAGGTGCTATTTCTAGCTCTATATACTTTGTCATCACATATCTTAATTTGTTCAGAATTTAGGGGAAAAGGAGTGATATTTATCAGACCCTTTGAGACTCTAATATCTGAGGCATCGAGAAATAAAGGGGGGCACCTGGGTGGTTCAGTTGTCTAAGCATCTGACTCTTGATTTTGGTTCAGGTCATGAGCTCATGGTTTGTGAGTTTGAGCCCCACATCGGGCTCTGTGCGGATCATGTGGAGCCTGTTTAGGATTCTCTCTCTCTCTCTTTCTCAAAAGTAAATAAATAAACTTTAAAGAAAAAGAGAGAGACATAAAGAAAGGACTGGAAGCTGGGGGAAGCACCATAACATGTAAACAACAAGATTCTGGTGTGATCAAAGTAGTATGTAGCTTTCGTTGGGGATTTTGTTGTGTGGATAGGGTATACTGACCTTTGCTACTTGTAGAGGATTGTACTTGGGCAGTTTTTAACTACTGTGGCTGGGGCAAGAGGCTTTCAGCCTTGGGCGATACAATATTTTACCTTTGGTGGATGACTGCATTGTAGAGAGGTATTTCCAGAGTCCAGTATCTTTCTACAGAGTCAAGGCTGTGCCTTCTAGGTGTCTGAGAGCCAGGGCTGCCTGGGCCTCAGCAAGGGCACAGGGGTCTCTTGGGTCATGGCACTGGCTGCGTGTGAATGCAGCCGTCACAAAAGCAGCAAGCAAAAGTGCAGGAGGTGCGGGCTCTCCTCATGTGCAGGCCTCGGCAAGCGTACGGACCTCGGCAGAGGCAGATAGATGGGGCTCCATGGAAGGGCTGCTGCGGCTCACTACACAGGTGCAGCTCAGCCTTGCATATTGCTGAGGTGAAGATCTGACAATAGGCTAAAGTGGTTTTCCACGTGGCAGTCCTTTGTGACATTAGGGGAAGGAAGCCTATTCACTACCTTGACAGAGTGAAACAACCAAGGCCCATGGACACTACAGAGCATTTACTAGAGGAGGGGAGGAGGGTGTAGTTTTCATTGTTAGTGCCAGGCCTGGCAGACAGCACTACACTCAGGGCCCCAAATTCCATTCCCAAGGAAGGGATGTGGAAGGTTAAGTTGGGATTTATGTGTTCTTTCCATAGGTGAAGAGTTCCCTCCACGTGGTCTCAAGTTGGTTCTTGATTGGTTAATTTGTTTCTAACGGAGAGCTACTCGATAGGAGGCAGGTTTTTCAGGCCTAACAGCCCCTTGATGAGAAGTAGAGGAAACAGCGTGGTGGCCTAGGACTAAAAATATCTGATTTCGGGGGAGTGTGAACAATATAATCCTGGATAGAGCCCACACTCCCTTTACTAATGGGGCATCATAATTGGGGGTTCCAGGGGAAATGGAAATTAGGTAAGTAAGAAGGGAAAGTAAGGCTCTTTGCTGAAGAACTGGTGATTGGTGCCCTCATCAATGTAAAATTCCAGCCTTGTAAGAAGACAGTAACTTCTCAATGTATACACCTAGAAAAGAGACAAAATACACAAGCAAGTCCCTCCCTCCTCCTCTTCATGCTAAATGTTTAATGCCAAAATGAACCAAAATTCAGTTCTCCCCACTTAAGGTAAGTTTCCAGATCTTGGGTTTTGGGCACCAGGTTTAGGCTGACTAACATTCTGGCAAAACTGTCCTCATTTTTTAAAGATAACATTGAGTCTTTGCAACACTAAATATTTGGTTTCAGAGACATAATTTTTTCTAAGATAACAGTTTTGGGGGTGGGGTAGGGATTTGTTTATTTTCTAATTTAGTGGGTGCTGGCTGGTGCTGTGATATACTTATGTGTCCAATTAACTTTTTGGACTCTATAATAAGGGAAGTACATCAAAGACTTGGCATTGCACTGCGTAGCCCTGAGGCAACCGCTCTCTTCCCGTAAGAGACAGCACACGCTGCAGCTGATTAAAGGACCCCCCACTTCACCCAGGCAACAAGAACCCCTTTAAAGTAGAGTAAGAAATTTTGGAAGAAAAACTTTGGATCTGAATTTTGTTGACCTTTAACTTACATGGGCAAGAGTATTTGATTCCATTGAATTTTAATACTTTTGGACATTAAATCACAGAGATTTAGTCTCTGAACTTTGCATTTTTCTCTGAAATTACATAACAGATGGGAGTTTATATCTAATTGTGGGGCATCTCTGTGTTGGCAGGGTATTATAGAGTGCCTTAAATTGTTTACTTTTACCAAAAAATCTCTGATAAGCTTTCTTGGATATGCTTATCACAGTTGGGTATGAGACATTGAATAAGGAGTGAGATGCCAATCTTGGGAGAGAATGATGCTGGAATTAGTTTAAGTATTAAACTGTTCTAGCTCATTTTAGGGTTTTCCAAGAGAAAATTCTAAACCTCCCAAAAATATCTTCAAAAAAGAAGTGGCTGGTATGGAAGGTGTTGCCTCAAGAAGGCAACAGCAGGATTGTTCTAATAAATTTCTTACCTCTACTCTGAGAAAGATAGCAAAACCCAGGGTTGACCATAGACTTATTGGTTACGCTCACTTAAAAGATCAAAAAGCTGGTGCCTGTTGGAGAAAAAGGTAGAAATGCTTCTTCTTTAAATGCTGGTGTCTCCTTCCAAGTTGAGGGAGTTAAATGAGTGGAATACTTACAGTGTGTCTCCAATCTTTTGCTCAGAGCACAGCTAAGGAAGAACAAATGACTTACCTTATTTGAACATTTGGAAAGAAATAACTGCATGCTTGGGGTTCACTTCTCTACTTCTCTCTTGGGACAGAGATTCCTACTAAGCAGTCAGCTTCCTCCTGGCTCTATATACCTTAAGTCTTAGCCTAGGCAGTTCCTGATAAGAGCACATCTTCCCTTGTCTAGGCTTGCCTGTGACTGGGTGGGAAAGCCTGTCCAAATTGGGGGCTCAGTATTAATGGTCTACTTAGTTGACCAGTCATATCCTTCAACTTAGTCTTTGTCCATAATAAAAGTGATATTTGACCTATTATCAATCTCTCACTTTTGTTTTATTTTTCCAATTCCTCAAAACTAGAGGAGAGGGAGCTACCCATGCTTGAAAATATCCATACTTATCACTTTCTGATCTATTCTTTCTTTATGTAATGTCTCTCTTTGGTAGAATACGAGTTCCAAGGTAGGAATGTGTTTTCTTCTCTGTTGTATCCACAGTTCCCAGTACTAACACAAGGTAGTTTCTCAATAAATATTTTTTTAATGAGGACCTCAATTATGATGCCATACAAACTAGGGTGGTGACCTCAGGGACTGAGTTTTTCCTTCATTAAATATGTCCATGTAGGGGAGCCTGGGTGGGCTTGGTTAGGCATCTGACTTTGGCTCAGGTCATGATCTCACGGTTCATGGTTTGAGCCCCATGTCGGGCTCTGCGCTGATAGCTCAAAGCCTGGAGACTGCTTCGGATTCTGTGTCTCCGTCTCTCTCTGGCCCTCCCCTGCTCATGCTCTGTCTCTCCCACTCTCTCAAAAATAAATAAACATTAAAAAATTTTTAAAATATCTCCATGTAAATTGTGGATTGTTAATTTTCTATCTCTGCTTTTTCTTATGAGTATTATAAAGGTGCATGCTTTTACTCTCTCTCCATCATCTTATTTTCTAATCTGTGTACTTAGGGTAAATAGATTCTTTTTAATTTGTTTTTTTAATTTACTTCCAAGTTAGTGCAACAATGATTTCAGGAGTAGACTCCTTAATGCCCTTTACCCATTTAGCCCATCCCCCCCCCCACAACCCCTCCAGTAACCCTCGGTTTGTTCTCCATATTTAAGAGTCTCTTATGTTTTTGTCCCCTTCCCTGCTTTTGTATTATTTTTGCTTCCCTTCCCTTATGTTTTGTATCTTAAAGTCCTCATATGAGTGAAGTCATATGCTATTTGTCTTTCTCTGATGAATTTCACTTAGCATAATATTAGGGTAAACAGTTTTAAAATAACAAATCAAGAATCTTTCTTAGTAAAGTACATGGACCTTGTATATTTATTGAGGCTGTTCTGTAGTATTTCTGTTTCTCGTGTTTAGTTGAGTTTCAATGACTTCAAGTTGCTGGATAAATGACATCTGAATAAGTGAGGTAGATGACAAAAGTATTGTGTTGTGGTGTTAAGTTACTACTGGCCTATTTGTTAGAAGAAGGATCCTTTGCTTCTGGGCTGTGGTTTCAGTTTTGTTGTCCAAGGTTTCAGTTATCCATTTAGTTATCATAGTCTAGAAGTAGATAATCCTCCTTATGATTTATCATCAGAAGTCTAACACTGTGTCACAACATATGTCATTCACCTTACATTATCCAATCACGTAGGCATTTTATCATCTCCCCATCACAAGAAGGGTGAGTACAGTACAGTAAGATTTTGAGAGAGTGAGACCACATTTACATGGCAGTATATAATAACATTATTACACTATGTTATTCTTATTGTATATTTTATTAGTTGTTATTCATCTCTTACTGTGCCTAATGTATAAGTTAAATTTTATTACAAGTATGTAGGCACAGACAAAACCCAGTATTTATAGGATTTGGTACTCTCTGTGGTTTTAGGCATCCACTGGGGGGGGGGGGGTCTTGGAACGTGTCCCCAGCGAATGAGGGGAACTACTGTACAAATTTGGGCATGTTCATGAGTATGCTCAGACACTTTTGTCTCTTCAATTAAACTTCCTACGTGGCCAGCTCTTAGTAATGTTAGGGTTTTGAATTAGGAATTATTTTGAGGCAAAACCGTAAGCTTAAACTTACTAGAGAAAGAGAGAGAGAGAGAGAGAGAGAGAGAGAGAGAGTGTGTGTGTAGGGGTTTCCATTTAAAGTTTAGTTAAGAAAAAATTTTACATTGCCTTTTTGTTGTTTTTGTTATTGTCCCTGAAGCTTAAAATTCCATTTGAACCTCAGGAAAGGGGTAGCTCTGTTAGAATCTGGTATTTCTGCATTTTCGTGGTCATGATGCCAACTTAATATCATCAAAACTCCACAGCAAACTAAATTGGACTTTTTTTGTTGTTGTTATTGTTAAAAGCAACAGAAACCAATCTGTGGTAGGCAGCTTTTAAGGTAGTCCCATTGACTCCCACCTCCCAGCATTCACACCTTGTGTGGTCCCTTCCTCTTGAGTGCAGGCTAAACATAGAGACTTGCTTCTAGTGAATGGAATGACAAAAGTAATGTGGATCACTTCTGAGATTAGGTTATAAAAGACTGACTTCCATCTGGTACTCTCTCACTCTGTCGCCTGCTCATTCTGATGAAGCCTGTTGCCGTGCTAAGAGCTATCCTATAGAGAGGCTCACATGGCAGGAAACTACAGCAGCCCCTGGCCGACAGCCAGGGAAGAACAGAGGCCCTTAGTCCAACAGCCTCCAAGGTACTCAATCCTGCCAACAACCACTCAATGAGCACTAAAGTGGATTCGCCCCAGTTGACTCTTGAGATGACATTAGCATTGCTGACACCTTGATTGCAGTCTCTTGAGATGCCCTCAGCTGGAGGACTTAGCTAAGCCATGCTTGGGCTCAAGATCCAGAGAAACTTTGAGCTACTGTGTGCTGTCTCAAACCCCTATGTTTTGGGGGAAATTATCACTCAGCAATAGATAACTAATATACATCCTAAATATATCATGAAAAATTATATTTAATAATTTATTAGCTGACATCTCTTTCAACTTTAGTTAAAAGCAAAGAGTAAGAAATCATTTGACTGACAAAAGGATTTGTTACCCAGTCATTAGAATCATTTGCTTTCTTGGTTTCTGGGAGTCATACTGCAAAAGACTCTACCAAGATTTAACAAATAATTATCGGTAATATAAGGTGCTTCCTAAGTTAAAAGCTCCTTGTTTAATACAATACACTAAAAAGGTGGGAGATTTGAAATGTTGACTTTATGCATCTTTGCCAATATAACATCTTTTTAAATTGAAGTAGAGTTGACATACACTACTGCATTAGGTTTAAGTGTACAAGATGGTGATTTGACAATTACATACATTACAAAATGCTCATCCCACTGAGTGTAGTTACCATCTATCACCATACTAAGTTATTACAATATATTGAGCATATTCCCTGTGCTGTACTTATCATCCCCGTGACTTCTTTATTTTATGATTGAAAGTTTGTACCTCTTGGTCCCCTTTACCTATTTAGCTCATTCTCCCACCCCTTTCCCTCTGGCAACCTCAAGTTTGTTGTCTGCATTTATGAGCCTATTTCTTTTTTCTTTTTCTTTTTTTTTTAAATGTTTATTTATTTTTGAGAGAGACACAAAGTGTGAGCAAGGGGAGGGGCAGAGAGAGGGAGACACAGAATCTGAAGCAGGCTCCAGACTCTGAGCTGCCAGCATAAAGACTGACGCGGGGCTTGAACTCATGGACTGCAAGATCATGCCCTGAGCTGAAGTTGGACACTTAACTGACTGAGCCACCCAGTGCCCCTATGAGTCTATATCTATTTTGTTTGTTCATTTGTTTTGTTTTTTAGATTCCACATATAAGTGGAATTATATGGTATTTCTCTTTTTCTGTCTCACTTATTTCACTTAGCATAATATTCTTTTTGTGTACCTGTTTTGTTGCAGATGGCAAGATTTCATTCTTTTTTTATGGCTGAGTAATATTAAATTTGAATATAATATAATTATATATATACATATTTTATATATATTATAATATAATATATATATTACATCTTTATTCATTCATCTAACAATGGACATTGTTTTTACATTTGCTTTTTACAAATGTTTTTACATTGTTTTTACAAATGCTTTTACATTTTGGCTATTGTAAATAATGCTGCAATAAACATAGAGATGCATACATCTTTTTGAATCAATGCTTTCATCTTCTTTGGGTAAATACCCAGTAGTGAAATTGGTAGATCACATGTTATTTCTATTTTTAATTTTTTGAGGGACCTCCATACTTTTTTCCGCAGTGGCTGCACAACTTACATTCCTACCAACAGTGCGTGAGGGTTCCTTTTTCCCCACATCCTTGCCAACATTTGTTATTTCTTACCTTTTTGATATTAGCCATCTTGATTGGTGTGAGGGGTTATCTCATTGTGGTTTTGATTTGTAATTTCCTGATTATTAGTGAGGTTGAGCATCTTTTCCCATGTCTATTTGCCATCTATATGTCTTGAAAAAATGCCTCTTCTGGTTCTCTGCCCACCTTTTAATTGGATTATTTGTGCTTTTTTGGTGTTGAGTTGTTTAAGTTCTTTACATATTTTGGATGTCAAACCCTTCACAGATATATCATTTGCAAATATCTTCTTTGATTCAGTAGGTTGCCTTTTTGGTTTGTTGATGGTTTCCTTCACTGTGTAAAAGCTTTTTATTTTGATGTGATCCCAATGGTTTATCTTTGCTTTTGTTTCCTTTGCCTGAGGAGACATATCTAGAAAAATATTGTCAAGGCTGATGTCCAAGAGGTTACTGCCCATGTTTCTTTTAGGAATTTTATGGTTTTAGGACTTGATATAATATTTTAATCTTTCACATTGCCTTAAATATATTCTCCCCCAAATATTAAAGTTGCAAATTTAGCTCATTTAATTTATAGAAGAAATTTGCCAAAAGCCTAATTTGCAAAGTTGTCCTTATGTTCAAATTAATTAACCAAATTGGATTTACTGTCTGTTGGAAAAAGCCTGACTTTATTTAAAAAATTTAAACATCAAACAAAAAATGTGTTTAAAATACACATTTAAAGAACATTGTATAAAGCACTGAGAAATAAATTGTGGTGCACATCTTATAAGATCCTATTCAAGAACAAACTATAGAGTGCTGGGTTTATTTTTGCCTCAAACAGCAAAAAGATAGATTGGTCTCTGATGGAAGAAGGAGAAGAAAGTGTTTTTCCAGGCATTTACCTGGGAAAATGAGCTCCAGGAAGAATTTCTCAGTTGGGTAATAGAAAATATTAAGTTTCTTTTCTTATCACCAATGTCACAATATATAAGTTTTCATGGGGACTCTCAAATCTCTTTGACATTTCTGTCTGTGGGGAAAATGAAGTCATTGTGTAAAAAAATAGTTATTAATCTTATTCATAAGAATAAATTATTATACCTATTCTATAGAAAAAGATATTCCTTGTGGAATAGGAAGACACCCTCCAAAGCACGTATATAATAATATTTTTTCTCATTAGGTTGTATGAATTAAGTGGGATGCTCTATGTGAAAATGCCTAGTGTAAGTCCTAAAACTTCGGAGGTACCAGGTTTTTTTTTTATTAAGTTTCTAATTTTAATTCCAGTATCATTAACATATGGTGTTATATTAGTTTCATGTGTTCAATATAGTGATTCAACAATTCTGTACATTGTAGTGCTCATCGTGATTAATATACTCTTTAATCCCCATCCCCTATTTCACCCATCCCCCACCCACCTCCCCTCTGGTAACCATCAGTTCTCTATAATTAAGAGTCTTTTTCTTGGTTGGCCTCTCTCTCTCTTACTCTCTCTTTTTTTTCCCTTTGCTCATTATTTTTTTCTTAAATTCCACATGTGAGTGAAATCGTATGGTATTTGTCTTTCTCTGACATTTCATTTAGCATTATATGCTCTAGATCCATCTATGTTGTTGCAAATGGCAAGATTTCATTCTTTTTTATGGCTGAATAATATTCCATTGTATGTATATACTACATCTTTATCCATTTAACTGTTGATTGACACTCGGGTTTCTTTCATAATTTGGCTGTTGTAAGTAATGTTTCAGTAAACATAGGGGTACCTGTATCCATTTGAATTGGTGCTTTTGTATTTTGGGGGGTCAGTTCCCAGTAGTGTGATTATGTTGTTTTGTCTTTAATGCATCGATTTAAGGCCATTAGTCTATGTTCCTCAGGTAAAGGTGATGGCAGCAAGGAGTTAGAATGTCTGGGGACCAAGGTTTTGAGTGAAGCTTTGAGGTTTCTGAGGATATTTCAATCTCCATAGTTTATAAGTGTGTGTGTGTGTGTGTGTGTGTGTGTGTGTGTGTGTGTGTATATATATATATATATATATATATATATATATATGATGTCCTAGAACCTAGACGTTTCTTCTCTAGAAAGAACAAAATGCTGGCCCCTAAAATAAACATGGGAGAGAAAAGTGGCTGACCCAATGGACTGTTAAGCTTTGGAGTGAGCTACTACTGAGGTTATGAAATCCCATCTTCTGGCTGCCTGAAGAAGTAGAATATTTTCTCATCTGTCTGGTATGTTAAAATAGATATGGGATGGGGCTGCAGGACAATGGAGATGATCTCTCATAGTCTATCCAATCCTAAAATTGACTAATTTTTGCAAAGGAATGCATGGTGTTGGGTAACAGGGAAATAAAAACTTCTATTTAGAAGGCATTTTGTGAATTAGAATCTGTAATTCTTGGGAAGTTTTTCAGGAACTGATCAGTAAAATGTCTATAATATATTATTGCCTTTATTTGTAATCTGAGTTTTAAAACGATAGTGCCTATTTTATACCTTGTCCATTTCGTAATTGTACAAAATTGTGTAGTGCATCTTATTGCCATTAGAATATACACAGATTCCTTTTCTCTGCTAGCCTGTGCATTCTTCTAGGCAGGCACCATGTCTTCTTTTATCTTTAAATTTCTAGAACCTGACATAAATCCTGGGATGTAATAGGGGCTGAATGAATTTTTGATGGACTGAACTGAACTGAGCCTGCCCTGTAATAGTGTACCATTTTTTTGGTAGCATTTATTTTACTCATTTTTGGGTCACTGTCATTTCTATTTACTTTATCTCAAACATTAAGTTTTGCTCTTCTTTCATCTAAGAGAATCAGTGTATTTTAGTGGCAAAGGCACACTGTCAAACTAAAAATCTGCTTGGGTAATCTGCTGAGTAACTTTGGGCAAATTACTTAATCTCTCTATGCCTCAATTTCTTCATCTGTGAAATGGGGGTATTGACAGTACCCATTTGTAGGTTTTGTGAAGGACTAAATGTGATAAAGTATCTAACGAGTTTTTCACAATACTTTGCATATGGCAAGTGCTCAACAAATGATACCTATTTTTAGTTTCGCCTGTAGCATCACGAGCACCTGATTCCCTACTTCCCTCCCTGTGGATGGGAGGCAAATAATCCAGGTTGAATTCCAATAAATCAGAATTTGGGGGAGAAATAGCCAATGGCTCTAGTAGATAGAGATTTGTAAGAGAAGATTACTAAATTAAAATTTGAGTTGGTATTCAATGTCTTTTAATTAAATACATTTTAATTATTATTATCATAATCAGTACTTTAAAAAAAAAGTTGCTCTTACCTAAATCTTCATCAGTCCTTTTTACATTCTGCAAGATATGTACAACCTCACTTAATACCATGTGTTTCCATGTGAGTTTTATGAAGTTAGTACCCAGTGCTTTCATAGGCAATACATTCTCCCAGGCTATTATGGAATGCAAGGATTCATTTCAGAAAAACATAATTGCTATAACATATGGGTACATTTATGATCCTATATAAATAAAAAAATGCTAGGGTATATTTTCCCATGGCTGCACTCTAGGAGTAGCTTTAAAACTGTTTTTGTTTCTAAGATAGGAATAGTTCATATATAAGGACTGGTGATTCATTCATTAATCTTTACAAGTTAAATTATAGCTCTATGTATCCCATTGCATTTTAATGTCCCCCAAAGGGTCAAAAACAAAAACTAGGATGGTAAGTGAGATGACTTATACCATGGGAGTGTTATCAATAATGAGCTGCTCAGTGCAGTCTATTAGTTCTCAGATCCATTTTCCAACCCCCCTCCACCTACTATATCTTTTTTTCTTGCAGACATTTTCTGGATAGTTTTGGCCAATGGAAGATACTGGTGGGAGATTGGAGGACAAGGTATTTCCACACCCCTCGTTTGCTTGAGATGGGGAGAGTCCTCTCTGGCAGTGCTTGTGTCTCATCATGGTTATAGCTTTTGCAGGATGGCCACTGATCATTGTTCCAGCTAAACCTGGGAAGTCAACTGGTGGAACTAACTCTTACTGCACAGCTTGGCTTTTAGGATGGTCTCCTCATCTCTTCTTCTTCTAGTCACTCTAGACCTAAAGGTGATCACAGATTCCTTCTGCTACTAGTTTCTGGGTTGTCTCAAGGACCCATTTTTGGTTTTTTCTCTCTTCCAAACACTTCATGTCTTTCTGTTGGTTTACCTAACATAGACCTTGATGTTTACAGTAGGATATTTTGTGAGTTTAGCAATCTGGAGAGATAAGCATACACCTTTGAGTGTTTTTTTTTTAATTTTTTTTAACGTTTTTTATTTATTTTTGAGACAGAGAGAGACAGAGCATGAACAGGGGAGGGTCAGAGAGAGGAAGACACAGAATCTGAAACAGGCTCCAGGCTCTGAGCTGTCAGCACAGAGCCCGACGCGGAGCTCGAACTCACGGACCGCGAGATCATGACCTGAGCTGAAGTCGTCCACTCAACCGACTGAGCCACCCAGGCACCCCCCTTTGAGTTTTTATCTACACATAGCAGGTACATAATATGTGCCTTAGTCCGTTTGGGCTGTTGTAACAAAATGCCACAGACTGGATGGCTTATAAACAACAGAAATTTGTTTCACACAATTCTGGAAAGCTAGGAAGTCCAAGTCAGAATGCCTGTATGGTCATGTTGTAGTGAGGAACTTATTCCTGGCTCATAGCCAATGGCTTCTCACTGTGTCCTCACATGATGGAAAGGGCTGGGGAGCTCTCTTGGGTTTCTTTAATAAAAGCGCTGATCCCATTCATGAGGGCTAAACCCTTCTGACCTAAGCACCTCTGAAAGGTCCTACCTCCTAATACTATCACATTGGGCGTTAGTATTTCAATATAGATTTTGGGGGTAAACAAACATTTAGACCATAATATGTCTAAATGGGGGAATGGGGAAGTTTCTGGAATCTTGTTCCTTTGAATGCTGGGAGTAAATCTTTTTCTTAGATCACTTCTAAGGGCTTGAATGCTTTAGACAAAAATTTATTAGGCTGTAGCTCTTTCCTTCTCAAAATTGTTGCAATCCCTCTCCTCAGCTGAAATTGCACAACGATTTTTTTTTTTTTTGGTTGATAAGCAAAAGGACAGAGGAAAAGAACATGGAGGCCTCTATATATCCCTTTTGTCAGCTCAGAAAAGGTACTTCAGGTTCTTCTGCATTGATCTTTAATTTTCATGGAATAAGGAACAGCTCTTTTTAAAAAATGGGTAGGAGTGTTAGTGGGCTGACTGGTGCTGTTGGGTGTAATACATTGTAGGAAGGAGGCTCATCATAGATATGAAAGATCTTTCTCCTTCTGCTCTGATCTTCTCTTTCACAAGGAGAAATATTAAAATTATTTATTCCATAGGAATGTTATCAATAATGAGTTGCTCAGAGTTTTTGGATACATGTGCTAATCTTAAACCATGAAAGTGCCAGAAAGAATGTTTAAGAACACCAGATTACCACTTGGCCAAATAATCTCTTCATTTACTGTTGTTTGTTATAATCCCATGGATTGGGTTGAGACCATTTGCTGCCAGGCTCTACTTTTGATTGCTTCTTATTTCTTTGTGCTCCTTTGGAAGAACACAAAGTCAGATAACTAGGCGATGGTGATTCTAAGCAGAAGATGATTAATTTCTTCCATTTAATAGTGTCATTCTTGATAAAACAGGATGCTATTTTGGAGGTAAAGGGCCAGAGAGGTGCATCTATTAATTTCCAAGATGTTCAAGATTCATAGCCCAGCACATAATTTCTTGTGTAAAGAGAAACAACAACTATGACAACAAAATTCTGCTAAGTTTCAATGAGAGGATATTTCCTGCCAGTAACTTCATGACCCTCACATAGCTTAAATTTATGGTTTGAGATAATTTTTTCGAAGGGAAAAATAAATTGGTACTAAACTCTTGTATTGGCTTCTTGTTTCTTGGACATACTCTGTAAACATTCTTACAAAGATTATTTGGAAAAGTTCTTCACAACTTTATATATATTTCTTACTAGTTTCATTGCCAAAATAAACTAGCCCAGGGTCAATAACTGTCTTTCAGTCTCTGGGTTTTTTGTTTTTTGTTTTTTGTTTTTTTTTTTTTTTGTTTTTAAGCATTTGGGAATCTTATCTGGGGAAGTCACTGAGGAGACTAGTGATGTTTCTATTGAATTAAAGGCTTGTAAGCTAAAGTTCAGTTCAGTAAACATTTGGAATATAAGATGAATAAAGCAAGTTCTTAGGACAGTATGTGCTCAAATTTTAGCCTTTATCAAAGTCACCTGGAGAGCTTGCTAAGCTCCAACCCCAGAGTTTCTAATCCAGTAGCTCTAAGGTGGGAACCCAAAATTGCATATCTAAAAGTTCTCCAGTGATGCTGATGATATTGATCTACAAATCATTTGTATGCTTGAAAAATCACAAGGATACACAAGGTGAGATAAATGAAAGAATACCTAAATCCATTGTAGGAGAGGGGTGTTGATCAGGAAAAGCTTCAGGAAAGGATGATACCTAAGCAGGATTTGGTAGCATGAATGAGAATTCAAAGAGGAACAGTAGAGAATAGAGAGGGAATTTTTGTTAAATACCAACATATAGAAATGTACAGAGGCATGCCAGAGCACGATTTATTCACTCATTTAACACATTTTAGTAATAGCCATTACATCTTGAAAATAAATAGTGAAAAACAATGTGTTTACAAAAATACTCATTGATAGATCACTTGGCTGAGGTATGTGTAGCCAAATGCCCTAACAGGATATGGGCCTGGAAAAATGGTCAAGACCCATTAGTGACTCATGGATATTATATGCCATGCTAAGGAGCTTGGATTTCCCCCTCTAGGTAGTGAGGAGTATTTTGGGAAGATCATTCTGGCAGCAGTGGAGAATGGATTGGAGGGAAACAGAATAAGATGAGTAACAGAGATCAGTAGGAAGGTTATTGCAGTAATCGGATTAAGAGATGATGAAGGATCCAGCAATGTTTTGTTTCATTTTTGAGTCATATGACATATAAACATAATTTTGGTGGGGCGCCTGGGTGGCTCAGTGGGTTAAGCTCCCGACTTTGGCTCAGGTCATGAACTCAGGGTTCCTGAGTTCCAGCTCCATGTCGGGCTCTGTGCTGACAGCTCAGAGCCTGCAGCCTGCTTCACATTCTGTCTCCCCCCTCTTTCTCTGCCCCTCCCAGACTCATTCTCTGCTCGCTCTCTCTCTGTCTCTCAAAAAATAAAATAAACATTAAAAAAATTAAATTTAAAACATAGTTTTCGTGCATTTTTCTTTCTCTATAAACCTATCACCCAGCTCCCACTCCCATTAGAATGTTAACTCTTTAGGGGCTAGGTGATTAGGTTTTTTTTTTTTTTTTTTTATCAAAGTCTGTATGGTTACCCATGTGTTCAATTAGTATGAAGGAAAGAGTATTCTTGTATAACCACCTAAGCAAGTAATGAGAGTAATTTAGACAATAAGGAAAATAAAATTGACTAGGGAATTTTTGGAATATTTTAAAAACCACCTTTAAATAAGTTATTTCCTGTTAAGTTCTTGTCTCTAAGTTTAGGCAGTGAATCTATTGCTATTCTAAATTTAAAACTGTCTTCAGATTTATAGAGTAGCTGGGGCATTGGTAAAATAGTATGTAGAGCATAAAACACAGAAACTGTCTTTCCTTCTGCTAACTCCAAAGAATATCCAATCAAGGTTATGAGAACCACATAGGCAATAGTCCTCATACCCAAAATCTTTTAGGTCAATTCATGTCTGATTATATTTTCAATTCTTGCCATGCCAAAATGTCCCATTTGATGAAAACATAGCTGCATACTTCAGGTAAGCAGAATTTGTAAAATGACATTCCAAAGATGTCCTGCTCTAATCCCTGGAATCTGTGCCTAGAAATTTTCACCCCCGTGACTATATTATCTATGTGGCATAATTGATGTTAAGATAGGAAGAGTGTCTTTCTGGACCTAATATAATCACATGAAGCCTTAAAAGCAGAGAGTTTTCTCCAGCTGATAGCAGAAGGAAAAGCCAGGGGAATTTGATGTATGACAGGTATGTATTCAAGGACCCATTGCTGGTTTGAAGATGAAAGAAACTACATAAGAAGGAATGTCAGTGGCCCCTAGGAAGAGTGAGTGGCCCCCTATTGACAGCCACCAAGGAAAAGGGAGCCTCAGACATACAACTACAAAAGACTGGATTCTACCAGTGACCTGAATTAACTTTGCTATGGCCTGAATTATGTCCCCCAAAAGTATAGGCTGAAGTCCTATTTCCTACAGTCAGAATGTGACTGTATTTAGAGATAGGGTCTTTAAAGAGGTAATTAAAATGAGATCATTGGGGGGGGGGGGGTCCCAATCCAATATGGTGCTCTTATAAGAGGAAATTAGGACACCGACATGCACACTGGAAAGACCAAACGAAGACAGTAGAAGATGGCCATCTGCAAGCCACGCCTGACAGCACTGTGATGTTGGACTTCTAGCTTCCAGAACAGTGAGAAAATAAATTTCTGTTTAAGCCACTTAGTCTGTGAAGCTTTGTTATTGCAGCTCTACTAAACTTGGAAATGGATTTTCTCCCACCGTGCTTTTAATCTTGGGAGACCATGAACAGAGAACCTAGAGGAGACCATCTGGACTTCTGGCCTATAGAAGTGTGAGATAATAAACAGATATTTTAAGTCACTCAATTTGTGGTAACTTGTTATGCAGCAATATAAAACTAATACAATATCCTAAATTATTAATTCATGAATGTGCCATTTAAATATTTTAGAATTGTACTTTAAGATTTTTAAATCTTGAAAATGTCAATGAAATACATTATTTACTTCAGGTAGAAACTTAGCTCATTTTAGGCTTGTTTAAATTCAAAAACATGTTGACATTTTTCTCTATGGTGAGAACAAAGGGAATACTCTTAGCAGTCTTCATTGTTGTAAACCAAGCTTATGCTCAGGCTTCTAATGGAAGGTGGTGACACTAAGCCTGAATCTAAGTTGAATTGAAGTAAGTGAGGATTTGAGGCAGAAAGAGTCAGTGGCTACAGTTGGTAGAGATTGGTCCTAGATGATTGCTAAATTAATGTTTAACTCTCTATTATTCAGCATATTTTAATTCTTCTCAAAATCATTACTTTTACGTATGTAATTTAGAAAATCACAGATTACTGGATAGATTAAAAATGCATCCTGGGGTTTCTTTCCCAGGGCCCACAAATCAGGATCCCAGGACTGGTTCAGCAGGCATCCCATGAGGTGTATCACCTATGACCTGTAGCTTTTCAAGCATTTCCTTCTATAATATATTACAGCTATGAGGATTAAATTGGCCCCTCCTAAGTGGTTAACTGACAATACCAAGTTAAAGATAAATTTTTAGTTTCAGAGATGAAAACCAATGATCAAGGAGCACTTTTATTTCTGGTATAAATCACTACTACAGAGGAGATAGATGAGGTCAAAGGCAAAATTTGCAGGACTCTGGGGACTATTTGAGTTTTTGTCACATCTGCAATTTCCTCTGAATAATTTGGGAGTCTGAGTAGACAAGTCATAGACATTTATCAAAATAACATGTATGTCTCATTTTTCCTAGAAAATGACTTATTTTTTGGTTTATATTTGGGAGTACTGATTTTTTCACTTCCTGATCATTGTTCACTTACTCGTAAAGTTGACAAATTTCTGTTAACTATTCCCATGTTTATCTACTTTGTGGATTATTATGCATAATTGCTCATTTTTCATACTCTGCATTTGAGGACTTTCCTAATAAGCTTCTCTCACCAGATTTCAGGCAAGAATAAAAAAAAGTGAGAGTAAAAAATATAACTATTATGAGGATTAATGACAACTCTAGGAGAGGTTTGGGATAGCAGAGTGATGATATTGGTTTACTTTTGTTCACTGATGTTTTATTATCACCTAACATAGCACATACAAAGCAAATGGTATTTATCGCACAAATTGATGGGAATCTGGGCTAATTTTGGGCTTTATTTTCATTATTGAGCTTGAATACTTTCTCAGATATGTATCGGCTTATATGTATGTTTTCTTTTTTTGTGAATTTTCTATTAACATCTTTTGTCCTGTTACTGATTAGTGTTTTTAGTATTAACCTGTCAAACATAGCAAGGCACAGTTAAGATGATGGAGAAGTAGGAAAAGCAGGATTTCCCTCGTCCCTCAAACACAGCTGTATTGAGGTCAGATCACTTGGAACACCCAGGAAATCAATCTGCGGAGTGGCAGAAGGATCCCCACAGTTGAAGGGAGATAGGTTGGCAGGATCGAGGTGTGGAGGAGGTAAAATGGTGTAGGCACAAAGAGGAAGGAACCCCTTCTGTGGAGAGACAAAAGGGAGAGAAAGACAGGCTGTGAAAGTGCAGTATCCAGTCAGCACAAGAGGAAAACCTCTCTGGACCATGGACTGGGGAATGAGAAATACAGACAGTGCCAGTATCTATTCTGCAAACAATATTAGGAGCTGAAACTCAAAGGTATCAAAAGTGCGCAACTTTCTCTGGAGTGAAGCCAGAGCCAGTGTGCATTCCTGGGGAGGAAGGAGCCTGCCGGGGGCTTGGTAGCCTGAGATGTCAGGGGCCCACTCGAGAAAGCAGTCCCCTTCCTCCAGTACTGTGGAAGGAGGGTTTATTGCCCCCCCTCCCCGTCCCAGGATAAAAGACCCTACAGGCGCCAGCCAAAGGCCTTTTATCAGCAGAATAGAGTGACACTACCCCAGAACACAATCCACGCAGTGCAGGGCCCATTAAGACACCGGGTTCTGAATCCCAGCAGAGTGCCTAGGAGGCGCAGGAGACTGTGGAGCAGGACAGAGTGATCACCTGCCTTACTCTGTGAGGGCTGCCTGAACAGCATGGTTTGAGATAGCCAGTCTGGGGAGGAGAGATTGGGGTGTCACCATTTTTCTCCCCAACAGCAACAGGGTAAGACGTTAGCAGCACAGCTGCCCCAATGGTGGCGAGACCTGCTTACACCAAACCCCGCCCCTCCAGGCCTGGCAACTGCTTATCTACTGGAGCAGGACTGACGCTGACAGAACCAGGCAAGCAAACGGCCTCTCCCCACCAGACCAGCACAGCCACTGGTCCCAGAACACCAATAGACAACTGATTGGTTTTTTTTGTTTGTTTGTTTCTTCCTTTTTTCTTTTCTTTTTCTTTCTACCCTCTTCTTTTTTTTCTTTTGGAATCAGGCTCATAGTTTTTGATCTGTTTTTCATATATGTGTATATATATATATATATATATATATATATATATATATGTTTGATCAGGCATTTTTATTCTCTTCTTTTTCCACCTTTTCTCTTTCTTCATCTTCTTTATTTTTCACTCTCTTACTCTGGATTTAGCCTTATAGTTTTTTTATTGGTCTTATTTTCTCCTCTTTTATTTTTCTCTTTTTATGGGATCCAACTCCATCCCCCCCACCCCCCGCTTTTCCTTATTTGTTCCAGGGTTACTTCAAGAAACAAATCAAAGCATACCTGGTTGAAGGTCCAAACACTCACCACTACAAGCAAGGAGGAGCTCTGCAGAGGACTGACCAGGAGGAAAGAGCCACCAAACACAACAACAGGGTGCATACAACATACACCAAAACCACTTCTTGAAGTGCCAGGCCCTGGACAGTGTATGACCCCCTTTTAATATAATAGTCATCACAGGTGCAGGACATATAACAAGGTTTTAAAACATGCAAAAGACAGAAACTTGGCCAAAATAACAAAATGAAGGAATCTCCCCAAAAGAAGTTTAAAGAAGAAATCACAGCCAGAGAATTGCTCAAAATATACATAAATAATGTATCTGAACAAGAATTTAGAATAACAGAAGACTAATAGCTGGGCTTGAAAAAAGCATAGAAGACAGCAGAGAAACTCTTGCAGCAGGGATCCAAGACCTAAGAACTAGCCATGATGAATTAAAAAATGTTGTAACAGAGATGCAAAAAAAAAAAAGAAAAAAACCCACAAAAAAACAAAACTAGATACAGTGATAGCAAGGATGGAAGAAGCAGAGGAAAGAATAGGTGAAACAGAAGATAAAATTATGGAAAATAATGAAGCTGAAAATAAAAGGGAAAGGAAATTACAAGATCATGCAGGGAGAATTAGAGAACTAAGTGATTCCATGAAATGAGACAATATCCATATCATAGGAGTCCCAGACTAAGAAGAAAGTGAGAAAGGGGCAGAAGGTTTATTTGAACAAATTATAGCTTAGAACTTTCCTAATCTGGGGAAAGAAATAGGCATCCAATTCCAAGAGGCATAGAGAAATCCCTTTCATCAACAAAACCAGGTCAACACCATGACATATGATAGTGAAACTGGAAAAATACAAGGATAAAGAGAAAATTCTGAAAGCAGCTAGGGACAAATGGGCCTTAACCTACAAGGGTAGACACATAAGGGTAGTAGCAGACCTGTCCACTGAAATTTGGCAGGCCAGAAGGGAGTAGCAGGAAATATTCAATGTGCTGAATAGGAAAAATATGCGGCCAAGAATCCTTTATCCAGCAAGGCTATCATTCAGAATGGAAGGAGAGATAAAGGCTTTCCCAGACAGACAAAAACTGAAGGAGTTCGTGACCACTAAATCAGCCTTACCAGAGATCCTAAGGGGGACTCTGTGAGTGGAAAGCAGCAAAGACTACAAAGGACCAGTAACATCACCACAAAAATGAAACCTAAAGATAACACAATGGCACTAAATTCATACCTTTCAGTAACCACTCTGAATGTAAATGGACTAAATGCCTCAATCAAAAGATATAGGGTATCAGAATGGATAAAAAACAAGATCCGTCTATATGTTGCCTATAAGAGGCTCATTTTAGACAGGAGGACACCTGCAGATTCAAAGTGAGGGGATGGAGACCTATCAATCATGCTAATGGATGTAAAAAAAAAAAAGCCGGAGTAGCCATACTTATATCAGACAAATGAAATTTTAAAACAAAGACTATAATAAGAGATGAAGAAAGGCATTATGTCATCATTAAGGGTTCTATCCATCAAGAAGAGCTAGCAATTCTTAAATACAGAAAACAGAGTGAGGGTTGCTGGAGGGGAGTTGTGTGTGGGGAAGGGCTAAATGGTCAAGGGGCATTAAGGAGGACATTTGCTGGGATGAGCATTGGGTGTTATATGTAAGTGATGACATATTTAGTGATCACTAAATTCTATTCCTGAAATCATTATTACACTATATGTTAACTAACTTGGATTTAAATTTTAAAAATAAATTAATTCATTAAAAGAAAGAAATAGTAAAAAATAGATTAAACAAATAGTCTAGGAAAAAAAGAGCCAGCAATTGTAAATATGTGTGCCCTCGACATGGATGGAAGCACCCAAATATATAAATCAATTAATGACAAACATAAGCCAACTTTTTGATAATAATACTGTAGTTGTAGTAGACTTTAATACTCTACTTACAGTAATTGACAGGTCATCTAGGCAGAAAATCATCAAGGAAACAACGGTTCTGAATGACACAGTGGATCAGATGGAATTAACAGATATATTCAGAATTTTGCATCCTAAAACATCAGAATACACATTATTCTTGAGTGCACATGGAACATTCTACAAAATAGATCACATACTGGGTCACAAAACAGCCCTCAACAAGTACAAAAATATTGAGATCATACCATGTGTATTTTCAGATCACAACACCATGAAACTTGAAATCCATCACAAGAAAAAATTTGGAAAGCCCCCAAATATGTGGAGGTTAAAGAACATTCTACTAAAGAGTGAACGGGTTAGCCAGAAAATTAAAGAAATTTAAAAATACATGGAAACAAATGAAATGACAGTCCTAATCCTTTGGGATGCAGCAAAGGCAGTCCTAATTGAAGAATACATTGCAATTCAGGCCTATTTCAAGAATCAA
Source organism: Lynx canadensis (assembly GCF_007474595.2). Taxonomy (NCBI): domain Eukaryota; kingdom Metazoa; phylum Chordata; class Mammalia; order Carnivora; family Felidae; genus Lynx; species Lynx canadensis. The sequence goes on from NC_044306.2 coordinate 147,128,967, forward strand.
GAAAGGTCCCAACACATAGCCTAATCTTACATCTAAAGGAGCTAGAAAAGGAGCAGCAAATAAAGCCCAAAGCAAGCAGAAGGGAAATAATAAGATTAGAGCAGAAATGAACAATACAGATCCAAAAAACCAGTAGAACAGATTAAAAGCTCATTTTTTATAAGAATAAACAAAATTGATAACCCCCTAGCCAGACTTCTCAAAAAGAAAAGAGAGAGGACCCAAACAGATAAAATCATGGGTGAAAGAGGAGAGATTACAACCAACACCACAGAAACAGAAACAACTATTAGAGAATACTATGAAAACTACTGGAACAATCTGGGAGAAATAGACAAATTCCTAGACACTCACATACTACCAAAACTCAAATGGGAAGAAATAGAAACTTGGAACAGACCATAACCAGTAAAGAAATTGAATCAGTTATCAAAAATCTCCCAACAAATAAGAATCCTGGGCCAGATCACTTCCCAGGGGAATTCTCTTAGGCATTTAAAGTAGTTAATACCTATTCTTCTCAAACTGTTCCAAAAAATAGAGACAGAAAGAAAGCTTCCAAACTAATTCCATGAAGCCAGAATTACTTGATTTTAAAACCAAACCAAGACCCCACTAAAAGGGAGAATTACAGGCCAATATCCCTGATGAAACTGGATGCAAAAATTCTCAACAAGATACTTAGCATATTGAATTCAATAGTACATTAAAAGAATTATTCAACATGATCAAGTGGGATTAATTCTTGGGTTGCATCCTGGTTCAATATTTGCAAATCAAACAACATGATACACCACAGTAATAGAAGAAAGGACAAGAACCATATGATTCTGTCAATAGATGAAAAAAACCCATTTGCCTAAATACAGCATCTTTCTTGATAAAAACCCTCAAGAAAGTCAGAATAGAAAGAACATACCTTAGCATCATAAAAGGAATACATGACAGGCCCACAGCTAATTTCATCCTCAGTGGGGAAGGGAAAAAGGGGAGCTTTCCCCCGAGATCAGGAACACAACAGGGATGTCCACCCTCACCACTGTTGTTCTGAACATAGTGTTAGAAGTCCTAGCCACAGCATTCAGACAACAAAATGAAATAAAAGGCATCCAAATTGGCAAAGAAGAAGTCAAACTTTCACTCTTCACACAATACATGATACTCTACATGGAAAATCCGAAAGACTACAACCTGTAAAACACACAGGCGCACGTGCGTGCACACACACACACACACACACACACACACACATAAAATAGTAAAACTCTACCACAAATGTTGCAAATATTAAGCTTAGTTTATGTTATTATTTTTTAAATTATAGAACTTTTTTACTCATGTAAAAATTTTTGCTTTATATCCGAGAAAGATTTTCCCTAATCAGAGATCAGATATTCACCCAATATTTTTCTCATTTTAAATATATTATTTTTTTATGCATTTATTTATTTTTGATAGAGAAAGAGTGAGCAGGAGAGGGGCAGAGAGAGAGAGGTAGACACAGAATCTGAAGCAGGTTCCAGGCTCTGAGCTGTCAGCACAGAGCCCGACGCGGGGCTTGAGCTCAGAAACCGTGAGATCATGACCTGAGCCGAAGTTGGATGCTTAACTGACTGAGCCACCCAGGCGCCCCTTAAATATATTATTTTTTAAACAGTTAATCCATTCATCTATTTGGCATTTGGTACATGCTTTGACATTAGGATCTAAATTGATTCTCTTTTGGCCAATCAGCTAATGTATTTAGTTGCAGGAAATTCACTCTGAGTGTTTAAGCAGAAAAGGAATTTATTAACGGACATTGGACAAATCACAGAGTTACCAAGAGATTCAGAGAACCAGTGTGGAAGCTATGCAGATAGCATAGTCCAACACTATGCTTCATATCTGTTCTTTCTGAGTGCTAATTGCTACTCTGACTGAAACACCTGTTTCTTTGGTGTAACTGGTCCTCCATTCAAAATCTAGGGCAAGTATGTTTATTATCTACTAGAGTCTGGGCATAGGTCATACCTTAGCTGGGGAAATTAGTAAACATCTACATTTTCACTCACAATAGCAGGAGGCAGTTTTTTCCTGTCTCCAAGTCTCATATGGTGGAAAGATGCAGGTGCTGAAAGTATATACAGTTGACTTTTGAACAACATGGGTTTAACTGTGTGGATCCACTTATACATGGATTTTTTTTCAATATAGAACAGTAATGTACATGTTATTTTCCTTATGTTTTTCTTAATATTTTCTTTTCTCTAGCTTTATTGTAAGAATATGGTATATAATACATGTAACAAAATATGTGTTAATCAACTGTTTATACTATTAGTAATGCTTCCAGTCAACAGTAGGCTATTAGTAGTTGAGTTTTAGGGGAGCCTGAAGTTACACATGGATTTTTGACTGCACATGGGTTGGCATCCCTAACCCCTGCATTGTTAAAGAGTCAACTGTAGTTTTCTTTCTTGAGACTAAAGACAACTACACCATGAAATACATTAACCATATTTACAATACACTTTTGTTTTTGTTTGTGGGGAATATTGGGTTGTAGGGAATGGGACCATGGGTATGAATATATACTACCCCTGGTGAAGAGTTCAAAATAGGATCTTTGTGTTATAACTGCTGGCTTTTAATTTTATATTTGTCATATACTAGCTGTGTGATCTTAACCAAATTAACATCTCTATTAGACTTAGTTCACCTGTTAAATGGAGATCTCAATATCCACTATGTTGTGATGATTATAACTGAAATGAGGGTGAAGTGCATCATAGCACAGTGCTTGGCACAGAATATGCACTTAATAAATGTTATCATTTATAAGTTACAATCATTATGGGTTCTGTTTCTTTCTGCTGCAGCTGGACTACTGTTTTTGCTCATCTACTTTGGCCTATTAAATATCAATGAGAGATGCAGTTCTTATTGTGAGAAGCTGGTGACAATTGCAATAGATATCAGATTCAAAAATCACTTCTCTCATAATGTTTTAAGGTCTCTGTAGCTTCTTCATACCACCATGGGGTCATACTTTGGGGGGTATAAGATACATAGGAATATAAGACGTATCTCAATTCTATACGACATTTTTAATTATGAAATGTTCAAATATACACAAAATTAGAAAAACTAGTTCATTGAATCACTCTCTAATTTTCACCCAGGTTTTAATAACTACCCAAATTTTGCTATATTTGTTTTATCTAAGTTAAATTAATATATGACATTTGATTGGAAGTTAGCTCTAGAAGTTTTCATAGATACATGTTTAACTTTTTGATAAGGATATTTCAGAAGTGGAACTGAAGGCTTCATGTTGCATCATGGCAGAAAGCATACATCTGAGCACTTTTATAATACTCAGATTGATCATTGATTTCAAGTGGTGACAGTCTGATGCCTCCATTATAATTCTTATGAACACTTTTATCTAATTATTTAATTCACTGATGACTTTTTCCTGACTTAGGTATTACTTAAGAGGTACAAAATGGTGATTTTTCTAATTCTGTGTTTTCTTGCACATTTAATAGTTGAAATTTCTTATCATTTACAGCTACTTAGCTACTCTAATATACAGAAAAGCCAGAAAAAAGGCAAAATAACTGTTCTGCATTTTATTTAATAACTAACATTCAGATATTCAGAATAAGGAGTTGGTATCCTACTTGCTTTCAATGGTGTCCAGTAGGTTTTGTTTGTTGTCTGTTTATTGTTTTTTTTTTCTTTTTTCTTTTTTTGGTAGGATATAAAGAGGAATTTATTTGCAAGGCAAATAACAAATCACTCAATAAACTTTTATACTTTCTTTCCTGGTTTTTGTTTTGTTTTCCAATTATGTTTAGTCATATATATATATATATATATATATATATATATATAATTCTTTTGGTGGCTGAGTAATATTCCATTGTGTATATATGCATATCTTCTTTATCCATTCATCAATCGATGAATATTTGGGCTTTCTCCATAGTTTGGCTATTGTTGATAATGCTGCAAACATCAGGATGCATGCACCCCCTTTGAATCTGTATTTTTTTTATCCCTTGGGTAAATACCTAGTATTGCAATTGCTGGATCATAGGGTAGTTCTATTCTTTAACTTTTTGAGGAGCCGCCATGTTGTTTTCCACAGTGGCTTCCTCGGTTTGCATTCCCACCAACAGGGCAAGAGGGTTTCCCTCTCTCCACATCCTCACCAACACCTGTTGTTTCTTGTGTTGTTAATTTTAACTCTTCTGGCAGGTGTGAGGTGATATCTCATCACGGTTTTGATTTGCATTTCTTTGATGATTAGTGATATTGCATACATTTTTATATACCTGTTGGTCATTTATATGTTTGCTTTGGAAAAATATCTATTCAGATCCTCTGTGTATTTTTAAATTGGATTGTTTGTTTCTTTGCTGTTGAGTTGTATGAGTTTTTTTAAGAATACATTTGGATATTAACCCCTTATCAGATATATGATTTGCAAGTTTTCTCACATTATATAAGTTGCCTTTTCATTTTGTTGATTGTGTCCTTTGCTGTGCAGAAGCTTTTTAGTTTGTTGTACTCCCACTTCGTTTTTGCTTTTATTGCCTTTCCTTTTGGTATTAAATCCAAAAAAAATCATCATCAAGATCAATGTTGAGGAGGTCACTGCCTATGTTTTTTTCTAGGTAGTAGTTTTATGGTTTTAGGACTTTTTATATTTACATCTTTAATCCATTTTGAGTTAATTTTTGTGTATGGTGTAAGAAAGTGGTGCAGTTTCACTCTTTGCATGTGGCTGTGCAGTTTTACCAACTCTACTGAAATGAAGAAGAGACTGTCCTTTTCCCCATTGTCTATTTGTGGCTCCTTTGTCATAAATTAATTGACCATATGGGTGTATTTCTGGTCTCTACTATCTTATTCTGTTAACCTATGAATCTGTTTTTATGCCAATACCATACTGTTTTGATTACTATAGCTTTGTAATATAGTTTGAAATTAGGAAGTGGATTTCTCTCTTTCTTATTAGTTTGTATATAGTTCATGGATTTTCGCCAATAGCCTTCAAAGTTTTTGCGATGCTCAGATTGTTCCAGTTGGTTAATGGGAGCCGCTCCATATTGGCTCCTGGGTTCTTTGGATATGGCCTGTTGGAAATGAATTACATTGCACATGGTACAGTATACCAGAATCCAGTAGTAAGTCATAAATTCTGAGTGTGCAGTAATTTTAGATAAATTGTACAAAAATACAGAATCACAGAGTTCAAAAGAAATGTATTTGTAGTGACACATAACAGCCAATAAAATAGAAAGGATTTACTGATAAATTGAGTCCGATGAATGGACACATAGTACACATTCTAGCACTTTATCTCAATGAATTTGGTGACTAAAAAGCAATCCACAAGATACAATAAACGTTTAAAAGTCTACATAGATTATGCAGGCAATGAAATATCTCAGTAAACTTTGATGCACATTAAAGAGCAAAATAAAGTACATTTACACGAATTCTTATACAATTAGCAAAAGTATGTGAAAACAAATTATTTTTTGAAATAACTGGTACAAAATATAAAGCAAAAAATAATTTTGAACGAATTCCAGTGCCATTGTCTTCCATACACTTAACACAAATATTCTAATATATATCAGGATATTTTGTGGAGTACCTGGGTAGCTCAGTCTGTTAAGCAACTGATTCTTGCTACCCAATCAGGTTGTGATCTCACAGTTGTGACACAAAGCCCTGTGTGGGCCTCCACGCTGAGTGTGGAACCTGCTTGGGCTTCTCTCTCTCTCTCTCTCTCTCTCTCTCTCTCTCTCTGCCCCTCTCCTGCTTGCTCTGTCTCTCAAAATAAATAAATAAATATTTAAAAAAGAGAATGTTTCATTCGATATTCATATGCAGCCAAAAGAGGAAAAATGTAAGAATTCTAATGGAAATTTGTGTTCAATGAAGATAATACTATGTAACAAAAACGGAAACACAGGATTTTAATTATACTCAAAACCTAGAATACAATAATCTTCAAAACCGTATATAGTTTCAATCACAAACTTGATAATCCATCATCTCTGCAGAAATTCTCTCATCACTATCAGCAAACTACTGTTTTGTAAGTACCGTCACTGTGTCTGTTTGAAAAATCTATACCAAAGGGCGCCTGGGTGGCTCAGTCAGTTGAGAGTCCGACTTCAGCTCAGGTCATGATCTCATGATTCCTGAGTTCAAGCCCCACATCGGGCTCTGTGTTGACAGCACAGAGCCTGGAGCCTGCTTCCGATTCTGAGTCTCCCTCACTGTCTGCCCCTACCCCGATTGCACTCTATCTCTTCCTCTCTCTCTTAAATATAAATAAACATTAAAAAAATTTAGAAATATCTATATCAATTAACTTGAACCTAATTTTATAGTAATATCTCATTACTTTGGAGAGCTGGATTATAGGGATAATAAATAATAAACCTAAATATAGGGGAATAAACCCAAATCTAGTTCTGATGAGTTGTTTGGTTTATGGCTTGCTATTTTTTGTGAAAACAGCAATACAAACTTATAGTAAAGAATGTGAATTTCTTTCTTTGCTGTGATGTTTCTCATTGCTCTCTTCCCCTTTTAGAGGTAACATGATCACTACTGTGACTTTGGACTTAGTGGGTAGGTAGTCTTTGATGTCCATCTCAGACCTATCAGCTATGTATGTCCTTTTAAACACAATATAAGCTTTTCACAGGCAGGCAAATTTGAAGTTTTTGTAGTTGTTGAAAATACTGTCTGTGTGCTAGAAGACAGAATTGTTTTCTTCAGAGTGTCTAGATGTAGATGTAGATGTTGTCAGGGGTAGTCATATATTCCCTAGTGTCACACAAATTAGCCCTGTAACGTAGTGAGTTAAAAAGTCAGTGTTCCTCAAAACAGTATACAAAACACTCTCTTTAAACTTATAAGAAGATTTAAAAAATATTATTATACAATCAGGTCACAGATCAGACCTTTAGCTTTAAACAATTTCTGATACTTCAGTGAAGTCCTTCCCATTTGGTTTAAGATGGTATGTTAGTAAGGGTTCTTCAGAGAGACAGAACCAATAGGATACAGGTATAAAGAGATTTATTATGGAGAATCGGCTCACAGGATTATGGAGGCTATGAAGTCCCATGATCTGTCATATGCCAGCTGGAACCCCAGGAAACTGGCAGTGTAGTTCTAGTCTGGGTCTGAAGGTTTAAGACCCAGAAGTGCTATAGGTGTAAGTTTCAGTGAGGGTAGGAGAAAATGGACATCCCAGCTCAGTCAGACTAAGACACCAAATTCTCCTTTCCTTGTCTTTCTTGTTTTATTCAGGCCCTCAGTTGATTGTGTGATTCCCCACCCATCCTGGAGATGGCAATCTGCTTTACTCAGTCTACCATTTCAAATGCTGATCTCATTTAGAAACACCCTCATAGACATACCCCAAAATATGTTTAACCAAATATTTGGGTACTCTGTGACCCAGCCAGTTTGACATATAAAATTAATCACCACAACTAGTTTGATTAAGGTAATGATAGTAAGATGTATATGTACTCCCTCTGTAATTTTTTATGTCTAGACCATCCTGAGGATTTTTAAACTCTGGGATATTTGCTAACAAATCCTGAAACTGGAACACGACCTACATGCTCAGGACTTACTCATTCTCTGTGTTATCTCTGTAAACATGGTATTCTAGGGAAATCCAGTGACTCATCAACTTCAATGCAAATGGATTGTTCTCAAATTTCCACTCTATAAAGTGGGAGTAATTTGTGTGAATATACGTTCATATACATTCTTTTTTTTAATGTTTATTTTTTTTATTTTGAGAGAGAGAGTGCCCAAGTGGAGGGACAGAGAGAGGGAGAGAGAGAATCTCAAGCAGGCTTGATGGTCAGTGCAGAGCCCGATGTGGGGCTCGATCTCAAGACTGCAAGATCATGTCCTGAGCAGATACAAAGAGTCAGTGCTTACCTGACTGAGCCACCCAGGAGTCCCATTTGCATTCCTTTGGAAATGAAAGGATATCATGCAAAAATTGATGACTTCTGAGTAGAAAAACTTGCAAACAAATTTGAATTGTGTAAATAAAACCAAAAGTGAATTTTCATTCTGAGTAGTACATTCCCAAAATAAAGTTGACATTGTTTGCTGTAGCGTAGTGGATTTTGACGTAGCAACATATAAGTCATCCTTTGCCTTGAATTGATGGTGAATATTAGTGTTTTTTTTTATAAGTGAAAATTTCTCAAAGTCCTGACTCATAGATGTATATAAAAGCAAAGAGAATTAAAGCTCCTAAACTTTGCTTTACTTGGTTAGAGTAAGCTGCTGTTGGAACATAAGAATAAGGCAGCTCAGGTTGAATTTGGTCACTTAATTTACTTAGTTCTCAAGGCAATGGTGTTGTCTTTGATAACATTTGCACTGCTAATGCCCTGTCAGCAAGCAATGAATTACTGATAAGGGATTACCATATCAGTATTAAAGTCCAAGAAACTGAAGAAATCCTCAGAGAAGTTCTTGGGGTGGGGGTGGGGGGGTTCCAACTCTGCCTGCTGAGAACTTGGCAATGATTTGTCAGTCTCAGCTTCATCCTGTGAAGCACTTTCTTTGGCATCTTGGTCAAAAATTACTCATGATTTTTCAGCAAGCATGGCCCTGGGTGAGAAGATTTACCTCAGGCACATGGCCAAAATACTTGCCAAGGAAGCCAGGCAATGAATGAGTATCTGTCTTTCAAATTGTTCTGAGTGGGGTTTTATTTTTCTCTTTTACACTGGACTTTAATCTTGTCCATTGACTTGTCCCCTGGAATGCCAATGAATGTACACTTAAAAAAATATATAAGGGGCGCCTGGGTGGCGCAGTCGGTTAAGCGTCCGACTTCAGCCAGGTCACGATCTCGCGGTCCGTGAGTTCGAGCCCCGCGTCGGGCTCTGGGCTGATGGCTCAGAGCCTGGAGTCTGTTTCCGATTCTGTGTCTCTCTCTCTCTCTGCCCCTCCCCCGTTCATGCTCTGTCTCTCTCTGTTCCAAAAATAAATAAACGTTTAAAAAAAAAAAATATATATATATATATATATATATATATATATATATAAAATCTTATACTTTTTGACAACATTTCTTTCTTTTTTTTTTTTTTTTGAGTATCAGTCATCTTTTATTGGACATTAATTCTGAATTAGGCTATGAAAGGATTCAAAGGTCATGGTCAGGAATGCCAAATGTGCCTCCACACTGGGCCCTCATCAGTGGTACTTGCGTAGCCGCTCATGTTTGAGTTCCTTGTAACACCGACAATAGTTGAAAAGCACATAAGCTGCCAGTACCATAGAAATCCCAGCAACGTTCCCTTTCTTCACATTGACATACTTGTTGTAATATGGGTAGTAACCTCTTTGAAATGCGCCAGCAATGCCTCTAGGGGTGAAATCTCGCATCAGTATCCAGCCTGGCAGCTCTCCTAGCTTCACATCCATGAGCTTCTTCTCTTTCACTGGTATGGGCGACGCCATCTTGGAGTCCTGGGTGTCCCTTGACCAAATTTCTTAAAAAAGTCATGCTTCAGGGATCTGGCTCTAATGAAGTTGACAGCTTTTACAGTGGCAGAAAAGACCTCTTTCAATGTTATTGGCCAAGTCTGTGATACCAGAGCAAGCTAATCTGTATAGCAATGCATTCCAGTGTCATGGATTGCTCTTCTCTTTACCAAACATCAAAACTAGATACATTTCCAAGCATCACAGGTGCTCCATTTTGCACAAAATTCCCGAATTTTCTTTCAGTTTAAGTGTTCCTTGGCAAAAAAAAAAAAATTATGTTGTCAAAAATTATGTTGACAGTCCTTGGAGTTTCTAAAAGGGGCCCTCAAAATAAGAATTCTTACAGGAGTTCTTTTGTCCTTACAGAGGTAAAGTAGTTTTATCTGGTTGAGTGATGAAAGAAAAAGGTTTTTCCATCATGATTTGACTCAAAACATTAGAAGAAATGTCAGTGATTTCGTATTAGATCATAGGACTTTACAGCAACACACTTTTGATTTTAATTTTTTGGTCCACAAATCAACTCAACAATGTGTGTGTGTGTGTGTGTGTGTGTGTGTGTGTGTGTGTGTGAGAGAGAGAGATCAGTAGCCTTGTAGGTTGCTTCAAGACAAGCTTTGGTGTTGGGACAAATTGATATTTCAGTAAAACACTATTCTTTTCAAATTGAACCTTCTTTTCATGGCAAAAGTTTATTCTGTCCTATGTACTTTCAGGATAGAGGTCATGGAGAATCACTTGCATTTCTCTGGCTAAGAACCAGTACAACCCCCAAATGTAGGTAGCTCAGCAATATACATTCCTTATTCACCTTAACAGGTCTGCAGGTCAGCTTGAGGCAGCTCTTTTGCAAACTTCAGGGTGAGTTTGGCTTTGCTCCACCTGTTGCTCATTCTGGGACCAGCAGCTTCCCAGGGCCTGATCTTTTTATGGCAGATGTCAGGGGCACTAGAGGCCAAGACAAACCACGAATGCCCTTTAAAGCCCCTGGTTGAGGCATGCTGGCTAACACTCCATGACTTCACCTCTTAACATTTTTCCCCTCCTCTTCATTGTCTTAATTATTTTAATTAATGTGGCTATATATTAAGTTTTATCAAGTAATGTGATTTGTCACACTTTATTCATTTTCAAACTGGGCTATTCTAGTTCCTTTACCTTTATATATATATATGTACCTTTATATATGTATATATATAATGTGATCACACAATAAGGCCTGTATAGTTTTTACTCTTTGAATTTTGTCAGTAATTTTACTGACCAAGTACGTAATAGTTATGTATGTTCTCTGGATGTTTGCAAAGGAGGTATAATTCTGTTTCTAGGATATATATTTGAATCTGATCATTTTGAATTTGACATTATCACTTATATTGTTAAACTTCCTTGTGACCTTAAATATGGTCTTATCTTGTTAATATAATCCATAAAGGAGAGTGATAGGTTCAAATATCTGATTAAAATTCATTTCTTTTTATTTATCAATTTTATTTTGTAATCTAATGTCTTGCTTTCTGCATGGCTTCTTTTTCACCTGATAATAATACATATATTTCAACCAGTAAGTATCATTTGGTTTGTGCCTATTTCTTATAAACACATGTATTTGTATCTTATTCTTACTTTTCTCTCAAAGCCTATGCCACTTACCTAGGAGTTGAAGCTCTTTGTTATTATATTTATATTTATTATCAAAATTTACAGCTTAAAGTTTTTTTCTCTTTGTACTTGATATGTTTTCTCTTCTATATTGCCATTGATTGCCAACTTTCCATCTTTTTATGTAGGTATAAGAGTTTGCTTCTTTATTTTTGAGTGATATGGAAGATGTCTACTCATAGTTGTGTCTATGGTTATCATGAAGTTTCCAAAAATATAATTAAGCTTCCATTTTTCTAAAAATAAAATAAACACCCCTATAGGACAGGATATTTATTCACCCCATGCACCTCTCTTTCAACTTTCTTTTTCTCTCTGTTTTCTGGTCATTAAGATAATCAGTAAATATAAATCTAGATTATTGTTAGTAATCTAATATTTTATTTGATGCATATTATCTTTAAAAGTATATTATTTCACATTTTCATTCATTATGTAACTATTTTAACTATAATAACACAACTATTTTAAACTAACTTTATGACTAAGACTTTATTGTTCACAACTAGCTCCTTGGAACCTGAATTCCCTATTTTTGAGTTTTCATTTAATTCATCCCTTGATTGGCTGAAAGGACATTTTTGAGTAATTTATTTAAGAATGGTACATATCCAGTCCATTTATGAAAGTAAAAGGAGTTTTTCTCTATTGGCTTCACATGATTGATTTCTTACCGGTATATATCTTTTTGGCAGGTCTGCAAATGCAACTTGGTTGACTTCTGAAATGTTGTTTAGGAGACATAGTGTTACCTAGTCTAGAGTGAGATTAATTTTGTTGTCTTTTCCATCTGGCTGTCTGGGGAATGTGTGTGTGTATGAGAGACAGAGGAGGGGGAGGGTAGAGAGAGAGAGAACAGTGAGGGGTGAGGTGGGGGGTGGGAGAGAAATAGGGAGAGAGACGGAGGGAGAGAGAGAGATTTATCCTTGTAAATTTTTATATAAACGATTTTGTTAGAATTTATCTAGGGATAGGTCACTTTTTATCATCAGTTTTGTCTGATAAAGGGAGAGCATTCCTAATCTGGCCTCTTCTTAGAAAAGTTGTTTTGTTTTTTATAAACCTATAATGACTTTAATTATTCTCTTTCATTAATTTCTGGGGCCTTCCTTAGGACTCAGTAGTACCTCACAGGTGGGGTCTTTGCTCTCCTTTTCCCTTTTCTCTCATCTTCTCTCTCAGATAATTTTTTCTCTTTACCTTTGTCTTCTCTGTCCTGGAAGAACTTTATTAGCTATACATTGACAGTAGCTTTGAATTTGCCATATATAATTTCCTGTCAGTTTGTGTCATGAAGATTTTAATTCTCAAGTGTACTCTTATCTCCTTGTGGAATTTATGTCTCCCATCTTCTTTTTCATGTCTGTTTCTATCTTTGCATCTGAGCCAATGGTGTCTTCTTCTCATCTTGATTTTTCCATATAAGAAATTTCTACTTCGGGGGAGGCATGCTTTCCTTTTCCTTGGTTAAATATGAAGCAGTTAGTTTCTCAAAACTAATTTCTGGGTTTTATAACAAATCATTTTCAAAAGTAGTCTTTTTTACTCTGAACCTTCTTACCTGACTTTCAACCCATGGCAGATTGTTCTGTACACTCACTCAATTGCCCATGAATGAGGAAAGGTTTACACAGACTCAGTGTTTGTTAACACAGTTTGTAGCTATTTCAAATGGCCCACTGTCTGAATAATGGGTATAGATTCCATGCCTTTTCCCCCCCATCAAAGAGTCCGCCTTTGCAGATCTTCAGGACTGAGATATATAACCTCTCTAATTCCCACTGTACAGTTCTCTGAATCTGTGAGTGGATGGAATATATTAAATACCTCAGTCTGCAGCATGCATTGCCATAAGTCCTCTTCTAATCTATTCCCCAGGCCACTTTGTGTTCCATGTGGGGATTACAAATTAGCAGAATGGTATCACCCATCATATTCCTCCACTTCTGGTCAATGATGTCAGGAATGCAGTTTCTGAATGTATATAAAAAGAGAGACTCTGAAAGCACATGGAAAAGAAAAGGAATATGTCACTGAATGCCCCACTAGTGTAGTTTTCTACAGTAAGGTAATGGCTCTTCATTTTTCTGTTTGGAACAGACCCAGCATTGAGCGTTGTGATTAGATGGTGGAAGGAGGGCGATGGTGGGGTTTACGTGAGAGATGTGAGCTTGTTAAAGCTTCCTTCAACCCAATTTTAGGATAGCTAGTCTCTACATTTTCAGTCTGTGAAGCATGCATAAGCCATTTATTGTGTTTCTCAACCTTGATACACCAGCCTTGTAGTTAGAAATTTATCCCAGCTTCTGGGTTAGTGTCTCTTTCCTTACACTTCACTGGGGCAGTGAATATTTTTTTACTACATGGTTTTAGGTATTTTACTGGACATTTGAATAGGGGCTATTAGTGAAATGCCATTATTATTCAGGTGTCTTCAAAAGTTTAAAACATTTTCACTATTTCTAGTTCTATAAAGTTCATTTATTTATTTTGAGAGAGAGAGAGAGCATGCTTGCGCACAAGCTGGGGAGGGGCAGAGAGACAGGGAGAGAGAGAATCTTAAGCAGGCTTTTCACCCAAGGCAAAACTCCAACACAGGGCTCAATCTCACGATCTCATGACTGAGCTGAAATTGAGAGTTGGACGCTTAATTGACTGAGCCACCCAAGTGCCCCTCTATTTCTGACCTGAATTTTTTTCCTGAAAGAAACCTCTAGGTTTAGTTCATCTGAATGGCATAGATTTATATAATTTTCTTCTAAAAAAATGCCACCCTTGACTTATAGTGTAATTGAATTTAAATCTACGAGCCCTGGGCTTACAAAAAAAAAACCTTCCATATCCATCCAACAGTTAATTGTTCCTTGCCCTTTCTCAAGGGCCATGGGACTGACTCCAAAATGTTTTTTTTTTTTTTTTTTTTTTTTCCCAAATTTGACCTTAGAGTTAGTTAGCTCCCGTCAGATGCTTGGCACTAGCTACTTCAATGATGCCTGACATCCCTGCATTTTCTTGCTCATTACCTAAAATGTAATCTCCTCTGTTAGCTCTTTTCTTCTCTTTGTTCCTCTTCATATTACTTTATGCTTTTTCTTCCCAAGTGGCTATTCTCCTAATTCCCACACAATTGTACATTCTGGAAGCACTATTTCTTAATAGCAAATTCTCATCTATATGCAACCTCTTCTCTGAGTGCTAGAAAGAGGAAAGTTCTTTTATTTTCTTGCTTTAATTCTTTAATAATCAAATGGTTGTTTCAAACACATATCTTATACATACACACAAGCTTCATGTTAGTCATTTAGGAACTTATGGGATGGTTCATCCACTCTAATTATTTCTGTAATGAGTGAGCTTTTATAATCAGATAAATTGACCTGTTTCTCAGATAAAGAGATATTAAAAGGATACTCAGGCCATATGATTCTTTCATACACTTCTGATTTAAATGCTACATTCTTATCTACTTTAGTCCCTTCTTATGGCACTGGTTAGTGTGCAGTGTAGCCTTGGGAACAGTATTAACTTTCTCTAGTATCTTAAGTATTGCTAAAGGCCCAAGTCCACCATTATTTATTTATGTGTTAGTTAGCAGTTATAAGGACACTGGCTTGGACTGACCAATAAAAGTGGCCAGAGTTCTATACATTACACTCCCCCTCCACCCCCCAGAACACACACCATGATTATACTTGAGAACTTATTCTCCTTATGTCATCTTACTTAAGTGCATCTGTGTGATATTGTGATTTATAAGAAATATATATTTGGTCTTTGTCCTCATTTCTGGCAGAGCTTCTAAAACCCTTGGAATTCCCTAAGTGTTGAGAGCAATAAAGGTATCTTTTATTATGTTAATGAGGTGACTTTTAGAAAGCACCTAGGGCTGGGGGCTGGTGGTCAGAGGAGCCAACCACATGATTAGAAGGTTGCAACTTTCAGTCCCACCATCTGTGGAGGGGAAAGGGGCTAGAGGCTGAATCCATTGCCAGTGACTGATGATTCAATCAACCATGCCTACATAATAAAGCCTCCATAAAAACTCAAAAGGACAGGTTTCAGACAGCTTCCGGGTTGGTGAACACATGGAGGTGTTGGGAGAGTGGCACTCAGGCAGGGAAGTTCTGTGCCACTCCCCAAACTTTGTCCTACGTACTTCTTCAATCTAGCTGTCCCTGAGTTGTATCCTTTTATAATTAGCTGGTGATCTGATTGTTATGCCCAGAATTTGTGATCCCCAAAGACCGCCAGGGAGCCGAGTCCGATGTAAAAGCAAAAGAGGCTTTATTCGAGCTAGCTCGAGCTCAATCCCCTACCTGCACCGACGCAGCGGTGAGATGCCAGGGAGAGAGAGTGAGTTTCAAAAGGACAAAGGTTTTATTGGGGCCTAGGGGCAGTTGGTGAGGTAATGGCTGTGGCCTCAGCCGATTGGCTGGGGAAGGGTCCAAGTCCTGTTAGGCAGGTGAGCGGGAGGTTATTCAAGGGGAGGAGGGGTGGTCAAGGTGAAGGACACAGAACAAGATGGAGTTGGCCAGCGTAGGCCTGCCCTTTCACTGATAAGTAAAATGTTTCTCTGAATTCTGTGAACCACTCTAGTGGTTAATTAATTAAACCTTAGGAAGGGGTGTAATGCCCCTGATTTCAAATTCGAGAGACCACCAAGGAGCCGATACCGATGCAAACGCACGAGGGTTTATTTGCAAGCTCGAGCTTGGGCCCAAGTATACCCGACACAGCGGAGCAGGGACTTGGGCCCCTAGGTTAAGAGGCGTAGCAGTTTTATAGGGGCCAGTGGCCAATGAGATTGTAACACACACAGAAAGTTTCATAGTCATGCCAGTCCACACGCAGGTGGCCAATTGAATTACAATTTACCCTTTAGTAACTGTTTGAACTAGCCTATCACTCTGATCAGAATTGGCGTGCAAGTTTGGCGGCAAAAGGCGGGGTTTACATTCTTTGGTGGTTAGGGGTTCTGCATTCCTGTATGAGCCAGTTTCCAGTAAGGGTGTGCTCAGCAGCTTGACTAGGGTGGGGGAGTGTCTTAAGCAATAAGTAGGTCATGTGGGGGTTACACATGAGATGGTGGGTGTAGCACAAAATGGAGTTAGTCTTGCTCTGCTTGTCCAGGGGTAGGGGATTTTTGTTAAATTCCTTGGGTCCCACAGGGGGTCCTGGGAATCTCTGATTTATATAGCCAGTTGTTCAGAAGTACAGATAACATGGCACAAAAACAGGCACATAGACCAATGGAATAGAATAGAAACCCCAGAATTAGACCCACAAAAGTATGGCCACTAATCTTTGACAAAGAAGGAAAGAATATCCAATGAAAAAAAAACAGTCTCTTTAACAAATGGACAGCAACATGCAGAAGGATGAAACTAGACCACTTTCTTGCACCATTCACAAAAATAAACTCAAAATGGATAAAGGACCTGAATGTGAGACAGGAAACCATCAAAACCCTAGAGGAGAAAGCAGGAAAAAACCTCTCTGACATCAGCCTCAGCAATTTCTTACTTGACACATCCCCAAAGGCAAGGGAATTAAAAGCAAAAATGAACTATTGGGACCTCATAAAGATAAAAAGCTTCTGCACTGCAAAGGAAACAATCAATAAAACTAAAAGGCAACCAACGGAATGGGAAAAGATATTTGCAAATGACATATCAGACAAAGGGCTAGTATCCAAAATCTATAAAGAGCTCACCAAACTCCACACCCGAAAAACAAATAATCCAGTGAAGAAATGGGCAGAAAACATGAATAGACACTTCTGTAAAGAAGACATCCAGATGGCCAACAGGCACATGAAAAGATGCTCAACGTCGCTCCTCATCAGGGAAATACAAATCAAAACCACACTGAGATACCACCTCACACCAGTCAGAGTGGCTAAAATGAACAAATCAGGAGACTATAGATGCTGGCGAGGATGTGGAGAAACGGGAACCCTCTTGCACTGTTGGTGGGAAGGCAAACTGGTGCAGCCGCTCTGGAAAACAGTGCAGAGGTTCCTCAAAATATTAAAAATAGATTTACGCTATGACCCAGCAATAGCACTGCTAGGAATTTACCCAAGGGATACAGGAGTGCTGATGCATAGGGGCACTTGTACCCCAATGTTCATAGCAGCACTGTCAACAATAGCCAAATTATGGAAAGAGCCTAAATGTCCATCAACTGATGAATGGATAAAGAAGTTGTGGTTTATATACACAATGGAATACTACATGGCAATGAGAAAGAATGAAATATGGCTCTTTGTAGCAACGTGGATGGAACTGGAGAGTGTTATGCTAAGTGAAGTAAGTTATACAGAGAAAGACGGATACCATATGTTTTCACTCTTATGTGGATTCTGAGAAACTTAACAGAAGACCATGGGGGAGGGGAAGGAAAAAACAAAAAAGAGGATAGAGAGGGAGGGAGCCAAAACATAAGAGACTCTTAAAAACTGAGAACAAACTGAGGGTTGATAGGGGATGGGAGGGAGAGGAAGGTGGGTGATGGGAATTGAGGAGGGCACCTTTTGGGATGAGCACTGGGTGTTGTATGGAAACCAATTTGCCAATAAATTTCATATTAAAAAAAAAAAGTACAGGTAACAACCAGGATGTGTGACTGGCATCTGAAGTCCAAGGAAAGAGGTCTTTGGAACCTCCAATCTATAGCTTGTCAGTCAGAAGTATAAGTTGTAACCTAGGCTTGTGTTTGGCATCTAAAGGGTGGGGAAATAGTCATGTAGGACTGAGTTCTTCGCTTGTGGGTTCCGATGCTATTTCCATGTAGATAGTGTCAGAACTGAATAAAATTGGATACCCAGCTGGTGTGGGAGCATTACTTGCTTGGTGGTATGGTGGGGAAACTCCACTCCCATACATTAGAATTGGAGACTATAACCCTTTAAATCTGCCTTTGTATTCCTCTCTTGGCTGAAATCCAGTGGCTGAATGCTTGTTAGCTGACAACTTTAGTAAGGACAAACTTTTGTTTCACTCCCTACACCTCTGCTTGGACATTTATTGTCCCAACTGAAATGGAAATCTCTGTTAACTTGATGGTTAATCATCCCCTCCTTATGACTGACTCTCCTGGTTTCCATGGCACGATACTCTCGTGGTACACTACTCAACAGTAGAACTCTTTTTTTCCACGCATGTCTCCTTTCTTAAACATTGGTGGTTGTTGGGGTTTGGGGGGGGTGGTGGTGATAATCATGTCTCTTTTCCAATGTGGCTTCTGAACCACTGGAGAGGTAGATACAGGACACAGATGGAGATCAACATACCAGTTTTATTTGGATAAGGCTGAATTGGCAAATACAGCCAGAAACCACAGTTGCATGACTCAGTCTTTTGACAGAATTGGATCGACCTTTTCACCCAGTTCTAGGCAGTGAAGCAGGAAACCCTCAGGCTTCCCCTTGCAAGGCAAAGCCTGCCTCTGCATCTTCTGACAGGAGAAGTAAGAATATATACCCACACTATACACCAACTAGTCTGAAGGTGATGGAAGATAGGACCTTGGGACCTTGGGCCACACTTGTGCAAATTTTTTTCTTAATCGGAGAAATAGCTATTCCTTCCTTGAAGACCTTTCTGAAAGTATGTGAGAAATATATTTTTACTTTGTAGGCTGTGTAGCCTGATATGCAGATATCCTCCAAATATCTGATTAATTAATATCTCCTTATTCCACAAATAAATACGTAATGATTTCTTCATACACTCATAATGATGGTGACTACCCCAACCCTAACACCTCATGTTTACGTCTAAGCCTTGATGATTGTTCCTTTAGATCTTTCATATTTATGTAGTTCTCATTCTAGATTTTACTCACATGGCATAAGCCTTTTAGCAAAGATGATGTTTACAAAGACTCATTCTATAAAAATAATTTTTAGGCTTAGAAAAAGAGCCATGAGACTATTTCTTAAACTTAGGGAGCATGCATTCTCTAAAGTTGCACATATACTTTGAGGTGTAATAATGAGGATGTTTTCTTGTGAAATTATGCCATACTTTCCTAGGGATCCATGTGCTAGGGTTTCTGTCTCTCTCTCTCTCTCTCTTTTTTTTTCTTTTGTTTTAGAAAGAGAGTGCCAGTGGGGAAGAGAGGCAAAGGGAGAGAGAGAGAGAGAGGGAGGGAGGGAGAGAGAGAATCCAAAGTAGGCTCCATGCTCAGCCTAGAGTCTGATGCAGGGCTGTATCCCAATAACCTGGGATCCTGATGTGAGCCATAATCAAGAGTGCATCACTCAACAAACTGAGCCACCCAGGCGCCCCTGTGCTAGGGTTTCTAATGGCAATAGAATCTCATCAGGCCCCAGGATATTGGCACTGATGGGACCTTGTATTTTACATGAATCTGAGACTTAGTTTGGGAAGAATATTCTGAAATCTGGAAAGATTTATGTTTCTGAGTAAAAAGTCTGATAAAACTAGGATATTTTTTAGTATTCCCAAATGAGTGTCAACTGAGTTGAGGAAAGGGTTCTGAATGACCTTTTTCTTCAAGACTGAGAAACTGAATTAAGTTTTGACCTTTTTGTTTATAAGGCTTCTCTTTTTTCTTTTTTTAGACTCCAAACCAGAGTACATCCATGCATGTGTAGGACTTGAGCTATTTCCTCCATGTTGGAAATGCCCTTCTCAGTGTGAGATCCTTTTCTTGACATGCAGCAAGGTAGAGACCTACTTTGCACTGGGCAAAAATCAAGAGGCAATGAGCACTTTATGGCAGCTCAGGCCTGGAAGGCAGGAAATTACTGAGTGGCTGAATCAACATTAAATGAACTTCACTTATGTGCAGAGAGTGCTTCAAACCCTGTGGGGAATACAGAATACTCTATTCACATTCTCTTCTTGTCATATGCCTGTTTTCTGATTGAAAATTTATATAAGAGGAGAAATTCTTATAAGTCACTGTATTTGTTAGTCTGTCCAGTAATATTTTCAGATGTGGGTTAATGTACTAATTCCTGGAAAAGATGTGTCATCTACCCAATCTGCAACACACACTCCATTTCTTGTAGTATTCAGGATTTCCTGTTCTAGATTCATAGATGCTTTCTGGATGAGCCATAAGAACAGATAACCCACTTAGTGTCTCTTTTACTCTCTTAGTTGGAAAAATATCTACAATCATTAGGACTAAATTTGACTTTCCAGTGCCTGACCAAAAGTCAAAGTCTGTCTTTCACTCAATTGCTGGATGCCACACTCGTTGTACAATACCTCTTTCCCGTTCTTTTCCCAGGAAATCCATTAGATGTATATGCTGAACAATTTACTTATTTCTTCCTTCCTTCATTCAATAGTATTTACTGAGTATCTTTGTGCATGAGCACTAGAGTTAGTAAGATGAGTAACATATGGTCCTTGACTTTGAGACACCAACTATCTAGTGAGAGAAACAGAGAAACCAGCTGTGACAGGATGATTTGATGCGTGAATTAACAGAGATATGTCCAAAGGTACATAGGCAAAGCACCTGCCTTGGGATGAGAAGGGGAAATGGAATATTTTGATCTTGTCTTTGACTATGTAAATGGAGCTTCCCAGGTGGAAGGGGAAAGCTAAGGAAAGGAAAATGTGCTAAGGGAGCATGTAATTATTTAGCCTGTCATAGTATTATTTCTTTGGGAATAAACAAGTATTTAATTTAGAAATTTATAAACATTGAATGTGAATGACAGATTTTCTCCCCAGTAGAGTGAGATCCCTGGAGCAAAAGAGGGAAGAAAAATGGTTTTTATCCAGGGAAACATTGCAAAATCAAGTCAGCTAAAGATAGTTTCATATTTTTGCATTTGGATACTTGTTTTTCACATGAAGTTTGTTTATAAAGTTCTAATTTAAAATTACTTCAAGGCCTAAAAATTCCTTTGGTTGTGCATATATTATTGAACAGGGACAGCATGACCAGTATAATCTTGGTTTGACCGTATCTTTGATTTTTTCTTTCCTTCTTCCAGGATTATGCACTGAGTGTGAACAGCCAGACCAAAACCTCTGATGTGGCCAAGAACAAGGACTGGGTGAGCCAAAAGTGAAGGGGCGAGATGTTCGATGACTCTGTGGTCAAGCCAACAGCATGTTTGGCCTTAGTGCCATGAATGATTGCTGAATTAGAATAGGGGAACTTGGGTAAATGAGTGCTCGTTCTTGTTCTCAACTGACCACTCTGGAGATTTGTGTGGCCACTAGCCCTCAGCTATCTTGGATAGACTGAGAAACCCAAGGAACAGAGGAAGCTGGGACTTGGTACTGTTTTGGTTTTCTTTGTACAGTGAGTTTGTTGTTCTCGTTTAAATTTGTTTTTAAAGATCTTTCCCAGCCCTGAGATTTCTCTCTACTTTCCTGTTGAAATGGAAATTCTCCACATAAGCGTGCAGGTCATTGGATGTTGCTGAGGAGAAAAGAATGGAAAGCTTACTATTC
Organism: Lynx canadensis; assembly: GCF_007474595.2. Lineage (NCBI taxonomy): Eukaryota > Metazoa > Chordata > Mammalia > Carnivora > Felidae > Lynx > Lynx canadensis. The sequence goes on from NC_044306.2 coordinate 147,150,632, forward strand.
AATGCTTGTTATAAAATGGAATATAGTTAATATTTTGGGTGGTCAGTAAAGTAGATCAGCTAACACACTTGCATGTGAACATCTTTGCTCTAAATGTACTAGCTGAGATGGGAACCCAGTATGTAACAGTATTTATGAGTCGCTTTTGCTCTGGAAAAGATGTTAGTGCACTGCCTTGGTGGTATCAGCCACAAAAATGTTTATGTGAGGTCTTTTTCAGTCCTTCCATCCTCTTTATCTCTAAGCACATTTTTGTTTACCCTGCATGATTGTAATGAGATTCCATAATCTCTCTGTTTGCAGCAGCCACAGGTGAAAATTGCTCTCAATAATCCATGGTACCTTACATTTAATAAATGATATATTCCGGCCAGTCTTTCTTTTCTCCTTATTAGGGCAGCTATCATTTCTATCTCCTAAGAGAAACTGATAAAGAGAAAAAGAAATAGGAATCAAGGCACCAAAGCACTTGGTAAGACCCGCAGTGTCTTACCACGTTTCAGTAAGCAGGATCAGATGGGTCCTGCGTGGGTAACGTCCACCCCCTGCATGGGTAACGTCTTACCCACGTTTCAGTAAGCAGGATCAGATGACACACTGTTGGAAGAACTCTATATTCATTAATTCATTCCTATATCAACCCTAACTCCAATTTATAACTCCCAGTTTTCAGATGAGGGAACTGAAGGCCAGAGTTTTTTTTTTTTTTTTTTTAATATGTTTTTAACGTTTATTTATTTTTGGGACAGAGAGAGACAGAGCATGAACGGGGGAGGGGCAGAGAGAGAGGGAGACACAGAATCGGAAACAGGCTCCAGGCTCTGAGCCATCAGCCCAGAGCCTGACGCGGGGCTCGAACTCACGGACCGCGAGATCGTGACCTGGCTGAAGTCGGACGCTTAACCGACTGCGCCACCCAGGCGCCCCCAGAGTTTTTAAGTAAATTCCTGAAGACCCAGTGGGGTTAAGGAAGCTTGAATTCAGACACTCTGGGCTCTCAATCATTATGCTACAAATAACTTTTGCTTTTAGTGGAAAACAACCACAATAACAACAACACATTACTTTGCTTGAGTGAGTTAATTGATAAAAAAATAATTGCCTTTTAAATCTATTTTATTTTCAGTCTTCTGATTTAATAAAGAAGACTGACTTAAGTATGCTTATAGCTCCTGTACTTTGTTTCAAAGATATGAAATCAGGTGGTTTGTACTCTATGGTGAACTAAGCAACTGTATGGAGGCTCAAATGACTAACGCTTGGCTGGACCTCACATCTGGTACTGGGCCACAGTAAACATGCCCCCCTGGCTGAACTCAGAGAATCAAAACATTCAATCTTTGCACATTAGCAGATTCCTGCTTTGTTCACACAAGTGTGGGTTTTGCATAAAGCACAACACAAATATGCATGATAGTTTTCAGAGGGAGATTGCATTCTAGGGATATTTATCTTCAGATTATGTTATAGACATTGTTAGGTATTTGGTTAGAACAAAGGAAAACTTTCATAAACGATGTAAATTAGAAATTGTGCAAAACAGTACAATAAGAGCGACTATCACAACTCCCTTAGAAAAAGATGTTGAATGGTAAATAATAAAAGGTGATATGACTGGATGCTTAGGCTCAAAGACCATCTGACACTTGCTGGCTATGTGATAGTGACATCGTCATTTAACCTCTGTGACTTAGTTTCTTCATGTGTAAGATAAGGATAATAACAGCAACAATATCATGCAGTTATTATGAAGATTAAGCCAGGAAATATATAAAAAAGCCTGAGCACAGGGCCTGCTACATAGTAAGCCCTTGTAAATGTTAGCAATTGTTGTATTCTTGAGAATGTGTATGATGGATTGCTGTTTGCATTAGTTGCTGTTTGCATAAATCCATAAGTGACTTCAACCAATAAGAATTTATTCATGAGTCATTTTTATACCAGCTATCAATATTCAACCAATTAAATTGACATGATAGTTGATGTTCTATAGATAAGTTTACACATGAATAAATTACCAGTGAGTGCTTATGATACAATTAAAAGGGCATAATCCCTCCCCTAAAGTTCTATAAGAAGGCAGAACAGAATCGAATCAGTGTATGTGAAATGTCAAAGTAAGATAACTTCGGGAAAATGCAGTTTGTCTCATGTCACACTCTTGCCCGTGGCTAGGCTGCTTCTAGAGTTGCCTCCAGCTTTAATATTTTAGTCTGTATCCCACTGGACAAGCAGGCATTTTGAGCTCAAAGATACTTTGGCTTAGATGATGATAACAATGTATAGGCCTTAAAAGTGTTCTCTGAACCGTCCCGGAAAAATACACTTCCAGTAGTGCTAGTATTTGTCAGCAGTCTCTGAGAAATACAGTAGGCATGTTTGTCTGTTAAATCCCTTAATTAAAAGTGGATTAGAAGCGACTATACTAAAAAAGACTTCAGTGTCCCATATTTTGTGCATTGGTAATCAGTCCACTTTAAAACTTCAGACTCAGTCTTAAATGTTGCATATTTTATCTGTTATTCATTAACATTTACAAATGGTTGCTAAATGAATGAATGAATGAATGAATGAATGAATGAATGAAAAAGAACAAGAAAGGTTTCATATGCCACAAGTGGATTCTGAAAAAGTTGGCCAAGTCTCCCGAAAATTCATACTACTAATAGAAAGTATTGAAAATAATAAACTTTTATAGAATTCTTGCTTTATTATACTTCTATGACTTTTACTAAAATGCTTGCCACATGTAACTTATTAGAATCTTTGGATCTTGGTGAGCATACTTACTGATTTTTCTCATGTATGAGGAAGTCACCCCAATACTCAGGTGGGGGTTACAACTCCTGTTTTCTTGAATTTCCCAGAAATAATTCTTTATATGAATTGTGAATTTAGAGCTCCTTGCCAGATTATAGGAAAGCATCTGAAATGCAAAAGTGAAGTGATTTCTATGACAATATTGAGCCATATATTGGAGGTGAGAGTGGGCTGGTCCTTTGCGGGACATACCAGACTTGGGATGTATTCTGCACGCCCTCCTGGGATGGCTTAAAGACTTCTTTTCCAGGCCCCACTATTGTTGTGTCTTTTCACATTTTAACTGTTGCCATCTTATGGGTGTGGGGTGCATATGCTAATTTGGAGAAGAGAGAAACTAAGAAACTATTCACACCATCTAAACTAATGTTCCATAAACAACATTATTCTTGAAAGGAGAGAGGAGGACTAAGCTGAACCAAATGGAATGTGTAATGGAGAAGGCACCCTGCTGATCGGATTGTTTGTGTGTGTTCTTCAGTAGACAGAACAGAAGAATGAAGACTTTTCCTTCAATGCTGAACTATTTAATTGCATACACAAAACTTGTGTGAAACATTGACAGCTTCAGTCTGAATAGACTCATCTACAAAGGGATGGAAGCCTAGAGTATGTGATTCAATAAATGGAGAAACCGCTTCAGGACTCCTGCTTATTCTCAGCAAGCCAGTGGGAATATTTTCCAGGTTTCTTTAGTAAAGCCGTATGCACCAGAAGGGAAAACGTGTCTTTTCGTGGTCATATGGCGTTGCAATGCTGTACTTTACCACATACAAACGTATATTCTCGCTTTGTATACACGCTACCAAAACAGGATAACAAGGATGATCTTATAGTGAAAAACCAAGGAAAGTGAAAAAAATTTTTAAAAAGTCTAACAATCGTCCACCTACTTTGTGGTTTTATCTTCTAATCTTCTATTTCAGTGTATGTTTGGTATAAAAGACCTGTTATATTTCTCACAAATAGCTGATGTATTAGCATCATTGGATCTATTTTTTTCAGTTTAGAAAACATTTGTATGGGGTATAAATTACTGTCTTAGGCAGTACAGCCTACTACTAATCACATTTTTCAAATGAAGGCACCAAGGCTAAGAATGATTGAGTAAATTGCTAGAGATACCATAGCTAGTGTTTGATTCTGAGAGACTGACTATACCAATGGACAACAGCCGAACTATATATAACAAGTGAACTCTGACCCACAGCAACCAGCGCAGGAAGCCAAACCACTCTCTGCAGGACTGCTGACTTATATTTACTCTTATGTTCTCTTCTAAAGGTTTTACAGTTTTATCTTTTACATTTATATCTATGATACATTTTGAGTTAATTTTGTGTATGTTTTTAGGAAGGGTTCCAAGTTTTCTGCGTGTGGATATCCAGCAGCATTGGATGAAAAGACTATTTTTCCTCACTGAATTGTCTTGGTACCCTAGCTGAAAAATCAATGAATTGATGGTAAATGTGAGCTTTTATTCCACGAATGTATTCCACTAATCTGTATGTCTAAACTTGATCTGGTACCACACTTGTTTGATTACTGTAACTTTGTGATAAGTTTTGAAATTGGGACATGTGTGCCCTCCAAATTATTTCTGTCATTGAAAAATTTTTTATTCTTTTTTTTTTTTTATTAAAAATTTTTTTTTTTCAACGTTTATTTATTTTTGGGACAGAGAGAGACAGAGCATGAACGGGGGAGGGGCAGAGAGAGAGGGAGACACAGAATCGGAAACAGGCTCCAGGCTCCGAGCCATCAGCCCAGAGCCAGATGCGGGGCTCGAACCCACAGACCGCGAGATCGTGACCTGGCCGAAGTCGGACGCTTAACCGACTGCGCCACCCAGGCGCCCCGAAAAATTTTTTATTCTTTTGGCTATTCTGTGTCTCTTGAATTTTCCATATACCTTTTATTTATTTATTTTTAAATGTTTATTTATTTTTGAGAGAAAGAGCATGAGCAGGGGAGGGGCATGGTGGGGGGAGACAGAGGATCTGAAGAGGACTCTGCAATGACTGATCAGCAAGCTCAATGCGGGGCTTGAACTCACAAAGCGTGAGATCGCGACCTGAGCTGAGGTTGGACACTCGACCAACTGAGCCACCCAGGCATCCACCCATATAACTTTTAGAGTCAGCTTGTCAGTTTCCTGAAAAAGAAAAAAACCTAGGTTAAGTTTTAACAGAGATTGTGTTGAATCTGTAGATCAATTTGGTGAATATTGACATCTTAACAATATTAAGTCTTCTGGGGTATCTTGGGGACTCAGTTGGTTAAGTGTCTGACATTTGATTTCCTCTCATGTCATGATTTCCCGGTTCATGGGTTTGAGCCCCTCATTGGTCTCTGTGCTGACAGGGCAGAGTCTGCTTAGGATTTTCTCTCTCTCCCTCTCTCTGCCCCTCCCTTGCTTGCTCTCTTTCTCTCAAAAGTAAATAAATAAACATTAAAAAAAATATTAAGTCTTCTGATCCATGAACATGGGACATCTTTCAATTTATTTTTGTTTTAATTAATTTTTTATCAGCAATGCTTTATAGTTTTCATAGCTAAGTTTGGACTTACCTTGGTATATTTATTCTAAAAATTTTGTTCTTTTGATGCTATTATAAATAAAATTAATTTCCTAATTTTACTTTAGGGTTATTCATTGCTAGATATAGAAATCCAATCAATTTATGTATGTTAATCCTTTACCCTGCAACTTTGATGATCTTGTTAATTAGTTCTAATTGGTTATTTTGGTGGATTCCTTAGAAATTTTTAATATAAATGATCATGTAAATAGAGTAAATAGATCAGTAAATAGAGATAGCTGTTCTTTTCATTTCAATTCTGGATGCTTTTTTTCTTTTTCTTGCTTAATTGCCCTGGCTAGAACCACCAGTAGAATGTTTCATACAAGTAATAAAAGTAGACATCCTTGCATTGTTCCTGAATGTAGGGCGAAACATTCTGTCTTTCACAATTAAATATGATGTTAACTCTATTTTTTTAAAAATCCCTTATCAGGTTAAGAAAGTTTCCTTCTTTTCCTGGTTGAGGTTTTTTAAATCATGAAAGACAATTGGATTTTGTCAAATGCTTTTTCTGCATCTATGGAGATAATCATGTATTTTTTGTCCTTTATTTTACTCATATGTTTTATTACACTGATTGATTTCTAGATATGAAGCAAACCTTACATTCCTGGGGTAATTTCCATTTGATCATAATATATACTTATTTTTATATGCTGCTGGATTCATTTTTCTGGTATTTTGTCGGAAAATTTTGCATCTATATTTATAAGGTATTAATCTGTAGTTTTCTGCTGTTGAAGGGTGGAGTCTGTTAGGTTGAATTATTTATACTGTTGTTCAAGTCTTCTCTGTCATTGTTGGTCTTCTGTCTTACTGCTGCATCCATTACTGAAAGTGTTCAACTATTCATGTTTATGTATTTTCCCTCTTCAGTTCTGTCCGTTTTTGCTTCATGTGTTCTTGGGCTCTGTTATTAGATAGCATATATTTGTAATGGTTATATCTTCCTGATGGTTTCACCTTGTTACCAGTATAAAATGTCTCTAGTGACATTTTTGTTTTGTTTTGTTTTAAGTTGATTATGTCTGATAGTTATACAACTACTTTGAATTATTGTCTGGGATTACTTGCTCTCAGCGTAAAGAACTTTCTTTAGTATTTATTGTAAGCTGAGTCTCCTAGCAATGAATTTTCTGTTTTGGGAATGTCTTTATTTTATTTTAATTTTGGAAAGAGTTTTACATGTTATAAGAGTTTTAGTTTTTTTAGTTCACAGTTTTTTCTGCTTTTCAACACTTTGAAAAATACCACCCCATGGCACTTCTGGCCTTCATTATTTTTGATGCGATGTCAGATATTAATTGTTTGGTGGTTTCCTTGCTCCGGTTTTTTTCTCTTGCTGCTTTCAAGATTTTTTCTTTGTCTTTAGCTTTCAACATTTTTACTATGACATATCTGAGTGTGGATCTCTTTGTTTTTATCCTACTTAGAGTTTAAAAAGCTTCTTGGATACATAGATTGTTTAAAACATCATATTTGGGAAGTTTAAGCCATTATTTCTTCAAATCTATATATCTCTCTATATATAATTTTGTTACTTCCTATGTCTCTCCTCTCCTTCTGGCACTCCTGTTATGTGTATGCTGGTGTGCTTAATGGCATTTCACATCTTTCTCTGAAGCTCTGTTTATTTTCTTCATTCTCTTTTCTTTCTATTCTTCAGATTGCATAATTTCTATTGCTCGGTCTTCAAGATTGCTAATTGTTTCCTCTGCCAGGCCAAATCTACTGTTGTGCCCCTCTAATGAGTATTTCATTTCAATTATTGAATTTTCAATTCTAGAATTTCAATTTTTTATTTATTTTATTTTAATTTTTATAATTTTAAATTTAGAGAGAGAGAGAATGCACAAGCGGGAATCTCAAGAAGGTTCTACACTCAGCATGGAGCCCAACACAAGGCTCAATCCCATGACCCTGGGATAATGATCTGAATTGAAATCAAGAGTTGGATGCTGAACCAACTGAGCCATCCAGGCACCCCAATTTGGTTCTTTTTAGAAATATAATTTTTATATCTTAATTGATATTCCCAATTTAATCAGACATTATCATCATACCTTCCATTACCTCTTTACTTAATGATAGTTGCTTTAAAGTCTTTTTGCTACATTGACAGCTGGCCTCTTCTCAAGGCACTTGCAGTTGCCTGCTTTTTCCCTCCTGTGTATGAGTCATACTTTTCTGTTTCCTTGAATATCTCATATATTTTCATTAAAAAACAAACATTTTAAATAATATATTGTAACACCTCTGTATACAGATTCCTTTTCTTCCCCTGCCCCCTACTCTATGGAGTTTGTTATTGCTTCTTTATTTGTTTAATGATTTTACTGGAGTATTTCAATGCAGCATTTTTCTTACCACAGGGCACTATTTGTCTCTTTCCATGACCTTTCTGTTAACCTGTCTGCCTATGTTGGTATCACACCTAGCAGTTAAGCTTCATTGATTACATTCTTGCTTTTCACAATGCCCTGGGACATGAATTACTCCATAATCTGAACCAATTAAATTTGGGCCCCTTTGAAGGGGAAGTTTTTGAGGTTAGTCTTTAAAGTTTGTTTTGACCCCAGGAAGAGTCTTCCTAGCTCTGTTTTTCCCTGGTTAACTTCTAGCTGATCTATGGTTTCATTTGTTGCTCTATGCAGCTACTAGCCTACTCTTAATTACTTACTGCTAGAATCCCTATTGCTTCGGAGAGTGCCCTTAGGCCTGAAATTCCACTCTCTGTTCCTAGAAAAGTCAGTTCCCTTAAAGAACAATTAGGAACTGTCTGTTCTTATATCTGGACCCTCTCCTGGGAAAAGCCTCTGCACCATTGCCCCAGACTTGGGAAAGGAGACAGTGGCTTCATTCTCTAGGAATGACACCCCTGATTTACAAGTGGCATACTGTACATGGGCTGGGCCTCCAGATCTTCTCAGGCTTTCCTGGCTTGGAGACTTTGCCCTGTGAGTGAACTGGAGTAATATTCTTGGCCTGCTGCACGTGAGGTAGAACTTCTGCCCTGTGAATAAACATTGGATAGAGGAAGAGAGCCTCATACCCCTCAACTATTTTTGCCTAAGATAGGGCTTTTGCAGCATGGAGTTGAGGGAGATGGGGATGAGAAATGCTGGTGGCCTGTCTTTCCTGGGAGATACTGTAGCCCTTGTTTGGGAGCTTGACTGGGAAGAAAACCCTCTGTTCTTGGCTGCTCTCATCCAGAGTGGATTTTCTGTCACACTGACTAGAGGGAGGTAAGAATGGAACAGATTGTGGTTTGAATGCTATAGACTCTCATTGCTGTTAGTGAGATTTAGCAGATTTTTTTTTCAATAAATATGTCTTCACTTGCTGTATGTCCATATGACAATTTCTAGAGAGTTTAAGTGGTATTGATTTTTTTCTTTTTCTTTTTCTTTTTCTTCTTCTCTTTCTTTCTTTTCTTTTCTTTCTTTCTTTCTTTCTTTTTTTTTTTGCCAGTTATGATTGTTTTGCTGAGGATTATATCTATGAAAATCTTCATGCTGTTTTCTAGATGTTATCCATCTCTAGTCCTTATTGATTTTCCTCCTTTTACTTTTTTGGTAGTCCCATTCTCATTGATTTGTCAGTTCTTGTAGGTGCAGGTTCATTGTAAAGTATATTCACTTGGCTTCTTCCAAGATAGTCAATCACCAATAAACCGATATGTAGAAGATTTTTGTAAAGATTGAGAACATATAAACATTTAATAATATGTCTTATTAAGTGAGGTTATGTAAGCATTTAATACTTCAAATATCTTGCATGATGTGGTCAATTTCCCTTGAATAATCTGATGTTACTGAGATTAATTAACTTGATTAAAGATATAGTTGAGTATGGAAAATCAGATTATTTCCTGTCATGTGCTTTTTAAAGAGTTTTAAAATTGGGTGGCTTAATCGGTTGGGCATCCGACTCTTGATTTCAGTTCAGGTCATGATCCCAGGGATGTGGGATCGAGCCCTGTATCAGGCTATGTGCTGAGCATGGAGCCTGCTTATGATTCTCTCTCTCCCCACTTCTGTCCCTTTTCCTCACTTGCACGCTGTCTCTCTAAAATTGAAAAAGAAAGTTTTTTAGAGAATAGAAGAGATTTATTTTATTTATTTTATTTTTTAAATTTTTTTGTTTATTTTTTAATGTTTATTTTTGAGAGAGAGAGAGAGTGCGAGTGGGCATGGGAGAGGGGCAGGGAGAGGGGCAGAGAAAGGGAGCCACAGAATTCGAAGCAGGCTCCAGGCTCTGAGCTGTCAACACAGAGCCGGACATGGGGCTCAAACTCATGAACCATAAGATCATGACCTGAACTGAAGTCAGACACTTAACCCACTGAGCCACCCAGATGTCAGAGTTGGATGCCTAACTGACTGACCCACCCAGTCACTGGGTCACTCTCTTGGTGCCCCAAGAGAGTAGAAGAGATTTTAAAACCTAAAATAAAACTGGAACTCCTAGTCCAAGGAAATACTTCATATATTATTGATACACTTCTGTGGCTTATGAGTCTACAAAATGATCAGAGAAGCATTCAAGTAGATAGAAATAATGCAAAAGAAAAAGGGGGGGTTGGAGGAATATATCACTAGATGTTCCATAACAATCTATACAAAAACTTAAAACAGTAATTACTTATTATTTTTTATCACTCTGCCAATCAGCTTATCCAGGCTGAGGTCAGCTGGACAGTTTGGCCAGTCTTGGCTGGGTTCACTTTCATGTCTGTAGTTGGCTGGAGGTGGCTCTGCTCCATGTATCTCTCCTTGTCCTCTTCCTATGACCAACAGATAGCCCCAAGATGCTTCTAAGGATGATGGAAGAGATGTAAGAGAGTAATTGGAAACATGCAAAGCCTCTTGAGGCTTAGGCTTGGAACTGGGCACCATAACTTCTACCTCATTCTTCTGGCCAAAGCAAGTCACACTGGTATGGAAATATACTTTGCTTTAATGGAGGAACTCCAAACTCACATAATACAGAAAGTAAAGGATTAAGGTCAGCAGTGCAATCAATCTACTAAAAGGAATTAGGGAGGAAGTAAATATACTTTTTCCAGTTCAGTTGTTTCTGTCAAATATGAGTTCCCATTTGTGTTGAATTAGAAAAGAAAGGAACAGCCTTTTGTAAAATACACCAATTCTGTCTTGTTGAGGGAGTATGTACAATATAGGAAACCAGAGAAGCAGAGAATGGAGCTTACCAGCCATCGTACAAGTGAGCAGACTGAATTCTTACAATATGTGCCCTTTTATGATAACAATTGCTTATATTGTGCTTTCTTATTTGGCCATCTTTTGTATGGGCATAGAGCACGTTACTTTGAAAAGCAGGTAACTAAGCAGTTCTAATTCTTGGGAGGTTTAATCTTTACTTCTCTCAGGAATGTGCAGCATCAGCAGGTTTTGTTTGTCTTTAAAATGGGGAGGATTCTAGTGAAGCTGACTTGTTACTCCACAAATATCTTAAAACTGTGGAACTTTCCCTCTGGAATTGTATGTGAATGGATTCCTACATTTTACAATGGAAAAGCATGAAATCATAGCCGGCTTGGCTACTGCTATTATTCATTTAGCAGGTTTTATTCTTTTAACAGTTAAACTTCCATTATGTTTTACTATTTGTTACATACCATTTTTATGTGTCTCACAGTTTTATGCATTTTGCAGTTAACTATTTGAAAGGACGTTCAGACCTTGAAAGCAAGAGTGATTTACCATTCTTGTGTTTTTGTCCTTACTAATGTTATATTTTTAAAAAGATAATGATAAATCTATTATACCAAGTCTAATATGACACTTTATTTATTTATTTATTTATTTATTTATTTATTTACTTACTACCAACAGCAAGTCTTAATTGTTTTAAATGTGGAGGCTGTGTGCTTGGGAATGTATATATAGACAACATGCATACCTACAAATGTTAGTTGCTGTGTCAATACACACACAGCCACAGGTGGAAAGGAACAGAAAACCGTTAATCATTACATGGGTCTTTTAAAAACACACACATACCCACTCAAAAAAAAAGCTAAATTGATAAAGGTAATCTATAATGCTAAGTGTAGCAGAAAATGGATATAATTTTGAAGGAATTCTTATTTATTTATTAGAAGTTTACCCATTATTCATAATTAATGACAGAATGAATTTTAAAAGTAGATTAATTCTGATATTAGAAATAACTTGTTTACTTGGAGAATATATATTTCTATGCACATGTAACAATAATTTGCAAAATTATAGAAAAGCAAAAGGCTATTTTCTTCTATTAGCTTTTATTTTTATATGTTAACATATATGTTATGAATCTAAAGTAATGAGAATATTGTACTTTTTAAAAACAACAAACATCCTAGAATGTATACCTCAAAATAAGTGTTGTTCATTCATCTACCAAAGGAAGAAATCAACTATTTTCTGGAAAAGAAATTTTAAATTGTCTATGAAAAATTAATTGGTAGGTTTCATAAGAAAATCACTCTCATTTCCTTATTTTCTGCCTCATTCATAGATGTTATTCAGCTTGCTCTTTCACTTTATTCATCAGACTTTACTTGATTTGTAAAAAAAACCTTAATATCTTTAATATTAAATATATCTACATGACTCTATGACCCAGAAGTTACCAAACTTTTCCTTTCATGAATACTTTCAGACATATTTTAAGTAAATACAAATACATATGTGTTTTCACTTCTCTTGTAGTTTTCAACATAAATAACAACATACTCATGAACAACTCTTCAACTTATTAAGGAAAATCTTGGAGATCATCTCTTATCTATACATAGTTTCCACACTTATTTTTTTCACAGCTGTAGAGTCCTCCAGCGTATAAATCAGTCCCCAGTTAAGGAACAGTTGGCAATGAATAACTTTGTATGCAAGTGACTTATTTTTAAAACCAAATTCACCTTTAAGGGACAAGAATGATCAGGACTGTGGATATTAACAAAAATGTATCACGGACTCTGAAATCAGTGAGCCAAACAATTATGGAAAATGGTAATAGTATAAGGGTACTTGAAAGAATATAATAATAATTTGGATATATACATTATGGTATGTGTAGAATTAAAAGTAATTCTCTTTATTTTATAGTGTATCACCTATTTGGGCAATAATACAACGACTTCTTTTCCATGTGTCCTATCCCTAAATAATATAGGAGGAAAACTTACTTTTGTTTTATTCCTTCCTGCTTCTCTTGGGGAATACAAACAGTTCCTGCTTTGCTACGATAGCTTTTTTACAGCTCATAAAGTACTAATGAAACCCTGTAAAGGTTTTCCATTTGAAGAGCAAACTAAGATTCAGAGAGATTAGACAACTTGTCCATGTCGTGGAGCTAGAAACTGATAGAGCCAGGATTTGAATCCTCTTCATAAACCAAAATGAATTAATACTATGGTTTCTTTCTGAAGAATGACTAGAGAATGTGGTTGATACAATGATAATAATAGCTAGATGGATGTAGAATCTAGTAAGATGTCATAAAAATTGGTCAAAGCATGAAAAGAATCCAGAATCCAATTAGAGAGCAATGAGATTTGTTGAATCCAATTAATTTTGGAAGGAGTTAGCAGCAACATGGGTGGTCTTGGGTAGAATCATCCAGGAATCATTATTTCTCTGCTCCATAGGGCATCATGGTCTATAATTTCAACCCAAAACTTTAGCCTTTGTGAGACAATAATATTCTCTACCTAAATTGGGTAAGTGATTTAACCCTAGTACAATTTTGATTTAAAAACACAGATGATAAAATCAAACAAAACTAAATATTAGTGCTTTTGTGTTAAACTCAAGATAATCTGTTTATTATTTAAAGGTATTTGTTGTGTTTAAGAGAATCTGATACAATAACTTTGTGATTTTAAGCTTTAAAGTGTAAGAGAATGAATATTTTTTAAAAAAAAACATTGGAATAGGAACTAATATAGTTAAGAATTTAATTTATTAATTTAAAAAGTTATCTGAATATTTTGGAAAGTTTTGACTTGTTATAATTGGAAGTTTGTCTTGTCTAATACATTATAAAAATATGTCATGATGTGGGTTTATTTTCATCCACTGTCTGGGGAATTTACTAGATCATTTTGATCTAGAAATTTATATGGGAAATTTCCTTGAATTATTTCATTAATAATTTAATCCTATTATTTTCACTCTTCTCTCTTTCTTGACCTCTCACGATTTAATATTGAATCTTTTTCTATTCATCACTTAATTTCATCTGTTTTTCCTCTCTTTTCTATTCTTTGTCTTTTTTATTTACTTTCTGGAAAATTTCCTCTATTTTATCCTCCAACTCCTCCTCTCTTGAGTTTTCAGTTATGCTATCATTTTTTAAAATGTATTTTTAAGTGTTTATTTATTTTGAGAGAGAGAGAGAGAGAGAGAGAGAGAGAGAGAGTAGGGGAGGGGCAGAGAGAGAGAGGGAGAATCCCAAGCAGGCTCTGTGCTGACAGCATGGAGCTCTATACAGGCTTTGAATTTAAGAACTATGAGATCATGACCTGAGATGAAATTAAGAGTTGGCCGCTCAAGGAACTGAGCCACCCAGGCACCCCTAGTGGTTTAATTGCTTCTTATATCTTCAGCAAATATTTAGTTCTGGGGTGCCTGGGTGGCTGAGATGGTTGAGCAGCCAACTCTTGATTTTGGTTCAGTTCATGATCCCAGCATCATGGGATCAGGCCTTACATCAGGCTCTGTGCAGAACGTGGAGCCTGCTTGAGATTTTCTCTCTCTCCATCTGTTCTTATCCCCACTCATGCTCTCTTTCTAAAAATAATTTGAAAAGATAAAAATACTTAGTTCTACTTCTTTCTCATCTAGCAGTATCTGCATGTCTCAAAGTTATAGTATCTTGTTTTTATTTTTTAAAAAAACCAAGCCTATTTATTTATTGAGAGAGAGAGAGAGAGAGAGAGAGAGAGAGAGAGAGAGAGAGAGAGATAATCCCAGTCAGGCTGTGCTCTGTCAGTGCAGAGTCTGACATGGAGCTCAAACTCACACCGTGAGATGATCACCTGAGCCAAAATCAAGAGTTGGATGCTTAACTGACTGAGCCACCCAGGCACCCCACAAAGTTGTAGTATTTTAGGGGTCATGTTTTCCTTCTGGGGTCTATGTTCTTGGATCCATTAAGGCAGTTTCCACTTATCTATCTTTTTTTTTTTTTTTTTAATTTCACTATAGACTCCTCTTCTATTCTCTTGGTCCTTATAGATTTTTAATTTATCACTTTACTTCCTCTTTAGTGAAGTTTTATGAGTCAGCATGAGTTTATCCATCAAATTTAATGGGAAGTTTCACAGTACTTTTCAGACATGCTCATATTTATGAATAAAGAGATTTTCTATCCAGTCTTGATGACAAACATTTACTTCCTTAACAACACTGTTTGTAAAGGCTGATATTTATTGTCCTGTATTTTCTCAACACTACTTGTACATTTGGCAGTAGCCCATATATCTGTGGATATGCACAATATGTTAGACTTATGTGAGTAGTTATGTCAACACGATTGATGGGCAGACACATTTAATATTTTCGTTAGTCATCTGAATGATGGCCAAGTGTATGCAGTGCACATGCACTAAATTCACTGACAGCATGGGTCACTGGATACTTGGACAATAATGTCAAGAAGCAGAAACAAACATACAACTAGTTGGAAGGAGAGGCAAAGGACAGAAGACTATAAAAAAGAAAAACTAAATCCATATTCATTGGTTAGTGTACATTGGTTGTATTTGAAAAGAGAAGAAAAAGCTCATAACTGATGATGAACTAAACATGAATCAATAATATATAAATTTTCACATATTTTTATAATATTAAGGCAAGTTACTGGTTTTTGTCAATAAGAAAACAGTTTCATAAAAAAAGCTCACTGATCCTTCTAGACTCAACACTAGTCAGGCCTTTATCACAATTTTGTTTCGGAGCCCATAATCTCAGAAAGATGTGGAAACCTTCGAAAGACTTCAGAAGGAGGTGGTGAAAAGAATTAAACCACCTAGAGCTACAGTTAAAGAGGAAAGTATAAATGATTTATAGTCATTTAATCTAGAAAGGAAAAGGCCAAGAAGGCATAGAACAACGGTTTTTATATAAGTAAAAGAATTAGGTTTTAGGAATGCAAAGCATTATTTTCTCCCTACCTACATCATGGATTAGATAAGAGGGAAATTTTAAGCCTATAGTCTCCTAACTTTGTCTTGAAATAAGGGATGCATAGTTCTCATAGAACAAGGAGTGTTTAACATATTATTGACTGAGTTGGGGTGGGTGGAGACATATGGAGCCATCAAATGCAAAGGACACTGAGCATGAGACTTAGCGGGTTCAGATCAATTGCCTTCTCTGGGATTAACAAATTGTATGATCTTTTGTGAACCACTTGACCTTCCAGTGCCTGAATTTTTTTCCACTGCAAAGCAAGAAAACAGCCCTGAACCCCCATTTGTATAGCATCATTGTAAGAGAAATAAGATGACAGCAAGGGGATCCCTTCTCTGTCATCTGCCAGAAATACAGAAATCTGTCCCTTCTTTGGGACAGGCTTTGGATAGGCATCCCAACTCAATGGAGACTTCCCCAAACTAGGCAGAATAGTTAGACACATAGGGTTTGTATCCTTAACTTACATATATTCTACCTAACTGTATCTGTATGTTTCATATGTGTAACATATCTATTCTATATATAAAATCATGTCATCTGCAAGTAGAGACAATTTTACTTCTTCTTTTCCAATTCTGATACATTTTATTTCTTTTTCTTGCCAGTTTTGTCTAGCTAAGACATTTAATACTATGTAAGTAATGAGAGTGGACACTGTTGTCTAGTTTCTGATCACAGAAGAAAAGCTTTCAACCTTTCACGTTTGAGTATGATGTTAGCTGTGGGCTTATCATATATGGTCTTTATTACATTACAGGTTTGTTTATTCCTTGCCTAATTTTAAGGGTTTTTATTTTAAATTAATGGTGAATTTTATCAAATGCTTTTTCTGTATCTATTGAGATAATATGGTTCTTCTGTTTTATTCTGTTAACATGGTATATCACATTGATTTGCATATGTTCAATTGTCCTTGCACTCCAGGGATAAATACCACTTGTTCATAATTAATGATCCTTTTAGTGTGTTGTTGAATTTGGTTTGCTGGTTTTTTATTGAGAACTTTTCCATCTATATTCACCAGAGATATTGGCCTCTAGTTTTCTTTTTTTAGTGGCATCCTTTTCTTTTCTTTCTTTTTTTTTTTTTTTTTTTGTAGTATCCATATCAGGATAATGCTGGTTTCATAAAATGAGTTTGGGAGTGTTCTCTCCTTTTCAATTATTTGGAATAATTTGAGGAATATTAGGGTTAATTCTTTAAGTGTTTGACATTTGGTCCTGGGATTTTCTTCATTGGGAGATCTTAGATTACTGATTCAATAGTCTTACTAGTAATTGGTCTATTCATATTTACTATTTCTTTCTGATTCAGTCTCAGTAAGTTGTATGTTTCTAAGAATTCTTCTATTTCTTAGGTTGTCCAGTTTGTTGGCATATAGTTGTTCATAGTAGCTTCTTATGATCCTTTGAATTTGTGTGGTATTAGTTATAATGTCTCATTTTTCATTTGTAACTTTGTTGACTTGGGTCCGTTCACTTTTCTTCCTTGGTTAGTCTAGCCAAGGGTTGGTCAATTTTGTTTATTTTTTCAAAGAGCTAACTCTTAGTTTGGTTAGTCTTTTCTATTGCTTTGCTGTTCTCTACTTCATTTATTTCTACTCTAATTGTTATTATTTCCTTTCTTCTGGTAACTTTGGGCCCAGTTTGCTCTTCGTTTTCTAGTTCCTTAAGGCATAGAGTTGTTTATTTAAGGCCTTTTTTGCTTCTTAATGTAGATATTTATTGCTGTGAACTTCTGTCTTAGAATTGCTTTTGCTGTATCACATGGCAAATGTATCCATTTGTATGTTAAGATTCCACTTTCATTTGTCTTAAGAAACTTTTTTTTATTCTCTTTTAATTTCTTCTTTGGTCCATTTGTTGTTCAGGAGAGTGTTGCTTAATTTCCATGTGTTTGTGAATTTTCTAGTTTTCCTATTGTTGATTTCTAGTTTCATGCCATTGTGGTCATAGCAGATACTTGGTATGATTTCAGTCTTCTTGAGTTTGCTAAGACTGGTTTTGTGGCCTAATATATGGTCCATCCTAGAAAATGTTCCATGTGTACTTGAGAAGAATGTGTATTTTGCTATTGTTGGATAGAATTTTCTGTATATTTCTGTTAGGTTCATTTGTTCTATATAGTTCAAATCCACTGTTTCCTTACTGATTCTCTATCTGAATGATCTATCCATTGTTGAGAGTGAGGTATTAAAATTTCCCACTATTACTGTATTATTATTTATTTCTTCTTTTAGCTCTATTAGTTTTTGTTTATATATTTAGGTGTGCTGATATTAGGTACATAAATATTTACAGTTGTTATATCTTCTTGATGTATGAACTCCTTTATCATTATACAATAACCTTAAACTTATTGCACCCTATTTTAAACTGATAACAGCTTACCTCCAATAGAATTCATAAACTTTATATACTTTTATCCCCTCTCCCCCCCAATCACATTTTAGGCTTCAGGTGTTACAATTTACATGTTTTTTTTTATATTGTATAACTAATAAAAAGTATTATAATGGTTATTTTTACTACGTTCATTTTTTAACTTTTAATTAGAGTTTTAGGTGAATTAAGTGAATTTTAAGTAAATTATGTAGCACTATTATCACACTGCAGAATCTCTATGACAATATATTTACCATTACCCAGTGAGATTTACACTATCTTTTGATGTTTTTATGATGTTAATTAGAGTTCTTCTACTTTCACTTGAAGAATTCCCTTTAACATTTCATGTAAGTCAGGCATGGTGGTAATGAACTCCTGCAGATTTTTGTTTGGAAAAGTCTTTATCCCTATTTCATTTCTTTTTTTTTTTTTTTTCCACGTTTTTTATTTATTTTTGGGACAGAGAGAGACAGAGCATGAACGGGGTAGGGGCACAGAGAGAGGGAGACACAGAATCGGAAACAGGCTCCAGACTCTGAGCCATCAGCCCAGAGCCTGATGCGGGGCTCGAACTCATGGACCGCGAGATCGTGACCTGGCTGAAGTCGGACGCTTAACCGACTGCGCCACCCAGGCGCCCCCCTATTTCATTTCTAAAGGATGGCTTCACTAGGTTTAGAGTTATTGGTTGATAGTTATTTTCTTTCTGTATTTTCTTTTTTTTTTTTTAAATTTTTTTTAACGTTTATTTATTTTTTTGAGACAGAGAGAGACAGAGCATGAACAGGGGAGGGTCAGAGGGAGGGAGACACAGAATCTGAAACAGGCTCCAGGCTCTGAGCTGTCAGCACAGAGCCCGACATGGGGCTCAAACTCACGGACCGCGAGATCATGACCTGAGCCGAGGTTGGCCACTTAACCGACTGAGCCACCCAGGCGCCCCTCTTTCTGTATTTTCAACATGTCATCTCACTCTCTCCTGATGCAAAAAGTTTCTGTTGAGAAATCCACCAATAATCTTATGGGGGTTCCCATGTATGTAACTTCTCGCTTTTCTCTTGCTGCTCTTCAAATTCTTCCTTGGTCTTTAAGTTTTGACAATTAATTATAATGTAACTCAATGCACCCTACTTGAATTCAACCTATTTGAGGTCTTTTGGGCCTCATGGATCTGGGTGTACATTTCTCTTCCTAGGTTTGGGAAGTTTCCAGCCATTACTGGAGCTTTATTAGTTTCCTATATGGTCTCGTGTTTACCTGATTTTTTTGTGATCCTTGATTTCTTGTGTTGGTATATGTTCATTTTGGTAATCAGGCTCCTCTTCCAGACTTTTCTGTTTGATTTGGCAGAGAAAGTTTTTCACCAGTCATCCTAGTTTTGGGATTTTGGGTGTGTCTGTTGGTAATATTCTTGGGCAGGTGAGGATCTGTTATTAAGGTCTATTTTTGGGTGAGGCAACTGTTCAAACTCTGAGGAAAGGGATGGAGGTTGTGCTACTGACTGAGAACAGTTGAATAGGATTGCTGTTGTGGTTCCCTACCCAAGAAAGACTCTAGGATGGGCTCTGTGGTTGCCTAGATTCTTGGTCAGGCTTAGTAAATACCTGGGACTGGGTACTATATTCAGTATCTGGGGTTATGAATTAGCTTCCCTGTCCTGGGAAGCAGGACAGAACCCAGGGCCTGTACAGCTCATTCTTTCAGCACTCAAATCAGTCCAGAGTGTGCACTGAATTCTCTGGTCAGATGAGGCCACCAACTTTGTTCTGCTGATGAAGGAAACCACAGGCTGTGCTCTCTGTTCAAGTGCCACTGTATGTAAAACTGTTAAATAGGTGATGAAGCTTTCCATGTGCTCTGGTTAGGTTCCCTCGTTGGACAGGCTGAAGTCTGTATTCAAGGATGAGCAGGCCTATGTATTAGATTCCCTGCCTGGGAACAGCAGGGGAAGCAGCTCTAAAGCCAGTAATGCTCTTTGTTTCTTGTCTTAATTGAAGCCAACTCTCATCCCAACTACACTGACTACATAGGGCCAATGGCTTTGCTCTGTAGATTGCTGGCTCTGCCCACCTCTCTGCTCAAGTTCTGCTGGACCACGTAGCTTCCAGAAGTTGTCTACAGCCTTTTCAGTCAGATGGGGCTGGAAGACACTCTCCACAGTGGGTGGGTCTGTGATTCAGCTTCTTGCCTGGATGTGAGCAAGCTGGGTTCTTGGGCCAGTAAATTGCTTGTTTGAGGATCTGAATAGGCAGATCTGAACCCTGCCAAGTTCCCTGGAGAGAGTGTACCACTGATTTGGTTCTGGAGATGAGCAAAGCTTCAGGTTGGGATTTCTACTTGGGCACTGCAGGTATGAATTTGGGCTGCCAAGATACACATGATGATTGTTGCAAGCTCCTCCCCACTTCTCTGTCACAGCCAGATTCTCAGTGGTTGAGCCCCATAGATTCCCCTGCTATCCCTGTGGTGTGAGATCAGAATAGGGGCTCCTGCAAAGCCCCTAAAGTGCTCCTATAATGCTGGGTGGTAGCTGGTTGTCCTCAGGGTTATTTTCTTCCCACTGAAGGAACCAGACACTCTGGGGAGACCTCTCTACATGGTGCAGCACTGGCCTCAGGGAAGGCAATGCAGTCAATGTGTGGCCACTTCTCTTACTCCTCAAATGCAGTCTGTCTTAGTCTCTGTGGGGCAGGGTGGGTGCTTCAGTATTACCCCCATATTCTAGGATTCTCTCACTTGTGTCTTATTCTTGAATAGTTGTTGTTCTTTGAGGGGGATGTGAGTTAGGAACAACCTATATCACTATTTTGGTGATGTCACTTTTCAAAGTACGTTAAGGACCTGTGAAAGAGTACTGAAAGGAATTTCACTGGCTGGATGAAAGCACCCCCGGAATGCTGTACTGACAGCAGAGGGCCCATTGTAGAGCTCAAACTCATGACCTGAGCTGAAGTTGGACACTTAACCAGCTGAGCCACCCAGGTGCCCCATAATTTTTTTTATGTTTATTTTATTTATTTATTTATTTATTTACTTACTTACTTACTTACTTATTTATTTATTTACAGAAAGAGAGAGAATCTCAAGCAGGCTCCACACTGTCAGTGTAGAACCTGATTCGGGGCTCAATCCCATGACCCTGGGATCATGACCTGAGTCAAAATCAAGAGTTGGATGCTTACTCAGCTAAGCCACCCAGGCATCCCAGCTTTTACTTTATATTTCAGTATTTGCTGTTTATGTAGCAGCCATTTTATTTTGTTATGAGAACATAAAGTTTGGCAGGGGAAAGAAAACACATGTAGTTTCAGTGATGAGTTTATTCATATATTAGGGACTTGAGGTAGGTATTCCTGCCAGTATAAGTAATTGTGGACTTCAAAACATTTTTTTAATTTTGAGTTAGTTAACATACAGTATAATCTTGGCTTCAGGAGTAGAACCCAGTGATTTATCTCTTACACATGACACCCAGTGCTTATCCTGAAAAGTGCCCTCTTTTAATGCCCATCACCCATTTAACCCACAGCCACCCCCCTCCAGCAACCCTCAGCTGGTTCTCTGTATTTAAGAGGCTCTTGTGGTTTGCGTCCCTCTTTGTTTTTATCTTATTTTTCCTTTCCTTTCCCTATATTCACCTGTCAAGTTTCTCAAATTCCATATATGAGTGAAATCATATGATACCTCCACTCTTCAGGATGAGCATTCGGTGTCATGTGTAAAAGATGAATCACTGCGTTCTATTCCTGAAGCCAAGATTATACTGTATGTTAACTAACTCGAAAATAAATTTAAAAAATAATAATAAATAAAAATAAAAATGTCTTTTAAATTGAAAATTGTTTTGAAGTCTACAATTACACTGGAGGGAATAAATATCTAATTCAAATTCCTAATATATGAATAAGTCTGACTGACTTATTCCACATAGCAAACACCCTCCAGTTCCATCCATGTTGTTGCAAATGGCAAGATTTCATTCTTTTTCATCACTGAGTAGTGTTCTACTGTATATATACACTTCTTTATTCATTTATCAGTTGATGGACATTTGGACTCATTTGATAATTTGGCTATTGTTGAAAGTGCTGCTGTAAACATTGGGGTGCATGTGTCCCTTCAAATAAACATTTTTGTGTCCTTTGGATAAATTCCTAGTAGTACAATTGGTAGGTCATAGGGTAGTTCTATTTTTATTTTTTTTGAGGAACCTCCATACTGTTTTTCAGAGTGGCTGCATTCAGTTTGCATTCCCACCAACAGTGCCATAGGGTTTCCCTTTCTCCAGTCCTCCCCAACATGTATTCTTTCCTGAGTTGTTAATTTTAGCCATTCTGACAGGTGTGAGGTGGTATCTCATCGTGGTTTTGATTTGTATTTCCTTGATGATGAATGATGAGCATCTTTTCATGTGTCTGTTTGCCATCTGGATGTCTTCTTTGGAAAAGTGTCTATTCATGTCTCCTGCCCATTTCTTCAATGGGTTATTTGTTTTTCAGTGTTGAGTTTGGTAAGTTCTTTATAGATTTTGGATAACTAACCCTTTGTCTTATATGTCATTTGCAAATATCTTCTCCCATTCTGTCAGTTGCCTTTTAGTTTTGTTGATCGTTTCCCTTGCTGTGCAGAAGCTTTTTATCTTGATGAGGTCCTAATAGTTCATTTTTGCTTTTATTTCCCTTGCCTTCAGTGACATGTCAAATAAGAAGTTGCTGCGGCTGAGGTCAAAGAGGTTTCTGCCTGTTTTCTCCTGTAGGATTTTGATGGTTTCCTGTCTCAAATTTAGGTCTTTCATCCATTTTGAATTTATTTTTGTGTATGGTGTAAGAAAGTGGCCCAGTTTCATTCCTCCGCATGTTGCTGTCCAGTTCTCCCAGCACCATCTTTTTTCCATTGGATACTCTTTCCTACTTTGTCAAAGGCTGTCTTTTTTCCATTGGATACTCTTTCCTACTTTGTCAAAATTCATTTGCCATATATTTGTGGGTCCATTTCTGGGTTCTCTATTCTATTGCATTGATCTATATGTCTGTTTTTGTGCCAATACCATACTGTCTTGATAATTACAGCTTTGTAATACAGGTTAATGAACTGTGATGCCTCCAGCTTTAGATTTCTTTTTCGACATTACTTTGGATATTTGGGTTCTTTTGTGGTTCCATACAAATTTTAGGATTGTTTGTTCCAGCTCTGTGAAGAATGCTGGTGCTATTTTGATAGGAATTGCATTGAATGTGTAGATTGCTTTGGGTAGTATTGACATTTTAACAGTATTTGTTCTTCCAATCCATGAACATGGAATGTTTTTCCATTTCTTTGTGTCTTCAATTTCTTTCATAAACTTTCTATAGTTTTCAGTGTACAGATTTTTTTTTCCTCTTTGGTTAGATTTATTCCTAGGCATTTTATGGTTTTTGGTGAAATTGTAAATTGGATCAATTCCTTGATATCTCTTTCTGATGCTTCATTATTGGTATATAGAAATGCAACCTATTTCTATATATTGATTTTATATCCTGTGACTTTGCTAAATTCATGTATAAGCTCTAGCAGTTTTTTGGTGGAATATTTTGGGTATTCCATGTAGAGTATCACATCATCTGTGATGATTGAAAGTTTGACTTCTTCTTTGCCATTTAGATGCCTTTTATTTCATTTTGCTGTCTGATAGCTGAGGCTAGGACTTCCAACACTATGTTGAACAACAGTGGTGAGAGTGGACATCCCTTTTGTGTTCTTGATCTCAGGGGGAAAGCTCTCAGTTTTTCCCCATTGAGGATAACATTAACTGTGGTCCTTTTGTATATGGCTTTCATGATGTTAAGGTATGTTCCTTCTATCCCTACTTTCTTGAGGGTTTTTATCAAGAAAGATGCTATATTTTGTTAAATGCTTTTTCTGCATCTATTGACAGGGTCATATGGTTCTTATCCTTTCTTCTATTAATGTGGTGTATCATGTTGATTGATTTGTGAATATTGAACCAGGCCTGCAGCCCAGGAATGAATCCCACTAGATCATCATAAATAATTCTTCTAATGTACTGTTGAATTTGACTTGCCAGTATCTTGTTGAGAATTTTTCAAACCATGTTAATTAGGGATACTGGCTTGTAATTCCCCTTTTTCATGGGGTGTTTGTCTAATTTTAGAATCAAGTTAATGCTGGTTTCATAGAATGAGTTGGAAGCTTTCCTTCCCTTTCTGTTTTTTGGAACAGTTAGAGAAGAATAGGTATTGAGTCTTCTTTCAATGTCTGGTAGAATTCCCCTAGGCAGCTATCTGGCCCAGGACTCTTATTTTTGGGGAGATTTTTGATAACTGATTCAATTTCTTTGCTGCTATGGGTCTGTTCAAATGTTCTATTTCTTCCCATTTGAGTTTTGGTAGAGTGTGAGTGTCTAGGAATTTGTCCATTTCTTCCAGATTGTCCAGTTTGTTGGATATAATTATTCATAGTATTCTCTTATAATTGTTTGTATTTCTGTGGCATTGGTTGTGATCTCTCCTTTTCCATTTCTGATTTTATCAGTTTGTGTCCCTTGTATTTTCTTTTTGACAAGTCTGGCTGGGGGTTGTCAATTTTGTTAATTCTTTCAAAAAACCAGCTGTTAGTTTCATGGACCTGTTCTATTGATTTTCTGGATTCTGTATTGTTTATAGAATTAGTTAACTAATTAATTAATTCCCTTCTTCTGCTGTCTTTGGGCTTTATTTGCTGTTGCTTTTTTAGCTCCTTTAGGTGTAACGTTAGGTTGTGTATTTGGAACCTTTCTTGCTTCTTGAGATAGACCTGAATTGCAATGTATTTTCCTCCTAGGACTGCCTTTGCTACCTCCCAAAGTGTTTGTACTGTCATGTTTTCATTTTCATTTGCTTCCGTATATATATTATATATATTTTTTAAATTTCTTCTTCAATTTCCTGGTTGACCCATTCCTTGTTTAGTAGAATGTTCTTTAACCTACATGTATTTGGGGGCTTTCCAAATTTTTCTTGTGGTTGATTTCACACTTTATAGCGTTGTGATCTGAAAATATGCATGGTATGACCTAAATTTTTTTGTGCCTGTTGAGGGCTGTTTTGTGACCCAAAATGTAATCTATTTTGGAGAGTGCTCCATGTATACTCAAGAAGAATTTGTATTCTGTTGCTTTAGGATGAAATGTTCTGAATATATCTATTAAGTCCTCTGGTCCAATGTGTCATTCAGAGCTGTTGTTTCTTTATTGATTTCCTCCCTAGATGATCTGTCCATTGCTAAGTGGTATATTAAAGTTGCTTACAATTATGATGTTATTATCAATAAGTTTGCATATTTTTGTGCTTAATTGATTTGTATATTAGGGTGCTTTCATGTTAGGGGCATAAATATTTATAATTGTTAGCTCTTCTTGATGGATTGACCCTTTAATGATGATATAATATTCTTCATCTCTTGTTGCAGTCTTTGTTTTAAAATCTAGTTTCTCTGATATAAGTATGGCTACTCCAGCTTTCTTTTGACGTCCATTAGCATGATAGA
The DNA here is from genome assembly GCF_007474595.2 of Lynx canadensis. Classification (NCBI taxonomy): domain Eukaryota; kingdom Metazoa; phylum Chordata; class Mammalia; order Carnivora; family Felidae; genus Lynx; species Lynx canadensis. Next base: position 147,176,156 of record NC_044306.2, read on the forward strand.
CGGTTCTCCATCCCCTCATTTTCAATCTGCAGGTGTCTTCCTGTCTATAATGAATCTCTTATAGGCAGCATATAGATGGATCTTGTTTTTTAATCCATTCTTATACCCTATATCTTTTGATTGGGGCATTTAGTCCATTTACCTTCAGAGTGATTATTAAAAGATGTGACTTTAGTGCCATTGTGTTATCTGTAGATTTTGTGTTTGTGGTGATGTCGTTGGTCCTTTGTAGTCTGCTACTTTCTGCTCAGAGTCACCTTAGGATCTCTTGCAGGGCTGGTTTTAGTGGTTACAAACTCTTTTAGATTTTGTGTGTCTGAGAAAGCCTTTATCTCTCCTTCTATTCTGTATGACAGGCTTGCTGGATAAAGGATTCCTGGCTGCATAATTTTTCCTATTCAGCACATTGAATATTTCTTGCCACTCCCTTCAGGCCTACCAAGTTTCAGTGGAAAGGTCTGTTACTACCCTTATGTGTCTACCTTTGTAGGTTAAGGCCCATTTGCCCCTAGCTGCCTTCATAATTCTCTTTTTATCTTTATATTTTGTCAGTTTCACTATGATATGTAGTGGTGTTGACCTGTTTTTGAAGGGAGTTCTCTGTGCCTCTTGGAATTGGATGCCTGTTTCTTTCCCCAGATTAGGGAAGTTCCCAGCTATAATTTGTTCAAATAAACCTTCTGCCCCCTTCTCTCTTTCTTCTTCTTCTGGGGCTCCTATGATATGATATTGTTTCATTTATGGAATCACTTAGTTCTCTAATTCTCCCCTCATGATCTACTAATTTCTTTTCCCTATTTGTTTTTAGCTTCATCATTTCCCATAATTTTATCTTCTATTTCACTTCTATCTTGCTATATCTGGTTTATTTAACATCTCTGTTACAGCATTTTTAAATTCATCATGACTAGTTCTTAGGTCTTTGATCTCTAAAGTAAGAGTTTCTCTGTTGTCTTTTATGCTTTTTTCAACCCCAGCTATTAGTCTTATGACTGTTGTTCTAAATTCTTGTTCAGATGTATTGTTTATGTCTATTATGAGCAATTCTCTGGCTGTGATTTTTTCTTGAACTTTCCTTTGGGGAAAATTCCTTCGTTTTGTTGTTTTGGCTATGTTTCTGTCTTTTGCAAGTTTTAAAAGCTTGTTATGTGTCTTGTACCTGAAATGACTACTATATTAAAAAGGAGTCATACACTGTCCAGGACTTGTTACTTCAGGGAGTGTTTTTGGTGTATGTTGCATGCACTCTGTCGTTGTGTTTTGGCTGCTCTTTCCCGCCCTGGTCAGTCCTCTGCAGAGCTCCTCTTTGCTTACAGTGGTGGAGTGTTTGGACCTTCAACCAGGTGTTCTTTGATTTGTTTGTTAAGGTAACCCTGGAACAAATAGAAAAAGTGGGAGTGGGGGGTGGGGTGGGGGGGACTGATCCCATAAAAAAAGAAAAATGACAGGGGAGAAAAGAATACCAGAGAATCAAAAGACTATAAGGCTAAATCCAGAGAAAGAGAGTGAAAAATAAAGAGGAAGAAAGAGAAAAAGTGGATAAAGAAGAGAATAATAAAATGCCTGATCAATATTGACCAAAAACAAATCAGAAACTATGAGCCTAATTCTAAAAGAAAAAAAGAAGAGGGTGGAAAGCAAAAGAAAAGAAAAGAAAAAAAAAAAAGAGTCCAAAAAACACAGTGTTTTTTGGTGCCTGGGACCGGAGGCTGTGCTGGTCTGGCGGAGAGGCCCGCTGGTCAGTCAGTGTCAATTTCCACTCTGGTAGGTAAGCAGTTACCAGGCTCAGAGGGGCGCTGTTTGATGTAAGCAGGTCCTGCCTCCACTGGGCGCTGCTATACTAATCCCTGAAGCCACACCATGTTGATGCTGAGAAAAATGGCAACAGCCCAATCTCTCCTCCCTGGACTGGGTGTCTCAAACCATGCTGTTCAGGCAAACTTCACAGAGTAGCCTGGGAAATTGGCTTATCCTGCTCTAGAGCCTCCCCTGCCTCCTAGGCACTTGGCTGGAATTCAAAACCCAATGCCTTAAAGAATCCTCACCTCTGGATCCTGTTCTGGTATAGCTCCACTCCACCCTGCTGACAAAAGGCCTTTGGCTGGTGCCTGCAGGGTCTTTTGTCCTTGGGCAGGGGGCAATCAACCCTCTTCCCACAGAGGAAAGGGACTGTTCTCTCCCAGTGTGCCCCTGAGATCCCTACCACACCCTGGGGCCAGCTCCCCTCCTACCCAGGCATGCATACACAGCTCTGGCTTCACACTTTTGAAACCTCTGAGTTTCAGCTCCTAAGATTGTTTGCAGAATAAAAACTGGCACTGTGGGTATTCTCATTCCCCATTCCATCCTCCAGAGAGGTTTTCCTCTTGTGCTAACTTGATGTCGACTTTCACAAGCCCTGTCACTGTCTCTCCATTTTGTCTCTGCACAGAAGGGGTTCTATCCCTTCTGTACCTACATTGTTTTATCTCACCCAATTCACATACACACACCTCAATCCTGCCAACCTATCTCCCTCCAACTGTGGAGGTCCTTCTGCCAATCTGTAGATCGATATCCTGGGTGTTCCAGGTACAGGATGAGGAAAATCCTGGTCTCCCCACTTCTCTGCCATCTTAACTCCCCTTCCTCTAAAAGAAAATTTTAATTTCTGGGTCCTTAAGTTACCTTCCTTCTCTGTTGTTAAAATTATATAACTTGTGGAACTACCATTTTGCCTCAATTTATCATAGTCTTTTTTCAAACTTTCATAAAAACTTTCAAATTTAAGATGAAAATCAATAAATATGCACTTATTTTGTAAAAGGTGACCTTTTAGGTGTGAAAGGAAGGGAAAAATTTTGTTCACTCCAAAGAGAGGGGTGAGACACATTTAGATATGAGTGGGATTTAAGGCAGAATACTAGAAGAAAAATCAACCATGTGCAGAGACTAGTAAGGGGATTCAGAAGTAGTGGAACCCACAAGTTAATGGATTTATGTTTGAGAGGAAATCATTTTTATGTTAGATCATATTTGGGACCAGCAAGTCAAAATCAACCCAAATCAGAATTAATAGGGGATTAGGCCACAATCTTCTGCACCTTTTTTTTTGGTTCTTGAGACCTGAATTAATTTGTCTGCTGGTTTGGAGGGGGGGGCAGGAAATAAGAGGTGTGAGAGTTGATCTCTCCCCCTCCAGCTACTCCTCCAGCCACTGAGTGCACTGACCTTGTGGAAACCACACAGCCAGCAGTTGAGATATCAGGTGAGCCCTCACAAGCAGTAGGTAGAAAAAAAAAAAAAAAGATAAGGAAGATGTTGGCAATTACTGAAGATGTGTGATGGTCCATGAAGGTTTGTATACTACCCTTCCCCGCATTTGTGTGTGTGTGAAAGTTTCCATAGTGGAGAAAAAAAAAAAATGCAGCCATAGGGAGCCTGGGTACTTGTTATGAGAAAACTCATTTTCTTCTAACTACTGTTCCAGGCTCAAATGTGCTTCTCCCCCACTGACTGGGGGAGAAGGGTGTTTGCTTCCTTTCCTTACATAAGGCCCCAGGAGACAGCAGAGTGGTCCTCTGCCCTATAGTTATGAGAATGGCTGTTTGATACTTTGTTATTGGAGTTTAACATTTTATCTATAGAGTCTGTGATGGGGTATGTAAAGCATTAGATTGAGAACTGGAAGACTTGGCTTCCAGCAGATTTTGGAGGACATAAAACACTGTTTATTGAGTGCTTCCTCTGGGCCAGTGCTGTTGTTTAGACAATGGTCATATATTACCTTGTATATAACATTTGTAGAATGGAGATCACCTCTACCTGCACCAGTGGATTGTTTTGTGGCACAAGCAAGATAATACACATAAATGATTAGAAATTTTATAAATCTCGTAACTTATAAATATATAAGATATAAAGATTAGCATTAGCATGTATTATTTATTAAAAGTTGAGTATTTAAAAATAGCCTATTAATACAAACTTGCCAGTAAATTGTTCTTCAAAATAACTAATATCACATCATTAAATTTCCACATGGTCTTATCGAAAGAATTGTCTTTTCAAGTCATGAACCAGTAGGTATAAATGATGACTGATTAAGCCATTACATATTTTAATAAAAGCATCATTACATATAAGGGTGGTAAAATGGACTAAGACTTTTCTAAGGATTTATTTCACAAAATTGTAGTGCATGCTTGATTTGCATGTAATACATAATTTTGTCTCAGAGACCTTGGCAGAAGCTTTATCCCACTAGTGCTGCTCAGTGATTTTTCTTTAGCTAAAAGGAAGAGGAGGAAGCCAGCTGCAGCTTTGACACTTATAATTGCACCCCATGTAATAGCAATAGTTATGCACGGGCTGTTTAATTTGAAAGCAACATCAGTCATGCAAATTTCACATCAATTGAAACAGAATGGAGAGAAAATTTTCTGTCAAACAGCAAAAGAGTTAAATTACCAGGATTAAGTGAAGGAAATTATTTCTAATATTCTGTGAAAGTGTAGCTAGCAAGTAATGCAAAATAAAAAATTAAAAAGCATTTTGATGTAAAGTTAAAATGATACTTAATTACTAAATTGGGCTCATTTGCATTGAGCAACTCAGAACAAAATCTGGTAACACTGGCTAGCGTGTGCAGCATTTCTCGGTAAAAATTTTAATCCTAGTTTGGAAAAATACCAGTTGTAATGATGTTTCTCCTCAACATAAATTGGCTGTGGACCATAACATTCTGAAGCCAGCTAAGCTCCACATTGATGTGAGAGTGACTATTTGGGGAAATGCTATTGAGCCCTGGGGCTTGGAGAGTGATGATAACATGAATCTGTGAATTAAGTTTATGCATCTTGGTATACAATCTTTGGTTTCCTTGCTAAGAAAGGTAACTATATTTTTCCAATTTTACAAGTGAATCTAATTGGGCTGAAAATATTACATTTTTCTGTAATTTAAAAGAAATTTTCTTAATCTTAGAGGAAATCAGATAATTATAAAAATGAAATCTGAGAACTAACTGTGGAGAAACCAAACCTAGTATAGGTACATGTCTCACTCAAGGTCATCCAGCTTATTAGTACTAAAGCTGGGCCTCAAAATGAGAATGTTAGATGGAAGCCTTGCCAGGCCTGACTTTTTTTTTACTGGTGCGTGAACTCTGAGGTCCTCTCTAGTTAGAGTATTACAGCCCACCATTGTAGAGCTCTCTTTCTTACTGCTTTTGTTTCATTTTTTAAATTATTTTTTAAAAATTTACATCCAAGTTATTTAGCATATAGTGCAACAATGATTTCAGGAGTAGATTCCTTAATGCCCCTTACCCATTTAACCCATCCCCCCTCCCACACCCCTTGCAGTAACCCTCTGTTTGTTCTCCATATTTAAGAGTCTCTTATGTTTTGTCCCCTCCCTGTTTTTATATTATTTTTGCTTCCCTTCCCTTGTGTTCATCTGTTTTGTATCTTAAAGTTCTCGTATGGGTGAAGTCATATATTTGTCTTTCTCTGACTAATTTCGCTTAGCATAATACCCTCTAGTTCCATCCACGTAGTTGCAAATGGCAAGATATCATTCTTTTTGATTGCCAAGTAATACTCCATTGTATATTTATACCACATTTTCTTTATCCATTCATCCATCGATGGACATTTGGGCTCTTTCCATACTTTGGCTATTGTTGATAGTGCTGCTATAAACATGGGGGTGCAAGTGTCCCTTCGAAACAGCGCACCTGTATCCCATGGATAAATGCCTAGTAGTGTAATTGCTGGCTCTTAGGGTAGTTCTATTTTTAATTTTTTGAAGAACCTCCATACTGTTTTTCAGAGTGGCTGCACCAGCTTGCATTGCCACCAACAATGCAAAAGAGATCCTCTGTCTGCATCCTCGCCAACATCTGTTGTTGCCTGAGTGTTAATGTAAGCCATTCTGACAGGTGTGAGGTGATAGCTCATTGTGGTTTTGATTTGGATTTCCCTGATCGTTTCATTTATTTTTTATTTTTTTACATTTATTTATTTTTGAGAGACAGAGAGAGACAGAGCACAAGTGGAGGAGGGGCAGAGAGGGAGAAGGAGACACAGAATCCAAAGCAGGCTCCAGGCTCCGAGCTGTCAGCACATTGCCCGAAGCGGGGCTCGAACTCACAAACCGTGAGATCATGACCTGACCTGAAGTCGGATGCTTAACCGACTGAACCACCCAGGCGCCCCCTGATCATTTCATTTTTAAAAGAATCTGTTTAGAAAGAAATTGGCTTGGATTGTGCTTACTATAAAATAATACTTTTTTTTTTTTTTTAGGGAGATAGATGGAGAGGCTGGTCATTACTTTTGGAGGATAGAATGTGCAACAAATCAGTGTCTTCTGTATTTAGAATGCAATCGCTAATTAGATAATTCAGCATAAACAAGGGAGTTACTTCGGTGGTGCTACCAAATATCTAGGTGATAAGAGATTAAAGAAAACTCTAAACAATTTATCATAGAAGCACAGTATGGTTTAGGATTCACCATTCTGGGTCTACAAAGACTTTGTTCTTTTGAAAATCATTTAAACTCTAAGGGATTCAGTTTCTTCATTTGTAAAATGAGGGTCTAAAATTAGTTGACTTTAACGTTTTTTCCAGGTCTGTGATTTTGGAGTTTTGGGATTTATATCAAATTAGAACACTACAATCTAATGACATGTATGTATGTATATATTTAAAAAAAAAAGTTTAATGTTTATTTTTGAGAGAGAGAGAGAGAGACTGAGAGTGAGTGGGGGAGGGGCAGAGAGAGGGAGACACTGAATCTGAAGCAGGTTCCAGGCTCTGAGCTGTCAGCCAAGAGTCCGACATGGGGCTGGAATCCATATACCCCGAGATAATGACCTGAGCCGAAGTCGGACACTTAACCTACTCAGCCACCCAAGCACCCCTCTAGTGATATTTATTAATGACACTTTCTTTCTGTCTTATCCTAGGACAACAGATATTTGTTTTTAATTTATTTTCAAACTTAATTATTGACACCATTATTTTTAAAGGTGACAACAGAATATTTTTTAAAGTGACTTTAGAGTACATATGAAAGTACTCCTCTCACATATGCATTGCCAACAGCCTCATGCACTCTTTTGTTTCTCCATGAATCTATGGGGCAGGGAGATGCCTCTGGGGTTGTGAAGGATTCCCTTTTGAAACTGGGAACAATGATAAATCTTCAGTACAAGCTTCCACGTTATATAAGATTCTTTACTTGAAATAAAATAGTGGTTTATATATCTTACGTTGGGCACGATGAAGTAAGTCAAATTTCATAAGCTTTGAGTTTGCATTAGAAACAGGAGGCTAAATAGAAGCGAATTCTGAACTAACTCGGATGCCTACAAGAGAAGAAAAGGCAGACTCCGACCCAAGTATACAAGTGCAGACATATACACACACATGCATCACCTAAAAAATAAGAAAAAGGGAAACACTTACTCTAGCATCTGCCCCAAGATAGACACAGAAGTGTAGCTTTCTGAGGAAGAGGGGGAGCCCAGGCAACTTGGGACTTTTTGCAGGGAAGGGGAGGAGGCTGGTCTCCTGGAGCATGCCCCAGTGAGCTAGCATACTGACTGGCATCTAGTCTGATTGTTAGCACCTCTGCGGCACGGCCTTCATCTTTCCTATCACCTCATGATCTATGGAAAGAATTCCCTAGACTCAAACGGTAAGCTATATTCATTCTGTCAAGCTGTCTTTATTGTTCCCCTCCTACAATTATCAGGGACTGGCCAGAGTGACCAGGACTATCGTCTGAGTGAATGAGATTCTCAAATATAATGAAGAGCAAACACTGAGAGTTGCCGTGCGTTTAAGGGAAACTAATACCGCAAGAGATTGCAAGTCACAAATGGAAAAACTAACATTGAGGAAATGGGGACAATAGAGGAATAAAGAAAACTCAACAATAAGCACAATTAATATTCTTAGATTTGAGCGGACAATGCATCTGTAAAAGGCAAATAGTCCCCTGAAGGCGGGGGGTGGGGGGGGTGGGGGTGGGGTACAATCAGAGTTCTTGCGAATAAAAACAACCCTCACCAAAACAAGACTTTTCAATTGACAGGTTAAATGGCTGAAAGGACGGAGCTGAAAACCAACTCAATATACCATAAGAAGCGGGTAGTTCATACAGAATGCAGTGCAAAATAACAAAGGGTTAATTAGAAAGTGCATTAGTTTCCTATTGCTGCCGTTACAAATGGCCTAATAGGCTTAAAACAGCCCAAATTTATTATCTTACAGTTGTGGAGGTCAGAGTCTTAAAATCAAGGTGTTCGAAGGGCTGCCTCATCCTTCTGGGGGCTTTAGGAGAGAATCTTTTCCAGCTTTTAGGGGACACCTGCATTCTTTGGCTTTGACTCCTTCTGTCTTCAACACCAACGACACAGCATCTTCAAGCGATTCTCTCCCCGTGTCTCTGATCTCTGCTTCTGTTGTCACCTCTTCTCTGGTTCTGGCTCTACTGCTTCCTTCCTGGGTCCATCCAGATAACTGAGGATAATTTTCCCATTAAGATCCTTAAGTTAATCACAACTATGAAGTCCCTTTTTCCGTGTAAGGCCACATATTTACTAGATTCTGGATAGCATTATCCAGACCTCTGGATTATCCAGCATTATCTGGACCTCTTTGGTAGGAAGGCAGGGGGCTTTATTCTGTCTACCACAGAAACTATGAGAAAAACATTAAAAGGAATAAAGTATGGACCTTGAATACCCATGTCCATGCAATAGCAATGTCCCAGGAAAGGAGGGAGAAAACAGATGGGAGAAAGGATCAATTAAATAAGAGGAAAAAAATGTCCAGATCTGGAGAAAGCAATACGTCTTTAGGTTGAAAGGACCATGTAATACTAAGCAGGATGTATAAAAAGAGACCTACAACTAGACACTAGTGAAATGGTAGATCTCCAAGGATAAGAGATGTCTAAAAGCTTTCACAGATAGCAGCTTAAACACAAGTGAGTGGCAATCAGATTGTCATTAGGCTTTTATTAAGCAATACTGGGTATTGTAAACAAAGAAATAAGGTCTTCAAAATTCTGAGACAAAATTATTTTTAACTTAGAATTCTATTCCTAAAGTAGCACTCGTGAGTGAAGGCTAAGGCTATTTTCGGACATGCTTAGAAACTTTTCCACCCACAGATTCCATTTGAAAGAATTACTTGAGGCTGTTTTCTAGTAAAAACAAAAGGAAGTAAAGGAGGAAGACACAGGATGCAAGTAACATCGGAAAGCAAAAGTACCTGTAAATCTAATAAAGTCTAAATGTTTGCTGCATATGACAAAAATAATAATTGGAAATTTATTTATTTATTAAAAAAAAATTTTTTTATCAACGTTTATTTATTTTTGGGACAGCGAGAGACAGAGCATGAACGGGGGAGGGGCAGAGAGAGAGGGAGACACAGAATCGGAAACAGGCTTCAGGCTCTGAGCCATCAGCCCAAAGCCTGACGCAGGGCTCGAACTCCCGGACCGCGAGATCGTGACCTGGCTGAAGTCGGACGCTTAACTGACTGCGCCACCCAGGCACCCCAACAATTGGAAATTTAAATCACAGAGGATTTCTAATGTGGATGCTGGCAGAACCGGTGGGGGTAGGGTAGGAAGGAAGTGAAATGTAGCCAAGTTATTTTTTGTCTTACTGGGGGTGGAAAAAATATCTTAATATACTTTATTTTTTGCATTGTCTTAAGTAAAATTTTAAAAATTAAATGAGTTGGATTGATAAGATTCTGTATTAGTATATTTTGAAAGAAATATTCTCATACACTGTGGGAAGGTGTATATTTAGTCTAGTTTTTTTTAGAGGGAAATTTGGTAGTTTCTTTCTTTTAAAATGAACATATATTTTGCCCTAGCACTTTCCTCTCTAAGAATTTATCCTATAGAAGTATTTTTATATCTGTAAGAATGTGTATATGGCATTGTTCATAATTATAAAAAATGGAAAATAATCTAAACCTATGTGGGCTAATTAGATTAATTATGGACAATTATGTTCTGATGAAAAAGATCAAGTAGCTTTGAGTATTTGTAGACATAGAAATATCTTCAAATCATATGTATTTTCAAACAAGCAACAGAATTACAGCTTAAATTCTATTTATTGTACATGATCCTAAAAAAAATTATATATATATATTCACATATGTTTGCAATTATAGAGTTGTGTCTGGAAGAATACAAACCTAAATGTTAACAATTATTACCTTTGGGGAGGAGAGTTACTTGGGAGATTTGCTTTTAATTTTCACTTCCATTATTTTACAGTAAGAATATTTATGTATCATGAATATTACTCATGTAACATTTTAACATTTCAAAAAGAAAATAGCAAGATTCCTTGACATCCCACACCCAAGGACAATTACTATGAACAGTTTGGTGAGCATACATCAGACCACTTGATTGCACAAATGAGTATGCAGATATATTTAATTTTCCATAAGTGAAAGCATACATAATGCATTCTGAAGCCATTTTTAGTTAAGCCTTTTAATTTTGACATAATTGTAGGTTGACATGAAGTTGTAAGGAGTACTACAGAGAGATCCCTTGTACATTTTACCTTGTTTATCTCAATGGTAACATGTTGTAAATGTGTACAATATTACAGCCATGATATTAACATTGCGGTCAAGATAGAGAACATTTCGTTTCCGCAAGGGTACCTCGTATTGCCAGTTTATAGTTACACCAGCTTCCCCCCAACCTCCACTTCCTACTTAACCCCTGGCAACCACTAAATATGTTCTCCATTTCTATAATTTTGTCAATGTTATACAAACGGAATTTTACAGTATATAACTTTTTAAGGTTAGCTGTTCCATCAGAATAATTCTGTAGAGATTTACCCAAGCTGTTGCATGTATCAATAGTTTACTCCTTTTTATCACTAAGTAGTATTCCACCATTTGGATATAACCATTTGTTTAATCAATCACTTGTTGAAAAATGTCTAGATTGTTTCTAGTTTCTGGCTATTACAAATAAAGCTGTCATAAACATTAGTGTACAGGTTTTTTTTTTTTTTTGTCAGATGAATGTCCATCTTTCTGGAATAAATACTCAGGATTGAAACTGCTAGGTAGTATGGCAGTTACATGTTTAGTTTTTAAGGAAATGGCTAAACTGTTTTCCAGAGTGACTGTACTATTTTACTTTATTTCTTCTTTTCCAATCTGCATACCTTTTATTTTTTTCTCTTGTTTTATTGCACTGACTAGAACCTCCAGAACTATGTTAAGTGATAGTGCTGGGAGCAGACATCCTTGCCTTTTACCTGATCTCAGAGGTAAAGCATTCAGTCTTTCACCATTGAGCATTTGTAGATACTCTTTATCAAGTTTATGACGTTAATCTATTCTTAGTTTCCTGAGATTTTTTTTTAAATCATTAACTGGTATTAAATTTTGTCAAATGCTTCTTCTGAATCAACTAATATATATGATTTTCTTTAGTCTGCTAATATCATAGATTATACTGATTGATTTTTAACTATTAAACCAGACTTGCATCACTGGAATATATTCTATTTGAACTTCGTTTATGTCTTGGCGTGGATTTTCTTTGTTTTTTACTATTTGGGATTCATTTGTCTTCTTAAATCTATAGGTTGATATTTCTGGCTAAATTTTGGAATTTTCAGCCATTATTTTTTCAGGTACTTTTTCAACCCTGCTTTCTTTCCTCTCTTTTTCTGTCACTTTGTTAGGTAATTGTAACATCTTTGTAATATCGGTCTTGGCATCGATTTATTGTCTTTTTCATTTAGTTTGAGATTTTCTTCGTTCTTGGTATGATGAGTAATTTTTTACTGAGAAACCTGGTCATTTTCATATTATATTTTGAGTATTATGTTCTGTATGCTGTGTCTTATTTATTTATTTATTTATTTTTAATTTTTTTTTTCAACGTTTATTTATTTTTGGGACAGAGAGAGACAGAGCATGAACGGGGGAGGGGCAGAGAGAGAGGGAGACACAGAATCGGAAACAGGCTCCAGGCTCTGAGCCATCAGCCCAGAGCCCGACGCGGGGCTCGAACTCACGGACCGCGAGATCGTGACCTGGCTGAAGTCGGACGCTTAACCGACTGCGCCACCCAGGCGCCCCTGCTGTGTCTTATTTAAAGTTTCTGTTTTAACTGACTTTTTGGATACTGCTTCAGCTGGGGAAGGGTGACTCCACCTCATTACCAACTCATGCTGGGTGGAGATAGAAGCTCAAGTTCCCCACTGGGTCTATGCTGATACCCAACAGTGGTGCTACCATTCCTTCATGCTGGGTAGGGGTGGAAATTCTGGCTCCTCTGTGGTCTCCACTGACTCCTTGGTAGGGGTAGCCTTCTTACTGCTGAGTGAGTGACTGTGAAAGTCCTGAATCTCTTCTAGGCCTCCTAGAGGTAAGGGGTGACTCACTACTGCTGGTGGAAGGTAGAGATAGGTTCCCCACATGATATCTACTGTCATTGCAGTGGGTAGGCCTCATTATTAGCCAGCAAGGGGAAAGGTCCCAGCTCCTTACTTGGCCTTCTCTAATACGTGGTGGGGTATTGGAGAGCTTCATTACAGCCTCATGAAGTTAGAAGTCTACAGTCCCATTCCACTTTTACTGGCATGAGTAGCGGTGAGATCAGAGGTTTTCTTTTTTGTTTGGCTGGAGGACAGCAGTATTTGTCTAAAACTTTTATTCTTGATTGGCTCCCCCTTTCCTAGTTCTTTGGCTAGAGACAGTAGATATTTGTTGAGGGTATTTTTGGTGTGCAGCCATTAACATTGGATTGCTGGCTTTTTCTGCTCCAAATCTGAGATGAGGCAAAAAGAAAATTCAGGGACCTCACCACTCTGTCATTTCTGGGTCCTGATATCTTCAGGTTGTCTGACTTCTTCCCATTTTCCAGAGTCTTTTTGTGTTTGTTTTATTTATAATGTACAGGGTTTTAGTTTTACTTAGTAGGAGAAATAAGGGAAAGAATGTCTACTCCATCATCCTAGAGGCAAAAATCCTAATAAATCCCAATAAAGCAAAATCCATTTCTGCAACCAACTTTTTACTCAAAAATATATTGTGAAGTTCTTTCTCTTCCAATGACTACTGATTGATATCATCCTTTCAGTAGACAAATGTTATTCCATAGTTTCCTTTTTTTAAAAAAGTTTATTTATTTATTTATTTTGAGAGAGAGAAAGAAAGAGAGAGAGGGAAAGAGGGACACAGAGAGAATCCCAAGCAGGCTCCATGTTGTCAGCGTGAAGCCTGATGTGGGGCTTGAATTCATGAACCGTGAGATCATGACCTGAGCCGAAATTAAGCTTAACCAACCAAGCCACTTAGGTGCTCCTCCATAGTGTCCTTTTAACTAATCCATTAGTAATATACATTTAGTGATATAATAAAAAATGTAATGATGGACACATCTTACTATTGAGGCCACATTCTCCAGTCTATATTTCTTAAATCCAAAAAGCTATGTAAACCAAAAATATTTTACAATGTTTGGTGAAAATTTGTTTTGTACAAAATCTGACTAGAATTCACATAGGCTATTTATAATCTTACTTTATCCAACTTGCTTCAATGCTTTACGATTGCTAAAAAATGTTAAGATGTTTGATGAGGGTTTGCTGTCCAGACTGTTGGGATTGTTAAGAAACATGTGGTCTATGTATCCTATTACTTTCTAAGATGAAAATGTTTTCAACTCTAACACATGTCTTTCAAATTGTCTTAGGATAATATCCCAGAAAACTGCTTGTTAAATTTTGGGCCATACTGTCAAACTGCACCCTAAAATGTACTATGTTTTCTTAACAGAGCATAAGAGTAACCATCATTTCTACATGTTTTGACAAAAGTGGATATTGTCATACAGTAGTTTAAACTTAAATTTATTCTCTGTAGGATTATAAATAGAATTTATAAATGTACATTTCAGAAAAATCTAGAAAATACAGATAAGTATAAAGATGAAAATTAAAAGCACTTAAAGTATCTCATTTCAGAGGTAATAACTTCTCATATTTCGGCTTATTTTCATCATATCTACTTTTAAAATACAAAATTAGAATTATATGCAGTTTACTTTTATCTTTCCATTGGTGTTTTATTGTGAATAATTTCCTCTTTCTGTAAATATTTTTATAAAGTATAATCTAAATGATTACATAGCTTTATTGAATAGATATATGCCATAATTCATGTAACTAACTCCTTATTGTTGGGCAAATGGATGTTTCCAGATTTTTCCCATTGTAATTACATTGTAATAAATATGGTTATATACATTCCAAAGTGTGAGTGTTAAAAGAATGAGGCTTGACCTCTTAAAACTGAAATTCTATCTTTTTCAAAGGTGTTCCAGTTCACTCTGATTATGGTACTGTTATTTTCATAACAGTGACCTAGAGTGCAAATTGAGAGAAATTAGTTTTAGTTTCTTTCTCTCTCACACCCTTTCGTCTTTCTCCTTTCTCACCATCTGTCCCTCCTTCCGGAAATGTTTAAATACAAGTAATTGATTTCTTTTGTTAAAAATCTCAAAGAAGAGGAGATAGATTTTTGGTTCTCACAATAACTTGAATTTCTTGTCTTCCCTTTCTTCAACTATAAAGTAAAAGAGTTGAGTTAGCTGTTATCTAAGGTTATCCCCAACTTTTACATTCTTATGTTTGTCCTTTCTTTAGCCCGTCATAATGTCACTGAGGTGATGTCTTCACCATTTTTCCAGTCTTTTCCTGTTCATTTGCATGATTTTGAAGAGGCAGTTATTTTTTTATCTTTGATTCACTAGTTTTCAATTTTCTGGCAGGTTTGTTTTCTCTGTGAGGGGTACATTCTTCAGTTACTATGTGAAGATTTTTCTATATTTTACTTCATCTATCCTGGGGTTTGGTTAGAGAGTCAGTTACCACCCCAAATTTTCCAATACACTATGTATATACTACCTTACAGAATATGGAATATGTACCAGCTCTCTCTTTTTGTAGCCATTCAGTCTATCTGGGTCTCAGTTTCCTTATCAGTAAAACAGAGAAAATCGTCTCGCTCACAGCTTTCCTGTAAGAAGTAAATGGGGTATTGAGTGGTAAAGCCCTTCGTCAAATGCATAGAAGTGGAGCCTTGAGCAGGAGCTGAATACAGCTAGAGGTACTTCTTACCACTAGATGGCAGAGTGGAGGCATCGAGTTTGTCCATCCTGCACTGAACCAGGTTGACCTTAGCTATTCAATACTCTATACTGTATACTATACTCTATTTCTTTGCCCACCTCCATTTAGCCACTCTTCTGATTCTAGCTCCTTAGCACACAAGACCTCCAGACGTGTATTTTGAAGTTCCCCTCCTATTAAGCTGTCAAAGGAAGGTTTTTTAGTCACATGTTTGCAATTGTCTATCCCTACTCCCCAAATACCTTGTTGGCTCACTAGCCTTGGCTACTCAGGAAGGAGGCCAAGCATCTCAAGCCAGGAGGGATCACTGCCATTCCTGCCAAGTTAAGGGCCAATACCATAAAACTTTGTCACATATGCCTATGTGGCTCTTGACTTTTTTTTTTTTTTTTTTTTGAGGTCTGACATCAAGGATAGCCCTGAGAGATTGAGTGTCAAGGTAAAGAATACTTTACTCTCTGAACCTGGGGAGTCAGTTCACATTCAATCTTATCTCACTGGAGTGTGGGTGGTTTAGTACTTTCTAGTAGATTCCAAAACTTTCTGTAGTTTATGTGTAATTAGGACAGTTGCAGACACAGTATTCCACTGTTTGTTTTTTAGATAAACTACTCACTGGAAATCAATACAATCAAAGCATGAATGGAGGAATACAGTTGCTTTTTTATTTGCTATGGTTAGAAGATATGTACACATTCAGGGGTAACTGTTAGTCCTGGATCAGGGCTGAACACCCACAAAAGTGCTCCAAACCAAGAGCTGTCTTTCCAAATAGGCAGAGTAGATGGTCCCCCAAAGACATGACCTACAAAACAAGAGGTAAAATTTTCTTTCTAAAAATGTCTTCCTCCTAGTACAGCTGGGATGCTCAAATTTCCACTATTTGGGTCAAGGCATTATTTCTGTTTGTGTGCCCCATAAAAGTGCATATCACTTGGGGTTATGTTTTCATACACATTTTTTTCTAGATTTAGTATGTTAGCATGAGGAATTGGATCCCATGGATCTAGTAAGGTAAATAAATTAAGCTAAGTAATAGCTAAGCTCAAGTAAATGTCTCATAAACATGGTAAGAGACTGTTTTGATGGGGTCAGGATATTTCAGAGGAAGAAGAGAAACCAGAGCACCAGATGATATCCAACAACATGGAGTGTCTACAAGGAAGCAGAGTAGTATAGGCTTAAGGGTCAATAGCAGGTTAAATGAGATAACGTAGATGAAGTCTTTAGGGTGGAGCCTGACACAAGGTATGTCCTCAATAAATGTTATTATTACGACAATGAGCCCTGTAAGTTGATGCTAGGGTGACAGTAGAGAACAATATAGACTTGGTTCTAGCCCTCAGGAAGCTAAAGTTGAGTAGATGAACAACTAGCTAAAAATTATAATAGGGTGTATAGTAATACATTACCCTATAGGAGTGTATAGTAATACATTAGCCTATAGGAGTAATATAGTAATACTCCTCTGGAGGAAGGTCAGAGAGGAGTGTTTGAGGAGTGTGGAGCAGGGGCACACAATTCATTCCAATGAGGAGGGCTTTCCATAGAAGGTGATTTTCTTTTCTGTGAAAAAGAAAATCTGTGACCTTAATTAGGCATGTGTGATGTGGGGAAGGGAAGAGAGGAGAGTTTCAAACACAGAGAATACAAATATGAAAATCCAGAGCTGAGACCAAGCAGGGCATGTGCTGAGAGCTGAAAAGAGTTTAGTTGTTGGGGTTGCTGTGGGTGGTTGTATTGAATGAGGCTGAAGAGGTGGGCAACAGAAGGGAGAGTGGAAAGTAGCAGGCATAAAAGACGTATCTATAGTTGTTGGAAGCTGGAACTGGCTGCTCCAAAGTGAGGAAAATCTTAGTCACCAGCACAAATCTCTAATTGTTTCTGGAACATTGATGCTGCAATTAACTTTTATTGAATTTGGGAGAAAACTGTACGTTATGATTACCACATTTATGCTCTGAATTATGTGCCACAGTCGGAATGTTGTTTCTTCTCTCCTTACAACTCTTCCTTTCCTCCTTTCCTCAGAAGGATGAGAGTGATACAAAGGTCGCTTCACTTGCATTTCTCAATGTCTACTATGTGTTGAACTGTAAAGAAGAACAAGCAAGGGCCATTGAATGTAGAAGGGGACACAGCTGAATAAACAGGGAATTCGAAATTGTTACAAGTTTCGAAAAGAGTAAGTATACAGGAAAAGTAATACTATAATTCATCTCATGTCCACCCCCGTCCTCTGTGGAGCTATAAACCAATGTTAACAGATTGGTGTGTACCCTTTCATACCTTTCTCTAAGACCAAATCCATGTATATACATAGAGAGCTGTTCCCCTGCTTTTAAAAAGCGCTATGCTTCACATATTATTTTGAAACTTGCATTGTCATTTAATATTACATCATGGACAACATTCCAGGTTTGGACACATAAAAATTTCATCCAATCTTTTTAATGCTGCATACTATTCTGTAGTGTAATGCCCTGTAATTTAATTAACACTCCACTCCTGATAGACCTTCAGATTTTTCTCAGGTCGCATTGCAAAATGCTATAATAAGTGTGTCTGTTTATAAATTCTTACAGCTTTTGTATGGATTGTCATAGTGGGTGCTGAGAAGTGGGTTGAATGAGTCAATGTGTATGTATAGGAACTCCATATTTTCTCTTTTGAGTGTGCCCAGTGTTTTTCTTCCTTCTGGATCTTAGGAGGAGCCAATACTTCAGTTTCAGGTGGAGAGAGTAGTGATTTTCAGCTTTGACTCTCTCCAAGCTTGTCAAGGCCTCCTGTAAGCCCAGAGCACCCAGACTTGGTGGTCTTAGGACTCTTATGCTCTTAAAAAGTAATAAGAACATTATCGACCTGTTTTTGTTAATAGGAGAAATATCTATCAATATTTACCATACTAGAAATTAAAACTGAGAAATTTAAAAAATATTTATATTTTCTTTAAAAAAACTAATAGATATACCTCATATTAACATAAATAATATATTTTTATGAAAAGTATATATGATTTAGTTAGATTAACACGACAAAAAGTGAAGAGTGGCATTGTTTTTTTTTCTTTTGCACATTCTTTAATATTTAGCTTAATAAAAGACAGCTGGATATTTTGAAGGGACACATGCACCCCAATGTTTATAGTAGCACTATCAACAATAGCCAAAGTATGGAAAGAGCCCAAATGTCCATCAATGGATGAATGGATAAAGAAGATGTGTGTGTGTGTGTGTGTGTGTGTGTGTGTGTGTGTGTGTGTGTATGATGGAGTATTACTCGGCAATCAAAAAGAATGAAATCTTGCCATTTTCAACTATGTTTATGGAACTAGAGGGTATTATGCTAAGTGAAATTAGTCAGAGAAAGACAAATACCATATGACTTCACTCATATGAGGACTTTAAGACACAGAACAGATGAACACAAGGGAAGGGAAGCAAAAATAATATAAAAACAAGGAGGGGGAAAAATATAAGAGACTCTTAAATATGGAGAACAAACCGAGGGTTACTGGAGGGGTTGTGGGAGAGGGGATGGGCTAAATGGGTAAGGGGCACTAAGGAATCCACTCCTGAAATCATTGTTGCACTATATGCTAACTAACTTGAATGTAAATTTAAAAAAAGCAAAAAAAAAAAAAAAAAAAAGAAAATTAAATAACAAATAAAAATTTTAACAAGACAACTGGATTCTGATATCTGCTTCTGTATTTTGGTAAGTCATTTTGGTTGAGCGATATTAAGAAAAACTGAACTCACACAAATATGTAGCAGGAAAACAGTATTTTAATAGAATTTGGAGATAATTGTGTATATTCTTCTTTGATACTATGTTGAAATTTGACAAGTGGTAGTTTTCATAAAAGTGATGCACAACATGGAATATGAAACCATATCAAATTCATTGTTCTATTTTGCTTTTTGAACAGATCTCTTATACATTGGTCATTTAAAAAATGCTGGTTCCCTGGGACACCTGGATGGTTCAGTTGGGCGTCAGACTTTGGTTCAGGTCATGATCTTGTGGTTTGTGAGTTCAGGCCCCACATTTGGCTCTCTGCTATAAGCGCAGAGCCCACTTTGGATCCTCTGTCCCCCTTTCTCTACCCCTCCCCCCATGCTCTCTCTCAAAAGTAAATAAACTTTAAAAAATACTGGTTCCCTGAGTTATTTAGAGTTTTCCAATGCTTGTCAAGATCACCACCAATCTCATCAGAAAAGTATTTCAGTAGCAGGAAGATGTCAAGATCCTAGTAAATGACTAGTTTTCTAAAATCCTAATTTCCACTTTAAATCTGAAAGGTTATCATTGGAAACGTATACTCTTAATTATTTTCCTTGAAGTGACAGACTTGATTCATTTTGAATAAAATATTTGCCAAATGCCCAATTTTGAATAGCTATAGTTTGTCTGTCATTGGGTCCTTCAAGCAAATGGCACGACACAGAGAAGAGGCTAGTTTAGCTTATAACTCAGTCTCACAGGTGATTTTTCTTCAGTCAGTCTTTATATTTCCATTTGCAGCAGCAATGCTTTATACATACTTGTTTATTTCTTCCCACAAAATATTAAAAATATGTGTATTCAGTGATCAAGATTCAAGAAAATCAGTACATTTTCCTACATCATAAAGAACATTCTTAAATGTAACTTTTTTTTTTTCCCCCTGAAAGGGTGTTAACAGTGAAGAAATTAATGATTACTTCAGCAGTTTGGTGTGAGTGCCTTGATTCCTGCTCAGGTCTTAATTTTAGTTTTAGCCTCCATGGCTTTTACACCATCAGTGCAAATGCCAATACTGTGAAAAAGGCAATAGATTTTGGTCTTATTTTGAAAATATTTTGACTTCATTAAGCCCCTGAAAATGTGTCAGGCATCTTCAAGGGTGCATCCACTGTTGAAAAGCACTATTCTAGATCAGTGCTTCTCAAATATTAACACACACACAAATTGCCTGGGGATCTGTATTTGGATACAGATTTGAATTCACTAGTCTTGAAGTGGGACCTGAAAGTTGCATTTGTAACAAGTTCCCACGTAAAGATGATGTTTCCTGTAGGTGGCTACACTTTCACTAGCAAGTCCCTAAACCCCCACAGTTTTAAAGTAATTAAAATGGAATGAAATTAAGTACTCAGTTAATCAGTTGTACCAAGCATATTTTGAGCACTCAAAGGCATGTGAGTCTAGTGGCCACCATATTGGTCAGAATAGAGAGCATTTCCATCATCATAGAAAGTCATTAGACAGTGCTGCTTTACATAGTTTCCATGGAGTTGATAATGACAGGCTTATGTAAGTGATTTTATTTAAATATTAATCAGGAGCTAGTCTTCAAAACATATGTGGAGGTAACTTATTATGAGTAATTCACTACTTTCCTGATCACTGCAACAAAGGCAAATAATGTAGAATTTTAAAAAATGGTTTAAATTCACAAAGATTCAAGTTGCCGGATGAATTTCTCGCAAAGTCCCTAGTGCCATGCCATGTCTTTATGAGCTGTGTAAACTGATAATGCCAAGACTGGTGCATGATATTCCATGTTTTCTCTTTCTTTCTTCTTTTTTGTGGAAGAAAAGAATCTATTTAAAAGATAAAATTATTAAGAGTAACTGATATGGAGAGAGAAAAATCCTTACTCACTGTAAGTGATTCTCCTAAGAAAACCATGGTCCTCCATACAACTCACAAGCAACAATTTCAGTGACCAAAGCTCCACTGAGGAGAATAAAAGGTTATGCCTCAAAGGTTAGCAGGCAGGATAGTGTTTCTCCTGGGCACATGCCAGTGCAGACAGCGTGCTGAGAGGCATTCCTTGGAGTTCACTTGGGCAGTTCTTGCTCTGATGAGAGCTGGCCAAATTCTGCATACCCCACCTGACTCAAGGAAACATTCCAGGGTAGGCTTTCCAGAAGCATTGCTTGTCTGCAAAGTTCGCAAGCTGAGACGAGCCTAGACGGAGGGAAGAGCAAGTAAAAAGCTAACAAAAATGAGAAGAGGAAAGTGGGGAAGGCTGTTGTAGACTGAACGATGGGCTCTTCTTTAGGTTATATTCTGTTGCCTCTGTATCCATAAGTATGGTTTGCTCTATATTTGTAAGGAATAAGTTGTGAATGTAGCATCCCTGAAACGTAGCTGGTTATTTGGAGGCTATAGGAACATCCCAACAGCAAAACAAGTAGCCTTTTGTCAAGCATTCGATTTTTGAGGGGAGGGAGTGGAGAGCACAAGCACGGGGGTCAGAGAGAGTGAGACAGAGGATCTGAGGCAGGCTCTGTGCCGACAGGCTGACAGCAGCCAGACCAATGTGGGGCTTGAACTCATGAACCAGGTGACCATGACCTGAGCCAAAGTCGGATGTTCAACTGACTGAGCCACTCAGGTGCCTCCAAGAATTCCAGTTTTAAAAGCAACTATGGTGCTGGATGTTCTGGGAGAAGTGAAAATTCCTACCCCTATTATTGGTCTCTCTCTCTTTAAAGTTTTTTATTTATTTTGAGAGAGCATGCATGCATGAGCTGGAGAGGGGGAGAGAAATAGAGGGAGAGAGAGAGAAAGAGAGAGAGAATCCCAAGCAGGCTCCATGCTGCCAACGCAGAGCCCCATTCAGGGCTCGATCTCATAAACCATGAGATCATGTCTGACCCAAGATCAAGAGTCAGAGGCTTAGCCGACTGAGCCACTCAGGCACCCCTGATCTCTCTTTATGTACCTAACATTCAATTCTTCAATGAGAAATAATTGGAGAAAAAGAGTGTTTCACCCATCTTGGCTACCGGTTTGTGGGTGTCCAAAAGCACAAGATTAGTAACTCTTGTAGCTTCATCCTCCAGGGTAGGAGCACATGCTGTTCTTGTCAGTTCAGTTCTCCTTTGGGTAGATGTGTCTTGACTTTGAAACTTTTCAGACATCAGTAGAATACCCCCCACGAGGAACAGTCTGATGAACTCCGTTGGAATTTACAGCTAAGAAGCATGTTTTTCTGCAGCCACATTAGCTGTCGATCTGTGGTTTTGAGAGTCTGGTACCGTCACTCCCACGGTCTCCCAGCTGCCACGTTCACAACTTCAGTGCCAAATCTGACCCCTGTGCTCTGTCTTGGGCCTTGAGTCAAATCTCAGTGCGCACCATTACTGTGAGAGACCGGACTGGGGGTGTTTTTACTTGAGACAAAAAGAGGGGTATGTTAGGTAAAAAGCAGGATTTCCTTTTGCTCTCTGGTGTGGAGGTGGGGGGCTGGTGTTTTTGCAGACAACCTGCTGGAGGAGCTCCATGCACAGTGCCTGCCACGCTTAGGCAGATGTGGCCCCTCAGCTCACACCAGTCCCCACCTGGGTCACTTGCCTCAGTTACTCTACCTGCCCGGGCCCCACATTTGCTTGTGTGTCTCTTGCTTTAGATAAAGTGCTAATCCCTTATCAGCTTCATAATCTAATATACCCATGGGTGTCAGAGTGATGACTGCTCAGCAGTGCCATGATAAGAAAAGCCAACTTGGAAAGACAGGGAATCAGTGGCCAAGTTCTCCTCTGCAATTTCTCAATGAACAATTGGCATTTACTAAGAAGCTACTATGTGCCTGGCCACAGGTTGGGTGCCAGCATATAGCGGACCTGCTAAACTTGTTTGCCAAAAGAAAGGAAAGAAAAAGGGATATTTTACGGAACTTCTACAACAACCAAATCTATGACTGTGTATTAGGACTAGAGGGGCTTAATATTAAATATAATGGAGTATAAACCCTGAAGGCAAGCAGGAAAACTTAGAATCCTCCACTTTTTTTCTCCTTAAAGGCAAAATTGTTTGAGAGTTCCCACGTCTGCAGACAGATTTTCCTTTTGTTTCTTGTTGCTTTGGCATCATTATCTTACACTTCAATGTGCTTAAAAATATTGTATAGGATTGTTATAAAATCGTGGATTCTCAGACATTAGAGTTTACTTGAGGGATTATCCAAAGGTCATTTCCCCGCTAATCAAGTTTTGCCTTGAAATGCTAATTTGCATTTCTACCCTTGGGTGAAGATGCTGTTGCACTATATTTGTGAAAGATTCTAGGTATTAGCATTACTTTAAAACTGTATTTGAAGAGAGGAGACAAGAGTCTTATTTTTTTTTTAATTTTTTTTTTAATGTTTATTTATTTTTGAGACAGAGAGAGACAGAGCATGAACAGGGGAGGGGCAGAGAGAGAGGGAGACAGAATCTGAAACAGGCTCCAGGCTCTGAGCCGTCAGCACAGAGCCCGACGCGGGGCTCGAACTCACGGATGGTGAGATCATGACCTGAGCCGAAGTCGGACGCTTAACCGACCAAGCCACCCAGGCGCCCCTAGACAAGAGTCTTGTAATAGGTGACATTTTAATCCTGAGTATTTTGAAAGGAGACTATTAGTTCTCCCCCTGCCCCAAAGTTTACATCATTGGTGCAACTGTTAGACATCCTTGTTTTCCAGCTGAAACCAAAAGAAAATAAGGGATGTTCTCTGTATGCACAACTGGGTTTAATTTTTTTCAGTTAGGAACAAATGCCATAAACTATTTTCGTTCAGAAAGAACAGCTCATCATCAGTTCTGGAAAAATGAAGATGACAGACATTTATGAATGTGTTAAGTGATTGTTCTAATATATTCCTACTATAAAAGCAATTTATTCAACTAGTTAAGAGTGTATTTTACAATTATTTCAGTCTTCAAAGATGAAGTGCTACCTAAATTTGGTAATTCTCTAGGAGGCACTCCTGGGGTCATTTTGGCCAATGTAATTGACTGGTAGTAGAAGCTCTTAAAATGTTCCAGGAGAAAAATCAACCTTTCCGGTTTCTACCAATCCTTGTCTATGGCTCATTCCACTCCAAGAGCTCATTTCTTAATGGTAGGTTGAGATTAAACTGGTTCTACCTGAAGGAGCACTTAGAGGGCGCCTTCATTGAACAACTTGATGACAGGGGCCAAGAAAGGTGTGCTGAGAGGACTTCACATTTATTTATTTTTTTATTAAAAAAAATTTTTTTTAAGATTTATTCATTTTTCAGAGACAGAGAGACAGAGCGTGAGCGGGGGAGGGGCAGAGAGAGAGGGAGACACAGAACCCGAAACAGGCTCCAGGCTCTGAGCTGTCAGCACAGAGCCTGCCGCGGGGCCTGAACTCACAGTCACATTTAGATTTTTGCTGTCATCTTTAAATAATTTTACACATAACTTAAATGAAAATGAATGATGTGTGCCATTAATGTCCTTTGTCGAGAAAACATTGCCTAAGATGATATTAACCTATTCTCTTGAAACTTGCAATGCACTTGTTAATAGCACAGTTATATTGCATTGCATTTTTCTGTGTTAGAGATGTTACTTTGTCTACCATGAGGATATGAAATATATCATAGCTTTTGAATCATGTTTTGGTATTTCTTTATTGTTAAATATGAAGGACCTCAAAAAACAGAAGTGCCCTGAGCCCCTCTAGACCTCTAAGAAACCCTGCTTGCAATCTAAAGAGGCGAAGTTATTCTTAATTGACAAGTTAGAATATTATTAGTATATAAGGTACAATTAAATAATTCAGTCACAAATTAATTACAATATATTTCTTGCCAGAAGCTCTTTACGGAGGCAGCTTAATGAACATGTTAACTCTCTCCAGCGTTGTTCTGTAGCTTTGTCTCTAAGCTACCTTGTTACAGTGTTGTCAGCCAGGCTACATTATTCAGTTCCTGCAGATTTGCTTTTAGTGTGTTAAGATTTCTTGGCTCTCAGCTTTTGTAGGATGCTAGAGACTCACAGATTGATTTTAAATATCAATTATTCCAGGCCCTATATTTTAGAATTAAGAAATTGATGCCTAGAGAAGTGAAATAACTTATTCAAAAATCTCAAAGATAGTAAATGGCAGAACCGATACTAGAAATCCATCTTTTTCCTTTACGTGGCAACTCATTGGAAATGGAAGACTCTGGCTCTCTTCCACTGTGTGACCTTCCTCCTCCATGCACCTTATCTATAGCTTCCGGTTTTGAACACCTTGAGTGTGAGTAAAGTGTGAGCAGTGATGAGTAGAAAACATTCATTCTGCTAAATGTTTAGGAGATTCTTTAAGATGGTCCACACATACATGTTCATTCATTGCCAACAATGTTACTTCCAAAAGGAACGTACACTCCACATGTTGAGGGGAAACTTTTAACTGGAGAGCCTGTGTTGGGTCAGATACTATGCAGTATGTTTCTTTGTATTGACTTTGAAATTAATTATAATTAACTAGAGAATAAAATTTAATATCAGCTTTGCCTATATAATGAAATAATTCTAATATAAGCAGTAGGACCAGACTGTGTGGCTTCACATATATTCTGCCACATCAGGGTTGGGACCCTGAGTAAGTTACTTAACTTCTCTGTGACTCAGTTTCTTCATTCATAAAAAGGGGATAATAATGGTACTTATCTGATAGAGTTGTAAGGAATAAAGCAAATATTACATGCAAAGCTTTTGGATTAGTGCCTGGCACCTAGCCATTATTGGTATTTCTATAGTCTAATACAGGTTTTCTTATTGCAAAGCATGAATAATGGGAATTGTGGAGTGTGCATCTCAAATGAACATTTATAGCACTACATTTTATGTATCTTATGAAAACTACAGAAATCACAATTAAATTTGGTGAGATAAAAATTAAATCTTTTTGGGGGCACCTGGGTGGCTCAGTCAGTTGAGTGTCCAACTCTTGATTTGGGCCCAGGTCATGATCCCCGGGTCGTGGGATCGAGCCCTGTGTTGGGCTCTGCATTGGGCAGGGAGCTTGCTTAAAATTCTCTCCCTGTCTCTCTCTCCCTCTCTTTCTCTGCCCCTCTCCCCATTTCATGCGCTCTCTCTCTCTCTCTCTCTCAAATTAAAAAAATAAATTAAATCTCTTTGGATGTCAAGAGACTGTCTTACATATATATTCCCACTGGAAACTCTGGGACACCAATGGTATATATACTCTCATATCCTTTATTGTATGTTATTGCTTGCTTCAACTTTATTTTACAGTCTGCCATCAACCACAAAAAGTCTTTCCCAAAGCAATCATTCCTATGATAATATTGTTAGCATTAATCAAATTTAGTGGTTTAAAGTGCTGATAACCTTACAACATATATCTTCAGTAATTAAGGATTTTCTCCCCATCTGGTACCAGTGGAAGTATTCTGTGGTGATTAGTCATAGGCTGTAACAAATTACATTGTATTCTCAGTGGTTGGGATTTTTTTATTACTTAAATATGAAGGCTATAATAGTTTTTTCAGTCTCTTTGTTTTTTTCTACAGTGTTTTGTTTACAGATGGAAATGCATCAAAAAGTTCTCTCTTTCTCTCTCCCTTTTTTTTTTTTTTTTTCACATTTTAGTTTGTCAGTGGAGGATTGTGCATATGGTCCTAGTTACCATAGGGAACCAGAGACATTCCACTGAGGTCTTGGATGTTCCATATGTCAGAGTCCCAGATGGGCTGTAGATGACATTTAAAATGAAGGTTATCTTTGGGAACTTTATACTAAAACATATCAAACACAAATTGTAGGATGATTAATGTTGCAGGGGTTATTTTTCTCAATTTTTATATGGTTATGGAAGTTGTTGGTATATCTCCAAGATGATAAGCAATTATAAAAATTCAAATCCATTTTTTTATTTAAAGATTTAAGTTAAATACTCATTTTCATTTTGGAGGAAGAGAAGTACTCTCCAATTAGTGATACAGTAAGTATGAATGTACTATTGGGATTGTTAGGAGGTGTATTTTACAACTTGTCAATCAGCCACAATTAAAAAAAAACAATTACTACATCCTATTTTAGAATTATCCTATACTAGGATTTTCCAATTATTTCATAAATAATATAAATTTCCTATTTCTTTCATAAATAATATTCTACCACATGTTAGTTCTTTTTTTTTTAAATTTTATTTTAAAGTGGGAGTGCCCAACATGGGGCTCGATCCCACGACCCTGGGATCATGACCTAAGCCAAAATCAAGAGTCAGATGCTCAACCAACTGAGCCACCCAGGCACCCCTACATGTTACTTTAAAGATTAAAAAAAATTATCTTTAATAAGTTAAGGTTAATTAAGTTATTGCAATGATAAATATTTTGGGGGGAATTCTGTGGAGTTTACAAAGAATGTAGAAGACATAGTATACAACCTCAAATAGAGTACAAATCGTATACAGAGATAAAATACTTAGAAAAAGAAGTAAACATAATCTAAAAACATATACATAATTACATATAGTGATGGTTAAGTGCAAAAAGCAGAAAGGTGATTGGTTCAAAGACAGTGAAGTGAGGATAGTTAACTGAAACATTTGAATACAGCTATGATTAAACTAGAATGACTTTATGATTAAGGAGGATTTGTTATAAGTATATTTAAGGTTTAGAGGAGAAGAGGAACCAAATATCTCTACCCTTAGAGAGTTAATATAACCTAGGAATTAGGGGGTGTCTTAAATGTCCTTAATAAGGCTGCCTTAAATTTGGGGAGGCCTCATATGTTGGCTATTATTTGGTGCCAGTCTTGTAGAGGAAGGCAGGAGTAGGCTCCATCACAAATGTTGATTATTAGCCTGAAACTATATTCTCCACTTAGTTATCTAGGCCCCATATGACAGACAATTATGGAGGTTGTTGCTAAGCATTCATAATTATTCAAAATGGTGATCTAATTTTGTTGGAGAAAATCAATGTACACCTAAGTCCCATTTCAAGGATAGTTTGTGTGGTGATTAGTTTTACACATCAGCTTGGCTAGACTGTGGTACTCAAGTTGTTTGGTCAAACACAAGTCTAGATGTTGCTGTGAAGGTACTTTTTAGATGTGATGAACATTTAAATCAGTAGACTTTGAACAAAACAGATTATTCTCTATGATATGGATGGGTCTTATCCAATCAGTTGAAGGCCTCACAAATAAAGATAGATCCCATGAAGAAGAAGCAATTCTGCCTCGATACTGCCTTTGCAGTTGAGACTGCAATATCAGATCTTCCCTGGTCTCAAGCCTGCCTGACAGACTGCGGGCTTGCCGGCCTCCATATGTGCTGAACCAATTTCTTCAACTAAATCAACCACTTTTTCTCTTTTTCTCTCTCTCTATCCTGTTGGTTCTGGTTTTCTGAATTCTGACTAATACAGTGTATGGACATTAGCTATTACTCACGGTGACTGGTCTTTCCTCAAAGACATAGTAAGATTTTACCTTTTAGAAACAATGTTGATATCACATTTTTAATGGGTACATATAGTATAATGTTTATGATTAGCAATCATAACCTCTTTTGTTTTAGTCTTAGTTCTACAGTTGTGTGGAATCAAAGCTCACTTCCAGGAACTGGGCCATAATTTCTGCTTAGCTGAAGTCTGTCCTCTAGTAGGGATCATAAAAGCTGTATTCTCTGGTGTCTTTCATGTCCCAAAATGTTTATCTGGGCTATTGTCCTTAAATAAAAATACACTGTGGATTGAACATTAAAAAAAAAAAAAAAAGGGAAAATAATGTTGATAATGCAATCACATAGTGACCTCTAAAAGTATATATTTCTTAGTTATAATTTGATATTTATTTGTAGCATGCTCCATTGTAGCATTCTCTATTTGTGCTTTTATTACTGTTCAACTTAAGTCATAGAGAGTAGAAGCATTATGGATTCACATTCTATTTAACTTACATGGAACTATAGTTATATTTTTCTTTCCTTCCTTTCCTCCCTCCTTTCCCCTCCCTTCCTTCCTTTCTCCCCCCTCCTTCCTTTCTTTCCCTCCCTCCCTCCCCTCTTTTCCTTAATCAGCTCTATAATAATATTTTGAGGTCTATTTATAATTTTAAAATATATGAACATTTTTATCTGCCATTAATAGAATACAACATATTTTAATCACAACTTAATTTCCTGATTTTAGGTCTTATTTAAGAAATGATTTAGTGGAAATGTATGGAATTGTAGATGATCAAGTTTCAAAAATTTTATTCTAATAATAGAGAAGTCGACTGATTTGTTATTTAAAATTTTTTTTTTAATGTTTATTTATTTTTGAGAAAGAGAGACAGAGCATGAGCGGGGGAGGGGCAGAGAAAGAGAAAGGGAGACACAGAATCCAAAGCAGGCTCCAGGCTCCGAGCCATCAGCACAGAGTCCGATGTGACCTGAGCCGAAGTCGGTTGCTTAACTGACTGAGCCACCCAGGTGCCCCATACTGATTTGTCACTTTAAACTTTACCCTCAAATTTACTATGTGGAGCCATATGAAATTGCTGATATTTAACCATTTATGATTTACAATTTTTTTTATTACAAAATGATTTCTGATCCACAAAAATGGCAATTTTATCATTGAGCCCATCCAAACCTAAAGAAACTCCACTGGTAAACAGTAATACCTTCACCTGAGAGGGTGAAAAGATAAGAGCAAGTGGCCTCAAAATCCAAATGCTACCCACATCTCACTGAAGCAACTGGAAGTCTACCACCCTTTGTGCCTCAAATATAAGGGAGCTTAATCCTGCAAGGTGGTCAGGTAGATGTTTTGAGTTTTCCGTAAAGAAGACATGTTGTGGACAGGGAGATTTATTGATAAATGTTAATGCTCTGATGATAGGTTATATTTTTTAAGGACAATCTGTTGAGTGATAAGGATTATAAAAATCTATCATCATTCCAGCTGGGAGGTATGACTTCTAATTGGAAAGTTAGGAAGACAAGAAGGTGTCAAACCAAACAGAAGAGAAGCTCTTTTATAAAATAGGATAAGAAGGCCATGGCTCTGTGATTCACAGGAAAAATTAGAGTTAGAATCACAAAACAGAATCAGCAATCTGTATGATGATGAAAGTAGGAAGAGACACTAATCAATGTATTGTAATCCTAAAGCAATTTGGCACAACTACTGTCTTATAAGAATTTTGAGAAACATTAGCAAAGAATGCTTATTAGAAACACTATGAATACATGGCTTATTTTTTGAAAGTTTTATAACTCCAGATATTTTGCGTTGGGGAGTTATTTTTTGCTAATTATTGTCTTCCTCAACTTAAATCACAGTATTAATCCACACAAAAAGAATGTTCTAAAAAAGATAAATGGGGTGGCAGTGACATAAGAAAAAGATGATGATTTTCTTACGATGTAATACAATGTAAGCTTCCTTTTGGGGTCAGATAGGGCTGCTGCTCAGAATATATGTGGGTGAGCTACAATATTTG